>NW_027141724.1:87500-687500 GCF_036365525.1 Heterodontus francisci
TGTGTATAGAAATATATATATGTAAGTCTCAGTGCCTGGACTGTGGTATGTGTGTGTATATATATATAAGTCTCAGGGCCTGGACTGTGGTGTATGTGTGTGTATATATATAAGTCTCAGGGCATGGACTGTGGTGTGTGTGTATGTATATATATAAGTCTCAGGGCCTGGACTGTGGTGAGTGTGTGTGTATATATATAAGTCTCAGGGCCTGGACTGTGGTGTGTGTGTGTGTGTGCATATATATCAGTCTCAGGGTCTGGGCGTTTTGTGTGTGTGTGTGCATATATATACTCTCAGGGTCTGGCTTTGTGTGGTCTGTGTGTGTGCATATGTATAAGTCTCACGGTCTGGGCTGTGGTGTATGTGTGTGTGTTTCTGTGTGTGTGTGTTTGTATCTATATGTCTCAGGGCCTGGTCTGTGGTGTGTGTGTGTGCATATATTTATACATCTCATGTCCTGGATTGCCGTGTGTGTGTCTGTGTGTGTGTATATATGTATGTCTCAGGGTCTGGACTGCGGTGTGTGTGTGTGTTTTGTGTGTGTGTGTGAGTGTGTGTGCATATATATAATTCTCAGGGCCTGGGCTGTGGTGTGTGTGTATGTGTGTGTGTGTGTGTGTGTGTGCAAATATATAAGTGTCAGGGTCTAGGTTTTGTGTGTGTGTTTGTGTATTTATGTGTGTGCATGTATATAAGTCTCAGGGTCTGCACTGTGGTGTTTGTGTGTGTATATATATAAGTCTCAGGGCATGGACTGTGGTGTGTGTGTATATATATAAGTCTCAGGGCCTGGACTGTGGTGTGTGTGTGTATATATATATATAAGTCTCGAGGCCTGGAGTGTGGTGTGTGTGTATATATATAAGTCTCAGGGCCTGGACTGTGGTGTGTGTGTATATATATATATAAGTCTCGAGGCCTGGAGTGTGGTGTGTGTGTATATATATATATCGAAGTCTCAGGGTCTGGACTGTCGTGTGTGTGTATATATATATATAAGTCTCAGTGTCTGGACTGTGATGTGTCTGTATATATATATATAAGTATCAGGGCCTGGACTGTGGTGTGTGTGTGTGTATATAAATATGTCTCAGGGACTGGACTGTGGTGAGTGTGTGTGTATATATATAAGTATCAGGGCTTGGACTGTTGTGTGTGTATAGAAATATATATATATAAGTCTCAGTGCCTGGACTGTGGTGTGTGTGTGTATATATATATAAGTCTCAGTGCCTGGACTGTGGTGTGTGTGTATGTATATATATAAGTCTCAGTGTCTGGACTGTGGTGTGTCTGTATATATATATATATATATATAAGTATCAGGGCCTGGACTGTGGTGTGTGTGTGTGTGCAGATATATAAGTCTCAGTGTCTGGGCTGTGGTGTGTGTGTGTGTATATAAATATGTCTCAGGGTCTGGACTGTGGTGAGTGTGTGTGTATATATATAAGTATCAGGGCTTGGACTGTTGTGTGTGTATAGAAATATATATATATAAGTCTCAGTGCCTGGACTGTGGTATGTGTGTGTATATATATATAAGTCTCAGGGCCTGGACTGTGGTGTATGTGTGTGTATATATATAAGTCTCAGGGCATGGACTGTGGTGAGTGTGTGTGTATATATATAAGTCTCAGGGCCTGGACTGTGGTGTGTGTGTGTGTGTGTATATAAGTCTCAGGGCATGGACTGTGGTGTGTGTATGTATATATATATAAGTCTCAGGGCCTGGACTGTGGTGTGTGTGTATGTGTGTGTGTGTGTGTGTGTGCAAATATATAAGTGTCAGGGTCTAGGTTTTGTGTGTGTGTTTGTGTATTTATGTGTGTGCATGTATATAAGTCTCAGGGTCTGCACTGTGGTGTTTGTGTGTGTATATATATAAGTCTCAGGGCATGGACTGTGGTGTGTGTGTATATATATAAGTCTCAGGGCCTGGACTGTGGTGTGTGTGTATATATATATATAAGTCTCGAAGCCTGGAGTGTGGTGTGTGTGTATATATATAAGTCTCAGGGCCTGGACTGTGGTGTGTGTGTATATATATATATATAAGTCTCGAGGCCTGGAGTGTGGTGTGTGTGTATATATATATATATCGAAGTCTCAGGGTCTGGACTGTCGTGTGTGTGTATATATATATATAAGTCTCAGTGTCTGGACTGTGATGTATCTGTATATATATATATAAGTATCAGGGCCTGGACTGTGGTGTGTGTGTGTGTATATAAATATGTCTCAGGGACTGGACTGTGGTGAGTGTGTGTGTATATATATAAGTATCAGGGCTTGGACTGTTGTGTGTGTATAGAAATATATATATATAAGTCTCAGTGCCTGGACTGTGGTGTGTGTGTATATATATATATATGTCTCAGTGCCTGGACTGTGGTGTGTGTGTATATATATATATAAGTCTCAGTGTCTGGACTGTGGTGTGTCTGTATATATATATATATATAAGTATCAGGGCCTGGACTGTGGTGTGTGTGTGTGTGCAGATATATAAGTCTCAGTGTCTGGGCTGTGGTGTGTGTGTGTGTGTATAAATATGTCTCAGGGTCTGGACTGTGGTGAGTGTGTGTGTATATATATAAGTATCAGGGCTTGGACTGTTGTGTGTGTATAGAAATATATATATATAAGTCTCAGTGCCTGGACTGTGGTATGTGTGTGTATATATATATAAGTCTCAGGGCCTGGACTGTGGTGTATGTGTGTGTATATATATAAGTCTCAGGGCATGGACTGTGGTGTGTGTGTATGTATATATATAAGTCTCAGGGCCTGGACTGTGGTGAGTGTGTGTGTATATATATAAGTCTCAGGGCCTGGACTGTGGTGTGTGTGTGTGTGTGTATATAAGTCTCAGGGCATGGACTGTGGTGTGTGTGTATGTATATATATAAGTCTCAGGGCCTGGACTGTGGTGTGTGTGTGTATATATTTAAGTCTCAGTGTCTGGACTGTGGTGTGTGTGTGTGTGTGTGTGCATACATATAATTCCCAGTGTCTGGGCTGTGGTGTGTGTGTGTGTGTGTGTGTGTGTGTGTGTGTGCATATATGTCAGTCTCAGGGTCTGGACTGTGGGGTGTGTGTGTGTGTGCATATATATAAGTCTCAGTGTCTGGGCTGTGGGTGTGTGTGTGTGTGTGTGTGTGTGTGTGTGTGTGTGTGTGTGTGTGTGTGTGTGTGTGTGTGTGTGTGTGTGTGTGTGTGTGTGTGTGTGTGTGTGTGCATATGTATACTCTCAAGGTCTGGACTTTGTGTGTGTGTGTGTGTGTGTGTGCATATATATACTCTCAGGGTCTGGCTTTGTGTGGTCTGTGTGTGTGCATATATATAAGTCTCACGGTCTGGGCTGTGGTGTATGTGTGTGTGTTTCTGTGTGTGTGTGTTTGTATCTATATGTCTCAGGGCCTGGTCTGTGGTGTGTGTGTGTGTATATATTTATACATCTCAGGTCCTGGACTGCCGTGTGTGTGTGTGTCTGTGTATATATGTATGTCTCAGGGTCTGGACTGCGGTGTGTGTGTGTTTGTGTGTGTGTGTGTGTGTGTGTGTGTGTGTGTGTGTGTGTGTGTGTGTGTGTGTGTGTGTGTGTGTGTGTGTGTGTGTTTGTGTGTGCATTTATTTCAGTCTCAGGCCCTGGGCTGTGGTGTGTCCATGGAGACTGACATTAATTACAGTCTCTGCTTCTCTCTCCACAGATGCTGCCAGACCTGCTGAGTATTTCCAGCATTTCTTGTTTTTACATCAGATTTCCAGCATCTGCAGTATTTTGCTTTTATTATAACAATTACCCTTTGTTTCCTGCCACTGAGCCCATTTTGTATTTTTGGGTGAACAAGTTTCTCCTCAACTCCCCGCTAATCCTTCTACCAAGCACTTTAAGTCACTGCCCCCTAGTCACTGAGCTCTCTGCTCAGGTGAATAGACTCTTCACCTCCACTCTATCCAGGCCCCACAAAATTATGTCCATTTCAATCGGATCTCCCTTCAGCCTTCACTGTTCCAAGTAGAATAGCCCCAGCCTATCTCATCTTTCTTCAGAGCTGCATTTTTCCAGTCCTTGTAAATATCCTCAGTCGCCTCTCTCGTGCAATTACATCCTTTGTGTAATGAGGTGACCAGAACTACACACAGTACTCATGTTGTAGCCTAACCAATGATTTATACAGTTCTAGTTTAACCTCCCTGCTCCTGTATTCTATACCTCAGCTAATAAGGGAAAGGATTCCATATGCCTTCTTAACCACCTATCGACCTGAACTGCTACCTGCAGGGATCAGTGGACATTGACTCCAAGGTCCCTCACTTGCTTTACACTTCTCGGTATTTTCCGATTGATCGTCTATCCCTTTGCCTTGTCTGACCTCCTCAATTACATCGTCTCATACTTAACCAGGTTGAATTCCATTTGACACTTTTCTGCCATCAATATTTTCGAGCAGCCTACAGCTATCCTACTCGCTATCTACCGCACGGCCAATCTGTGTACCATCTGCACACATCTTGATCATGCCCCCTACATTTACGTTCAAATCGTTAATATACACCACTAAAAGCTGGGGACCCAGTACTGAGCCCTGTAGAACGCCACTGGAAACAGACCTCAAGTCAGTAAATCACCCGTCAACAAACAGCCTTTGTTTCCTGTCACTGAGACAATTTTGTATCCAGCTTGCTGAATTTCCCTGGATTCCATGGGATTTTATTTGTTTAACTAGTATGCCACATGGGACCTTGTCAAAAGCCTTGCCAAAATCCATATAGACCATATCATCAGCACTACCCTCATCTATCATCCTTACTACATTGTCCAAAAAATTCAATCAAGTTGGTCAAACAATATCTTCCCTGATCAAATCCATGCTGACTGTCCTTGATTGACCTGAGCCTTTCTAATTGACAGTTTATCCTGTCTCTCAGAATAGATTCCAATACTTTACCCACTACTGAGATTACACTGACTGGTCTGCAATTATTTGGTCTATCCGTTGCTCCATTTTTAAAGAGGTACAATGTTAACAGTTCACCAATCCTCTGGCACTACACCTCTTTCCAGTGAGGACTGCAAAATGATGGTCTCTGTTTGTGAAGGACATTTGTTAACCACTTTCTGGGGCATCAAACATTTCACTTACATCACGGGGTTCTCCAGGGTGATACTGCCCAGTCCATTATAAACTTTCCCAGTATAGGGCGGCACAGTGGCACAGTGGTTAGCACTGCAGCCTCACAGCTCCAGCGACCCGGGTTCAATTCTGGGTACTGCCTGTGTGGAGTTTGCAAGTTCTCCCTGTGTCTGCGTGGGTTTCCTCTGGGTGCTCCGATTTCCTCCCACATGCCAAAGACTTGCAGGTTGATAGGTAAATTGGCCATTATAAATTGCCCCTAGTATAGGTAGGTGGTAGGGAAATATAGGGACAGGTGGGGATGTGGTAGGAATATGGGATTAGTGTAGGATTAGTATAAATGGGTGGTTGATGGTCGGCACAGACTCGGTGGGCCGAAGGGCCTGTTTCAGTGCTGTATCTCTAAACTAAACTAATACTTCCTCTCTCCCTATGTTTATTATATCCAATAATTCACACTTTTCCTCCTTAACGACAATATCTAAATCCCCCCTCTTTTCTGAAGACATACGCTAAGTGCTGAATAAGAACCATACCAATATCTTCCACCCTTATACAAAGGTTACCTTTCTGATCTATTATGGGGCCTACTCTCCCCTTAGTTATCCTCTTACTCTTAATGTATTGAGAAAACATCTTTGGGTTCACCTTGATTTTGCTTGCCAATATTCTTTCATGCCCTCTCTTTCCTTTCCTAATTTCCTTTTTGATTTGACGCCTCCACTTTCTGTACTCCTCTCGGCTTTCTGCAGTATTGAGTTCTCAGTGTCGGACATAAGCTTTGCTTTTCTGCGTTATCCTACCCTGTCGGCTCCTTGACATCCATGGGACTCGAGATTTGGCCGCCTCACCCTTTTTCTTTGTGGGAACATGTTTATCCTGAACCTCTGGAATCTCCCCTTTCAATGCCTCCCACTGCTCTGAGACTGAATTACCTTCAAACAGCTGTTTCCTCAGTTGAACAGCCTGGGGTACAACTTTCCCCATTGAGAACTCTAACTGCTGATATATCTCTTGTCCTGTCCCATAATTCAGTTAAAACTAACAGAATTATGATCACTCCCACCAAAATTCTCCCCCACTGTCACTCCTCCACCTGTCCATCTTCATTTCCTAAAACAATGTCTAAAACCGCACCCTCTCTTGTTGGACTTGTTACATCCTGGTCAAAAACGTTCTCCTGAATGCACCTCAAGATTTCTGCTCCCTCAATTCTTTTCATACTAAAATTATCCCAGTTAATATTGGGGTAATGAAAATCCCCTACTATTACTGCCCTATTGTTCTTGCACTTCATAGAGTCTTGCCTACATATCCGATCTTCTATCTCCCTCTAACTATTTGGCTGTCGGGATCACACTCCCAACAGTGTGATTGTCCCTTTCTGGTTCCTTAGCTCAATCCATATGGTCTCATTTGATGAACCTTCCAACATATCATCCCTCCTCACAGCTGCAATAGATTCCATGACCGAAATTGCCACTTCCCCTCCTTTCTTATCCCCCTCCCTATCGTGTCTGAAAACCCTGTAACCAGGAACGTTGAGCTGCCATTCCTGTCCCTCCTTAAGCCATGTTTCTGTAATAGCTATGATATCATACTGCTACCTGTCTATCTGTGCCCTCAGCTCATCTACTTTATTTGCTATACTCCTTGCATTGAAATAGATACCCTTGAGCACTGCCAACCTCTTTTAAAAATGAATTCTAACCCTCTTTTCCTCTGTCTCCTGGACTCATCCATTAATTTTCTGCCTTCTATTTTCGTTTCAGGTTTTGTCCCTACTGATTCTACACTCAGGTCCCCATCCCCCTGCAAAACTAGTTTCAACCCTCCCCGACAGCACTAGCAAAACGTTCTGCAAGTAACCCTGTCCCGGCTCCGATCAGGTGCAACCAGTCCGGCCTGTACAGGTCCCATCTAATCCAAAGCTGGTCCCAATGTCCCAGGAATCTGAAGCCCTCCCTCCTGCACCATCTTCCCAGCCACACATTCATCTGTCTTAGATTTCTATTTCTATACTCAGTTGTGCATGGCACTGGGAGTAATCCAGAAGTTACCACTTTGAGGTCCTGCTGGCCTATTTCTTCCCTCGCTCCATAAATTCTGACTGCAGGACGACATTCCTCTTTCTACCTTTGTCTTTGGTTCCGATGTGGACCATGACAGCTGGCTGTTCCCCTTCTCCTTCAAGATGCTCTGCAGTCTCTCAATGACATCCTTGTCCCTGGAACCAGACAAGCATGACACCATCCTCGATTCACGTCTGTGGCCACATAAACGCCTGCCTGTTCCCCTGACTATTGATCACTATGGCTCTTCCAGTCATCCCTCGACCCCGCTCTGCAGCTCAGCCACCCGTGTTGACACGGACTTGGCTCTGGCTGCACTCCCCAGGTGAAGCATCACTTTCCTCAGTAGTCTGAACTGAATACCTGTTGGAGAGTGAGATGCACTCAAGGGTTTGCAGCACTACCTGCCTGATTCTTTTTGACTGTCTGGGGATCACCCATTCCCTCTCTCCCTGCATAATTTTCAGCTGTTGGGTGACCACATCAAAAACATGCTAAAGCTGAATAAACTGGTGTATTAGAAGGAAGAATGTGCAGCGTTGATGGAAGAAGACAGGGAATGGGAGTAGGTGAATTGCTCATTCGGAGAGGCGATGCAGAGACGTCGGACTGAATAGTTCCTTTTGTGCTGTAATAACACTGTGATGGGGCGTCTCAGATGGGTGTAATGGTGGAGAATGGGGGATCCGTGGTTGGAAAGGGAAGTTGTCCTATGGGAACCGGAATCTTAGCAGGGACTCTCCGACAGCCTGTCAGGCTCGAAGGCATCCAGGAAGTAACCTCCCTGCCTCCTCCTCCTCCTGAGGTAGCCTCCGGATTCCTGGTGCCAATGCCTGTGTCCTCACGATGGTGATGATATGAAGGGTGCGGCAGAACACCATGAACTTGGACACCTGCTCCAGCGTGTACTGGAGGGCTCTCCCCGTGCGGTTCAGACATCGGAAGCATTGCTTCATCACACCGATGGTCTGTCCCACCATGTTCCTGGTGACTCCATTGCTCACGTTATACACATGTTAATTGTGTGAGGTTGGTTGGCGGTGGGAGGTGGTTTTGGGGTGTAGAGACACGAGCTGTGTCTAGAGGGGGTTTTCTTTGTCTCCGAGGAGTCGCATTCTGGTTCTGCATGGAGACCCGCAGTGTTGGGACCGGCTGACTGCTTCAGAATGAAGGTATGGTGGCTGCTGCCAGGATAGAGGACATTCACCAACATGATGGACTGGGCATGCTCACACACCAACTATACATTAATGGAGTGAGAGTTCTTTCAGTTCCTGTACCTCTCCCCGTTGACATGGGGGCCCCTCAGAGCCACGGACACCATCAGGATTCCCGCTATCCTGACAAAGCCATGGGATCTCACATCCTGCTTCTCCATGCTGAGGGAGAAAATGATGACAAAGATGGCCACCCTCACCTCCCAGAATTAAAAATGGACAATACACAGGCCTAGTAACTACTGGTCAGTTAGTTTGACACCAGTTGTGGGAAAGGTTTTAGAAACAATAATCAGGGGAAAAGGACGACACACACTTGGAGAGGTTTGAGTTAATTAAGGATTGTCAGCACGGATTTCCAAAAGGCAGATTATGCCTGATTGAGCTAATTGAAATAACAAAGAACAAAGAAAATTACAGCACAGGAACAGGCCCTTCGGCCCTCCAAGCCTACGCCGATCCAAATCCTCTATCTAAACCTGTCGCCTATTTTATAAGGGTCTGTATCTCTTTACTTCCTGCCCATTCATGTATCTATGTAGATACATTTTAAAAGACACTATCGTGCCAACATCTACCACCTCCGCTGGCAACACGTTCCAGGCACCCACCACCCTCTGCGTAAAGAACTTTCCACGCATATCCGCCCTAAACTTTTCCCCTTTCTCTTTGAACTCGTGTCCCCTAGTAATTGAATCCCCCACTCTGGGAAAAAGCTTCTTGCTATCCTACCTGTCTACACCTCTCATGATTTTGTACACCTCAATCAGGTCCCCCCTCAACCTCCGTCTTTCTAATGAAAATAATCCTAATCTACTCAACCTCTCTTCATAGCTAGCGCCCTCCATACCAGGCAACATCCTGGTGAACCTCCTCTGCACCCTCTGCAAAGCATCCACATCCTTTTGGTAATGTGGCGACCAGAACTGCACGCAGTATTCCAAATGTGGCCGAACCAAAGTCCTATACAACTGTAACATGACCTGCCAACTCTTGTACTCAATACCCCGTGCGATGAAGGAAAGCATGCCGTATGCCTTCTTGACCACTCTATTTACCTGCGTTGCCACCTTCAGGGAACAATGGACCTGAACACCCAAATCTCTCTGTACATCAATTTTCCCCAGGACTTTTCCATTTACTGTATAGTTCACTCTTGAATTGGATCTTCCAAAAGGCATCACCTCGCATTTGCCCTGATTGAACTCCATCTGCCATTTCTCTGCCCAACTCTCCAGTCTATCTATATTCTGCTGTATTCTTTGACAGTCCCCTTCACTATCTGCTACTCCACCAATCTTAGTGTCGTCTGCAAACTTGCTAATCAGACCACCTATACTTTCCTCCAAATCAGTTATGTATATCACAAACAACAGTGGTCCCAGCACAGATCCCTGTGGAACACCACTGGTCACACGTCTCCATTTTGATGATCAGAGAAGGTTGATGAAGGATATGTGGTGGATGTTGTCTACATGGATTTTATGAAAGTATTTGATGGAGAACCAAACAAAAGTTTGGTTAACAAAATTGAAGCTCGTGGAATAGCATCCAATTGGATCAAAAATTGTGCAAAGGACAGCAAAAAGAGAAATGTGTTAAATGGTTGTTTTTCAGACTGGAGGATGGTAGACAGTGATTTTCCCCAAGGGTCAGTGTTAGGACCACAGTTCCAGAGACACTGTAACTACAGTCCCCACACCTCGTACAGAGTTGAGTCACCAAATCCTCTGTCCTCCCTGCATGTCTGCAGCAGCTCACAACGCAACCTCTAGAAACCCATCCACAACACATGCACTGACTTTACAACAGCAGAAGTAAGTCAAAATCCCCTCACCTGCAGGTTGGATGCCTGGTCCTTTTTAATAACACTAGAGGGAATTCATTGTGATGCTAAATGTATTTTCAGCTGACAGTGACTAACACAAGCAGTCAGTGGTCATGCCGAGACCTGATTTCAAAGACGTACTCAAAGCTGTCTGGTTGGGACATTGAAGTCACATTCAAAACTATCCTCACATGACTATCACAAGCATAGTATGACTCGCTGGAGCCCTGTCCAGCATGGGGCATTGTGCTGACCATACTAGAGCCCTGTCCAGCATGAGGCACTGGGCTGACCATACTAGAGCCCTGTCCAGTATGGGGCACTGTGCTGACCATACTAGAGCCCTGTCCAGCATGGGGCATTGTGCTGACCACTCTAGAGCCATGTCCAGCATGGGGCATTGTGCTGACCATACTTGAGCCCTGTCCAACATGGGACATTGTGCTGATAATACTAGAGCCCTGTCCAGCATGGGGCACAGGGCTGACCATACTAGAGCCCTGTCCAGCATGGGGCACTGTGCTGACCATACTAGAGCCCTGTCCAGAATGGGGCATTGTGCTGACCATACTAGAGCTCTGTCCAGCATGGGGCATTGTGCTGACCACACTAGAGCCCTGTCCAGCATGGGCACTGTGCTGACCATACTTGAGCCCTGTCCAGCATGGGGCATTGTGCTGACCACTCTAGAGCCCTGTCCAGCATGGGGCATTGTGCTGACCATACTAGAGCTCTGTCCAGCATGGGGCATTGAGCTGGCCATACTAGAGCCCTGTCCAGCATGGGGCATTGTGCTGACCATACTAGAGCCCTGTCCAGCATGGGGCACTGTGCTGACCATACGAGAGCCCTGTCCAGCATGTGGCATTGTGCTGACCATACTAGAGCCCTGTCCAGCATGGGGCATTGTGCTGACCATACTAGAGCCCTGTCCAGCATGGGGCACTGTGCTGACCATACTAGAGCCCTGTCCAGCATGGGGCATTGTGCTGACCATACCAGAGCTCAGTCCAGCATGGGGCATTGTGCTGACCATACTTGAGCCGTGTCCAGCATGGGGCACTGTGCTGACCATACTAGAGCCCTGTCCAGCATGGGGCATTGTGCTGACCATACTAGAGCTCTGTCCAGCATGGGGCATTGAGCTGGCCATACTAGAGCCCTGTCCAGCATGGGGCATTGTGCTGACCATACTAGAGCCCTGTCCAGCATGGGGCACTGTGCTGACCATACGAGACCCCTGTCCAGCATGGGGCATTGTGCTGACCATACTAGAGCCCTGTCCAGCATGGGGCATTGTGCTGACCATACTAGAGCCCAGTCCAGCATGGGGCACTGTGCTGACCATATTAGAGCCCTGTCCAGCATGGGGCATTGTGCTGACCATACCAGAGCTCAGTCCAGCATGGGGCATTGTGCTGACCATACTGGAGCTCTGTCCAGCATGGGGCATTGTGCTGACCATACTAGAGCCCTGTCCAGCATGGGGCATTGTGCTGACTATACTAGAGCCCTGTCCAGCATGGGGCATTGTGCTGATAATACTAGAGCCCTGTCCAACATGGGGCATTGAGCTGACCACACTAGAGCCCTGTCCAGCATGGGGCACTGTGCTGACCACTCTAGAGCCCTGTCCAGCATGAGGCACTGTGCTGACCATACTAGAGCTCTGTCCAGCATGGGGCATTGTGCTGACCATACTAGAGCCCTGTCCAGCATGGGGCATTGAGCTGGCCATACTAGAGCCCTGTGCAGCATGGGGCATTGTGCTGACGATACTAGAGCCCTGTCCAGCATGGGGCACTGTGCTGACCACACTAGAGCCCTGACCAGCATGAGGCACTGTGCTGACCACACTAGGGCCCTGTCCAGCATGGAGCATTGTGCTGACCATACGAGAGCCCTGTCCAGCATGGGGAACTGTGCTGACCATACTAGAGCCCTGTCCAGCATGGGGCATTGTGCTGACCATACTGGAGCCCTGTTCAGCATGGGGCATTGTGCTGACCATACTGGAGCCCAGTCCAGCATGGGGCATTGTGCTGACCATACTAGAGCCCTGACCAGCATGAGGCACTGTGCTCACCACACTAGGGCCCTGTCCAGCATGGAGCATTGTGCTGACCATACTAGAGCCCTGTTCAGCATGGGGCATTGTGCTGGCCATACTAGAGCCCTGTGCAGCATGGGGCATTGTGCTGACCATACTAGAGCCCTGTCCAGCATGGGGCACTGTGCTGACCATACTGGAGCATTGTCCACCATTGGGCACTGTGCTGACCACACAAGTGTACTGCCCACCATGGGACACTGTGCTGACCACACTAGAAGTGGCCGGCTGTGTGGTTCGCATCATTTTATGGGTCCCATCTTCTGTGCCCTCAGCACCAGTGAGTAGAGTTGAAAATCGTGGCTAGGAACAGATACAGAGAGAAAGAAATTCACTTTAAAAAGAGAATTGAGAAAAGATTGAAGGCATATTATTTGCAGAAATATGGGAAATGCACAGGGGAATGGGACTAATGGAGTGGTGAGGCCATGGAGGGATTCAGACTCAAGAATGAGAATATTAAAATTAAGGTGCTGCCAGACCGGGAGCCAATGTAGATCAGTGAGCACAGGGGTGATGGGTGATCGGGATTTGGTGTGAGTTAGGATACAGGCATCAGAGTTCTGGATGGGCTGTGGTTTATGGAGGTTTATAACTGGGAGGGTGACCAGGAGAGATTCGGAATCGTCAAGTGTGGATTTAACAAAGGCACATATGAGGGTTGATGCAGCAGATGGGCTGAGGCAGAAGTGGAGACGGGTGATATTACTCAGGTGGTAGTAGACAGGGTTGGTGATGGAGAAAATTTGGAGATGAACTCAATTAAGGTAAAAATAGAACACAGAGGTTGTAAACTGTCTGGTTCAGCCTCAGGATCGGGTATGTGGTTCACAGATAGGGGATGGAGTTTGTGATGGAGACCAATGGACCAATGACACTGTCTTCTCTCTTCCCACAATTTACGTTCCAGAACAGTATTTCAGTAAACAGGGTTTACAGATCTCCTAGCTGGAAATAGAGACAGTATCAGCAGCAAAGAGGAGAGAGTAAATTACAAGAACTGAAATACTGTTAGCAGTGGTTTATACAGCTGATTTCTGGAGATAGAGATTCAGCAGAAATAACAACAGCAGCAAGGAGGGTAGAGTAAATTACAGGAGCAGTAATGCAGTTAAACATGGTTAATCAAGGTAATTACTGGAGATATTCACCGGGATTAACAACAGCAGCAAGGAGGGTAGAGTAAATTACAGGAGCAGTAATGCAGTTAAACATGGTTAATCAAGGTAATTACTGGAGATATTCACCGGGATTAACAACAGCAGAAAGGAGGGCAGAGAAAATTACAGGAATATAATAGAGTTAAACATGGTTAATCAAGGTAATTACTGGAGATATTCACCGGGATTAACAACAGCAGCAAGGAGGGTAGAGTAAATTACAGGAATATAATGCAGTTAAACATGGTTTACAGAATAAATACCTGGAAACAGATACTAACCAGGGACACCAACAAGACCGAGGATGGGATAATAAATGTATTGAGCAATCCGAAGTGCGAGGTAGATGCGAAAGTCTAATGAGAACCGATCATAATGTGTAGAAAGATCGTGAAGTTCTGAGGATAAACTCTTGCTCATTGTTGTAACATTCCAATCTATTGTTCTCAGATTCTGACCCATTGTTCTCAGATTCTGACCCATTGTTCTCAGATTCTGTCCCATTGTTCTCAGATTCTGACCCATTGTTCTCAGATTCTGACACATTGTTCTCAGATTCTGACCCATTGTTCTCAGATTCTGACCCATTGTTCTCAGATTCTGATCTATCCTCTCCCTCTCTCTGGAGCCGCTGATCCCTGTGAGTGCCGGGCGTGATGCTCCCGCTGACAGTATGGGATAACACATCGAAAGGAGTCCCATATTAATAGGAGAGGGAAACCCTCCTGTGACACAATCAGGGTCCATGGAGACTGACATTAATTACAGTCACTGAACAAACAGTTTCAGTTAACACCTTTCAATCCAACACCTTTTTGTACCACAATAAACTGGAACTCTTACCCAGTCTGAATGGATGTTTTGGGGTTTCTGAGGGAAGGAATGATGGAAATAGCAGAGGCACTGGCCAGAATCTTCCAATCCTCCTTGGATATGGGTGTGATGACAGAGGATTGGAGGATTGTAAATCTTACATCCTGTTTAAAAAAGGAGATATGCGATAAATGCTGTAATTACTGACTAGTCAGACTAGTGTCACGACTGGGGACATTTGTAGACGTGACAACCCAAGAGAAAAATACTTGTTGCTTGTAAAAACATTGGATAGTAAATGGTTAGCAACCTGGATATGCTAAAGACTATTGATGTCTGGCAAACAACAACAACAACAACAATTTATATTTAGATATTGCCTTTAATGTTATAAAAAATCCCAAGGTGCTTCACAGGAGCATTATGAAGCAAAGTGCGAACTGAGATACAACAGGAGATATTAGGTCAAAGGACCAACAGCTTAGCCAAAGAGGAAGGTTTCAAGGAATGTCTTAAAGGAGGAAAGTGAGATGGAGAGGTGCAGAGGCGGAGATGTGTATGGAGGATACTGCAGTTTGGGCCCCGGCAGCTGAAGGCACGGTCGCCAGTGGTGCAGTGATTAAAATAACGGATGTAAATGAGGCCAGAATTAGAGGAGCACAGATGTCTCGATGGGTTCTGGAGCTGGAGGAGATTACAGAGATAGGGAGGGGCGAGGCCATTGAGAGATATGACAACAAGGATGAGAATTTTAAAATCAAGATATTGCTTGATTGGGAGCCAATGTCGGTCAGTGTCATATAAACGGGACTTGGTGTGAGCTAAGACATGGGTAGCAGAGTTTTGGATGACCTCATGTTTACAGAGAGTAGATGTGGGAGATCAGCCAGGAGTGAGTTGGAATAGTCACATCGAGAGGTGACGAAGGCATGAATGAGGTTTCAGCAGCAGATGGGCTGAGACAGGGGTGAAGTCAGGCGATGTTACTGAGGTGGCAATGGGCGGTTGTAATTCTACCCTGAAAATGAGGTTAAAGCTCATGTTGTGATGAAATGTGACACCAAGGATGTAAACATATTGTCTCAATCTCAGACTGTCACCAGGAAGAGGGATGGAATCAATAGCAAGGGAACAGAGTTGGAGTGGGGAGTTAAAACAATGGCTTCAGTCTTCCCAATATTTAATTGGAGGAAATTTCTGCTCATCCAGTACTGGGTGTCGGATAATCAGTCTGATAATTTAACAACAGTGGAGGAGTGGAGAGAGGTGGTGGTGAGGTAAACTTGATGGAATTATTTGATAAAACAATGGAGAGGGTTGATGAGGGTGGTGTGATTGAAGTTATACATATGGACTTTCAAAAGGTGTTTGATCAAGTGACATTCAATAGACAGCTTAGGAAAACTGAACACTATGGATTAAACGTACAGTGACAGTGTGGATATAACATTGGCTAAGGAACAGTAAACAGAGAGAAGTGGTGAAAGGTTGTTGTTCAGACTCAATGGGAGTATACAGTGGTGTTCCCCTGGGCTCAATATTAGGACCACTGCTCTTTTTGCTCTTGGAAACCCAGGGTGGGTAGGGCAGAGGCCATTCCTCCTCTTTCTTTCCAGAGCTTTCACTCTCTCTGCAGCTTCTGCTCCATTTGTTGATCATGTTACAGACGCAGAGACACTGTAACTACAGTCCCCATTCATCGTACAGAGTTGTGTCACCAAGTCCTCTCTCCTCCCTGAATGTCTGCAGCAGCTCATAACACAACCTCCAGAAAACCATCCACAGCACCTCCACTAACTTTGTAATAACAGAAGTGTGTCAAAAGCCCCTCAGCTGCAAGTTGGACGCCTGGTCCTTTTAACTAACACTAGAGGGGGATCCTCGTGCTGCTGAATGTATGTTCAGCTGAGAGTGACTAACACAGGTGGTCAGTATACATGCAAGGACCAAGTATCAAAGACGTACATCAAAGTTGCTGAAATGGCTGATCGACTTCATATTCAGACCTCTCCTCACACTACAGACACACACACGTTACACCGACACGAGCACCCCGGCCAGACTGGGTGTCCTGTACAATGTGCTGGATGTGACCGGCAGTGCAGCTCACACCATTTTATGGATCCAAGCTTCCACAGCATGAGTGCAGCAGGAGAGATGAAATGTGTGGTCAGGAAAACCACACTGTGGCTGTCTGGATACAAAATTGTCTGGCCCATAGAAGACAGAGGGTGTTAGTAGATGGAAAGTATTCAGCATGGAGCTCGGTGACCAGTGGTGTTCTGCAGGGATCTGTTCTGGGACCTCTGCTCTTTGTGATTTTTATAAATGACTTGGATGAGGAAGTGGAAGGCTGGGTTAGCAAGTTTGCCGATGACACGAAGGTTGCTAGAGTTGTGGATAGTGTGGAAGGCTGTTGTAGGTTGCAACGGGACATTGACAGGATGCAGAGCTGGGCTGAGAAGTGGCAGATGGAGTTCAACCTGGAAAAGTGTGAAGTGATTCATTTTGGTAGGTCGAATTTAAATGCAGAATACAGGCTTAAAGACAGGGTTTTTGGTAGTGTGGAGGAACAGAGGGATCTTGGGGTCCATGTCCAGAGATCGCTCAAAGTTGCCACCCAAGTTGATAGGGTTGTTAAGAAGGCGTATGGTGTGTTGGCTTTCATTAACAGGGGGATTGAGTTTAAGGGCTGCGAGGTTATGCTGCAGCTCTATAAGGCACTGGTTCGACCACACTTGGAATATTGTGTTCAGTTCTGGTCGCCTCATTATAGGAAGGGTATGGAAGCTTTAGAGAGGGTGCAGAGGAGATTTACCAGGATGCTGCCTGGACTGGAGGGCATGTCTTATGAAGAAAGATTGAGGGAGCTAGGGCTTTTCTCATTGGAGCGAAGAAGGATGAGAGGTGACTTGATAGAGGGGTACAAGATGATGAGAGGCATAGATAGAGTGGATAGCCAGAGATTTTTCCCAGGTGGAAAGGGCTATCACTAGTGGGCATAATTTTAAGGTGACTGGAGGAAGGTTTCAGGGAGATGTCAGAGGTAGGTTCTTTACACAGAGAGTGGTGGGTGCGTGGAATCCGCTGCCAGTGGTGGTAGTAGAAGCAGATACATTAGGGAAATTTAAGCGACTCTTGGATAGGTACATGGATGATAGGAGAATGAAGGGTAGGTAGTTAGTTTGATCTTAGAGTAGGTTAAAGGTTCGGCACAACATCGTGGGCCGAAGGGCCTGTACTGTGCTGTACTGTTCTATGCTCTATGTTCTATGTTATATGAAGAGTGACAGAGGGAAAGAAACTCACTTTTAAGCGGGAATTGGAAAAAAAGATTTTTAAGATGAACAAGTTTCAGGAACATTGGAAATGAACAGGGGATTGGGATAATCAGAGGGGTGAGGACATGGAGGGATTTGATCACATGAGTGAGAATATTAAAATTGAGGTGTTACTGGACCAAGAGCCAATGTAGGTCAGTGAGCACAGGGATGTTGGGTGAACAGAATTTGGTGTAAATTAGAAGATGGCAGCAGAGTTTTGGATGACCACAGGTTACAGAGAGCAGGATGTGGGAGACCAGCCAGGAGTGTGTTGGAATAGTCAAGTCTCGAGATAAAAAAGGCATGGATGAGGTTTTTAGCAGCAGATGAATTGAGCTCTCTCTCTCTCGTTCTTTCTCTCTCTGTCGGCCTCATTTGCTCTGTCCCACACTCAGAATCTTATAAGTTTCAATCAAGTCGCCTCTTACTCTTCTAAACTCCAGCTGACATAAGCCTAGCCTGTCCAGCCTTTCCTCATTAGAGAACACCCCCATTCCAGGCATTAGTCTAGTAAACCATCTCTGAACTGCTTCGAATGCATTTCCACCTGTCCTTAAATGAGGAGACCAATACTGTACACAGTATTCCAGAAGTGGTCTCCCTATAAAACTGAAACATAACCTCCCTACATTTGTATTCAATTCCTCCTGCAATAGCCAATAACATTCTATTAGTTTTCCTAATGACTTGCAATACCTACATATAAACCTTTTACAATTCATGCACAAGGACTCTCAGTTCCCCCTGGATGGTAGAGCTCTGAAATCTCTCACCATTGTGATTATATGCTTAATTTTTATTCTTCCTGCCAAAATGGACAATTTCATATTTTCCCACATTATACTCCATTTACCAGATCTTTGCCCAATCACTCAATCTATCTACCCCTTTGTGGTTCACTTGTGTCCACGTCACAACATACTGTCTGACCGACGTTTCTGTCATCAGCAAATTTAGCAAACATACCTTTGGCCCCTTCATCCAAGTGATTTATATAAATTGTAAAGAGCTAAGGTACCCGCACTGATCCCTGTGACACACCACTCGTTACATCTTGCCAAACAGAAAATGATCCATTTAAGCCTACTCTCTGTTTCCTGTTAGCTAGCCAATCTTCTATCCAAGCCAATAGGTTGCCCCCTACACCATGAGCTTTTATATTCCGCAATGAACTTTGATGTGGCACATTATGAAATCCCTTCTGGAAATCTAAGTATAGTACATCCACCAGTTCCCCTTTATCCACAGCACCTGTTACTTCTTCAAAGAACTTCAATAAATTGGTTAAACATGGTTTCCGTTTCACAAAAGCATGTTGACTCTGCCTGATCACCTTGAATTATTCTGTGTGTCCTGCTATAACGTCTTTACTAATAGCTTCTTACATTTGATCCATAGCCAGAAAGCCTTTCTCACCTGCCACAGGCCGTATGTCCACTATGTCTATTCTGATTCTGTGCTGTATTTGAACTGTTACTCCTCAATAAACTGCTTGTGACCCTTCGATCTCCTTTTGGTTAATCTGTGACCCTGGATCAGATCTTACATTGGTGTAGGAGAGGGAACACAGCTCATGTCAAAGTCCTGCCTCCCTTTTATATGATCCTGCATAATGGACAGGGGCTACTGGGCAGTAATGTGCTCAAAGGTTATCAGCAGTAATTGATTATCGCTATATTTGTATATTGTAGAACATTAAAACATACCCCTACTGTGGTGTCCAGTGTAACCTCAATATTCATGATTAAAATATCAGAGGAGTGGGAACCAGACAGCTCTGATCACCCTGAGGTACAGGCGATTCTCGAGTCCGTGTCGAGTGTATCCACAACCCATAAAGATAACTGTGCAAACATGAGCAGACCCGAAGAAATTAACTGACCATTGCATGATCCATGAAGCAGTATTCTTACCGAGCTGAGATTATGTCATGCATTCCAGACAATATCATGTCATTGTTATACCAGGGTGTAGTTCACGAAGCCATGTTCCCTTCTAACTGCCCGATTTGACTGGTTGGAAAGCCGGATGGCAGCTGGTGACTGACTGTTGACCACCACAAACTCAATTCAGTCAACCCTGCGTGAACCCGGTTGTCTGATAGACACCCACCCTACTCTCCCGGATTCTCAGTGGCAGGGCTGTCTTCTCTACCCTGGATATCTCTAATGTTTATTGGAGTATCCCAGTAAAACTAGAGAAACAAATTAAATTCACATTCACTTCTGAGGACCAGAGGTACTCCTGGACATGTCTGTCACAAGGGGTTCCACAATAACCCCACTATTTTCAACAAACGTGTAGCCGGGTCCCTTCTGAGCTTTTCACAATCTTCCTGCTCGCTGCAATATGTCGATGATCTTCTCATCACCGTGTCCACACATTTAACCCTTTTACAGGAACTACTGCAGTGACTTTGGGAGCTGGACTAAAAGAACATCCACGTAAGGCCCAACTGGTGCAAGACCGTGTCACCTTTCTACGTGCCCAGATCAGATCATCCTGCATCAGCCCACACCAGCGTCAGGCCGAGACCATCCAGTGTCTACCCCTGTTCACCTCAAAGTCCTACCCTGTGTCCTATCCTCAGGCTGGTGGGGTATCAGTGGACCCTCATCCAGTATCTACCCCTGTCCACCACAAAGTCCTGCCCTGTGTCCTATCCTCAGGCTGGTGGGGTATCAGTGGACCCTCATCCAGTATCTACCCCTGTCCACCTCAAAGACTACCCTGTGTCCTATCCTCAGGCTGGCAGGGTATCAGTGGACCCTCATCCCTCGATTTGCAGAGACTGTGACTCCTCTTTATGAACTAACTAATGGTGATGATGACCAGATTTAACCTGGTTGGACTGAAGAGAGCAGAGAAGCAGCAACACAATTGAAGAAATCTGTCGCCCAGGCAACGTGTCTTATCTCACCTAACCCTGACAAGACTTTCAACATGGAGGTGGTGGACACAGTGAAAAGCCTGACTGCTGTCCTATGTAGAGAAAACGAGGAGAAATTACTCCCCATTGTGAATGACTCCAGAATTGTCAGTGGGACTGAACTGATTTATTCTGTTTGTGAAGGACATTTGTTAACCACGTTCTGGGGCATCAAACATTTCACTTACATCACGGGGTTCTCCAGGGTGATACTGCCCAGTCCATTATAAACTTTCCCAGTATAGGGCGGCACAGTGGTGCAGTGGTTGGCACCGCAGCCTCACAGCTCCAGTGACCCGGGTTCAATTCTAGGTACTGCCTGTGTGGAGTTTGCCAGTTCTCCCTGTGTTTGCGTGGGTTTCCTCCGGGTGCTCCGGTTTCTACCCACATGCCAAAGACTTGCAGGTTGATCGGTAAATTGGCCATTAGCAATTGCCCGTAGTATAGGTAGGTGGTAAGGAAACATAGGGACAGGTGGGGATGTGGTAGGAATATGGAATTAGTGTAGGATTAGTATAAACGGGTGGTTGATGGTCCGCACAGACTCGGTGGGCCGAAGGGCCTGTTTCAGTGCTGTATCTCTAAACTAAACTAAAAGTAGTAATAGTATTCCCCTGTCAGAGAGTCGTAGAGTCATAGTCATTTCAGCACAGAATTAGGCCATTCTGCTCATCGAGTCCATGCCAGCTCTTTGTCGATAAATCCAGCCAGTCTCATTCCCCAGCTCTGACTCCATATTCCTGCAAGTTTATTTACATCAAGTGTTCATCCAATATACTTTTGAAATAATTCACCTTCTCTGCTTCCACCACCCTCGGAGGCAATGATTTCCAGGCCATTACTACTCGTTGTGTAAAAATGTTGTTCATCACATCCCCCTTAACTCTTGCCCTCAATCTTAACTCTAGTCATTGTACCATAAGCTAATGGGAACATCTTTTCCTGTCTATCTTATCCAAACAGGTCATCATCTTGTATACATGTATCAAATCTCCCCTCAATCTCCTTTACTCCAAGGAAGACAATCCCAGCTTTTACAGACTATATTGTACTGAAAATCCTCCATCTCTGGAACCATTAAAGTAACCCTCCGCTACACCCTGTCAATGACCCTCACATCCTTCCTAAAGTGTGGTGAACAGAACTGGATGCAGTACTCCACTTGGGGCCTAACCAGAGCTTCATAAAGTTACAGCATAACTTTCCTTCTTCTGAACTCACCACCTCTATCTATGAAGCCCAAGATCCCATATGCTTTACTGACGACTCTCTCAATATATCCTGCAACCTTCAGGGATCTATGTGCATGAACCCCATGTCCCTTTGTCTCTGCACACTCTTTCGAACTTTACCATTAAGTGTATATTGCCTCTCCCTGTTACTTCTGATAACATGCATCACTTGACACTTGACTGTATTAAATTCCATTTGCCTCTCGTCTGCCCATTCTGCTAGCCTATCTATGTCCTCTTACATCGATTGGTATCAACCTCAATGCTGCCCCGCCTCCAAGTTTGGTATCACCTGCAAATTTTGAAATGTTTCTCTGTAAGCCATTGTCCAAATCATTTATACATATCAGAATAAAACAGTGTTCCTAGCACGAACCCTTGGGGAACACAACTGTCTATTTTTCTCCAGTTTGAATAACAACTATTTACTGCAACTCACTGTTTTCTGTCATTAAACCAGTTTTATATCCAAGCTGACACTGACCTTCCTTTTCCATCAGCATCAATTAACTGTCCAATTCTCACAAACAGATTGTGAAATAAAGTACAAATTCAGCTGAAAATTAAGTGAAATGCTAAATGTAAAATTAACAAATTGTTGGAAAGAGATCGACTCTTAGATCACTTAAAATTCAATCTCTCGATAACTTTACTGCATTTAGTACTCTGTCCAAGCAGGACTCCCTAAAACTGGACTCAGTGCAGCTTATTGCATTTAGGGTTTGGGGAGAGAATTCAAAAGCTTAGGGATGAGACCAGAAAGTGCTGGAAATACTCAGCAGGTCTGGCAACATCTGTGTAGAGAGAAACAGAGTTAATGTTTCCGGTCTCTGACCCTTCATCAGAACTGGTAAACGTTTTGAATGTAACAGTCTGTAATTTAATCTATCCCCTCTCTGTCCCATCACAGTCCTTCCTTCTTGTTCTTCTTCCCCCTTCCCCTCTTTCACTTGCTCAAAGACTGTTACATTTCTAACGTTTACCAGTTCTGATGAAGGGGCACAGATCTGAAACATTAACTCTGTTTCTCTCTGCACAGATGCTGCCAGACCTGCTGAGTATTTCCAGTGTTCAGCATCCGCAATATTTTGCTTTTATTTTAGTGTTTAATTCACTGACATTTATCTTCCAGGAATTACTCCCTGGAAGTTCTGCTCTACTCTTCCCGAGCGTAGGGCCTCGGCAGCTGAAGGCAGGACCACCAATGGTAGAGCAATTAAACTCGTAGATGCTCAAGAGGCCAGAAATAGATGAGTGCAGATATCTCGGAGGGTTGTCGGGCTGGAGGAGATTACACAGATAAGGAGTAGTGAGATAATGAAGGATTTGAAAAGAAGGCTGAGACTTTTAAAATTGAGGTGTTGCTGACCAGGAGCCAATGTAGGTCAGTGAGTACAGGGGGTAATGGGTGAACAGGACTTGGTGTGAGTTAGGACATGGGCAGCAGTGCATTGGACCACCTCAGGGTTATGGAGAGTAGAATGTGGGAGACCAGCCAGGAGTGTGTTGGACTAGTCGAGTCTACAGGTAACACAGGCAAGGGGGACTGTTTCATCAGCAGAAGAGCTGAGAGAGGGGCAAAGTTGGGTGATGATACGGAAGTGTAAGTAGGCTGTTTTAGTAATATTTAGCAGGAAGCTCGTCGCAGCGTCAACTATGAAACCAGGTTGTGAACAGTTTGCTTTAGTTTCAGACAGTTGCCAAGGAGAGAGATCCAGTCTGTAGCTAGGAAACTTTTGACGTGGGGTTTGAAAACAACGGCAGCAGTCTTCCTAATATTTAATTGGCATGGCAGATATGTGAGGAGATACATTGTCAGAAGATTTGATATATATTATCCGATCATGGGATGTGGGTGTCGTTGACTAGGGCAGCATTTATTGCCCATCCATAATTGCCCTTGAGAAGGTGATGGTGAGCTGCATGCAAAGAACAAAGAACAAAGAAAATTACAGCACAGGAACAGGCCCTTCGGCCCTCCAAGCCTACGCCGATCCAAATCCTCTATCTAATCCTGTCGCCTATTTTCTAAGGGTCTGTATCTCTTTACTTCCTGCCCATTCATGTATCTGTCTAGATACATCTGAAAAGACGCTATCGTGCCCGAGTCTACCACCTCCACTGGCAATGCGTTCCAGGCACCCACCACCCTCTGCATAAAGAACTTTCCACGCATATCCCCCCTAAACTTACCCCTCTCACTTTGAACTCGTGTCCCCTTGTAATTGAATCCCCCACTCTGGGAAAAAGCTTCTTGCTATCCACCCTGTCTCTCCCTCTCATGATTCTGTACACCTCAATCAGGTCCCCCCTCAACCTCCGTCTTTCTAATGAAAATAATCCTAATCTACTCAACCTTTCTTCATAGCTAGCGCCCCCCAGACCAGGCAACATCCTGGTGAACCTCCTCTGCACCCTTTCCAAAGCATCCACATCCTTTTGGTAATGTGGCGACCAGAACTGCACGCAGTATTCCAAATGTGGCCGAACCAAAGTCCTATACAGCTGTAACATGACCTGCCAACTCTTGTACTCAATACCCCGTCCGATGAAGGAAAGCATGCCGTATGCCTTCTTGACCACTCTATTGACCTGCGTTGCCACCTTCAGGGAACAATGGACCTGAACACCCAAATCTCTCTGTACATCAATTTTCCCCAGGACTTTTCCATTTACTGTATAGTTCACTCTTGAATTGGATGTTCCAAAATGCATCACCTCGCATTTGCCCTGATTGAACTCCATCTGCCATTTATCTGCCCAACTCACCAGTCTATCTATATTCTGCTGTATTCTCTGACAGTCCCCTTCACTATCTGCTACTCCACCAATCTTAGTGTCGTCTGCAAACTTGCTAATCAGACCACCTATACTTTCCTCCAAATCATTTATGTATATCACAAACAACAGTGGTCCCAGCACGGATCCCTGTGGAACACCACTGGTCACACGTCTCCATTTTGAGAAACTCCCTTCCACTGCTACTCTCTGTCTCCTGTTGCCCAGCCAGTTCTTTATCCATCTAGCTAGTACACCCTGGGCACCATGCGACTTCACTTTCTCCATCAGCCTACCATGGGGAACCTTATCAAACGCCTTACTGATGTCCATGTATATGACATCTACAGCCCTTCCCTCATCCATCAACTTTGTCACTTCCTCAAAGAATTCTATTAAGTTGGTAAGACATGACCTTCCCTGCACAAAACCATGTTGCCTATCACTGATAAGCCCATTTTCTTCCGGATGAATGACCAGGGATAATACAAGCTGAATGGCACAACTTTAAAGCTATTGAGAGTAACAGAGAGACCTGAGGTGTTTGTATGCAATCTTTGAAAGTAGCTGGACAGGTTAACAAACAGTTCACAAAGCAAATAGATTACTCGGCTTGATTAATAGAGACACAGAGTAGACTGGCCAGGATATTGTGTTAACCCTATAGAAAAGACTAGTCCGGCTCCATCTTGAGTATTGTGTCCAGTACTGGAAACCACACTTTAGGAAGGACATGAAACCTTGGAGAGGGGACAGAAGAGTTTTACTGGAACTTTTCCAGGGATGAGGGGTTACAGTTATGTAGCTGCGATTGTTTTCCTTGGAGCAGGGACATTTACAAGGTGATCAGATAGGGATATTTAACATCATGAAGGGTTTATATAAATTATATAATGTTTCTAATGTATGAGGGGCCATTAACCAGAGGACATAGATTTATGGTGATTGGAAAAAAAGAAGCAGAGTTGACATGGGGATTATTGTAATGCAAATTTTGTTTCGGATTTGCAAATTATTGTATGATAGGCTGAAGGATACAGATTTAAAAGCAGATTCAAAAAGTGATTTGGTTAGATATTAAGGGGAAAAGATCCAGGATCTGGGAAAGATCCAGGGTGTGGAACTCACTGGAAACTCATCAAAAGAGCCAGCACAGACTTCATAGACCAAATGAACCCCTTCCATGTAATGCTATTATATGTTTCTATGACTTTTCCTGCCTGTACTTTTACAATTTTCCTATCGCTTCAAAAGGTGTTTGATAAAGTACATAGAACATAGAACATAGAACATACAGCACAGAACAGGCCCTTCGGCCCACAATGTTGTGCCGATCCTTTGTCCTCTGTCAAGGACAATTTAATCTATACCCCATCATTCTCCTTTATCCATATACCTATCCAAAAGCCTTTTGAAAGTCCCTAAAGTTTCTGACTCAACAACTTCCCCGGGCTAGGCATTCCATGCCTCGACCACTCTCTGGGTAAAGAACCTTCCCCTGACATCCCCCTTATATCTCCCACCCTTCACCTTAAATTTATGACCCCTTGTAACGCTTTGCTCCACCCGGGGAAAAAGTTTCTGACTGTCTACCCTATCTATTCCCCTGATCATCTTATAAACCTCTATCATGTCACCCCTCATACTTCTCCTTTCTAATGAGAAGAGGCCTAGAATGTTCAGCCTTTCCTCGTAAGACTTATTCTCCATTCCAGGCAACATCCTGGTAAATCTCCTCTGCACCCTCTCCAAGGCTTCCACATCCTTCCTAAAATGAGGCGACCAGAACTGCACACAGTACTCCAAATGAGGCCTTACCAAGGTCCTGTACAGCTGCATCATCACCTCACGGCTCTTAAATTCAATCCCTCTGCTAATGAACGCTAACACCCCATATGCCTTCTTCACAGCCCTATCCACTTGAGTTGCAACTTTCAATGATCTATGCACATAGACCCCAAGGTCTCTCTGCTCCTCCACATGCCCAAGAACCCTACCGTTAACCCAGTATTTTGCATTCATGTTTGTCCTTCCAAAATGGACGACCTCACACTTTTCAGGGTTAAACTCCATCTGCCACTTTTCAGCCCAGCACTGCAACCTATCCAAGTCCCTTTGCAGACGACAATAGCCCTCCTCGGTATCCACAACTCCACCAACCTTTGTATCATCTGCAAATTTACTGACCCACCCTTCGACTTCCTCATCCAAGTCGTTAATAAAAATCACAAACAGGAGAGGACCCAGAACTGATCCCTGCGGCACGCCACTGGTAACTGGGCTCCAGGCTGAGTATTTACCATCTAAGACCACTCTCTGCCTTCTATCAGTTAGCCAATTCTTAATCCAACTGGCCACATTCCCCACTATCCCATGCCTCCTGACTTTCTCCATAAGTCTACCATGGGGGACCTTATCAAATGCCTTACTAAAATCCATGTACACCACATCCACTGGTTTACCCTCATCCACTTGCTTGGTCACCTGCTCAAAGAATTCAATCAGGCTTGTGAGGCAAGACCTACCCCTCACAAAACCGTGCTGACTGTCCCGAATCAAGCAGTGTCTTTCCAGATGCTCAGAAATCCTATCCCTCAGCACCTTTTCCATCAACTTGCCTACCACCGAAGTAAGACTAACTGGCCTGTAATTCCCAGGGTTGTTCCTATTCCCTTTCTTGAACAGGGGCACAACATTTGCCACCCTCCAATCACCTGGTACCACCCCCGTCAGCAGAGAAGATGAAAAGATCATTGCCAGCGGCTCTGCAATTTCATCCCTTGCTTCCCATAACATCCTTGGATATACCCCGTCAGGCCCGGGAGACTTGTCTATCTTCAAGTTATTCAAAAACCCCAACACATCTTCCCTTCTAACGAGCACTTCCTCGAGCTTACCAGTCTGCTTCCCACCGTCCTCTTCAGTAATACACCCCTTCTCATTCGTAAATACCGAAGAGAAGTACTCATTCAAAACCTCACTTATCTCTTCCGGCTCAACACACAGTCTCCCGCTATTGTCCTTGACCGGACCTATGGTCCCCCTAGTCATCCTCATATTTCTGACATACGCGTAAAAGGCCTTGGGGTTTTCTTTTATCCTACCCGCCAAGCATTTTTCATGCCCTCTCTTAGCTCTCCTAATCCCTTTCTTCAGATCCTTCCTGGCCATCTTGTATCCCTCCAGAGCTATGCCTGTGCCCTTTTTCCTCAACTTTATATACGCATCCTTCTTCTTCCTAACAAGACTCTCAACCTCTCTTGTCAACCACGGTTCCCTCACATGACCATCCCTTCCCTGTCTGACAGGGACATGCTTATCAATGGCCCCTACTATCTGCTCCTTGAAAAAGTTCCACATTTCGACCGTGCCCTTCCCTGCCAGCATATGCTCCCAACTTATGCTCCTCAGTTCCTGCCTGACAGCATCATATCTACCCTTCCCCCAATTGTAAACCTTGCCCTGTTGCACATACCTATCCCTCTCCATTACCACAGTGAATGCTACAGAATTGTGATCACTATCTCCAAAGTGCTCGCCCACCAACAGCTCTATCACTTGCCCTGGTTCATTACCTAGTACCAAATCCAATATTGCCTCCCCTCTGGTCGGGCAGTCTACATACTGAGTCAGAAAAGCTTCCTGGACATACTGCACAAACACTACCCCATCCAAACTATTCGATCTAAAGAGTTGCCAATCAATATTTGGGAAGTTGAAATCCCCCATAATTACTACCCTGTGACTTCTGCTCCTTTCCAAAATCTGTTTCCCAATCTGCTCTTCCACCTCCCTGCTGCTATTGGGGGGCCTATAGAAAACTCCCATCAAGGTGACTGCTCCTTTCCTGTTCCTGACCTCAACCCACAGTGCCTCAGTCGGCAGATCCTCCTCGAAAATTCTTTCAGCAGTTGTTACACTATTTCTAACTAACAATGCCACCCCCCCACCTCTTTTACCACCATTCCTAATCTTATGAAAACATCTATAACCAGGTACCTCCAAAAACCATTCCTCCCCCTCACCTATCCACGTTTCAGTGATGGCCACAACATCGTAGTCCCAAGTGCCCATCCACGCCTTCAATTCACTCACCTTATTCCTGATGCTTCTTGCGTTGAAGTATACGCACTTTAACCCTTCTCCGTGCCCATCTGTCCTCTGTGACAGTGCTACCTTCCCCAATACCTCACTACACTCTTTGTCTTTCTGAGTGGACCCACTGGTCCCTGGATTACAAGTCCGGTTCCCATCCCCCTCCCAAACTAGTTTAAACCCTCCCGAACAGTACTAGCAAACCTCCCTCCCAGGATATTGGTGCCCCTCTGGTTCAGATGCAGCCCGTCCTGTTTGAACAGGTCCCATCTTCCCCAGAATGCAGTCCAATTATCCAAGAACTGGAAGCCCTCCCTCCTACACCATTCCTGCAGCCACGTGTTCAGCTGTGCTCTCTCCCTATTCCTAGCCTCACTATCACGTGGCGCCGGCAACAAACCAGAGATAACAACTCTGTCCGTCCGAGCTTTCAGCTTCCAGCCTAACTCCCTAAACTCACTTCTAACATCTGTGCCACCCTTCCTTCCTACGTCGTTGGTGCCAATGTGCACCACGACCTCTGGCTGCTCCCCCTCCCCTTTAAGGATCCTGAAGACGCGATCACAAACATCACGGACCCTGGCACCAGGGAGGCAACAAACCATCCGTGCGTCTCGCCTGCGCCCACAGAACCGCCTGTCCGTACTCCTCACCATCGAGTCCCCTATGACTAGTGCTCTCCCATTCTCCCTCCTTCCCTTCTGAGCCACAGTGCAGGACCCCGTGCCAGAGGCCCGGTCACTGCAGCCTGCCCCCGATAGGCCGTCCCCCCCAACAGTATCTAAAACTGTATACTTGTTGTTGAGGGGAACGACCACAGGAGATCCCTGCACTGACCTCTTCCCACCTCTAACTGTTACCCAGCTGCCTTTGATTTGTGGAGTAACGACCTCCGTGTAGCTTCCATCTATCAACCCCTCAGCTCCGCACCTTTAAGGAAAATACCTACCCAGGAGTCCTCGCTGCCGACCAGCTTCCGGTTCCTCCGGCGCCAAAAGAAACTCAAAGACAAGGAAAACAGTAAGTAAAACAGTAAGTACTTACTTTTAAAACACAGCTCCTGATGCCTTCACTCACCCACCGAAGAGTCGCTACCTTCTCCTGCTGCTCCGCCGGGAAAAGTACTATATAACAGCCGTGTGACCCAATTAGAAACACTTGGGATTAAAGGGCCAAAGTCAGCCGAGTCACAGTTTGTAGCTCTCTCCACTTTCAGTCACAAGCTTCCAGGATCAAGTGTCATGAAATGACTTTTTCACAAGAATCAAGGCTGACACTGCAGCGACAGTACTGAGGGAGTATTGCGCTATCAGATGAGCAGTCTTTCGAATGAAACGTTAAACCAAGGCCCCATCTGCCCTCTCAGGTGGATGCTAATGATCCTATGGGATTATTTAGAAGCAGATCAGGGGAATTATTCCCTGTGGCCTGGACAATATTTATCCATCAAGCAACATCATAAAAACAGATCTGGTCATTATCACATTGCTGCTTGTGGGATCTTGCTGTGCGAAAATTGGCTGCCCTTTTTCCGACAGTACAAGCGTGAGTCGGCATTCTAAGTATACGTTGATTGTAAATCGCTTTGGAACATGCAGTAGTCATGAAAGGCGCTACATAAATGGAAGTCCTTTTTTTTCTTTTTCAATCCCAGCATGCAAGAAATTAGCTAGGTGACAGGTATCAGAGAGTGGGGAATAATGGCTGTTTTTCAGCTGGAGCGAAGTACACAGTGGGGTTCCCCAGTGTGACTGTTGTGTTCCCTGATGTTGCATGCTAATGCAGTGGGCTTGTGTACAGAGGGGGTAATGTCCAAGTTTTCAGATGGAAGGAAACTCAGAAATGTTAATAAACAGTGAGAAGGATAGTAACAGACTTCAGGAGGACAGAGACTGACTGATGAAATGGGCAGGAACATGGCAGATGGAATTTAACACATTGAAATGTGAAGTGAGACATTTGGGTAGGAAGTATGAGAAGAAAAAAATATAAAATAAATGGTACCATTATAGAGTGAGTGCATGATTAGAGAGACCTAGGGTGTAAACACACAGATCTTAGTTAGTAGCATGGAGTGTCCTTGGTGTTAGAGAGAGACACAGAGTAATAAAACTCAGGAGGAAATGCTGATATTTATACATCATTGGTTAGGTCCCAGATGGAGAATTGTGTCCAATTCTGATCACCACACATTGGTAAGGATGTCAAGGACGTAGTGAAGATACAGAGGTGAATTACTAGAAAGGTACCAGGGATCTGGGAATACAGTTACGTGGATAGATTCGAAAAGCTGGGATTGTTCTCATTAGAGCAGTGATAGGTAAGGGGAGATTTGATATAAAATTCAAAATTATGAAGGGTTTTGATAAGGTAATCAATGTGAAACTGTTTCCAGTGTCAGAAACAGGGTTGGCACAGTGGCGCAGTGGTAAGCACTGCAGCCTCATATTATGGGTACTGCCTGTGTGGAGTTTGTGGATTTCCTCCCTCAGCCAAAAGTCTTGCAGGTTGATAGGTAAACTGGCCATTATAAATTGCCCCTAGTATAGGTAGGTGGTAGGGGAATATAGAGACAGGTGGGGATGTGGTAGGAATATGGGATTAGTGTAGGATTAGTATAAATGGGTGGTTAATGGTCGGCACAGACTCGGTGGGCCGAAGGGCCTGATCGAGTGATGTATTTCTAAATCCAAAAATCTAAAGTTCAGTATTAAGAAGACACAGACTGAAGGTAATTGACAAAAAACCAGAGGTGAAATGAGGAGAATTTTCTTCCACAGCGAGTTGTTGGGATCTGGAATTCACTGGCTGAAAACATGGTGGAAGCAGATTCAATAATATCATTCAAAAGGCAATTTAGCAAATACTTGAAAAGGGAAAGAAAAACAGGAGTCTGGGGAAAGAGGAGGAAAGAAGAACTAATTATATGGCTCTTTCGAAGAGACAGCACTGACACAAAGGGCCGAATAGCCTTCTTCTGTGCTGCATCAATCTCTTATTTTATGAGCAAGAGAAAGTGAGTGAAGAGAGAGAGAAAGACAGAGTGTGAGAAAGTGTGAAAGAGAGAACAGCAAATAGAAATAGAGAGTACGTCGTGTTTTTGGGCAGAGGGATCATGATCTGCCCGTGCCCGTTCCTGTTGAGGCAGGTGACAAACACACTTCCTGCTGCCTCCTCATTTCCATGAATTCTACGTGCCACCCCGGGTTACCTGCGCTGCTGTCTGTCTGGATGCTTAACAGGGCCCTAAAGGTGTGTGAGGCTGACACATGCTTCAGCCAGGTTCAGCTTTTAAACGCAGTCTGTCCCTCTTAAAGAGAAGATGCACTGATTCACTGGAGGCTGCTGGTGCTCACTGTGAATTCTGCAATTGGAGACAAGGTAAATAGCACACTGCAACAGAGGTTGCTGCGGTTCATGGATGTGGGGATGGATGTCTTAGTTACGAAGGGTGACAGGAGGAGAGAGGCTCTGTTTCCGTGTGGTGGGGTGGAGACTCCCAAGGAACGTCCTCCGAAGGGGATCAGTGAAGGTGGCCAGGGAGGTCAATGCAAGAATTCTCGCCATGAGAATCTGGCAGCAGAGCCAGAAGAAGTTTAATGAGCTCATACGGGTGGTCAATGTCATTGAATTAATCTCCAAATGACATCTCCTACCCCCAACATCACCAACCTCTCACACTGCTCAATGCACCACACCCCCATCACTCACCCATCAGCAGTCCCTAACACTCAGGACTCACACCTAACATTCACATACTCCACCTTACCCTCACACACCTTGTACTGATAGCAGCCTCACACCCACCTCTCACTGCCTCCAATTACCTCCAGCTATTCAGCTATGGCAGGCACATCATCAAAACACAGTGTAAAACAATCATTAATATTCTGCCTTCTTTCTTTCTGGCCAAGGTGATCCATATTCACAGGGAGCAGCAAGTGAACCGGCGAGTGCCAGGCATACCTTCAACCCCTGAGCTTGAGGGAGGAGATGGTTCTTCACATCATGGGACCGGCTGTGACAGAGCCCGTGGCATCCGGCATCGCTGAGAGTATTCAGGATGATGCTATGTTCCTGCCTTATGCCCCTTCTTAACTCCCACCTCCCCCCACATCCTGCTGTCTGGGATGATGTACAAGCTGCAGATGGTGGGATCATGGACCTCCTGCTTTCCAACCCACCCACAATCTCTCATCCCAATACGACCCTTCTGATTTTACACTTCCCAATGGTACCCCAAAACTGCCAGCTTCCCAGTCACAGCAGCTCCAGGAGACAGAGAGAGAGAGAGCATCAGCACAGGACTGATGGTGAAGCCCCATCACTTAGTCTGATACTCACAGCCTCCAGCTCAAATACTTCCACTGTGTGTGCCTTAGAGGCTGGTATAGAGTCGGAATCTGCACATGCTGATTCATCGAAAACGCACGAACTGCAGCCAGGGCAGGGGGAAAGGATAGTGCATGTGGCAGCTCCCGGACAGCGAGGTCACAAACGTGTTATAATACACAGGACTCAGATCAGAACATTACTGGGCTGCTGCCTATGTCGAGGTGGTACAGTTTGAATCGAAGCCCTCAAGGCCCAGAGCTGCTCGAGGACATCCTGCAAGGTCATCTGCAGTCTCCCCGAATGAAAGTCAGCAGTCTTCCACCAGCCATGCTGCAGTCACTAGGGAAACACTGGGGAGCACGAGGCAAGTCGAGGGAACGCACAAGACAGAGACTAAGGGAATATACAAGGGTGAATAGTTCCATTTTCTTTTTGTATAATTGGATGTGTTGTTGGATAAAGATGTTACTGAAAAGGTTTATGTTGGTGATTTTTATTACAGGATGGTGACCAAGGGGACACTGTGATGGGGCATCTCAGATGGGTGTAATGGTGGAGATTGGGGGATCCATGGTGGGAAAGGGAAGTTGTCCTATGGGAAACAAAATCTTAGCAGGGATTCTCCGACAGCTTGTCTAGTTCGAAGGCGTCCAGGAAATATCCTCCCTGCGTCCTACTCCTCCTCCTGAGGTGTCCTCCGGATTCCTGGTGCCAATGCCTGTGTCCTCATGATGGTGGTGATATGAAGGGTGCAGCAGAACACCATGAACTTGGACACCTGCTTCAGTGTGTACTGGAGGGCTCTCCCCGAGCGGTTCAGTTATCAGAAACATTGCTTCATCACACCGATGGTCTGTCCCACCATGTTCCTGGTGACTCCATTGCTCACATTATACACATGTTAATTGTGGGAGGTTGGGTGGCGGTGGTAGGTGGTTTAGGGATGTAGAAACATGAGCTGTGTCTAGACGGTTTTTTTCTTTGCCTCCGAGGAGCCACATTCTGGTTCTGTATGGAAGCCCTAAGTGTTGAGAATGGCTGACTGCTTCAGAATGAAGGTGTGGTGGCTGCTGACAGGGTAGTGAACATTCACCAACATGATGTACTGGGCATGCTCACACACCAACTGTACTTTAATGGAGTGAGAGTTCTTTCAGTTCCTGTACCTCTCCCCATTGACATGGGGCCCCCGCAGAGACACCAACACCATCAGGATTCCCGCTATCCTGACAAAGCCACGGGATCTCTCATTCTGCTTCCCCCTGCTGAGCGAAAAAACGATGACATAGATGGTCACCCTCACCTCCCAGAATTATCAATGGGAATGGACAACACACAGGCCTCGTAACTACTGGTCAGTTAGTTTAACATCAGTGATGAGGAAGGTTTTAGAAACAAAATCAGCGGGAAAAAAATCAAAACACACTAGGAGATGTTTGAGTTAATTAAGGGTTGTCTGCACGGATTTTTGAAAAGCAGATCATGCTTTCATGAACTAATTCAATTTATTTTGATGAAGTAACAGAGCAGGTTGATGAAAAGAATGTGGTGGATGGTCTACATGGATTTTAAGAAAGCGTTTGATTAAGTACCACACAAAAGGATGTGGAAGCTTTAGAGAGGGTGCAGAGGAGATTTACCAGGATGCTGCCTGGACTGGAGGGCATGTCCTACGAAGAAAGATTGAGGGAGCGAGGTCTTTTCTCATTGGAACGAAGAAGGATGAGAGGTAACTTGGCAGAGGGTACAAGATGATGAGAGGCATAGATAGATTGGAAAGCCAGAGACATTTTCCCAGGGCAGAAAGGGCTATCACCAGGGGGCATAATTTTAAGATGATTGGAGGAAGGTTTCGGGGAGATGTCAGAGGTAGGTTCTTTACACAGAGAGTGGTGGGTGCGTGGAACGCACTGCCAGCGGCGGTACTAGAAGCAGATACATTAGGGACATTTAAGCGACTCTTGGATAGGTACATGGATGATAGTAGAATGAAGGGTGTGTAGGTAGTTTGATCTTAGTGTAGGTTAAAGGTTCGGCACAACATCGTGGGCCGAAGGGCCTGTACTGTGCTGTACTGTTCTATGTTCTATGTTCTAAAATGTTGGATAACAAAATTGAATCACATGGATTAGCATCCAATTGGATCAAATATTGATTGATGGAAAGAAAAGGGTGAGTAGTGTTAAATGGTTGTTTATCAGACTGGAGGATGGTAGGCAGTGATGTTCCCCAAGGGTCAGTGCTAGGACCACTTTTTTTTTTGCTATATATAAATGACTTGGATCTTGGAATACAGAGCAGAATTTCAAGGCTTGCCAATGACACCGAACTTGGACGCATGGCAAACACTGAGGATGAGACAAACTGCTTGCAACAGGATATCGACAATCCAGCAGAATTAACAGAGAAATGGCAGGTGGAATTTAGTACAGAGGAGTGTGAAGTGATGCCTTATGCCAGAAGGAATAGGAAGGCAAGATAGACTTAATAGCACAGTTCTGAACATTGTGCAGGAGCAGAGGGACCTGGGGCTCCATATGCATTTATCATTGCAGGTGGCAGGACATATTAGGAGAGTGTTTAGTAAAACATATCAGATCTTGGAGGCAAGGATACAAAAGCAGGGAATCATAGAAACATAGAAAATAGGAGCAGAAGTAGGCCATTCGGTCCTTCGAGCCTGCTGCGCCATTCGTTATGATCATCGCTGATCATCCAACTCAGTAATCTTTCCCCCCATATCCTTTGATCGCTTTAGAACCAAGAGCTATATCTAACTCCTTCTTAAAAACATACAATGCTTTGGCCTCGACTGCTCCCTGTGGTAGCGAATTCCACAGGCTCACCACTCTCTGGGTGAAGAAATGTCTCCTCATCATAGTCCTGAAAGGTTTACCCCTTATCCTTGGACTGTTGCCCCTGGTTCTGGACACCCCAACATCGGGAACATCCTTCCTGCATCTAGTCTGTCCAGACTGATTAAAATTCTGCAGGTTTCTATGAGATCCCTCCCTCACTCTTCTGAACTCCATCAACCTCTACTACTCAATACTGGATATGTCTCCTGCTCCTGCCTGGAAATATCCAAATACATAGAGTTTCAATGAAACTGCGATCTTAACGTCCACTGACAGCTCCGTCATCACTCTGGTGTGATGCTCCATGTGTTGCAGGAGGTGACACAGCTCTGTGACTAACTCCTTTTTGAATCAGAGTCACCTCACACACTGCTCCTGGGGCAGGTAAGGTAGGAAACGTGCTCTCATACCTCGTCCAGTCTTGGGTCACCACATCCTCTGTCCTCCCTGAATGTCTGCAGCAGCTCACAACACAACCTCCAGAAAATCATCCACAGCACCTCCACTAACTTTACAATAGCAAAAGTAATTCAAAAGCCCCTCACCTGTAAGTTGGATGTCTGGTCCTTTTAAATAACACGAGAGGGGCTCCTCGTGCTGCTGAATATATGTTCAGCTGAGAGTGACTAACACAGGTGGTCAGTGGACGTGCACAGGCCAAGTTTCAAAGTCACACATCAAAGCTGCTGGAATGGCTGATTGGCACCATATTCAGACCCTTCCTCACACTACCAGCACATGCTTGATAAACCCGATCTAAATCCCTGTCCAGCACTAAATCCCTGTCCAGCGCTAAATCCCTGTCCAGCATGGAGCACTGGAAGTGACCGGCAGCTCAGCTCATACCTTTTTATGGATCCAAGCGTCCATGACGTTGGGCCCTGTGGAGCTGTGGAGCTGAAAACCGTGGTCAGTGGTAGAATAAAGAGGGGGTGAAGTTTATTTTTAAAGCTAATTGAAGAAAATACTAGAAGTTCAAAAGGAATATGGGAACTGTCAGGGGAATGGGACTAACTGGAGGGGTGAGGCCATGGAGGGATTCAAACACATGAATGAGAATAATAAAATTAAGGTGCTGCCAGACTGGGAGTCAATGTAAATCAGTGAGCACAAGGGTGATGGGTGATCGGGATTGGTGTGAGTTAGAATACAGGGAGCAGAGTTCTGGATGTGCTGTGGTTTATAGAGGTTTATAAATGGGAGGGTGACCAGGATAGAATTGGGACAGTCAAGTGTGTATTTAACAAAGGCACAGATGAATGTTTATGCAGCAGATAGGCTGAGGCAGAGGTGGAGATGTGTGTTAGTACAGAGGTGGTAGTAGGCAGGGTTGGTGAGAATATGGAGATGAACTCAGCTCAGATTTAAATAGAACACAGAGGTTGCAAACTGTCTGGTTCAGCCTCAGATATTTAGCTATGAGGAGATCGTGGTTCATGGATAGTGGATCGAATTTCTTATGGAGACCAGTGACAACTACACTCTTCCCAAATTTAAATAGCAAGAACATTATTTCAGTGAAACAAATTTTACAGATCTCATAGCAGGAAATAGAGACTTACCAGGGACAGCAAAGATGGGAGAGTAAATTACAAGCACTCTAATGCACATAGCAATGGTTTATAGAGCTAATATCTGGGGACAGAAATTTGCCAGGAATAACAACAGCAGCAAGGAGGGCAGCGGAAATGACAAGAATGGTAATGCAGTTAAACATGGTTTATAGAATTAATAGCTAGATACAGAGACTTACTAGGGACATCAATAATAGCCAGGAAGGGGTAGTAAATGTACTGAATATTCCTCAGTGAGTAATGGATCCGACTGTTTAATGAGAACTGATCATAATCTGCAGAAAGAAAGTTAAACTCCCAGATGAAACTCCTGCTCATTGTTGTAACATTCCAATCTATTGTACTCTGATTCTGATCTTTCCTCTCCCTCTCTCCAGAGCCGCTGATCCCTGTTAGTGACGGGAGTGATGTGAAACTTCCACTGACACTATGTGATAACACATTGAAAGGAGCACCTTATTAGTAGAAGAGGGAAATCTTCCAGTGACACAATTAGGGTCCATGGAGACTGACATTACTTGCAGTCACTGAACAAACAGGTTCAGTTAACCCCTTTCAAAGATAAAAGATAAAGAACAAAGATAATTACAGCACAGGAACAGGCCCTTCGGCCCTCCAAGCCTGCGCCGATCCAGGTCCTCTCTCTAAACATGTCGCCTATTTTCTAAGGTTCTGTATCTCTTTTCTTCCTGCCCATTCATGTATCTGTCTAGATACATCTTAAAAGACTCCATCGTGCCCGCATCTACCACCTCCGCTGGCAATGCGTTCCAGGTGCCCACCACCCTCTGCATAAAGAACTTTCCACGCATATCCCCCCGAAACTTTTCCCCTTTCACTTTGAACTCGTGTCCTCTAGTAATTGAAACACCCACTCTGGGAAAAAGCCTCTTGCTATCCACCCTGTCTATACCTCTCATGATTTTGTACACCTCAATCAGGTCCCCCCTCAACCTCCGTCTTTCTAATGAAAATAATCCTAATCTGCTCAACCTCTCTTCATAGCTAGCGCCCTCCATACCAGGCAACATCCTGGTGAACCTCCTCTGCACCCTCTCCAAAGCATCCACATCCTTTTGATAATGTGGCGACCAGAACTGTACGCAGTATTCCAAATGTGGCCGAACCAAAGTCCTATACAACTGTAACATGACCTGCCAACTCTTGTACTCAATGCCCCGTCCGATGAAGGAAAGCATGCCGTATGCCTTCTTGACCACTCTATTTACCTGCGTTGCCACCTTCAGGGAACAGTGGACCTGAACACCCAAATCTCTCTGGGCATCAATTTTCCCCAGGACTTTTCCATTTACTGTATAGTTCACTCTTGAATTGGATCTTCCAAAATGCATCACCTCGCATTTGCCCTGATTGAACTCCATCTGCCATTTCTCTGCCCAACTCTCCAATCTATCTATATTCTGCTGTATTCTCTGACAGTCCCCTTCACTATCTGCTACTCCACCAATCTTAGTGTCGTCTGCAAATTTGCTAATCAGTCCACCTATACTTTCCTCCAAATCATTTATGTATATCACAAAGAACAGTGGTCCCAGCACGGATCCCTGTGGAACACCACTGGTCACACGTCTCCATTTTGAGAAACTCCCTTCTACTGCTACTCTCTGTCTCCTGTTGCCCAGCCAGTTCTTTATCCATCTAGCTAGTACACCTTGGACTCCAAGCGCCTTCACTTTCTCCATCAGCCTGCCATGGGGAACCTTATCAAACGCCTTACTGAAGTCCATGTATATGACATCGACAGCCCTTCCCTCATCAATCAACTTTGTCACTTCCTCAAAGAATTCTATTAAGTTGGTAAGACATGACCTTCCCTGCACAAAACCATGTTGCCTATCACTGATGAGCCCATTTTCTTCCAAATGGGAATAGATCCTATCCCTCAGTATCTTCTCCAGCAGCTTCCCTACCACTGACGTCAGGCTCACCGGTCTATAATTACCTGGATTATCCCTGCTACCCTTCTTAAACAAGGGGACAACATTAGCAATTCTCCAGTCCTCCGGGACCTCACCCGTGTTTAAGGATGCTGCAAAGATATCTGTTAAGGCCCCAGCTATTTCCTCTCTCGCTTCCCTCAGTAACCTGGGATAGATCCCATCCGGACCTGGGGACTTGTCCACCTTAATGCCCTTTAGAATACCCAACATTTCCTCCCTCCTTATGCCGACTTGACCTAGAGTAATCAAACATCTGTTCCTAACCTCAACATCCGTCATGTCCCTCTCCTCGGTGAATACCGATGCAAAGTACTCGTTTAAAATCTCACCCATTTTCTCTGAGTCCAAGCATAACATTCCTCCTTTGTCCTTTAGTGGGCCAATCCTTTCTCTAGTTACCCTCTTTCTCCTTATATATGAATAAAAGGCTTTGGGATTTTCCTTAACCCTGTTTGCTAAAGATATTTCATGACCCCTTTCAGCCCTCTTAATTCCTCGTTTCAGATTGGTCCTACATTCCCGATATTCTTTCAAAGCTTCGTCTTTCATCAGCCGCCTAGACCTTATGTATGCTTCCTTTTTCCTCTTAGCTAGTCTCACAATTTCACCTGTCATCCATGGTTCCCTAATCTTGCCATTTCTATCCCTCATTTTCGCAGGAACATGTCTCTCCTGCACGCTAATCAACCTCTCTTTAAAAGCCTCCCACATATCACATGTGGATTTACCTTCAAACAGCTGCTCCCAATCTACATTTCCCAGCTCCTGCCGAATTTTGGTGTAGTTGGCCTTCCCCCAATTTAGCACTCTCCCTTTTGGACCACTCTCGTCTTTGTCCATGAGTATTTTAAAGCTTACGGAATTGTGATCACTATTCCCAAAGTAGTCCCCTACTGAAAATTCAACAACCTGGCCGGGCTCATTCCCCAACACCAGGTCCAGTATGGCCCCTTCCCGAGTTGGACTATTTACATACTGCTCTAGAAAACCCTCCTGGATGCTCCTTACAAATTCTGCTCCATCTGGACCTCTAACACTAAGCGAATCCCAGTCAATGTTGGGAAAATTAAAATCTCCTATCACCACCACCCTGTTGCTCCTACATCTTTCCATGATCTGTTTACATATTTGTACCTCTATCTCACGCTCGCTGTTGGGAGGCCTGTAGTACAGCCCCAACATTGTTACCGCACCCTTCCTATTTCTGAGTTCTGTCCATATTGCCTCACTGCTCGAGTCCTCCATAGTGCCCTCCTTCAGCACAGCTGTGATATCCTCTTTGACCAGTAATGCAACTCCTCCACCCCTTTTACCTCCCTCTCTATCCCGCCTGAAGCATCGATATCCTGGGATATTCAGTTGCCAATCATGCCCTTCCCTCAACCAAGTCTCAGTAATAGCTATAACATCATACTCCCAGGTACTAATCCAAGCCCTAAGTTCATCTGCCTTACCTACTACACTTCTTGCATTAAAACAAATGCACCTCAGACCACCAGTCCCTTTATATTCATCATCTGCTCCCTGCCTGCTCTTCCCCTTAGTCACACTGACTTCATTATCTAGTTCCTTACAGGCTTTTGTTACTACCTCCTTACTGTCAACTGACCTCAATTGGTTCCCATCCCCCTGCCACATTAGTTTAAACCCTCCCCAACAGCGTTAGCAAAAGCACCTCCAAGGACATTGGTTCCAGTCCGGCCCAGGTGTAGACCGTCCAATTTGTAATAGTCCCAACTCCCCCAGAACCGGTCCCAATGTCCCAAAAATCTGAACCCCTCCTTTCTGCACCATCTCTCAAGCCACGCATTCATCCTGACTATTCTTTCATTTTTACTCTGACTATCACGTGGCACTGGTAGTAATCCTGAGATTACTACCTTTGAGGTCCTACTTTTTAACTTGGCTCCTAACTCCCTAAACTCTGCATGGAGGACCTCATCCCGTTTTTTACCTATATCATTAGTGCCTATGTGCACAATGACAACTGGCTGTTCACCCTCCCCCTTTAGAATGTTCTGCAGCCGATCTGAGACATCCCTGACCCGTGCCCCTGGGAGGCAACATACCATTCGGGAGCCTCGTTTTCGACCACAGAACCGCCTATCTACTCCCCTTACAATCGAATCCCCTACGACTATAGCCCTTCCACTCTTTTTCCCGCCCTTCGGAACAGCAGAGCCAGCCACGGTGCCATGGACCTGGCTATTGCTGCCTTCCCCTGCTGAGCCATCTCCCTCAACAGTATCCAAAACGGTATACTTGTTTTGGAGGGAGATGACCGCAGGGGACTCCTGCGCTGCCTTCCTGCTCTTTCTCTGCCTTTTGGTCACCCATTCCCTTTCTCCCTCAGCAATCCTAATCTGCGGTGTGACCAATTCACTAAACGTGCTATCCACGACCTCCTCAGCATCGCGCATGCTCCAAAGTGAGTCCATCCACAGCTCCAGAGCCGTCATGCGGTCTAACAAGAGCTGCAGCTGGACACACTTCCTGCACGTGAACGAGTCAGGGTCATCAGCCATGTCCCTGAGCTCCCACATTGAGCAAGAGGAGCATGACACGGGTCTGAGATCTCCTGCCATTTTTAATCTTAAGCTTAAACTTAGTTAAATTAAAAAGGAACGAAAAGTTTTTACCAATCACAATAAAACCAGAGAAATCGAAAAAGCCTTACCTTATAAACACCCCACCGAGTCCTTTTTTTTGGTTAGAGGAGGAGGGCGGGTGGGAGACACTACAAGTGTGGTGTCTCGGGTTCAGAAACCGTCCAAATATATAGTGTTTTACTTACCCAGCAGCCCCCTGGCCTCCGCCGAAAAACAAAAGGAAATTAAATTTACTTTCAAACGGACTTTCCCAGCTGCTCACTCGCTCACACGCTGCTCCCGAAAAAGCTGCTGCACTGAAAGGAAAGTTATTTTAAACCGCCCAAATATATAGTGTTTTACTTACCCAGCAGCCCCCTGGCCTCCGCCGAAAAACAAAAGGAAATTAAATTTACTTTCAAACGGACTTTCCCAGCTGCTCACTCGCTCACACGCTGCTCCCGAAAAAGCTGCTGCACTGAAAGGAAAGTTATTTTAAACCGCCCAAATATATAGTGTTTTACTTACCCAGCAGCCCCCTGGCCTCCGCCGAAAAACAAAAGGAAATTAAATTTACTTTCAAACGGACTTTCCCAGCTGCTCACTCGCTCACACGCTGCTCCCGAAAAAGCTGCTGCACTGAAAGGAAAGTTATTTTAAACCGCCCAAATATATAGTGTTTTACTTACCCAGCAGCCCCCTGGCCTCCGCCGAAAAACAAAAGGAAATTAAATTTACTTTCAAACGGACTTTCCCAGCTGCTCACTCGCTCACACGCTGCTCCCGAAAAAGCTGCTGCACTGAAAGGAAAGTTATTTTAAACCGCCCAAATATATAGTGTTTTACTTACCCAGCAGCCCCCTGGCCTCCGCCGAAAAACAAAAGGAAATTAAATTTACTTTCAAACGGACTTTCCCAGCTGCTCACTCGCTCACACGCTGCTCCCGAAAAAGCTGCTGCACTGAAAGGAAAGTTATTTTAAACCGCCCAAATATATAGTGTTTTACTTACCCAGCAGCCCCCTGGCCTCCGCCGAAAAACAAAAGGAAATTAAATTTACTTTCAAACGGACTTTCCCAGCTGCTCACTCGCTCACACGCTGCTCCCGAAAAAGCTGCTGCACTGAAAGGCAGCAATTTTTGTATCACAATAAACTAGAACATTTACCCGGTCTGGATGGGAATTCTGAGGGTTGGTGAGAGAAGGAATGGTGCAAATGGAAGAAGCACTGCACAGAATCTGCCAATTCTCTTTGGATATAGGAGTGATGACAGAGCACTTGAGGGCTGCAAATTATACACCTAGTTTACAAAAAGGAGGGATGTGGTAAACCCTGTACTGTCCAGTCAATCTGACGTCAGTGGTGGTGAAATTTCACAACCCAGGACAGAAATATTATTTGCTTGGAAAAGCATAGCATAATAAATTTCAAGCCACATGGATATGCTAATGACAATTCATGTCTGGCAAAGTTCAGCAAGAACTTATCCCAAGGTACTTCACAGCAGCATTGTGAAACAAAGTATAACACTGAATCACCAAGGTTAGGTGACCAAATGTTTGGTCAAAGAGGCAAGTTTTAAAGGAGTGTCTTCAAGGATAAAAGCGAGGTGGAGAGATGGAGAGATGGAGCTGTGAAGGGAGCGTATTCCAGAGCTTTGGGCCGAGGCAACTGAAGGTGGAGTAATTAAAATCAGGGATGCACAAGAGGCCAGAATTAGAGGAGCAGAGATATCTCAGAGGTTTGTGGGGCTGGAGGGGATTAAAGAGTTAGTGAGGGGTGAGGCAATGGAGGGATTGGAAAACAAGAATGAGAATTTTAAAATCAAGACATTGCTTGACTGTGAGCTGATGTCGGTCAGTGATCGGGGAATGAGACTTGCTGTGAGTTAAGACACAGGCAGCAGAGTTTTAGATGACCTCAAGTTTACAGATGGTAGAATGTGGGAGAATGAGTTCGAATAGTCCAGGCTACAGGTAATGAAAGCATGACTGAGAGCTTCAGCAGCGGATGAGTTAAGATGGGGTGAAGTCAGGCGATGTTATTGAAGTGGAAATAGGTGGTGATAGTGATGGCACGAATATAACGGTGGAAGCTCATTTTGTGGTCAACTGTCACAGAATCACAGAATTGTTACAGGCGGCCATTCTGTCCATCGTGTCTGCACTGGCTGTCCAAAAGAGCAATTCATCTAGTACCGCTTCCCTGTCTTCTCCCTGTAACTCTGTACAATTTTCCTTTTCAGACAGCTATCCAATTTCCTCCTGAATGCCTCGATTGAATCTGCCTCCACCACACTCTCAGGCAGTGCATTCCAGATCTTAAGCAGTCGCTGTGTGAAAAAGTTTTCCTCATGTCAACATCTGCTTCTTTTACCAATTACTTTAATTCTTTGCCCTCTCGTTTCAAAACCTTTCAGGAGTGGGAACAGTTTTACTCTATCCACTCTGTCCAGACACCTCATAATTGTGAACACCTTTTTTTCTAATCTCCTCTCAGCCTTCTCTTCTCTAAGGAAAATGTTCCCAGTTCTCCAGTCTCTCTTCAAAACTGATATTCTTCATCTCTGGAACCATTCTTGTGAATGTTTTTTCACACTCTCCAATGTCTTCACGTTACCTGAAGTGTGGTGCCAAGAACTAGACAGAATACTGCAACTGAGGCCGAACTAGTGTCTCATACAAGTTCAAAATAACCTCTTTGCTTTTGTATTCCATACTGCTGTTAATAAAGCCCAGGATACTGTCTGGTTTATTAACCGCTCTCTCTCAACCTGTTCAACCACCTTCAATGACCTATGCACATATACACCCAGGTCCTCTGCTCCTGCACACCCTTCAGAGTTGTACAATTTATTCTATATTGCCTCTCCATGTTCTTCCTATCGAAATGAATCACATCACATTTCTCCACATTGAACTTCATCTGCCACCTGTCTGTCCATTCCACCAACTTGTCGATGTCCGTTTGAATTTCTACACTATCCTCCTCACAGTTCACAATGCTTCCAAGTTTTGAATCATCTGCAAACTTTGAAATTGTGCCCTGTACACCAAGGTCTATGTCATTAATATTTGTCAGGAAGAGAAACGATCCCAGCATTGATACCTGGGGAACTCCACTACAAGTCTTAAATGAAAACAAGAGGTGCTGAAAAGACTCAGCAGGTCTGGAAGCATCTGTGGAGAGTGAAGCAGAGTTAACGTTTCAGGCCTGTGACCTTTCATCAGAATTGACAATGGTAAGGAAATAAAGCAAGGTTGGGGCAAAAGAGAAAAAAGAGGTGTTGATAAGACAGAGGGTCAGAGAGATTAACTGACAAGGAGGTCATGGGGCAAAGGCAAAGAGAGTGTGCTTGTGGAGTGGTGAAAGACAAAACATTAGTGCAGAGAGGGTGTTAAATGATAAAATAATGAACAGCCCTAGCCAAAAGCAGCAACATAAAAAAATCATGTTTAAGGCCAGGAAATGGCAAAAAAAATGATAAAGCAAAATAATTAAAAGAACCAGTCTTGATCTGAAATTATTGAACTCAATGTTCAGTCTGGAAGTCTGTAGAGTGCCTAATCGGACAATGACGTGCTGTTCCTCGAGCTGACGTTGATGTTCACTGGAACACCGCCTCAGGTAAAAGGCAGATTGGGTGTCCACATTGTGCAGCACCTCCATTCAGTCCAAAAGCATGACACCGAGCTTCCAGTCGCTTCTTATTTCAACACCCTCCACCCGCCCCTCCAGCTCTACTTTTTACATTTCTGTCCTTGTGTTTTCCCCAATACCTCTATTTTCTTTGCTTAAAACCTATTACATTTCTAACCTTTGCCACGTCTGATGAAAGATCTCACACCTGGAACATTAACACTTCTTCTCTCTCCACAGATGCTGCCAGACGTGCTGAGTATTTCCATCACTTTCTGTTTTAATTTCACATTTCCAGCATCTGCAGTATTTTGTTTGATTCTACTACAAACCTTTCTCCAGCCCGAAAAGCATCCAATAATCACGACACTCTGTTTCCTGTCACTCAACCAATTTAGTTTCATGTTGGTCCTGACCTTTTTATTCGATGAGCGACAACTTTGCTCACAAGTCTGTTGTGTGTCACTTTATCAAATGCCTTTTGGAATTCCATTTACACCAGATCAACAGCATTGCCGTCATCAATCTTCCATTTCACCTCTTCAGAAACTCCAGCAAGTTAGTAAAACACCATTTTCCCTTAACAAATCCGTGCTGGTCTTCCATAATTATCCCACATTTGTGTGTGTGCCTATTAATGTTGTCCCAAATGTGACACCGAGGTTTGAAAAAGACTGCCTCAATCTCAGAGTGTTACCAAGGAGAGGGATGGAATCAATAGCAAGGAACAGAGTTGGAGTGGGGAGTGAAAACAATGACTTCCGTCTTCCCAATATTTAATTGGAGGAAATTTCTGCTCATCCAGAACTGGATTTCGGATAAGCAGTCTGATAATTTAACAACAGTGGAGGAGTGGAGAGAGGTGGTGGTGAGGTAAACATGATGGCGTTCTTTGATAAAACAATGGAGAGGGTTGATGAGAGTGGTGTGATTGAAGTTATATATATGGACTTTCAAAAGGTGTTTGATCAAGTGACATTCAATAGACAGGTTAGGAAAACTGAACCCCATGGATTAAAGGGACAGTGACAGTGTGGATATAACATTGACTAAGGAACAGTAAACAGAGAGAAGTGGTGAAAGATTGTTGTTCAGACTCGATGTGAGTATGCAGTGGTGTTCCCCAGGGCTCGGCATTAGGACCACTGCTGTTTTTGCTGTTGGAAAACAAGAGGTATGTAGGGCAGAGCCCCCACCTCCTCCCACTTTACAGAGCTTCCCCTCTCTGCAGCCTCTGCTCCATTTGTTTGTCATGTTACAGACACAGAGACACTGTAACTACAGTCGCCATACCTCGTCCAGTGTTGGGTTATCAAATCCTCTGTCGTCCCTGAATGTCTGCACAGCTCACAACACAACCTCCAGAAAACCATCCACAGCACCTCCACTAACTTTACAATAGCTGAAGGAAGTCAAAAGCCCTTCACCTGTAGGTTAACTGCCTATAAATTTTCAATGGCATTAGATGAGGTTTCTTGTGTTGCTGAATGTATGTTTAGCTGAAAGTGACCAACACAGGCGGTCAGTTAACATGCACAGTCCACGTTTCAAAGATGTACATCAAAGCTGCTGGAATAGAAGTTTGATGTGACATTCCACAACTCCTCATGCTACTCGTACACACAATGTACACCCGGGCACAGCACGAAGCAGTGTGCAGGCCACACCAGAAGTGGCTTTAGCTCATCTCACACCCTTTTGTGGATCCAGACTTCCATTGTGTGGGCAACAGTGGTGCTACAGAGCTGAAAATCAACACCAGGGAGAGATAGAGAGGGAATGAAATTCACTTTAAAGGGGGACCTGGAAATGGAATAGGAATGAAGAGGGGAATTGGACTAATTGGAGGGGTGAGGCTATGGAGTGATTCTAACAGAAGAATGGGAATATTAAAGTGAAGGTGCTGCCAGACTGGGAGCCGTTGTAGATCAGTGAGCACAGGGGTGATGGGTGATCAGGATTTGGTGAGAGTTAGGATACAGGCAGCAGAGTTATGGATGGTCTGTGATTTATGGGGGGTTCATAACTGGGAGGATGACCAGGATAGAAATGCAATAGTCAAGTGTGGATTTAACAAAGGCACAGATGAGGGTTTATGCAGCAGATGGGCTGAGGCAGAGGTGAAGATGGGTGTTATTACAGAGGTGGTAGTCGACAGGGTTTGTGATGGGGAGAATATGGAGATGAACACAGCTCAGGTTTAGATAGAACACAGAGGTAGCAAACAGTCTGGTTCAGCCTCAAACATTGGACTTGGAGTATGTCGTTCACAGATATGGGACACAATTTCTTATGGAGACCAATAACATTGGCTTCGGGCTTCAGAGAAAAAAAAAACAGAATTACCTGAACAGTATTTCAGTGAATCAGGGTTTACAGATCTTATTTGTGGAAATAAAGACATCGCAGGGCAGTACAACAGGAAAGATGAGAATAAATTACGAGAACTATAATATCATGAGCAATGATTGTTGAGCTAAAAGCTGGAGACAGAGATTCACCAGGAATAACAGCAGCAGTAAGGAGGGCAGAGTAAATTCCAGTAACAGTAACGCAGTTAACAATGGTTTGTAAAATTGACAAACTTACCAGGGACACCAACAATAGCAAGGATGGGATAGTAAATGTGTTGTATAATCAACAGTGTGTAATAGATCTGGGATGTTAAAGACAGCGAATCATACGTAGAAAGTATGTAAAGAGGCCATGATAATCCTCTGCCCACATTTGTAACATTCCAATCCACTGTTCTCAGATTCTGACCCATTGTTGTAACATTCCAATCTATTGTTCTCAGGTTCTGATCTATCCTCTCCCTCTCTCTGGTGCTGCTGATGCCTGTAAGTGGTGAAGCTGACAATCCACTGGCACAATGGTATTAAACCTTGAAAGGAATCCCTTATTAATAGAAGATGGAAAACCTCCAGTGACACAATTAGGGTCCATGGAGACTGTCATTGACGACAGTCACTGAACAAACAGGTTCTGTTAACCACTTCCCATCCAACACTTTTTGTACCTCAAAAAAGTAGAACATTTACTCGATCTGTATGGGATGTATGAGGGTTACTGCGGAAAGGAAATGTGGAAGTAGCATAGGCCCTGGACAGAGTCTTCTGATCCTCCTTGGATATGGGAGTGATAACAGAGGATAGGAGGGTTGTACATGTTGCAGCATGTTTAAAAAAGGAGAGATGGGGTAAAACCTGTATTTACTGACCAGTCAATCTAATGTCGGTGTTTGGAAATTTCTAAAGGTCACAACCAGGAGATAAGTATGCCCTGCTCAAAAAGGGATAATAACTGAGAAGCAGCATGCAAATGCGAATTCCAAATCATATCTGGCAAACGACAACAACAACAAGGTATTTTATATAGTGCCTTTAATGTAATAAAACATCCCAAGATGCTTCATTATAAAACAAAACATGATACGGAGAGATATAAGAAATTATTAGGTCAGAGGACCAAAAGCGTGGTTAAAGAGATAGGTTTTAATGGGTGTCTTAAATGAGGAAAGGGTGGTGGAGAGGTGGCGGGATGGAGAGGTGGAGAGGTACAAGGAGGGTATTCGAGAGCTTGGAGCCCAGGCAACTGAAGGTGTGGTCACCAATGGTGGAACAGTTAATATCAGGGATGCACAAGAGGCTGGAATTAGAGGAGCACAGATATATTGAAGGGTTGTGGGGACGGATCTTACAGAGACAGGACGGGGGCGAGGTCATGGAGGAAAAATAAGTTGAGAATTTAAATAAAGACAATACTTGATCAGGAGTCAAAGTCGGTCAGTGACATGTGCACCGGACTTGGCACGATTTAGGAGCTGGCAACAGAGTTCTGGAGGACATTAAGTTAACAGAGAGCAGCAGGCGGGAAATCAGAGAGGAGTGTGTTGGAGTAGTCATGTCTCGGGGTAAGGAAAGCATGAATGAGTTTCAGCAGCAGATAGGCTGAGACAGGGGTGAAGTCGGCGCTCTAACTGAGGTGGAAATAGGCGGTTGTAATGATATCCTGAAAATGAGGTTAAAGCTCATTTTGTGATCAAATGTGACACCAAGGCTGCAAAACAAATTGTCTGAATCTTCGACTGATACAGGAAGAGGGATGGAATCAATAGCAAGGGAACAGAGTTGGAGTGGGGCGTGAAAACAATGGCTTCAGTCTTCCCAATATTTAATTGGAGGAAATTTCTGTTCATCCAGTACTGGATGTCGGATAAGCAGTCTGATAATTTAACAACAGTGGAGGAGTGGAGAGAGGTGGTGCTGAGGTAAACTTGGTGGAGTTCTTTCGTGAAACAATGGAGAGAGTTGATGATGGTGGTGTGATTAAAGTTATATATATGATCTTTCAAAAGGTGTTTGATCAAGTGACATTCAACAGACAGGTTAGAAAAGCTGAACCCCATGGATTAAAGGGACAGTGACAGTGTGGATTTAACATTGGCTAATGAACAGTAAACAGAGAGAAGTGGTGAAAGGTTGTTGTTCAGAATCGATGTGAGTATACAGTGGTGTTCCCCAGGGCTCGGTATTAGGACCATTGCTCGTTTTGCTCTTGGAAAACCCGATTTGGGTAGGGCAGAGCCCCCTCCCCCTGTTCTTTGCAGAGCTTCCCCTCTATTCAGCCTCTGCTCCATTTGTTGGTCATGTTACGGACCCAGAGACACTGTAACTACAGTCCACATACATCGTCCAGAGTTGGGTCACCAAATCCTCTGTCCTCCGTGAATGCCTGCAGCAGCTCACAACACAACCTCCAGAAAACCATCCACAGCACCTCCACTAACTTTACAATAGCAGAAGCAAGTCGAAAGCCCTTCACCTGTAAGTTGGATGCCCGGTCCTTTTAAATAACACTAGAGGGGCTTCCTGGTGCTGCTGAATGTATGTTCAGCTGAGAGTGTATAACACAGGCGGACAGTGGACATGCACAGACCAAGTCTCGAGGTAACAGTGAAGTCTTCCAGCCAAAATGGACAGTTTGACCTTTTCCCACATTATACTCCATTTGCCAGTTCTTTGACCACTCATTTAGCCTATCTATATCCCTTTGTAGCCTCCTTATGTCCTCTTCAGCACTTACCTTCTTACCAATCTTGGAGATATTAGCAAATTTAGCAAGCATACCTTCGGTCCATTCATCAAAATCATTTATATCAATTGTAAAAAGTTGAGGCCCCAGCACTGATCGCGGTAGCACACCAATCGTCGCAGCTTGCCAACCAGAAAATTTCCCCTTTATGCCTACTCTGTTTCCTGTTAGCTAGCCAATCCTCTATCCATGCCAATTATGTTACCCCCTAAATGATGAGCTTTTATTTTCCACAATGACGTTTGATGTGGCACGTTATCAAATGCCTTCTGGAAATCTAAGTACTGTAGATCCACCAGTTCCCCTTTATCCACATTACATGTTACTTCTTCAAAGAACTCCAATATATTGGTTAAACATGATTTCTCTTTCACAAAACCATGTTGTCTCTCCTGATCACCTTGATTTTTTCTACATGCCCTGCTATAACGTCTTTAATAATAGCTTCTAACATCTGATCCATAGCTGAAAGCCATTCTCACTTGCCACAGATTGTATGTACACTATGTCTCTTCTTATGTTATGCTCTATTTGAACTGTTACTCCTCAAAGAGTCACAGAATTATAGAGATATACAGCACAGAAACAGGACCTTCAGCCCATTCTGTCTGTGCCAGCCATCAAGCTCCAAACTATTCTAATCTCAGTTCCCAGCACTTGGCCTGTAGCCTTGTATGCTATGGCGTTTCAAGTGCTCATCTAAATACTTCTGAAATGTTGTGAGTGTTCCTGCTCCGACCCTTTCTTAAGGCAGTGCCTTCCAGATTCCAACCACCCTCTGGGAGAAAATTATTTTCCTCAAATCCCTTGTAAATCTCCAGCCCCTTACCTTAAATCAACTCCCCCTGGTTATTGACCCCTCCGCTAAGGGAAAGTAGATTCTTCATATCGAACCTATCAATGCCCCTCACAATTTTGTATCCCACAATCATGATACCCCTCATCCTTCTCTGCTCTGAGGAAAACAACCCTAGCCTTTCCTGTCGCTCTTCATAGCTGAAATGCTCCAGCCCAGGCAACATCCTGGCGAATCTATTCTGCACCCTCTCCATTGCCATCACATCCTTCCTATAGTGTGGCAACCAGAACTATACACAGTACTCCAGTTGTGGCCGAACTGGAGTTTAATACTATTCCATCATAACCTCCCTGCTCTTATATTCTCCGCCTTGGCTAATAAAGGCAGGTGTCCCATACGTCTTCCTGACCACATTGTCTACCTGTGCTGCTGCCTTCAGTGATCTATGGACAAGTACAACAAGGTCCTGTAATCTCAGGCTTTCCTCCTCACTATTTAAAAAACAATCAATTTTCGTGTCAGCTGCGAACTTACTGATCTGACCTCCTATATTCACGTCTAAATCATTAATGTACACGACAAACAGCAAGAGTCCCAGCACCGATCCCTGCAGTACACCACTGGTCACAGGCTTCCACTCGCAAAAACAGCCCTTGACCATCACCCTCTGCCTCCTGCCGCTAAGCCAATTTTGGATCCAATTTGCCAAATTGCCCTGGATCCCATGGGCTCTTACCTTCTTAACACATCTCCCATGCGAGACACTATCAAATGCCTTACTGAAGTCCTTGTAGACTACTGCTTTACCCTTATTTACACCCCTAGTCACCGCCTCGAAAATAATCAAATCAATTTAGTTAGACACGAACTCCCCTTGACAAAGCTATACTGACTATCCCTGATTAATCCCTGCCTCTCGACCTGGAGATTAATCCGGTCCCTCCGATTTTTTTCCAATGGTTTCCCTGCAATAAATTGCTTGTGACCCTTCGACCTCCTTTTGGTTAATCTGTGACCCGAGATCAGATGTTACAGTGGTGTAGGAGTGGCAACAGAGTTCATGTCAATGTCCTACCTCCCTTTTATATGATCCTACAAAATGGACATGGACTACTGGGCAGTAATGTGCTCAAAGGTTATCAGCAGTAATTGATTATCCCTATATTTGCATACTGTAGAACATTAATCCATACCCCTGCTCTGGTGTCCAGTGCACCTTCAATATTCCTGATTAAAATATCAGAGGAGTGGGTACCAGACACCTCTGATGACCCTGAGCTGCAGGCGATTCTCGAGTCGGTGCTGAGTGTATTCACAACCCATAAAGATGACTGTGGAAACATGAGCAGACCGGAAGAAATTAACTGACCATTGCATGATCCATGAAGCAGTATTCTTACCGAGCTGAGATTATATCATATATTCCAGACACTATCAGGTCATTGTTATACCAGGGTGTAGTTCACAAAGACACATTCATTACTAACTGCCCAATTTGGCCGGTTAGAAAACCGTATGGCAGCTGGTGACTGACTGTTGACCATCACAAACTCAACTCAGTCATCCCTGTGTGATCCCGGATGTCTGAAAGACACCTATCCTACTCTCCCTGATTCCCAGCAGCAGGGCTGTCTTCACCACCCTGGATATCTCTAATCGTTATTGGAGTATCCCAGTAAAGCTCGAGGAACAGTTTAAATTCACATTCACTTCTGAGGACCAGAGGTACACCTGGACATGTCTGTCACAAGGGGATCCATAATAACTCCACTATTTCCCAATAACGTACGGCCGGGCCCTTATGAGCTTTTCACAGTCTTCCTGCTTGCTGCAATGTGTTGATGATCTCGTCATCATCACCACAGACCGTGTCCACACATTTAACCCTTTTACAGGAACTGCTGCAATAACTTTGGGAGCTGGACTAAAAGACCATCCACTTCAGGCCCAGCTGTGCAACATCGTGTCAAATTTCCAAGTGCCCAGGTTGGATCATCCTGCACCAGCCCAGACGAACATCAAGTGGAGACCATCCAGTGTCTACCCCTGTCCACCTCAAAGACTGCCCTGTGTCCAATCCTCAGGCTGGTGGGGCATCAGTGGACCCTCATCCAGTGTCCAACCCTGTCCACCTTAAAGACTGCCCTGTGTCCTATCCTCAGGCTGGTGGGGTATCAGTGGACGCTCATCCAGTGTCCACCCCTGACCACCTCAAAGACTGCCCTGTGTCCTATCCTCAGGCTGGTGGGCTATCAATGGACCCTCATCCAGTGTTTATCCTTATCCACCTCAAAGACTGCGCTGTGTCCTATCTTCAGGCTGGTGGGGTGTAGTGAAACCTCATCCAGTGTCTACCACTGTCCACCTCAAAGACTGCCCTGTGTCCGATCCTCAGGGTCGGGGTATCATTAGTCCCTCATCCAGTGTCGACCCCTGTCCACCTCAAAGACTGCCCTGTGTTCTATCCTTAGGCTGGTGGGATATCAGTGGACGCTCATCCAGTGCCCACCCCTGTCCACCTCAAAGACTGCCCTGTGTCCTATCCTCAGGCTGGTGGGCTATCAATGGACCCTCATCCAGTGTTTATCGTTGTCCACCTCAAAGACTGCCCTGTGTCCTATCATCAGACTGGTGGGGCATCAGTGGACCCTCATCCAGTGTCCACCCCTGTCCACCTCAAAGACTGCCCTGTGTTCTATCCTCAGGGTCGAGGTATCATTAGTCCCTCATCCAGTGTCTACCCCTGCCCACATCAAAGAATGCCCTGTGTTCTATCCTTAGGCCGGTGGGATATCAGTGGACGCTCATCCAGTGTCCACCCCTGTCCACCTCAAAGACTGCCCTGTCTCCTATCCTCAGGCTGGTGGGCTATCAATGGACCCTCATCCAATGTTTATCGTTGTCCACCTCAAATACTGCCCTGTGTCCTATCCTCAGGCTTGTGGGGTATCAGTGGACCCTCATCCCTCGATTTTCAGAGACTGTGACTCCTCTTTATGAACTACCTAATGGTGATGATGACCAGGTTTAACCCGGTTGGATTGAAGCAGTAACACGAATGAAGACAGCTTTCGCCCAGGCAACGTGTCTTATCTCACTTAACTCTGACAAGACTTCATTCGTCTGACATGGCGATGGGGTACTCAGTGAAAGCCTAGCTGCTGTCCTATGTAGAGAAAACCAGGAGAAACTACTTCCCATTGTGAATGACTCCAGAATTGTGAATGGGTCAGAACTGGTTTACTCCGTTTGTGAAGAACATTTGTTAACCATGTTCTGGGGCATCAAACATTTCACTTAGATCACGGGGTTCAACAGGGTGATACTGCCCAGTCCATTAGAAACTTTCCCAGTATAGGAAATCATTAGTAATAGTATTCCCCTGTCAGAGAGTCGTCGAGTCATAGTCATTTCAGCACAGAATGTGGCCATTTGTCCCATCGAGTCTATGCCTGCTCTTTGTAGATAAATCCAGACAGTCTCATTCCCCAGCTGTCTCCACATTCCTGCAAGTTTATTTCCCTCAAGTATCCATCCAATATCTTTTTGAAATCATTCACCATCTCTGCTTCCACCACCCTCGTAGGCAGTGATTTCCAGGCCATTCCCACTCACTCACTTCCCGCACCAACAGGTTCTTAAACAGGATTTCCTATTCATACATCCATGTTGACTATGCCAATCAGGTCATTATTATCCAAGTGCCCATTGATCACATCCTTTCGAATAGATTCTAGCATTTTCCCAACGATTAACGTAATGTTAAAAGATCTATAATTCCCTGTTTTCTCTCTCCCTCCCTTCTTAAATAGTGGGGTGTCATTTGCTACCTTCCAATCTCCAGGAACCCGAATCTATCGAATGTTGTAAGATGATCACCAATGCATCCACTATCTGCATAGCTAGCTCTTTCAACACTCTGGGATGTAGGATATCAGGTCCTGGGGACGTATCAACCATCAGCTCCATTAATTTCACAAACACAAACTCCTGACTAATATTAATTTCCTTCAATTCCTCTTTCCCTCAACATCTTGGATCTCTAATTCTGGGAGATTTCTTACATATTCCTCAGTGAAGACAGACACAAAATAATCATTTAGCTTCTCTGCCATTTCTCGATTCCTCATTATAAATTCTCCGAACTCTGTCTGTAATGGACACACATTTATCTTCGCCAAACGTTTCCTTTCTCCGTACCTGTAGACGTTTTTACAGTCCGCTTTTATATTTTTGTTAGCTATCATTCATATTCTATTCTCCATTTCTTTATCAGTTTCTTCATCCTCCTTTGTTATATTCTGAAATCCTCCTAATCCTCAGGTTTTCTACTATTTATGGCAACTTTATAGGCATTTTCTTTTAATCTAATGCAGTCCTTAACTTCTGTTGTAATCCACTGTTGACTGCCTTTACTTTTGGGGTCTATGTGCCTTGATAGAATGTATAGCTTCTGTAAATTATGCAATATTTCTTTAAAGACTATCCATTACCTATGTACTGTCATACCTTTCAATGTATGTTTACATTCCACCTCGGCCAATTTGCCCCTCATACCTTCATAATTTACTTTGTTCAAATTTAACACCCTGGCTTAAGATTGAACTACTGCACGTTCAAACATCATGTGAAATTCTAAAATAAATTTTACAATAACATTAGTTAACCCTGTCTCATTACATTATACTAGATCGAAAACAGACTGTTTTCTAATCGGTTCCTCAACTTATGCTCTAGAAAATCATACCTAACACACTCCAGAAATTTGTCATCCCTAGCAGAAGTTCTCATTAGGTTTACCCAATCTATATGAAGATTGAAGTCACCCGTGAATACTGTATTACCCATGCTACATGACACTCTAATCTCCTGATTAATGCCATCCCCCACACTACCACTACTGTTTGGTGGTCCATAAAAACACTCCTAACAATTTTTACTGCCCCTTGCTGTTTCTTAGCTCCACCCAAACAGATTCCACATTTTGTTCTTGAGCCCTGAGATCCTCCCTTACTAATGTACTGATCCTATCCCATATTATCAGCGCAACACCACTGCCTTTTGCTTTTTGCCTATCCTTCATATATGTCGAACATACTTGTTTATTCAGTTCTCAGGCTTGGTCACCCCGTAGCCACATTTCCGTTATGACAATTGGATCAGACATAATTACCTCCATTTCGGCCTTTAAATCATCAATCTTGTTGGGAATACTGCGTGCATTCAGGTAGAGCGCCCTTAACCTTGTCATCTTGACATTCAGCATTCTAAGACAAGTTGATGCTCACTTTTGTGTTGCCTGATTCTAATGTCACTTTCTACTTTTCTACCTCCTGTTACCAGCTTTACTTCCTCCCAATTTGATCCTTCATTCCAATTTCAAAAGGAAACTGGATGGGTACTTGAAGGAAGAGAACATGCAGGGCTATGGGGATCAAGGGTGGCAGCAGGACTGGGTGAATTGCTGAACAGAGAACGGGCACCGTCTCGATAGGCAGAATGGACTCCCTCTGTGCCATAAGTGATTCCATTAATCTTTGATGGATGTGTCAGCTGCTTCTGCATGGAAAGGTCGAGATACATCGAAGTTCAATGAAACTGCGACGTTAACGGCCACTGGCAGCTCCGTCCTTCCCCTGGTGTGAGGCTCCAGGTCATGTTACAGGAGCTAACACAGCACTGTGACCACCTCTTTATTGAATCAGAGTCACCTCACACACTGCTCCTGTGTTAGGTGCAGGTAGGAAAAGTGCTCTTGGCAAACCCAGGGTGGGTAGGACAGAGTCCCCTCCTCCTCTCTCTTTACAGAGCTTCCCCTCTCTGCAGCCTCTACTCCATTTGTTAGTCATGTTACAGTCCCAGAGACACTGTAACTACAGTCGCCATACCTCGTCCAGAGTTGGGTCACCAAATCCTCTGTCCTCCCTGAATGTCTGCAGCAGCTCACAACACAAACTATAGAAAACCACCCACAGCACCTCCACTGACTTTACAACAGCAGAATTAAGTCAAAAGCCCGTCACCTGTAAGTTACATGTCTGATACATTTAAATAACACGAGAGGGCGTTCCTCGTGCTGCTGAATGTTTGTTCAGCTGACAGTGACTAACACAGGCGGTCAGTGGACATGCGCAGACCAAGTTTCAAAGACGTACATCAAAGTACTGGAATAGCTGTTTGATGTGACATTCCATAACTCCTCATTGTACGAGTGCACACAATGTTCACCCGGGGTAGAATGCTGCACAGCGTGGGGCGGTGTGCACATCATGCCAGAAGTGGCTGGTAGCTCAGCTCACACCTTTTGTGGATCCAGGCTTCCATAGTGTAGGAAAGAGTGGTGTTGTAGAACCGAAAATGATCACCAGGCAGATAGAGATGGAAGGAAACTCACTTTCAAAGGAAACATGGAAATAGATTTGATGGCAAAGGTTTTTCTGGGATATGGGAATGAACACAATGAGACTAATGGGAGGGGTGAGGCCAGGGATCGATTCAAACACAAGAATAAGATTATTAAAATTAAGGTGCTGCCAGGCCGGAGCCAATGTAGATCACTGAGTACAGGGGTGATGGGTGATCGGGATTTGGTGTGAGTTAGGATACAGGCAGCAGGATTCTGGATGGACTGTGGTTTATGGAGGTTTATAACTGGGAAGGTGACCAGGATAAAATTGGAACAGTCAAGTGTGGATTCAACAGTGACACGTATGAGGGTGTATGCAGCAGATGGGCTGTGGCAGTGGTGGAGATGGGTGATATTACAGAGGTGGTAGTAGGCAGGGTTGGTGATGAAGAGAATATGGAGATGAACTCAGCTCAGGATTAGACAGAACACAGAGGTTGTAACCTGTCTGGTTCAACCTCTGACATTGGGCAGGGACGGGTATGTGGTTCTCAGATAGGGGACAGAATTTCTTATGGAAAACAATGATACTGTCTTCAGTCTTCAAAAATAATTAAAGTACTTGACCAGTATTTCAGTGAACCAGGGTTGGCAGATATTATATGTGGGAATAGAGACTTACCAGGGGCAGTAGCAGCAGGAAAGATGAGAGCAAATTTCAAGAACTATTTTACAGATAGCAATAGTATGTAGAGCTAATAGCTGGAGAGAGATATTCACCAGGAATAACAACAGCAGCAAGGAGGGCAAAGTAAATTCCAGGAGCAGTAATGCAGTTAAACATGGTTTATAAAATTAATAGCTGTATTGCCAAACTTACCAGGGGCAGCAACAGTAGCGAGGATGGGATAGTAAATGTGTTGAATAATCAGCAGAGTAAAATAGATCCGAGATGTTAAAGACAGCGAATCATGCGTTGAAAGCATGTAAAGAGGCCACGATAAACCTCTGCCCACTGTTGTAACATTCCAATCTATTGTTCTCAGAATCTGACCCATTGTTGTAACATTCCAATCTATTGTTGTCAGGTTCCGATCTATCCTCTCCCTCTCTCTAGAGCCGCTGATCTCTATAAGTTTTGAGGCTGATACTCCACTGGCGTGATGGGATAACACCTTGAAAGGAATCCCTTATTGATAGAAGATGGAAATCCTCCAGTGATACAATTAGGGTCCATGGAGATTGACTTCAAGTACAGTCACTGAACAAACATATTCAGTTAACCACTTTCCATCGAACACTTCTTGGAACTCAAACAAGTAGGACATTTACCCAGTGTGATAGGTTGTGTGAGGGTTACTGAGGGAAGTAAATGTGGAAATAGAAGGGGCACTGGACAGAATCTTCCAATCCTCCTTGGATAGGGAAGTTATGACAGAGGACGAGACGGTTGTAAATGTTACACCCTGTTTAGAAAAGGAGAGATGGGGTAAACCCTGCAGTGACCAGTCAGTCTTATGTCAGTGGTTAGAAATTTCGAAAGGTCACAACCAAGCGACAGGTATTCCTTGCTCGAAAAAAATGGGAGATTAGTTGAGAAGCAGCACGGAAATGCGAATTCCAAATCATGTCTGGCAAACGTCAACAACAACAACTTATTTTATGTAGTGTCTTTAATGTAATAAAACATCCCAAGATGCTTCACAGGAGCATTATTAAATAAAAAATGACGCCGAGACATATAAGGAAATATTCGGTCAGAGGACCAAAAGTGTGGTCAAAGAAGTAGGTTTTAATGGGTACATTAAAGAAGGTAAGCATGGTGGAGAGATGGAGAGATGGAGGGGTGTAAGGAGGGTATTCCAGTGCTCGGGGCCTAGGCAACTGAAGGTGTGGCCAACAAAGGTGGAACAGTTAATAACAGGGAGGTAGAAGAGTCATGAATTAGAGGAGTTCAGATATATTGAAGGGTTGTGCGGTTGGAGGATATTACAGGCACAGGCCGGGGGTGAGGTCATGGAGGGAAAACAAGGTGGAGAATTTAAATAAAGACATTGCCTGATCATGAGTCAATGTCAGTCAGTGATATATGAACAAGCCTTGGTGCGAGTTAGGACATGGGCAGCAGAGTTCTGGGGGACCTTATGTTTACAGAGAGCAGCATGCGGTAGACCAGCCAGGAGTGAACTGGAATAGTCATGTCCAGGGGTAATGAAGGCATGAATGAATTTCAGCAGCAGAAGGGCTGAGACAGGGTGAAGTCAGGCTCTGTTACTGAGGTGGAGATAGGCGATTGTAATGATTGCGTGAGTATTATGTTAGAAGCTCATTATGTGATTAAATGTGACACCAAAGTTGTAAACAGTCTGTCTGAATCTCAGACTGTTACCAGGGTGGGATCAATAGCAGGGGAACAGAGCTGGAGTGCGGAGTGAAAACATGGACTTGAATTTTCCCAATATTTAATTGGAGGAAAGTTCTTCTCATCCAGTACTGGATGTCGGATAAGCAGTCTGATAATTTACCAACAGTGGAGGAGTGGAGAGAGGTGGTGCTGAAGTAAACTTGGTGGAGTTCTTTCATGAAACAATGGAGAGGGTTGATGCAGGTGGTGTGATTGAGGTTATATATATGGACTTTCAAAAGGTGTTTTATCAATTGACATTCAATAGACAGGTTAGGAAAACTGAACCCGATGGATTAAAGGGACAGTGACAGTGCGGATATAACATTGCCTAATGAACAGTAAACAGAGAGAAGTTGTGAAAGATTGTTGTTCGGACTCGATGGGAGTATACAGTGGTGTACCCCAGGGCTCGGTATTAGGAGCACTGCTCGTTTTGCTATTGGAAAGCCTAGGGTTAGTAGGGCAGAGCCCCCTCCTCCGCCCTCTTTAAAGTGCTTCCCCTTTCTGCAGCTTCCGCTCCATTTGTTGATCATGTGACAGACCCAGAGACACTGTAAATACAGTCCCGAGACCTCGTCCAGAGTTGGATCACTAAATCCTCTGTCCTCCCTGAATGTCTGCAGCAGCTCACAACACAATCTCCAGAAAACCATCCACAGCACCTCCACTAACTTTACAATAGCAGAAGCAAGTCAAAAGCCCCTCACGTGTAAGTTGGATGCCTCGTCCTTTTAAATAATAATAGAAGGGGCTCCTCGTGTTTCTTAATGTATGTTCAGCTGAGCGAGACTAACACAGGCGGTCAGTGGACATACACAGACCAAGTTTCAAAGATGTACGTCAAAGCTGCCAGAATGGCTGATTGACACCATATTCAGTCCCTTCCTTACACTACAGACACACGCATGTTACAGCCACGCGAGCACCCCGGCCAGTCTGGGTGTCCTGTACAATGTGCTGGATGGTACCAGCAGTGCAGCTCACACCATTTTATGGATCCAAACTTCCACAGCACCAGTGGAGCTGGAGAGATGAAATGTGTGGTCAGGGAGAGAGACAGAGAGACCATGCCAGTATGTCCCGTCGCAACCTACAACAGCCTTCCACACTAACCACAACTCCAGCAACCTTCGTGTCAACCTTCGTGTCAATTGGCTGGCCCATAGAAGTCAGAGGGTGGTAGTAGATGGAAACTATTCAGCATGGAGCTCGGTGACCAGTGGTGTTCCACAAGGATCTGTTCTGGGACCTCTGCTCTTTGTGATTTTTATACATGACTTGGATGAGAAAGTGGAAGGCTGGGTTAGCAAGTTTGCCAACACCATGAGCTTTTATTTTCCGCAATAACCTTTGATTAGAGACAGTCAGCATGGCTTTGTAAGGGGCAGGTCATGCCTCACAAGCCTGACTGAATTCTTTGAAGATGTGACGAAACACATTGATGAAGGAAGAGCAGTGGATGTGGTGTATATGGATTTTAGCAAGGAGTTTGGTAAGTTTCCCCATGGTAGGCTCATTCAGAAAGTTATGAGGCATGGGATTCAGGGAAAGTTGGCTGCCTGGATACAAAATTGGCTGGCCCATAGAAGTCAGAGGGTGGTAGTAGATGGAAACTATTCAGCATGGAGCTCGGTGACCAGTGGTGTTCCACAAGGATCTGTTCTGGGACCTCTGCTCTTTGTGATTTTTATACATGACTTGGATGAGGAAGTGGAAGGCTGGGTTAGCAAGTTTGCCGATGACACGAAGGTTGCTGGAGTTGTGGATAGTGTGGAAGGCTGTTGTAGGTTGCAACGGGACATTGACAGGATGCAGAGCTGGGCTGGGACGTTGCAGATGGAGTGCAACCAGGAAAAGTGTGAAGTGATTCATTTTGGAAGGTCGAATTTGAATGCAGAATACAGGCGCAAAGACAGGATTCTTGGTAGCGTGGAGGAACAGAGGGATCTTGGGGCCCATGTCCATAGATCGCTCAAGGTTGCCACCCAAGTTGATAGGGTTGTTAAGAAGGCGTATGGTGTCTTGGCTTTCATTAACAGGGGGATTGAGTTTAAGAGCTGCGAGGTTATGCTGCAGCTCTATAAGGCCCTGGTTCGACCACACTTGGAACATTGTGTTCAGTTCTGGTCGCCTAATTATAGGAAGGATGTGGAAGCTTTAGAGAGGGTGCAGAGGAGATTTACCAGGATGCTGCCTGGACTGGAGGGCATGTCCTACGAAGAAAGATTGAGGGAGCGAGGGCTTTTCTCATTGGAGCGAAGAAGGATGGGAGGTGACTTGATAGAGGGGTACAAGATGATGAGAGGCATAGATAGAGTGGATAGCCAGATACTTTTTCCAAGGGTGGAAAGGGCTATCACCAGGGGGCATAATTTGAAGGTGATGGGAGGAAGATTTCGGGGAGATGTCAGAGGTAGGTTCTTTACACAGAGAGTAGTGGGTGCGTGGAATGCGCTGCCAGCGGTGGTAGTAGAAGCAGATACATTAGGGGCATTTAAGCGACTCTTGGATAGGCACATGGATGATCGTAGAATGAAGGGTAGGTAGTTAGTTTGATCTTAGAGTAGGTTAAAGGTTCGGCACAACATCGTGGGCCGAAGGGCCTGTACTGTTCTATGTTCTATGTTCTGTGTGGCACCTTATCAAATGCCTTCTGGAAATCTTTGTACAGTGCATCCACCAGTTCCCCTTTATCCACAGCCCATGTTACTTCTTCAAAGAACTCCAGTTAATTGGTTAAACATAATTTCCCTTTCACAAAATCATGTTGACTCTACCTGATCGCCTTGAATTTTTCTACCTGCCTTTTATAAAATCTTTAATAATAGCTTCTAAAATCTAATCCACAGCCAGAAAGCCTTTCTCATCTGTCACATATTGTTGCTCTACTATGTTTATTCTGATTTTGTGCTGTATTTGAACCGTCACTCCTCAATAAACTGCTTGTGGCCCTTTCACCTCCTTTTGGGTAATCTGTGACTGTAGATCAGACCTGACAGTGGTGTAGGAGAGGGAACACAGAGATCGGGATATTAGTCTTGGTTTACTTGGTTTGTGAAAAATAGCAAACTCCGTTGAGCGGTCATTGCTGAGATTGGGTAGGACATTTGGCAAACAAAGAGAGTTTACACTCAATCAAACGTGTGTGTTCATCACGAAGAGCGTGGTGGGGGGGGGTGGGAATTTCAGAAAGTTTTGAATAAGTAAAGTCAGAAATACAATCTCACTCGCATATCACAGGAAATAGTCAATTGATAACCTGGTAGAGAAGAAAAACAGGCACGCCTGGGGAGACGGACATACTAAGGATTTTCGAGGTGCATGATGGGAATTGCGATTTTATTCTCAATGGAATATCTGAGGATGTCCAGAAGTGCAAATTTAAGCTAATAAAAAAAGGCTGAGATAAGTTAGTCAATGGGGCACATCTGTGTACCTGAACAGAAAGTGCTGGAAATACTCAGTGGGTCTGGCAGCATCGGTGTAGAGAGAAACAGAGTTCATGTTTCAGATCTGTGACCCTTCATCAGAACTGGTAAACGTTAGAAATGTTGATGTACAAGCTGGAGATGGTAAGACCATGGACTTCCAGCATTCCATTCCACCCCCAATCCTTCACCTCAAACCTCCCCTTCTGATTTTATACTTTCCAATGATAACCCAATACCACCAACTTCCCAGTCACAGCAGTTCCAGAGTCAGAAAGAGAGCAGCAGAAGAGGACTGATGGTGAAGCCCCATCATTTGGTCTGATACTCACAGCCACCAGATCAAATACTTACAGTGCGTGTACCTTGGAGGCTGGTATAGAGTCAGAATCTGCACGTGGTGAGTCACCGAGCATGAGTGAGCTGCAGCCACTCCAAGGGGAAAGGATAGTTCATGTGTCAGATCACAGGAGGGTGAGGTCACAAACGAGTTATAATACACAGGACTCAGATGTGAACATTGCTGGAGCTGATGCCCATGTCGAGGTGGTGCAGTCTGAATCCGAGTCCTCAAGGCCCAGAGCTATTCGGGGACGTCCTGAAAGGCCATCTGCAGTCTCCCTCAGTGAAGGTCAGCAGCCTTTCACCAGCCATGCTGCAGTCACTGGGAAACACTGTGTAGGAGCAGTAGGCAGGTTGAGGGAAACCACAAGACAGGGACTAAAGGAATACACAAGTGTGAATAGTTCAGTTTTGTTTGTATATTTGCATGTGTTGTTGGATAAAGATGATCATGAAAAACATTTTGTTGGTGTTTTTATTGCAGGATGCTTACCTAGGGGACGCTGTGATGGGGCATCTCAGATGGGTATAATGGTGGAGAAGAGGGGGATCCAAGGTGGGAAAGGGAAGTTGTCCTCTGGGAACTTGAATCTTAGCAGCGTCTCACTGACAGCCTGTCCGGGTTGACATCATCCAGGAAATATCCTCCCTGCCTCCTCCTCCTCCTACTGAGGTAGCCTGCGGATTCCTGGTGCCAATGCCTGTGTCCTCATGATGGTGATGATGTGAAGGGTGCAGCAGAACACCATGAACTTGGACACCTGTTCCAGTGTGTACTGGAGGGCTCTCCCCGAGCGGTTCAGACATCGGAAGCATTGCTTCACCTGGTGGTTTTCTGTGGGGAAGGGGAGTGTCTAGAGTTTAGAGGTCATGAACCACATTCTGGTTCTGCATGGGGGCCCGATGTGTTGGGACCGACTGACCGCTTCAGAATGATGGAATGGTGGCTGCTGCCAGGATAGTGGACATTTACCAACATGATGTACTGGGCATGCTCACACGCCAACTGTACATTAATGGAGTGAGAGTTCTTCCAGTTCCTGTACCTCTCCCCGTTGCCATGGGGACCCCGCAGAGACACCTAGACCATCAGGAATCCCGCTATCATGACAAAGCCACGGGCCTTCTCACCTGCTTCTCCCTGCTGAGGGAGCAGGCAGTATAATTCACCTCCCCGACATAGATGGCCTCCGTCACACAGCAGATACATCAATGGACAACATAGAGAGAGATAATGGATACGTCACCCGTTCTTGATGGAAAGATCCAGATAAGAACATAATAACATGAGAAGTAGGAGCAGGAGTAGGCAATTCAGCCCCTCAAGCCTGCTTTGCCATTCAATATGATCATGGCTGATCTCATCTCGGCCTCAACTCCACTTTCCTGCCCGTTCTCCATAACTCTTCAACCCATTACTAATTAAAAATCTGTCTATCGCCTCCTTAAATTTACTCAATGTCCCGGCATCTATTGCACTCCGGGTAGTGAATCCCACAGACACACGACCCTTTGGGAGAAGAAATTTCTCTTCATCTCTATTTTAAATCCTTATCCCTTATCCTAAAACAATTACCTCTCATTCTAGGTTGCCCCTCAAGAGGAAACATCTTCTCTATGTCTACTTTGTCAATCCCCTTAATCATCTTCTCTACCTCAATTAGATCGACTCTCATTCTTCTAAACTCTGGAGAGTAAAGGCATAAAGAGCTCAATCTCTCTTCATAAGACAACCCCCTTATCCCTGGAATCAATCTGGTGACCCTCCTCTGATCTGCCTCCAATGCAACTACATCCATCCTCAAGTCAGGAGACTAAAACTATACACAATACTCCAGGTGCGGTCTCATTAATGCCTTGTACAGTTGCAGCAGCACTTTCCTACTTTTATATTCTATTCGTTTAGCAAGAAATACCAAAATTCAATTTGCCTTCCTTTTCACCTGATATACCTCCAAACAAGCTTTCTGCGATTCATGCACGGGGACACCCAGATCCTTCTGCACCGAAGCACTCTGAAGTTTCTCTCCAGTTAGGTAATAATTTGCCTTTCTATTCTTCCGACCAAAATGGATAACCTTACACTTATCCACGTTAAACTCCATCTGCCAAATTTTGGATCATTCACCTAACCTATCCATATCAATTTGTAAATTTCTTATTTAATTATTGCAATTTACTATCCCACCTATTGTAGTGTCATCTGCAAATTTGGCAATAGTACTTTCTATCCCTTCATCCAAGTCATAAATATATATTGTAAATAGCTGGGGCCAAGGACCAAACCCTGTGGTAACCCACTTGTTACATCTTGCCAACCAGAAAAAGACCCATTTATGCCGACTCTCTGTTTTCTGTTGGTTAGCCAATCCTCTATCAAAGTTAATAAATTGCCCCTAACCCCATGTAATCTTACCTTGTGTATTAACCTTTTGTGCAGCACCTTATCAAATGTCTTCTGGAAGTCCAGATATACATCTACAGGATCCCCATTTTCCACTTTTCTTGTCACAGCTTCGAAGACCTCTAGCAAATTCGTCAAATAGGACTTTCCCTTCATAAAACCATGCTGACTCTGATGGATTGCGTTTTGACTTTCTAAATATCCAGTTATTACTTCCTTAATAATGGGTTCTAACAATTTCCCAACGATAGATGTTTCCTACTTTCTGCCTTCCTCCCTTTCACCCAGTTCATTCCAAAGTTCAATGAGAAGGATGTGGCAGAATTATCCGTCACTTTTGAAAAGCTTGTAAAGTAACTGAAATGTCCGGCGGAGAGCTGGACACTGTTCTGACAAAACAAAGTAACAGGAAAATCCCATGAGGTTTATTCACTGTTGCCAGATGAAAGTTCATCAGATTATGAGATGACTAAAAATGCAATGCTGGGCGTACATGAGATAGTACCGGAAGTGTACCGTTAAACATTCCCAACCTTCCGAAAGCAGCCTGACTAAAGTGATCTCGAGTTTGAAAGAGTTAAACAGCTTCCGAACACAGGGACATAGCAGCAGGAGCAGGCTATTAAGCCCATCGAGGCTGCTCCACCACTCAATATGACCATGGCTGATCATCCACTTCAATGCCTTTTTCACACATTATCTTCATATCCCCTTTTTGTCATTTGCAGTTAGAAATCTGTCAATCTATAGTTTAAACATACTCACCGACTGAGATTCCACATCCGTCTGGGATGCAGAATTCCAAAGATTCAGAAACCTCTGAGTCAAGAAATGTCTCCTCATCTCTGTCCTAAGTGGCTTCCCTCTTATTTTGAAATTGTATCCATTAGTTCTCGACTCCGCAACCAGGGGAAATATTGTACACGCATTTACGCTGTTTATCTCTTTAATTATTTCGTGGGGTTCAATGAGATCCCGACACATTCTTTGAAACTCTGGAGAATACAAGCCCAGTTTCTCTCTTCATAGAACAGTCTCGCTATCCCGGGAACAAGTCTGGTGAACTTTCATTGCACTCCCTCTATGGCAATAATATCCTTCCTAAGGTAAGGGGACCCAAACTGCACACAATATTCCAGGTGTGGTCTAAGCAAGGTTCTATACACATGAAGTAAGACTTCACTACTCCTGTACTCAAATCATCTTGTGATAAAGGCTAACAGAACATTAGCATTCCGAATTGCTTGCTGCACTGCATGTTAGTTTTCAGTGACTTACTGACACACGGTTCCCTTTGTACATCTACACTTTCTAATCCCTTACTATTTAAGAAATACTCTGCACATCTGTTCCTCCTACCAAAATGGATAACGTCATATCTGTCCATATTATATCCCATCTGCCATGTTCTTGCCCAGTCACAATGTCTGTCCAAATCCCCTTGAAGACGCTTTGCATCTTCCTCACAACATGCATTCCCACCTAGTTTTGTGTCATGTGCGAACTTGGAAATATTACATTTGGTCCCCACATCCAAATCATTGACATATATTGTTAACAGCTGGGGCCCAAGTACTGATCCTTGTGGTACACAACTAATCACAGCCTGCCAAAGTGAGAATGACCCGTTTCCTCCGACTCACTGTTTTCTGCCTGTTAACCAATCTTTAATCCATGCCAGTATATTACCTCCTATCCCATGTGCTTTAATGTTGTGAACCAACCTCCTGTGGGGGACTTTATCAAAATCCTTCTGAAAATCCAAGTATAACACGTCCACCGACTCCCCTTTATCAATTCTGTTAGTAACATCCCCAATAAAAACTCCAACAGGTTCGTCAAACATGATTTCTCATTCATAAATCCATGTTTGCGATGCCCAAACAGATTATTATCCAACTGTCCATTTATCACATCCTTTAGAATACAGTCCCAGCATTTTCCCAACGACCGATGCACGAAAGCAGGTGTCTAATTCCCTGTTTTTACTCTCCCTCCCTGCTTAAATCGTGGGGTGACATTTGCTACCTTCCAATCTGCAGGAACCGCTCCAGAATCTATAGAATTTTTGAAGATAGTCACCAATGCAGCCACCATCTCCATAGCTATCTCTTCCCACACCCTGGAATGCAGAATATCAGATCCTGGGGCCTCATCAAACTTCAGCCCCATTAATGTCTCCAATGCAACATTCTTACTAATATTAATTTCCTTCATGTCCTCATTTTCCCTAATCCCTTGGATCTCTAATTCTGGAAACTTCCTTGCATCTTCCTCAATGAGGACAGACACAAAGTAATCATTTAGTTTCACTGCCATTTCTCTGTCCACCATTATAAATTCCCCTGACTCTGCCTGTATTGGACCCACATTTGTCTTCGCCAAACGTTTCATTTTTAGATAGCTATAGAAGATTTAAAGTCAGTTTTTGTGTTTACATTTGACCAGTGGATACAAACACTCAAATTACAGCCCACAAATCTGAACCTTGGAGTGGTGATCTATCTCAAGGAGTTCAAAAACTCGCTCTCCCTACCATTAAAACCCACAAAGAGGAACGAAAGGTTCAAAGAGCCAGGCAGGTTGCAATTCTGGCTGATGCATTTTCCCTTGCACACAAAGCCTTAACCCCAAAGGGAAACCCTTCCCTAGTCACCACAAAGACCCGAGAATAAAAGGTGGGAAGGTTATAGGAGCCCGATCAGCCTTGGGCAAGGAGGAAAAGCTGGACACCCAGGGGACCATCCTCAGGCCAAATAGGACGGCACTGAGACCAGGAGTAATGGCCGAAGACCTGTGCGTTTCCATTGGAATAAGGCAGATCACCATCGAGCTGAATGCTGCAAGTTATGGGAAAACCTGTAGCATTAATCAGGGACCACCAGATCAGTGCAGGATAATGGGACCTGATGGAAAGCACAACAGATCAGGCTGTGCCTCCAACTGCGGCAGTCAGACCCAGTAAACCCACCACAGAGAGTGTGGGAAAAATAAACAAAATCCCTGAGAGGTACCAGGAATTTGTATCATAATGAAAAGTGACCACATACCCCTTGAGTGAGGCAAGTAAAACAATAGTCATACTCAAGGATACAGGGGCCACCCAATCCCTTCTGCTGGGAAAAAGAAAGTGCAGTGAATGCTAGAGCGTTAGTGAATGGTATCGGAAGACAGTATCTGTCCATACCCTTATATCCGGTGCACTTGGAGTGTGACCCAGTTTCATGACCCTTTACCATGGGGATTGTACCTAGTTTTCCGGGTGATGGGTCGAACTGCTCCTGGGTAATATTCTGACAGGGGAAAAGGTGGCAGCTTCCCCAGTATTTCAAGAGAGACCAAAAGAGGTCCGGGAGACAGAGTAGTTACAGGAGAAGGTCCCGGACATTCTCCCTGATTGTGTGGTGACTCGGTCCATGGCCAAACAATCCCCTGAATTGACGCTGCAGACGGATTACCCTACATTCGGGTTGTCTGACACCTTCTTCGGGAAGTTAGAGGAGACAAAGAATGTACTAAACAGTTCTTCCTTATTTGAGGTTCAACAACCCGACCCAGTGTTAAAAAATAGCACAGACTGTCCAAACCAAAAGTGAAGCAGAGGGAGTTGCAGAGTGTTACCATTTAAATAATGAGGTGCTGATGAGGAAGTGGAGACCTCCTCACAGAGCAGAGGATGAAGAGTGGACACCAGATAGTGGTGCCGCTGAGGTCCCTTAAAGAAATATTAAGAATGACCCACGACCTTCTAATGGATGGACATTTCGGTGTATGAAAAATCAAAGCCCGCAGAAGACACTATTTTGACTGGCCACAACTTCACAAAGATGTGGTGACGTTTTGTGAAACTAGTCACATGTGCTAAGTTGTGGGGAAGCCCCAACCTGCAATAAAGCCTGCACCCTAATTCACATACCAGCTTTTGGGGACCCCTTCAGCAGAGTGATGGTGGATTGTGGGGTCACCTGCTGAAAACAAAACGGGATACCAGTATCTTCTCACCATTATGGATGTGGTGACCCGATTCCCAGAGGCCTTTCACCCGAAGAACTATCCCTGCCAAGGCTGTGGTGAAGGGGCTAACCCAATTCTTTACCCTATATGGGCTGCCTGCTGAGATCCAGTCGGATCAGGACAAACATTTTATGTCCATTTTTTTTATAAGGTCATAGGTAATCTGGAGCACCGCAGCCTCACAGCTCCAGCGACCCGGGTTCGATTATGTTTACTGCTTTTGCGGAATTTGCAATTTCTCCCTGTGACCGCGTGGGTTTTCACCAAATGATCCGGTTTCCTCCCACAGCCAAAGACTTGCAGGCTGATAGGTAAATTGGCCATTATAAATTGCCCCTAGTATAGGTTGGTGGGAGGGGAGTTGAGGGATGGTGGGGATGTGGTAGGAATATGTGATTCATGTAGGATTAGTATAAATGGGTGGTTGATGGTCGGCACAGACTCGGTGGGCCGAAGGGCCTGTTTCAGTGCTGTACCTCTAAATAAATAAAATAAGTAAATAAATAAAGTCCTCAGCCTACCATCCATAGTCACAAGGGGCTTTGGAGCGGTACTATCAGACCCTAAAGACAATGATCAGGCCATACTGCTATGAGCAACCCCATGACTGGGACAAAGGGCTGGGATTTCTCCTGTTGGTTTCCAGGGACTTATCCAATGATTCCACTGGCTTTAGTCTCTTTGAATTAGTTTATGGACACGAGGTGAGGGGTTCCCTTAAACTAATCAAGGAGAGGTCTTTGGGACACAGGGATGAGTCGTCCATGTTAGACTACATTTCTATGCTTTGGGAGCACCTAAAGACCTCCCAGGCAGCTATGGAAAGGTAAGGAGACAGAAATGCCAAGGCTAAAACATTTCAGGACGGAGACCATGTATTGTTACTATTCCCACTGCAGGGTGAACCCCTGAAATCCCGGTTCAGTGGTCCATATCGAGTGGCAAAAGGAATAGTCAGGTACATTATTTAATTGACACTCCAGACCAAAGGCAAAAAGCAAAGGCTGTGGAGGGAACAGCCAAGTACAGATCTGTCAGGCAGTCAGGAGGGAAGGATTGGAAAGGGCGGTGAGGACAGGTTAGAGGAGGGCCAGGAGGATTCCAACTGGAACCCCCTACTCTCCGAATAGCCAACCCTGAAATGTGGGATCCATCAGACCCTACGCTCTCCTTCTTAAATGCAGGTCAAAGAGGCAGCCTAAAAAGGCTGCTAACAGCATTTACAGAAACGTGCAAGGACAAGGAAAGGTCCCAAAAAGGCATGTCAATGGTGAGGGAGATGCCTCACCTAGTCGAAGTGCCGCTGCAGAGTGCAGCGAAAGCTGGACAAAGACCTGCGAGCAGTAATGTCCCAGAGGACATAGGGTAGATAAAAAAAATGATTCTTCCCATAGTAAAGGGAAAAGTGAAGGGAACGTACCCAAAAGTAAACAGCACTTGGGTACCTCACCAGAAAGCTAAAAGTAAGGTCAGTGCGGATCTACCCACTGAAGAACCCAATGATCAGGTCCCAAACCCAAAGTTAATCAAACCCACCAATTTCAAAGGCAAACTCAGCAAGAACAAAGGCCCAGAGGAAATCTCAGACACCTCACAGGGTCTAAAAAAACAATTTATTACACACTGTCTGTTTAGGGAGAAAGATTGTTAAGGTGCAGGAACCTGAGTAGTTAAAACTTCATTAGAGGAGAGAAAAGGTAAACAATTCAATCGTTGATGCATTGTCCAGCATCGAACCCGACACATAACCATCCCAGACAAAACGCCAAAAAAGTTAAATCAGTACAGCTGTAACAGACAATGTCAGCTGCAATAATTCTAAGATTAATGTGTGAATTTGAGAAGTGATTATTGAGAATGCATGTATATTTCTTTCTTTTTCTTCCCACAGTTCTGAAATGAAATGTTCCCGTTATCACATTTCTTTCCATGTGCTGCGCTGGTGTTAAGATAACACAACATGCCAAATGAGGAATTTTAATTCATCGTTTGGAAACTTACACTAACCTTTTAATAGAAAAAATCCTACAGTTAACCTTGAAAAAACTGGCAGCCAAGATGGCCACCGTAATTGGCATCTGAAACACATTTTCACATTCTAAGGCCTACAACAGGAGACACATGTCTGATGAGCCTGGACCAATATCATTGGCTTGCTCTAGTGATTGAATTATCTAAGATTACATTCATTAACACCGCATGCAAGACTACCCTGACACATTGACTTTGAAAGAGCAAACTCCTCCATGTATAAATACTGGTATCCTGAGCCCTGGGGAGATAGAAGTTTCTAACCTTGAATCTCATTAGAAGGGTCCAGAGAATACACTGAGGCAGTCAGGAGACCTTCTGTCCATCTCTGTGAAAGCTGGGAGTTTCCCCTGGACAAAGACAGACAAGCCAATGATTCAAACTGTGAAGAAGCAGAAGGGCTGTGACCCCTCTCTCTCTCTCCATCTCTCTCTCCACCTAACATCACAAGTTTGAAAGCCACATGTGACTGCGGGCCCCTCAAGCCTACTTATTGCTGCAGACAGAGTAACCAGGGGAAGAAAGCCTCAAAGAAAATCCTGAGCAATGTGGACCAGCCACATACTGCACTTCGACAAGCAAAAGACTTCAAGAATATTACTTCAGCTGGAAGACCACGGAATCGCCCAACATTACAGAATGAGTTTTTTGAAATGTATTCAGGACTCAAATCCAACCACAAATTTACTTCTCACTCTGTAATCTATTTGAGTGTGTGTGATTCTCGTGTGACTGTGTGTGTAACTGTGTGTTCCGTTTTTTTATGATTTTATTCAGATCGGGTTTCTCTTGTTAAGTTTAATAAACTCACCTCTTTCATGTTTAAACTCAAGAGAACTTGTCCAATCGGTTTCTTCACCATCACACCAAAGGTAAGATGTAAAAGACTCACTGAGACGTTAAGCATATTCACTGTTTATAAAGGACAAACACTGTTGTGGTCAAATAAAGAAGAGCCACTCTGACCCCTCCTCACATGGCCATAACAATTGGCCGGGCTGGGGATGGAGAGAATATGGGGATGAACTCAGCTCAGCATTAAGTAGATACCAGAGGTTGTAAATTTCCTGATTCAGCCTGAGACAATGGCCAGCGAGGGGGATGCAGATCATGGACAGGGAATGGAGTTGTGACAGAAACGGAAGATAATGGTTTCAGTCTTCTCACGATTTAAATGGCAAGAACACTAAATCAGTGAAATATGGTTTATGAATCTAATAGTTGGATACAGAGACTTACCAGGGACACCAATAGTAGCGAGGATGGGATAGTAAATAAATTGACTCATCTTCAGAGCAAAATAGAGCCGCTGTTCTAATGTTATCCAATAATAATCTGCAGTAAGATAGTCAAACCAATAGGATAAACTCCTGTCACTTGTTGTAACATTCCAATCTATTGTTCTCAGATTCTGACCCATTGCTGTAACATTCCAATCTATTGTTCAGATTCTGATCTCTCCTCTCCCGCTCTCTGCAGCCCACGGATCCCTTTTAGTGCCGGAGGTGATGGTCCCGCTAACACTTTCGGAAAGCACATTGAAAGGAGTCCTGCATTAATAGAAGAGGGAAACCCTCCAGTGACACCATTAGGGTCCATGGAGACTGACATTAGTTACAGTCAATGAACAAACAGGTTCAGTTAACCCCTTTCAATTCAACACTTTTTGTACCACAATAAAGTAGAACATTCACCCAGTCTGCATGGGTTTTGTGAGGGTTACTGAAGGAAGGAATGGTGGAAATGACAGAAGCACTGGACAAAATCTTTCAGTCATCCTTGGATATGGGAGTGATGCCAGAGGTCTGGAGGATTGTCAATGTTACACCCTGTTTAAAAAGGAGAGGTTGGGTAAACCCTGTAACTATCAGTCTAATGTTGGTTGTTGGAAAATTCTAGAGGTCATAACCCAACACATAAATATATCCTGTTTGTAAAACACGGGATAATAAATGACAAGCAGCACGGAAAGGTTAATGAAATATCATTCCTGAAAATCTTCATCAAGTTCGTTGAGGACGTAACTGTGATTGTTTCATGTAATATAATCATAGAAAGTTTAAGATACAGAAAGAGGTCATTTGGCCCATTGTGTCTGCACCGGCCGAAAAATGATCCACCTATTCTAATCCCATCTTCTAGCATTTGATCCATAGCCCTGCAGATAATGACACTTGAGGTGAACATCCAGATTCCTTTTCACTGAGTGGAGGGATTCTGCTTCAACTATCCTTTCAGGCAGTAATTTCCAGACTCTCACTATAAACAGGGGATGCAATACTGAACCCTGTGGAACGCCACTGTCAACAGTCCTCAGGTCAGTAAAATATCCGTCAACAACTACACTTTAATAAAAACAAGACATGCTGGAAATACTCAGCAGGTTTGGCAGCATCTGTGGAGAGAGAAGCAGAGTTAACGTTACAGGTCAGTGACCCTTCATCATTGACCTGAAACGTTAACTCTGCTTCTCCCTCCACAGATGTTGCCAGACCTGCTGAGTATTTCCAGCATTTCGTGTTTTTACTTCAGATTTCCAGCTTCCGCAGTATTTTGCTTTTATTATAACAATTACCCTTTGTTTCTTGCCACTGAGCCCATTTTGTATTTTTGGGTGGACAAGTTGCTCCTCAACTCCCCGCTAATCCTTCTACCAAGCACTTTAAGTTACTGCCCCCTAGTCACTGATCTCTCTGCTAAGGTGAATAGACTCTTCACCTCCACTCTATCCAGACCCAACAAAATTATGTCCATTTCAATCAGATCTCCCTTCAGCCTTCTCTGTTCCAAGTAGAACAACCCCAGCCTATCTAATCTTTCTTCATAGCTGCATTTTTCCAGTCCTGGCAAACATCCTTGTAAATCTCCTCTGTACCCTCTCCAGCGCAATTCCATCCTTTGTGTAATTAGGTGACCAGAACTGCAGAGTACTCAGGTTGTGGCCCAACCAATGATTTATACAGTTCCAGCATAACCTCACTGCTCTTGTATTCTATACCTCAGCTAATAAAGGAAAGGATTCCATATGCCTTCTTAACAACCTTATCGACCTGACCTGCTACATTCAGGACATCAGTGGACATTCTCTCCAAGGTCCCTCACTTCCTCTACACTTCTCAGTATTTTCCGATTGATCGTCTATCCCTTTGCCTTGTTTGACCTCCTCAATTGCATCGTCTCATACTTAACCAGGCTGAATTCTATTTGTCACTTTTCTGCCATCAATATTTTCCTGCAGCCTAGCTATCCTCCTCGCTACCTACCGCACGGCCAATCTGTGTTCCATCTGCACACATCTTGATCATGCCCCCTACATTTACGTTCAAATCGTTAATATATACTACAAAAAGCAGGGGACCCAGTACTGAGCCCTGTGGAACGCCACTGGAAACAGACCTCAAGTCAGAAAGTCACCCGTCAACAATTACCCTTTGTTTCCTGTCACTGAGCCAATTTTGTATCCAGCTTTCTGCATTTCCCTGGATTCCATGGGACTTTATTTGTTTTACCTAGTATGCCACATGGGACCTTGTCAAAAGCCTTGCCAAAATCCACGGAGACCATATCATCTGCACTACCCTCATCTATCATCCTTGCGACTTCTTCGAAAAATTCAATCAAGTTGGTCAAACAATATCTTCCCTTATCAAATCCATGCTGACTGTCCTTGATTGACCTGAGCCTTTCTAAGTGACAGTTTATCCTGTCTCTCAGAATACATTCCAATAATTGGCCCACTACTGAGGTTACACTGATTGGCCTGCAATTATTCGGTCTATCTCTTGCTCCATTTTTAAAGAGGTACAATGTTAACACTTCACCAATCCTCTGGCACTACACCTGTATCCAGTGAGGATTGGAAAATGATGGTCAGACCCTCTGCTATTTCCTCTCTCACTTCTTTTGACAGCCTGGAATACATTTCATCTGGCCCTGGTGATTTATCAACTTTCAAAGATGCTAATCCCATTAATACTTCCTCTCTCCCTATGTATATCACATCCAATAATTCACATTCCTCCTCCTTAACCACAGTATCTGCATCGTTCCCCTCTTTTGTTAAGAGAGATACAAAGTGCTCATTAAGAACCTTATCAACATCTTCCGCCCCTACTCATGTATATCCACTTATGTATATAGATTTTCAAACGGCCTGTGATCAACTGACATTTCATAGACTTGTCATGACATGGATTAATGTGACAGTGATAGTGTGGATATTTCATAGACTTGTCATGACATGGATTAATGTGACAGTGATAGTGTGGATATTTCATAGACTTGTCATGACATGGATTAATGTGACAGTGATAGTGTGGATATTTCATAGACTTGTCATGACATGGATTTATGTGACAGTGATAGTGTGGATATGACACTGACTCAGGGACAGAAAGCAGAGAGAAGTGGTGAACAGTCATTGTTCAGACTGGAGGTGGAGGGGAGTATACAGTACTGCTTCTCAGGGTTGGATTCACTCAGCGTGATATCAAGAAACGATTGAAGGCACGGGATACTGCAAAGGCTATGGGCCCTGACAATATTCCTGAAATAGTACTGAATACCTGTGCTCCAGAACTTCCGTTCCCCCATCAAATTGTTCAAGTACAGCTACAACATTGGCATCTACCCGTCAATGTGCAAAATTGCCCAGCTATTTCCTGTACACAAAAAGCAGGACAAGTCCAACCCGGCCAATTACCGCCCCATCAGCCTATTCTCAATCATCAGTAAAGTGATGGAAGGTGTCATCGACAATGCTATCAAACAGCACTTGCTTAGCAATAACCTACTTAGTGACGTTCAGTTTGGGTTCCGCCAGGGTCACACAGCTCCTGACCTCATTACAGCCTTGGTTCAAACATGGACAAAGGGGCTGAATTCAAGAGGTGACTGCCTTGACATCAAGGCAGCATTTGACTGAGTATGGCATCAAGGAGCCAGAGCAAAAATGGAGTCAGTGGGAATCAGCGGGAAATCTCTCTGCTGGTTGGAGTCATACCGAACGCAAAGGAAGATGGTTGTGGTTGTTGCAGGTCAATCATCTCAACTCCAGGACATCACTGCAGGAGTTCCTCAGGGTAGTGTCTGAGACCCAACCATCTTCAGCTGCTTCATCAATGACCTTCCTTCAATCACCAGACCAGAAGTGGGGATGTTGGCTGATGATTGCACAATTTTCAGCACCATTCGTGACTCCTCAAATACTGAAGCAGTCTGTGTAGAAATGCAACAAGACCTGGACAATATCAAGGCTTGGGCTGCTAATTGGCAAGTATCATTCGCACTGCACTAGTGCCAGGCAATGACCATCTTCCACAAGAGAGAATCTAATCATCTCCCTTGACATTCAATGACATTACCAAAGCTGAATCCACCACTATCAACATCCTAGGGGCTACCATTGACCAGAAACTGAACAGGAGTAGCCATATAAATACCATGGCTCAAAGAGCAGGCCATAGGCGAGGAATGCTGAGGCGATTAACTCACCTCCTGACTCCCCAAAGCCAGTCCACCATCTGTAAGGCACAAGTCAGGAGTGTGATGGAATACTCTCCGCTTGTCTGGATGGGTGCAGCTCCAACAACACTCAAGAAGCTCGGCACCATCCAGTACAAAGCAGCCCGCTTGATTGGCACCCCATCCACGACATTCACTCCCTCCACCACCGAAGCCCAGTGGCAGCAGTGTGTACCATCTACAAGATGCACTGAAGCAACACACCAAGGCTCCTTAGACAGCACCTTCCAAACACACAACCTCTACCACATAGAAGGGCAAGGGCAGCAGATGTATGGAAACACCACCACCTGCAAGTTCCCCTCCAAGCCACACACCATGCTGATTTGACACTATCTTGCCGTTCTTTCACTGTCGCTGGGTTAAAATACTGCAACTTCCTTCCTAACAGCACTGTGGGTGTACCTACCCCACATGGACTGCAGTGGTTCAAGAAGGCAGCTCACCACCACCTTCGCATGGTCAATTAGAGATGGGCAATAAATGCTGGCCTGGCCAGCGATGTCCACAACCCATGAATTAATTTTTAAAAATGATGCCAGCGAAGTAAAGGGCTGTAAATGTTACACCCTGTTTAAAGAAGGAGAGGTTTGATAAGCCCTGTAACTATCAGTCTGATGTTGATTCATGGAAAATTCTGGAGGCCATAACCCAGCACAAAAATATTTCTTACTTGTAAAATCATGTCTTAATAAATGACAAGCAGCACGGATAGCTTCATGGAAAATCATCTCTGATAACCTTGATAGTTTGTTGACAGAATTGTGAGTGTTAACGAGGATAGCGTGTTTCGTGTTGTAGAATCATAGAATCGTAGACAATTTAAGGCACAGAAAGAGGCAACTTGGCCCATCGTGTCTGTGCCAGCCGAAATGTTATCCACCTATTCTAATCCCACATTACAGCACTTGATCCGCAGCCCTGCAGATTATGACACTTGAGGTGCACATCCAGACTCCTTTTGAATGAGTAGAGGGTTTCTGCCTCAACCATCCTTTCATGAAGTGAGTTACAGACCCTCACTAAAAGCATGGCACCCAGTACCCAGCCCTCTGGAACACGACTGGAAACAGTCCTCCAGTCAATACCCGTCAACAATTACCCTTTGCTTCCTGTCACCGACGCAATTTTTTATTTCTGGGTGAGCATGTTTTTCCTCAACTCCCTTCTGAAAGTTCTACCAATCACTTTAAACCTATGTCCCCTAGTCACTGACATTTCCGCTAACGTGAATAGACCCTTCACCTCCACTCAATCCAGGCCCCACAAAATGTTGTTCATTTCAATCAGATCTCCCCTCAAGCCTTCTCTGTTCCATGAAGAACAACCCCAGCCTATCCAATCTTTCCTCATAGCTGCATTTTTCCAGTCCTGGCAACATCCTCGTAAATCTCCTGTGTACCCTTTCTAGTGCAATTACATCCTTTCTGTTACCAGAACTGCACACAGTATTCAAGTTGTGGCCTAACCAATGATTAAGACAGTTCCAGCATAACCTCCCAGCTCTTTCATTCTATATCGGCTAAAAAGGGAAATGATTCCACATGCCTTCTTAACTGCCTTATTGACCTCTCCTGCTATCTTCAGGGATCTGTGGGCATTCACTTCAAAGTCCCTTACTTCCTCTACACTTCTCAGTATTGTCCTAGTAATCGTGTATTCCTTTGCTTGTTTGAGCTCCCCAGTTGCATCACCTCACACTTATCCAGGTCGATTCCCATTTTTCTGCCCATCTGACCAGACCGTCAATATCTTCCTGCAGCCTACAGCTATCCTTCTCGCTATCCGCCACATGGCCAATCTTTGTGTCGTCTGCAAAAGTCTTGATCATACCCCCTAAATTTATGTCTAAATCTTTAATATAGACCAGAGAAAGCAGGGGACCCATTACTGAGTCCTGTGGAATGACAATGGAGACAGTCCTCCAGTCGCAAAAATACTTGTCAATAATTACCCTGTGTTTCCTGCCACTGAGCCAATTGTGTATCCGCCTTGCTGCATTTCTCTGGATGCCATGGGATTTTATTTTTTGAACCAGTCTATCATGTGGGACCTTGTCAGAAACCTTACTAAAATCCATGTAGACAACATCAACTGCACTACCCTCATCTATATTCCTTGTAACAGCTTCAAAAAATTCGATCAATTTGGTCAAACAAGAGAGTCAATTAACAAATCCATGCTGACTATCCTTGATAAACCTGTGCCTTTCTAAGTGACAGTTTATCTCAGAATAGATTCCAATAATTTGCCCACTACTGAGGTTAGACTGACTGGCCTGTCATTATTCAGACAATCCTTCACTCCATTTTTAAACAGAGGTACAACGTTAGCAATTCTCCAATCCTCCGGCACCACAACTGTATCTAGTGAGATTGGGAAATGATGGTAGGCAGACCCTCTGCTATTTGCTCTCTTGCTTCTTTGAACAGCCTGGGGTACATTTCATCCGGCTCTGGTGATGTTTCAACTTTCAAGGATGCTAATCCCATTAATACTTCCTCTCTCCCTATGTTTACCATATCCAATAATTCACACTCTTCCTCCTTAACGACAATATCTAAATCCCTCCTCTTTTCTGAAGACATACGCAAAGTGCTCAATAAGAACCATACCAATATCTTCCACATTTATACAAAGGTTACCTTTCTGATCTGTTATGGGTCCTACTCTCCACTTAGTTATCCTCTTCCTCTTAATGTATTAAGAAAACATCTTTGAGTTCACCTTGATTTTGCTTGCCAATATTCTTTCATGCCCTCACTTTCCTTTCCTAACTTCCTTTTTGATTTGACCCCTCCGCTTTCTATACTCCTCTCGGCTTTCTGCAGTATTAAGTTCTCAGTGTCGGACAGAAGCTTTGCTTTTCTGCGTTATCCTACCCTGTCGGCTCCTTGACATCCATGGGACTCGAGATTTGGCCGCCTCACCCTTTTTCCTTGTGGGAACATGTTTATCCTGAACCTTTTGAATCTCCCCTTTGAATGCCTCCCACTGCTCTGAGACTGAACTACCTTCAAACAGCTGTTTCCAGTCCACTTTCGCTCCTCAGTTTAGTAATATTCGCCTTTCCCCATTGAGAACTCGAACTGCTGATGTATCTCTTGTCCTGCTCCATAATTAAGTTAAAACTAACTGAATTATTATCACTCCCACCAAAATGCTCTTCCCTGCCACTCCTTCCACCTGCCCATCTTCATTTCCTAAAACAATGTCTAAAACTGCACCCTCTGTTGTTGGACTTGCACATCCTGGTCAAAAACGTTCTACTGAATGCACCTCAAGATTTCTGTTCCCTTAATTATTTTCATACTAAAATTATCCCTGTAAAGATTGGGGTTATTAAAATACCCTACTATTACTGCCCTATTGTTCTTGCACTTCTCAGAGACTTGCCTACATATCTGCTCTTCTATCTCCCTCGGACTGTTTGGCTGACGGGATCACACTCCCAGCAGTGATATTGCCCCTTTTTGGTTCCTTAGCTCAATCCATATCGCCTCAGTTGATGAACCTTCCAACATATCATCCCTCCTCACAGCTGTAATAGATTTCTTGACCGAAATTGCCACTTCCCCTCCTTTCTTTACCCCCTCCCTATCGTGTCTGAAAACCCTGTAACCAGGAACGTTGAGCTGCCATTCCTGTCCCTCCTTCAGCTATGTTTCAGTGATAGCTATGATATCATACTGCCACCTGTCCACCTTGTCCTCAGCTCATCTGCTTTAGTTGCTATACTTCTTGCATTGAAATAGATATCCTTGAGCACAGCCAAACACTTAAAAAAAATTCTAACCCTCTTTTCCTCTGTTTTCTGGACTCATCCATTAATTTTCTGCCTTCTATTTTCATTTCAGGTTTTGTCCCAACTGAGTCTACCCTCAGGTCCCCACCCCCCTGCAAAACTAGTTTATACCCTCCCCGACAGCACTAGCAAAACGTTCTGCAAGTAGCCCAGTCCCGGCTCCGATCTGGTGCAACCAGTCCGGCCTGTATAGGTCCCATCTAATCCAAAGTTGGTCCCAATGTCCCAGGAATCTGAAGCCCTCCCTCCTGCACCATCTTCCCAGCCACACATTCATCTGTCTTCGTTTTCTATTTCTATACTCAGTTGTGCATGGCACTGGGACTAATCCAGAAGTTACCACTTTGAGGTCCTGCTGGCCTATTTCTTCCCTCGCTCCATAAATTCTGACTGCAGGACGACATTCCTCTTTCTACCTTTGTCTTTGGTTCCGATGTGGACCATGACAGCTGGCTGTTCACCTTCTCCTTCAAGATGCTCTGCAGTCGCTCAGTGACATCCTTGACCCTGGCACCAGACAAGCATGACACCATCCTCGATTCACGTCTGTGGCCACATAAACGCCTGCCTGTTCCCCTGACTACTGATCACTATGGCTCTTCCAGTCATCCCTCTACCCCGCTCTGCAGCTCAGCTACCCGTGTTGACACAGACTTGGCTCTGGCTGCACTCCCCAGGTGAAGCATTACTTTCCTCAGTATTCTGAACTGAATACCTGTTGGAGAGTGAGATGCACTCAAGGGTTTGCAGCACTACCTGCCTGATTCCTTTTGACTGTCTGGGGATCACCAATTCCTTCTCTCCCTGCATAATCTTCAGCTGTTGGGTGACCACATCTAGAAACATGCTAAAGCTGAATAATTTGGTGTATTAGAAGGAGGAATGTGCAGGATTATGCGAAGAAGGCAGGGAATGGGATTAGGTGAATTGCTCATTCGGAAAGGCGACGCAGACACGTCGGAGTGAATAGTTCTTTCTGTGCTGTGATAACACTGTGATGGGGCGTCTCAGATGGGTGTAATGGTGGAGAATGGGGGATTCATTGTGGGAAAGGGAAGTTGTCCTATAGGAAACTGAATCTTAGCAAGGACTCTCCGACAGCCTGTCCTGGTAGAAGGCATCCAGAAAATATCCTCCCTGCCTCCTCCTCATTCTCCTGAGGTGGCCTCCGGATCCCTGCTGCCCATGCCGGTGTCCTCGTGATGGTGATGATATGAAGGGTGCAGCAGAACACCATGAACTTGGGCACCTGCTCCAGTATGTACTGGAGGACTCCCCCCGAGCGGTTCAGACATCGGAAGTAAAGCTTCATCACAATGATGGTCAGTTCCACCATGTTCCTGGTGACTCCATTGCTCACATTTTACACATGTTAATTGTGTGCGTTTGGTTGGTGGTGGGAGATGGTTTGGGGTTGTAGAAACATGAGTTGTCTCCGAGGAGTCGCATTCTGGTTCTGCATGGAGACCCGCAGTGTTGGGACTGGTTGACTGCTTCAGAATGAAGGTATGGTGGCTGCTGCTAGGATAGAGGACATTCACCAACATGATTTACTGGGCATGCTCACACACCAACTGTACATTAATGGAGTGAGAGTTCTTTCAGTTCCTGTACCTCTCCCCGTTGACATGGAGACCCCGCAGAGCCTACTACACCATCAGGAAACCTGCTATCCTGACAAACCCACTGGATCTCTCATCCTGCTTCTCCCTGCTGAGGGAGAAAATGATGACATAGATGGTCACCCTCACCTCCCAGAATTATCAATGGACAACACACAGGCCTCGTAACTACTGGTCAGTTAGTGTAACATCAGTGGTGAGTAAGGTTTTAGAAACAATGATCAGGGAAAAAGGACAACACACACTTGGAGAGGTTTGAGTTAATTAAGGAGTGTCAGCACGGATTTTTAAAAGGCAGATTATGCTTGATGGGCTAATTGAATTTATTTCGATGATCAGAGAAGGTTGATGAAGGGGATGTGGTGGATGTTGTCTACCGGGATTTTATGAAAGTATTTGATTAAGAACCACACACAAGCTTGGTTAACAAAATTGAAGCTCATGGAATAGCATCCAATTGGATCAAAAACTGTCCAAAGGACAGCAAAAAGAGAAATGTGTTAAATGGTTATTTTTCAGACTGGAGGATGGTCGACATTGATGTTACACAATGGTCAGTGCTGGGACCACAGTTGTTTTTTTTTACCGCATAAAAATGACACGGATCTTGGAATACGGAGTAGAATTTATATTTTTTCTGATGATTGCAACCTTGGAGGAGTGGGGAACAGTGAGGACGATACAAACCACCGACAACATGATATAGATAGGCGAGCAGAATGGACATAGAAGTGGCAGGTAGAATTTAATAAAGAGGAGTGTGAGGTAATGTATTTTGTCAGAAAGAATAGGAAGACAACATAGACTTAATGACACAGTTCTAAAGATTTTGCAGGAACAGAAGGACCAGGGGCTCCATATGCATTGATCTTTGAAGGTGGCAGGACATATTAGCAGAGTGTTTAGCAAAACATATCAGATCTTGGGCTTCATCAAAAGAGGCAAATATACAAAAACAGGGCGGTTTAGCTGAAACTTTACAAAGCTTTGGTTAGACCCCAACAAGAGAACTGTGCCCTGTTCGGGTCGCCAGACTGCAGGAAGGATGTGAAAGTCCTTGAGAGGGTGCAGAGGAGATTTACCAGAATGAATCCAGGGATGGGAGTTTAGGTACAAAGTGAGTTTGGAGAAGATGGAGTTGTTCTCCCTGGAGTAAAGGCAATTGAGAGAGATTTGATAGAGGTGTACAAGATTATGATAGACTTAGATAAGATAGACAAGGAAAAACTGTTCCCATTAACTGATGCAACGCAGACTTGGGGGCACAGATGGAAGGTTTTGGTTAAGAGATGCAGGGGAATGTGAGGAGGAACATTTTTACACAGTGGATGGTAATGAGCTGGAACTCACTGCCCATGAGGGTGGTGGAAGCCGAGATAATCAAAGATTTCAAAAGGAAACTGGATGGAAACCTGAAGGAAATGAACTTGCAGGGATACAGGGATTGAGCGGAGGAGTGGGAGAGTGGGGCTGACTGGATTGTTGCACAGAAAGCCGGCAGTGAGGGGCTGAATGGCCTCTTTCTGTGTTGTTAATGACTCCATCAATTTCTACCACACTATGTTGGATATGTCACCTGCTCCTGCCTGTAAATATGAAGATACATAGAAGTTCAATGAAACTGTGAGCTTAACAACCACTGACAGCTCCGTCCTCACCCTGGTGTGAGGCTCCAGGTTGTGTTACAGGAGGTGACACAGCTCTGTGACCACCTCCTTATTGAATCAGAGTCACCTCACACATTGCTCCTGGGTTAGGTGTAGGTAGGAAAAGTGCTCTTGGAGCACCCGGGGTGGGTAGGGAAGAGCCCTCTCCTCCTCTCTCTTTACAGAGCTTCCCCTCTCGGCAGCATCTGCTCCATTTGTTGGTCATGTTACAGACCCAGAGACAATGTAACTACAGTCCCCATACGTCGTCCAGAGTTGGGTCACAAAATCGTCTGTACTCAAAGAACAAAGAAGAAAGAAAATTACAGCACAGGAACAGGCCCTTCGGCCCTCCAAGCCTGCGCCGATCCAGATCCTCTATCTAAACATGTCGCCTATATTCTAATGCTCTGTATCTCTTTGCTTCCTGCCCATTCATGTATCTGTCTAGATACATCTTAAAAGACGCTATCGCGCCCGTGTCTACCACCTCCGCTGGCAACGCGTTCCAGGCACCCACCACCCTCTGCGTAAAGAACTTTCCACGCATATCCCCCCTAAACCTTTCCCCTCTCACTTTGAACTCGTGACCCCTATTAATTGAATCCCCCACTCTGGGAAAAAGCTTCTTGCTATCCAACCTGTCTATCCCTCTCATGATTTTGTACACCTCAATCAGGTCCCCCCTCAACCTCCGTCTTTCTAATGAAAATAATCCTAATCTACTCAACCTCTCTTCATAGCTAGCGCCCTGCATACCAGGCAACATCCTGGTGAACCTCCTCTGCACCCTCTCCAAAGCATCTACATCCTTTTGGTAATGTGGCGACTAGAACTGCATGCAGTATTCCAAATGTGGCCGAACCAAAGTCCTATACAACTGTAACATGATCTGCCAACTCTTGTACTCAATACCCCGTCCGATGAAGGAAAGCATGCCGTATGCCTTCTTGACCACTCTATTGACCTGCGTTGCCTCCTTCAGGGAACAATGGACCTGAACACCCAAATCTCTCTGCACATCAATTTTCCCCAGGACTTTTCCATTTACTGTATATTTCACAAATGTCCCTGAATGTCTGCAGCAGCTCACAACACAACCTCCAGAAAAACATCCACAACACCTCCACTAACTTTACAATAGCAGAAGTAAGTCAAAAGCCTGTAGGCTAGATGCCTGGTATTTTTAAATAACACCAGGGGGTTTCCTTTTGCTACTGACTGTATATTCAACGGTGAGTGACTAACACAGGTGGTCAGTGGACATGCACAGAAAAAGTTTAAAGAAGTACATCAAAGCTGCTGGTATGGTACATTGACATCACTTTCAAATCCACCCTCAAAGTAACAACACATACAAGGTACAATTGAGCTAGAGCCCTGCGCAGCTTGGGACACTGTGCAGGGCATAGAAGAGGTGGCCGGCTGTGAAGACCACGCTGACAGCACATAGATGATGTGACTGGGCTGGAGTCCCACCCAGCATGGGATATTGTGCAGACCGCACTGGAAGTGGCCGGCTGTGCGATTCACATCTCTTTTTGGATCCCAATTCTGTACCGTCAGCAGCAGTCTTGCTGCAGAGTCTAAAATCGTGGCTCGGAACAGATACTGAGGGAACGAAATTCACTTTACAAGGAGAACTGAAAAAAGATTGAAGTCGAAAGATTTGCAGGAATAGATGAATTGGAGAGGGGAAAGTGAATAAATGGAAGGGTGAGGCCATGGAGAGATTCAAACACAAGAATGAGAATATTAAAATTAAGGTGCTGCCAGACGGGAGCCAATGTAGATCAGTGAACACAGGGGTGATGGGTGATCGGGATTTGGTGTGAGTTCGAATACAGGCAGCAGAGTTCTGGATGGGCTGTGGTTTATGGAGGTTTAGAACTGTGAGGGTGAACAAGATGGAATTGGAATTGTCAACTGTGTATTTAACAGTGATGCGGATGAGGGTTTATGCAGTAGATGGGCTGAGGCAGAGGTGGAGTTGGGTGATATCATAGAGATGATATTAGGCAGGGTTAGTGATGGAAAGAATATGGAGATGAACTTAGCTCAGGTTTAAATATAACAAAGAAGTTGTAGACTGTCTGGTTGAGCCTCAGATATTGGGCAGGGTGGAATATGTGCCTCCCAGATTGGTGATGGAGTTTGTGATGGAGAGCAATGACACTGGCTTCCGTCTTCCCAAAATTTACATAACAGAACAGTATTTCAGTGAAACAGGGTTTACAGATCTCCTGGCCTGAAATAGAGACAGCAATAGCAGCAAAGATGAGAGAGTAAATGACAAGAACTGTAATACTGTTGACAATGGTTTGTTGAGCTAATAGCTGGAGATATTCACCAGGCATACAACGGCAGCAAGAAGGGCAGAGTAAATTACAGGAGCAGTAATGCAGTCAAACATGGTTTAAAGGATTTATAGCTAGATAGAGAGACTTACCAGGGACACCAATAATAGCCAGGATGGGATAGTAAATGTATTGAATAATCTTCAGTGCGAGATAGATACGAGTGATTAATGACATCCAATCATAATATGTAGAAAGAGAGGAAAGATCCGAGGATAAACTCCTGTCCATTGTTGTAACATTCCAATCTATTGTTCTCAGATTCTGACCCATTGTTGTAACATTCCAGTCTTTTGTTCTCAGATTCTGATCTATCCTCTCTCTATCTCTCTGGAGCAGCTGATCTCTGTAAGTGCCGGGGCTGATGTTCCCACTGACACTGTGGGATAACACATTGAAAGAAGCCCCTTATTAATAGAAGATGGAAAACGTCCAGTGACACAATTAGGGTCCATGGAGACTGACATTAATTACAGTCACAGAACAAACAGATTCAGTTAACCTTTTTCAATCCAACACTTTAGTACCACGATAAAGTTGAACATTTATCCAGTCTGGATGGGATGTATGAGGGTTGCTGAGGGAAGCAATGGTGGAAATAGCAGAGGCACTGGCCAGAATCTTCCAATCCCCCTTGAATATGGGCGTGATGACAGATTTCCACAGGCTCACCACCCTCTGGTGGAGAAAAGTCTCTTCATCTCAGTCCTGAAAGTTTTACCCCATATACTTAGACTATGACACCTGGTTCGGTAGTCCCCCACCATCGGGAACATCCTTCCTGCATATACCCTGTCAAGCCATGTTAGAATTTTATAGGCTTCGATGAGATCCCTCCTCACTCTTCTGAATTCCAGTGAATATAGTCCGAACCGACTCATTCTCTCCTCATACGACAGTCCTACCACCCCAGAAATCAGTCTGGTAAAACTCTACTGCACTCCCTCTATAGCAAGAGCATCCTTCCTCAGATAACGAGACCAAAACTGCACAAAATATTCCAAGTGCGGCCTCACCAAGGCCCTGTATAATTGCAGCAAAACATCCCTGCTCCTGTACTCGAATCCTGTCTCTATAAAGGCCAACATAACATTCGCCTTTTTCGACCGCCTGTTGCACCTGCATGCTTACCTTCAGTGACTGGTGTACGAGAACACCCAGGTCTCGCTGCATATTCCCCTCTCTCAGTTTATAGGAGTTCAGATAATAATCTGCCTTCCTGTTTTTGCTAGTCAAGTGGATAACTTCACATTTATCCACATTATACTGCATCTGCCATGCATTTGCCCACTCACTCAACTTGTCCAAATCACCCAGAAGCCTCTCTGCATCCTCCTCACAACTTACCCTCACACCCAATTTTGTATCAGCTGCAAATCTGGAGATATTACATTTAGTTTCCTCATCTAAATCATTACTATATATTGTGAATAGCTAGGGTCCTAGCTCCGATCCCTGCGGTACCCCACTAGTCACTGCCTGCCATTCAGAAAAAGATCCGTATGTTCCAATGCTTTGTTTCCTGTCTCCCAAACAATTTTCTATCTATCGCAATACACTACCCCCAGTCTCGTGCACTTTAATTTTACACGCTAAACCCTTACGTGGAACTTTGTCGAGAGCCTTCCGAAAGTGCAAATAAATCACATCCACTGGCTCCCTCTCATCAACTCTACTAGTGACATCCTCGAAGAATGCTAGTAGATTTATCAAGCATGATTTCCCTTTCATAAATCCATGCTGACTCTGTCCGATTCTACCACTGTTCTCCAAGTGCTCTGCTGAAAACTCTTTGATAATGAACTCCAGGATTTTCCCCACGACCGATATCAGGCTGACTGGTCTACAATTTCCTGCTTTCTCTCTACCTTCCTTTTTTAATAGTGGGGTAACATTCCAATCTGTAGGAACTGTTCCAGAGTCCATAGAATCTTGGAAGATGACCACCAATCCATCCACTATTTCTCGGGCCACTTCCTAAGTACTCTGGGATGTAGATTACTAGGCCCTGGGGATTTATCGGCCTTCAATACCATCAACTTCCCCAACACCATTTCTCTACTAATACTGATTTCTTTCAGTTCCTCTCTCTCACTAAACCCTGTATTCACCAATATTTCTGGTATGATATTGGCGTCCTCCTTTGTGAAGACAGAACTAAAGTATGCATTTAGTTGGTCAGCCGTTTCTTTGTTTCCCATAATAAATTTCCCTGTTTCTGACTGCAACGGACCTGCCTTTGTCTTTGCCAATCTTTTCCACTTCACATACCTATAGATTCGTTTACAGTCAGTTTTTATGCTCCCCGCAAGCTTACTCTTGTACTCCATTTTCCCCTTCTCAATCAATCCCTTGGTGCTCCTTTGCTGAATTTTAAACTGCTCCCAATCCTCAGGTCTGTTGTTTTTTTCCTGGCAAATTTATATGCCTCTTCCTTGGATCTAACCCTACCTCTACCTTTCCTTGCAAGCCATGATTTGGCTACCTTTTCTATTTTACTTTTGCGCCAGACAGGGATAAACAATTGTTGCAGTTCATCCATGCGCTCTTTGAATGTTTGCCATTGCCTTTCCACCGTCAACTCTTCAAGTAAAGTTTCCCAATGTATCATCAACGACTCATGCCTCATACCTTCGTAGCTTACTTTATTAAGATTCACGACCCCAGTCTCAGAATCAACTAGGACACTCTCCATCATGATGAAGAATTCTATCATATTATGCTCGCTCATCCCAGAGGGATCTCGCACAACTAGATTGTCAATTATTCCTCTCTCATTATACAATAACCAGTCTAGGATGGCCTGTTCTCCAGATGGTTCCTCAAAGAATTGGTCCTGGAAACCATCCCGTATATTCTCCTGGAATTCCTCCACAATGTATTGTGACCAATTTGATTTGCCCAATCTATATGCAGATTCAAGAAACCCATAATTACAGATGTTCCTTTATCGCATGCGTCTCTAATTTCCTGTCCAATGCCATTCCCAAATTCAGCACTACAGTCTGGGGGTCTATATACAACCCCCACTAACGTTTTCTGCCCCTGAGTGTTTCTCAGCTCTACCCATACATATTCGACATCGTCAGATCTAATATCCTGCCTCACTATTGCGTTCATTTACTCTTTAACCAGCAATGCAACTCCACCGGGGTTGGAGATAGGCCGTTTTAGTGATGGTGTGAATATTTGGCAGGAAGCTCATCTCAAGGGATCTCAAGGTTAACTATGTAAACAAGTTTGTGAACAGTTTGGCTTCGTCTCAAACATTTACAAAGGAGACGGATGGAGTGTGCAACTAGGACATGTTTGGAGCAGAGACAGAAAGCAATGGCTTCAATCTTCTCAATATTTAATTGGCATTGCAGATGTGTGAGGTAATACATTTTGAAAGGATGATTGAAGAGAGACAATACAAGTTAAATGGGACAACTATAAAGATGGTGAAATAACAGAGACACCTGGGATTTGTACATAAATCTTTGAAGGTGGCAGGAAAGGTTAACTTGACAGTTCATAAATGTATGGGATCCTAGGGTTTATAAATAGAGGCAAAAAGAACAAAAGCAAGGACATTATGTGAAACATATATAAAATACTAGTTCAGCTGCACCTGGAGTCTTGTGTCGAATACTGGGAACCACACTTTAGGGAGGACATGAAGCCTTCGGAGAGGGTACAGAACTGTTTTCCTAGTATTTGTCCAGGCATGAGGGATTACAGTTATGCAGCTGAGGTTGTTCTGCTTGGAGCAGAGAACTTTCAGAGGAGATTTGATTGAGGTGTTTAACATTAGGGAGGATTTAGATAAATTAAATAAAGAGAAACTATTTCCAATGTCCAAGAGACACAGATTTAAGGCGATTGGTAAAAGAAGCAGACATGAGGATTTTTGTTTCTGAGTGGTTTGGATTTGGGATGCACTGTCTGATAGGCTGATGGATACAGATTCAATAGTAGATCCCAAAAGGGAATTGGATAAATATCTGAAGGAGAAAAAATGCAAGGATATAGTGAAAGAGCCAGGGAGTGGGACTAATTGGATTGCTCTTTGAAAGGGCCAGCACAGACTTGATGGACCGAATGGCCTCATTCAGTTTGTGCTATTCTGTGATTCTATGATGGTTCCCACCTGGACTTTCACAATATTCCAATCCTTTCACAAGGCGTTTGAAAAAGTTCCACATAACAGCCGTGTTACCGAATGAGAAACACATGGGATTAAAGGACCAATGTCAGCTGTGGCTCAGTTTGTAGCTCTCTCCCCTTTCAGTGGCAAGCTTCCAGGATCAAGTGTCACTGCAGGACTTGATCACAAGAATCAATGCTGACATTGCAGTGCAGTACTGAGGGTGTGCTGCACTGTCAGAGGTGCAGTCTATCGAATGAAACTTTAAACCAAGTTGCAGTCTGCCCTCTCAGGTGGATGTTAAAGATCCCATCGCACTATGCAGAAGCAGAGCAGGCGAATTATTCCCGGTGTCCTGGTCAATATTTTTTCCTTCAATCAACATCAGAAAAACAGATCTGATCATTCTCACATGACTGCTTGTGGGATCTTGCTGTGCAGAAATTGTCTGCCTGTTTCCCACATTACAAGAGTGACTTCGCTTTAAGAAGTATTCATTGGTTGTAAATCACTTTGGGACATGCAGTGGTCATGAAAGGCGTTTCATAAATGGAAGTCTGTTTTTTATTTTCAATGTCAGCATGTGGGAAATTAGCTCAGTGACAGAAAGTAGAGAATAGTGGAGAATGTTATTCTTCAGCCTGGAGGGAAGTACACAGTGGGGTTCCCCAGTGTCACAGTTGGGATCACAGTTGCTGTATGTTATTACAATGGGCTTGTGTACAGAGGTGATAATGTCAAAGTTTTCAGATGGCAGGAAAATCAGAAATGTTAATAAACAGTGAGAAGGATAGTAACAGACTTCAGGAGGACAGAGACTGACCAGTGAAATGAGCAGGCGAATGGCAAATATAAATTAACACAGTGAAGTGTGAAGTGAGACATTTGGGTAGGAAGTGTAAGGGAAGGCAACAGAAACAAATGGGTATTGTTTAAGTGAGGAGACAGGAACAGATAGATCTTTCAGACAGATCTTTGAAGGCCGCATGAAAGGTTAACAAGTTTATGTCTGATATAACAGACATCAGGTAGAAAATACCATTGAGAAACAGGCTGAATACAGAAGGTCCAGAGGGGAAGTGAAAAAGCAAATAAGAGAAGCAAAGAGAGAGCATGAAAAGAGGTGAGCATTAAATGAAATCCCAAAGTTTTCTATCGGCATCTAAACAGTAAAAGGGTAGTAAAAGGAACAATGGGGCCGACTCCGGACCATAAAGGGGATTTGCACATGGAGGCAGAGGATATAGCTGAGGTAATAAATGAATAATTTCCACCTGTCTTTACCAAGGAAGAAGATATGGAATCCTTTCCTTTATCAGCCGAGGTATAGAATATACGGCCAGGGAGGTGATGCTAGAATTCTATAATTCATTGGTTAGGACACAACTTGAGTACTGTGTGCAGTTCTGCTCACCTCATTACAGAAAGGATGTAATTGCACCAGAGAGGGTGCAGAGGAGATTTATGAGGATGTGGCGAGGACTGGAAAAATGCAGCTATGAGGAAAGATTGGACAGGCTGGGATTGTTCTCCTTGAAATAGAGAAGGCTGAGGGTAAATCTGATTGAAATGTACAAAACTGAGAGTAGAGTGGAGCTGAAGGGTCCATTCACCTGAGCAAAGAGGTCAGTGGCGAGGGGGCATGGACTTAAAGTGATTGGTAGAAAGACTAAAAGGGAGCTGCGGATTTTATTTTTCACCCAGCGGGTGGTGGGAGTCTGGAACTCACTTTCTGAAAGGGTAGTTGAGGCAGAAACCAACAACTCATTCAAAAGGTGTCTGGATATGCACCTCAAGTGCTGTAATCTATCAAATGCTGGAAGGTAGGATTAGAATGGATGGATCGTTTTTTGGACAGCATAGACACGATGGGCCAAGTGGTCTCTCTCTGTGCCATAAACTGTCTATGATTCTAAGATGCAACCCAGGCAATGTTGAAAGAGGAGATAAGTCAGACACTAGTGGGGTTTAAAATTGATAAAGAGGAAGTATTAGATAGGCTGTCTGGAATTAAATTGAATAAAGCACCAGGACCAGATGAGATGTATCCAAACATACTGAGGGAAGTGAGGGTGGAAATCGCAGAGGCACTGGACATAATTTTCCAGTCTTCCTTAGACTCGGGGTGATGCCAGAGGACTGGAGAATTGTAAACGTTACACCCTTGTTCAAAAAAGGGTGTAAAGATAAGGCCAGCAACTATAGGCCTGTCAGTTAAACTTCGGTGGTGGGAAAACTTCTAGAAAGAAATAATCTTGGACAAAGCTGATAGTCACATGGACAAATGCGAGTTAATTAAACAAGCCAGCATGGATTTCTTGAGAGAACATCATGTTTAACTAATTTTCTGGAGATGTTTGAGGTGGTATCAGAGAGAGTTGATGAGGGCAATTCTGTTGATGTGGTGTACATTGATTTTCATATAACGGTCTATTCAGTTTCAAATGAACCTGCCTCCACCATTCTCAAGCTGTGCATTCCAGACATTTAACTATTCCCTGCATGCAAAAACCTTTTGATACAATGCCACACAACAGACCTGTGAGCAAACTTGTAGCTCATAGCATAAAAGGGACATTAGCAACATGGATACGAAATTAGCTGAGTGACAGGAAACAAAGAGTAGTGGTTAATGCATGTTTTACAGGCTGGAGGAAGGTTTGTGGTGGAGTTCCCCAGAGATCAGTGTTGGGATCCTTGCTTTTCCTGATATATATTAAGGACCAAAACCTGTGTGTACAGGGCACAATTTCAAAGTTTGCAGCTGATACGAACGTTGGAAGCATTGTGAACTGTGAGGAGGATAGTGTAGAACTTCAAAAGGACACACACAAGTTGCTGGAATGGGCAGACAGGTGGCAGATGTCGTTCAATACAGAGAAATGTGAAGTGATTCATGTTGGTAGGAAGAACATGGGGTGACAATATACAATAAAGGATACAATTCAATAAGGTGTTCAGGAGCAGAATAGCCTATGTGTATATGTGCAGAAGTCATTGAAGGCGGCAGGACAGGTTGAGAAAGTGTTTAATAAAGCATGCAGTATCCTGGGCTTTATTAATAGGGGCAGAGAGTACAAGAGCAAATAAGTTATATTGAACTTATATAAGGCACTATTTCAGCTTCAGCTGTGGTATTGCGTCCAGTTCTGGGTGCCACACTTGAGGAAAGACGTGAGGGCATTGGAGAGAGTGCAGAAAAGATTGACCAGAATCATTCCCAGGTTGAGGAATTTTAGTTATGAAGATAAATTGGAGAAGTTAGGAAAGTTTTCCTCGGAGAAGGCCGAGAGGTGATTTATTAGAGGTTTCAAAAATCATGAAGTGTCTGGACAGAGTAGATAGAGAGAAACAGTTCCCATTCGTGAAAGGATCGAGAACGAGAGGGCACAGATTTAAAGTCATGGGTAAAAGAAGCAAAGACGACCTGAGGAAAATATTTTTTCACACAGTGAGTGGTTAGAGTCTGGAATGCACTGCCTGAGAGTATGGTGGAGGCAGGTTCAATTGAAGCTGAATAGACTGTTATGTGAGAAGGAAGAATGTGCAGGATTACAGGAAGAAGGCAGGGAACGGCACTGGGAGAATTGCTCATTCGGAGAGCCAGTGCAGACACGAAAGGCTGAATTGGTCCTTCTGTGCTGTAATAATTCTCTGATGTTTTTATTACAGGATGCTGACCAAGGGGACACTGTGATGGGGCTTCTCAGATGGGTGTAATGGTGGAGAATGGGGAATTCATGGCTGGAAAGGGAAGTTGTCCTATGGGAACTGGAATCTTAGCAGGGACTCTCCGACAGCTTGTCTGGGTCGAAGGCATCCAGGAAATATCTTCCCTCCCACCTCCTCCTGAGGTGGCCTCTGGATTCCTGGTGCCAATGCCTGTGTCCTCATGATGGTGATGATATGAAGGGTGCAGCAGAACACCATGAACTCAGACACCTGCTCCAGTGAATACTGGAGGGCTCTCCCCGAGCGGTTCAGACATCGGAAGCATTGCTTCATCACACCGATGGTCTGTTCCACCATGTTCCTGGTGACTCCATTGCTCACATTATACACATGCTAATTGCGTAACTAACTGTTGATGGTGGGAGGTGGATTGAGGGTGTAGAAGCATGGGCTGTGTCTAGAGGGGGTTCATTTGTCTCCAAGGAGCTACATTCTGGTTTTTCATGGAGCCCCGATGTGTTGGGACCGGCTGACTGATTCAGAATGAAGGTATGGTGGCTGCTGCCCGGATAGTGGACATTCACCAACATGACGTACTGGCCATGCTCACACACCAGCTGTACATTGATGGAGTGAGAGTTATTTCAGTCCCTGTACCTCAACCCATGGGTTGACATGGGGTCCCCGCAGAGCCACCTACACCATCAGGAATTCCGCTATCCTGACAAAGCCACGGGATCTTTCATCCTGCTTCTCCCTGCTGAGGGAGATATTGATGATATAGATGGTCACCCTCACCTCCCAGAATTATCAATGGACAACACACAGGCCTAGTAACTACTGGCCAGTTAGTTTAACATCAGTTGTGAGGAAAGTTTTAGAAACAATAATCAGGGGAAAAGGATAACACACACTTGGAGAGGTTGAGTTAATTAAGGATTGTCAGCACGGATTTCTAAAAGGCAGATCATGCTTGATGAACTATTTTAATTTATTTAGAGAATCAGAGAAGGTTGATGAAGGGAATGTGGTGGATGTTGTCTACGTGGATGTTATGAAATTATTTGACGAAGAAACACACAGAAGCTTGGCTAACAAAATTGAACCTCATGGAATAGCATCTAATTGGATCAAAAATTGTCCATAGGACAGAAAAAAGAGAAATGTGTTAAATGGTTGTTTTTCAGACTGGAGGATGGTAGACAGTGATGTTTCCCAAGGGTCAGTGCTTAGGACCACTGTTTGTTTTTTTGCTATATATAAGTTACATGGATCTTGGAATACAGAGTAGAATTTCAAAATTTTCCGATGATACCAATCTTGGAAGTGTGGTAAACAGTGATGATGTTGCAAACCACCTGTAGCAGGATATAGATAGGCTAGCAGAATGGACAGAGAAGTTGCAGGTGGAATTTCATACAACGGAGTGTGAGATGATGTATTTTGTCAGAAGGAATAGGAAGGTAATATAGACTTAATGACACAGTTCGAAAGATTGTGCAGGGACAGAGCGACCTGGGGCTGCATATGCATTGATATTTGAAATTGGCAGGACATATTAGGAGAGTGTTTAGCGAAGCATATCAGATCTTGGACTTCATCATTCGAGACAATGAATTCAAAAGGATACTGGATGGACACCCGAAGGAGATGATCTTGCAGGGATACGGGGACTGACTGGGAGAGTGGGACTGACTGGATTGTTCCACAGGGAGCGGGCACCGAGGGGCCGAATGGCAATCTTCTGTGCCTTAAATGTGTCTATCACTCTCTATGACTCTATGTTTGATATGTCTCCTGCTCCTGCCTGGAAATATTCAGATACATGGAAGTTCAATGAAACTGTGACTTTAACAGCCACTGACAGCTCCGTCCTCACCCTGGTGTGAGAAAGAACAAAAGAACAAAAAACATTACAGCACAGGAACAGGCCCTTCGGCCCTCCAAGCCTGCGCTTAGCCAGATCCTCTATCGAAACATTCGCCTATTTTCAAAGGGTCTGTATCTCTTTGCTTCCTGCCCATTCATGTATCTGTCTAGATACATCTTAAAAGACGCTATCGTGCCCGCGTCTACCACCTCCGCTGGCAACGTGTTCCAGGCACCCACCACCCTCTGCGTAAAGAACTTTCCACGCATATCCCCCCTAAACTTTTCCCCTCTCACTTTGAACTCGTGACCCCTAGTAATTCAATCCCCCACTCTGCGAAAAAGCTTCTTGATATCCACCCTGTCTTTACCTCTCATGATTTTGTACACCTCAATCAGGTCCCCCCTCAAGCTCCGTCTTTCTAATGAAAATAATCCTAATCTGCTCAACCTCTCTTCATAGCTAGCGCCCTCCATACCAGGCAATATCCTGGTCAACCTCCTCTGCACCCTCTCCAAAGCATCTACATCCTTTTGGTAATGTGGCGACCAGAACTGCACGCAGTGAGGCTCCAGGTCGTGTTGCAGGAGGTGACACAGCTCTGTGGCCACCTCCTAATTGAATCAGAGTTACCTCACACACTGCTCCTGGGTTAGGTGTGCAAAGGCAAATTGCTCTTGGAAAACCCAGGGAGGGTAGGGCAGAGCCCCTTCCTCCTCTCACTTGACTGAGCTTCCCCTCTCTGCAGCCTCTGCTCCATTTGTTGGTCGTGTTACAGACCCAGGGACACTGTAACGACAGTCAAGAACAAATACCAAAGAACAGTACAGCACAGGAACAGACCATTCGGCCCTCCAAGCCTGTGCCGATCTTGATGCCTGCCTAAACTAACACCTTCTGCACCTCCGGGGCCCATATCCCTCTCTTCCCTTCCTATTTATGCATTTGTCAAGATGTCTCTCAAACGTCGCTATCGTATTTGCTTCTAACACCTCCCCCGGCAGCAAGTTCCAGGCACTCACCACCGTCAGTGTAAAATACCTGCCTCGCAGATTCACTCTAAACTTTGCCCCTCGCACCTTAAACCTATGTCGCCTAGTAACTGACTCTTCCACCCTGGGAAAAAGCTTCTGACTATCCACTCTGTCGATGCCGCTCATAACTTTGTAAACCTCTATCATGTCGCCCCTCCACCTCCGTCGTTCCAGTGAAAACAATCCGAGTTTTTCCAACCTCTCCTCATAACTAATGCCCTCCCGACCAGGCAACATCCTGGTAAACCTGCTCTGTAACCTCTCCAAAGCCTCCACATCCTTCTGGTAGTGTGGCGGCCAGAATTGCACGCAATATTCCAAGTGTGGCCTAACTAAGGTTCTGTACAGCTGCAACATGACATGCCAATTTTTATACTCTGTGCCTCGTCCGATGAAGGCAGGCATGCTGTATGCCTTCTTGAATACCTTTTCCACCTGCGTTGCCACTTTCAGTGACCCGTGGACCTGTATGCCCAGATCTCTCTGCCTGTCAATACTCCTAAGGGTTCTGCCATTTACTGTATACTATCCCACCTGCATTAGACCTTCTAAAATGCATTACCTCACATTTGTCCGGATTAAACTCCATCTGCCATTCCTCCGCCCAAGTCTCCAACCGATCTATATCCTGCTGTATCTTCTGACAATCCCCATTATTATCTGCAACTCCGCCAACCTTTGCATCATCCGCAAACTTACTTATCAGACCAGCTACATTTTCCTCCGAATCATTTACATATACTACAAACAGCAAACGTCCCAGCACTGATCCCTGCGGAACACCACTAGTCACATCCCTCCATTCAGGAAAACACCCATCCACTGATACCCTCTGTCTTCTGTGACCAAGCCACTTCTGTATCCATCTTGCCAGCTCACCTCTGATCCCGTGTGACTTCACCTTTTGTCTGCCATGCGGGACCTTGTCAGAGGCTTTACTAAAGTCCATATAGATAACATCCAATGCCCGTCCTTCATCAATCATTTTCGTCACTTCCTCAAAAAACGGAATCAAATTAGTAAGACACGACCTCCCCTTCACAAAACCATGCTGTCTCTCGCTAATAAGTTCGTTTGTTTCCAAATGGAAGTAAATCCTGTCCCGAAGAATCCTCTCTAATAATTTCCCTACCACTGACGTAAGGCTCACCGGCCTATAATTTCCTGGATTATCCTTGCCACCCTTCTTAAACAAAGGAACAACATTGGCTTTTCTCCAGTCCTCTGGGACCTCACCTGTAGCCAATGAGGATGCAAAGATTTCTGTCAAGGCCCCAGCAATTTCTTCCCTTGCCTCCCTCAGTATTCTAGGTTAGATCCCGTCAGGCCCTGGAGACTTATCTATCTTATTGCTTTGCAAGACACCCAACACATCCTCCTTTTTGATAATGAGATGACTGAGACTATCTGCACTCCCTTCCCTCGGCTCATCATCCACCAAGTCCTTCTCTTTGGTGAATACTGATGCAAAGTACTCATTTAGCACCTCGCCCATTTCCTCTGGCTCCACGCATAGATTCCCATCTCTGTCCTTGAATGGGCCAACCCTTTCCCTGGTTACCCTCTTGCTCTTTATAAATGTATAAAAAGCCTTGGGATTTTCCTTAAACCTGTTTGCCAATGACTTCTCATCATCCCTTTTAGCCTTCCTGACTCCTTGCTTAAGTTCCTTCCTACTGTCTTTATATTCCTCAAGTCTGTTCCTAGCCATCCAGCCCTTACAAATGCTTCCTTTTTCTTTTTGACGAGGCTCACAATATCCTGTGTTATCCAAGCTTCCCGAAACCTGCCCAACTTGTCTTTCTTCCTCACAGGAACATGCTGGTCCTGGATTCTAATCAGCTGACGTTTGAAGGACTCCCACATGTCAGATGTTGATTTACCATCAAACAACCACCCCCAATCTAAATTCTTCAGATCCTGCCTAATTTTGTTATAATTAGCCTTCCCCCAATTTAGCACCTTCACCCGAGGACTACTCTTATCCTTATCCACAAGTACCTTAAAAGTTATGGAATTATGGTCACTGTTCCGGGAATGCTCCCCCCCTGAAACTTCGACCACCTGGCCGTGCTCATTCCCCAACAACAGGTCCAGAATGGCCCCATCCCCAGTTGGACTATCTATATACTGTTTCAAGAAGCCCTCCTGGATGCTCCTCACAAATTCTGCCCCATCCAAGCCCCTAGCACTAAGTGAGTCCCAGTCAATATTGGGGAAGTTAAAATCGCCCACCACTAAAACCCTGTTACCTTTACATCTTTCCTAAATCTGTCTACATATCTGCTCCTCTCCCTCCCGCTGGCTGTTGGGAGGCCTGTAGTAAACCCCCAACATCGTGACTGCACGCTTCCTATTCCTGAGCTCCACCCATATTGCCTCACTGCATGACCCCTCTGAGGTGTCCTCCCGCAGTACAGCTGTGATATTCTCCTTAACCAGTAATGCAACTCCCCCACCCCTTTTACATCCCCCTCTATCCCGCCTGAAGCTTCCAAAGCCTGGAACATTTAGCTGCCAATCCTGCCCTTCCCTCAACCAAGTCTCTGCAATAGCAACAACATCATATTTCCAAGTACAAATTCAAGCTCTAAGTTCATCTGCCTTACCTGTTATACTTCTCGCATTGAAACAAATGCACTTCAGACCACCAGTCCCGCTGTGCTCAGAAACATCTCCCTGCTTGCTTTTCCTCTTCGTCCTGCTGGCGTTCTTTACTATGTCCTCCTCATTTATTTCACTAGCTGTCCTACTGCTCTGGTTCCCACCCGCCTACCACACTAGTTTAAACCCTCCCGAGTGATGCTAGCAAATCTTGCAGCAAGGATATTTGTGCCCCTTCAGTTTACATGCAACCCGTCCTTCTTGTACAGGTCCCATCTGTCCCTGAAGAGAGCCCAATTGTCCAGATATCTGAAACCCTCCCTTCTACACCAGCTGCTCAGCCACGTGTATAGCTGCACTATCTTCCTACTTCTAGCCTCACTGGCACGTGGCACAGGGAGTAATCCAGAGATCACAATCCTCGAAGTCCTGTTTCTTATCTTTCTACCTAACTCCCTAAACTCACCCTGCAGGACCTCATCACTCTTCCTGCCTATGTCATTGGTACCGATGTGTACCACAACCTCTGGCTGTTCACCTTCCCCCCTTCAGAATGCCCCCTGTCCGTTCAGAGACATCCTTGACCCTGGCACCAGGGAGGCAACATACCATCCTGTAGTCTCTTTCACGTCCACAGAAGCGCCTATCTGTGCCCATGACTATCGAGTCCCCTATAACTATTACTCTTCTGCGCTTTGTCCCTCCCTGCTGAGCAACAGTGCCAGCCGTGGTGCCACTGCTCTGGCTGCTGCTGTTTTCCCCTGATAGGCCATACCTCGTCCAGAGTTGGTTCACCCAATCCTCTGTCCTCCCTGAATGTCTGCAGCAGCTCACAACACAACCTCCAACAAACCATCCACAGCACCTCCACTAACTTTAAAATAATAGAAGTAAGTCAAACGCCCCTCACCTGTAAGTTGGATGCCTGGTCCTTTTAAATAATACTAGATGGGCTTCCTCATGCTGCTGAATATATGTTCAACTGAGAGTGACTAACACAGGCGGTCAGTGGACATGTACAGACCAAGTTTCAAAGACGTACATCAAAGCTGACGGTATGGTACATTGACAACACATTCAAAACCATCCTCAGAGCAGCAACACAAACATGGGACGATTGAGCGAGAGCCCTGCCCAGCTTGGGGCATTGTGCAGGCCGCAGTAGAAGTGCCCTGTTGTGCAGTTCACATCTCTCTATGGATCCCAGCTTCTGTACCGTCAGCACCAGTAGTGCTGTAGAGTCTAAAATAGTGGCTCGGGACAGATACAGTGTGAAAGGAATTCACTTCAGAAGGACTAATGAGAAAAGATTGAAGTCAAAACATTTTCAGGAATATGAGAATGGGCAGGACAATGGGACTAATTGGAGGGGTGAGGCCATGGAGGGATTCAAACACAAGAATGACTATATTAAAATTAAGGTGCTGCCAGACATGGAGCCAATGTAGATCAGTGAGCACAGGGGTGATGGGTGATCGGGATTTGGTGTGAGTTAGAATACAGGCAGCAGAGTTCTGCATGTTCTGTGGTTTATGGAGGTTTATAACAGGGAGGGTGACCAGGATAGAATTGGAATAGTTAAGTGTGGATTTAACAAAGGTACAGGTGAGGGTTTATGCAGCAGATTGGCTGAGACAGAGGTGGAGTTTGGGGATATTACAGAGGTTGTCGTAGACAGGGTTGGCAATGGAGAGAATATGGAGATGGACTCAGCTCAGGTTTAAATAGAACACACCGATTGCAAACAGTCTGGTTCAGCCTCAGATATTGGGCAGGGTGGTGTATTTGTTTCACAGATAGGGGATGGAGTTTGTGATGGAGATCAATGACACTGGCTTCAGTCTTCCTAAAATTTACATAACAGAACAGTATTTCAGTGAAACGGGGTTTACAATGCCCTGCCGGGAAATAGAGACAGCAACAGCAGTAAAGATGAGAGAGCAAATGTCAAGAAATCCAATAAAGTTGGCAATGGTTTATAGAGCTAATAGCTGGACATATTCACCAGGAATACAACGGCAGCAAAAAGTGCAGAGTAAATTACAGGAGCAGTAATGCTGTTAAACGTGGTTTATAGAATTAATAGCTAGATAGAGAGACTTACCAGGGACACCAATAATAGCCAGGATGGGGTAGTAAATGTATTGAATAATCTTCAGTGCGAGACGCATACGAGTGTTTAATGACATCCAATCATAATATGTAGAAAGGTAGTAAAGATCCGAGGATAAACTCCTTTCCATTGTTGTAACATTCCAATCTATTGTTCTCAGATTCTGACCCATTGTTGGAACATTCCAGTCATTTGTTCTCAGATTCTGATCTATCCTTTCTCTCTCTCTGGAGCCGCTGATCTCTGTTGTGCCGGGGTTGATGTTCCGGCTGAAACTATGGGACAACACATGGGAGCCCCTTATTAATAGAAGATGGCAAACCTCCAGTGACACAATTAGGGTCCATGGAGACTGACATTATTTGCAGTCACTGAAGAAACAGATTCAGTTAACCCTTTTCAATACAGCACTTTTTGTATCACAATAAAGTAGATCATTTACCCAGTCTGGATGGGATGCATGAGTGTTGCTGAGGGATGGAATGGTGGAAGTAGCAGAGGCACTGGCCAGCATATTCCAATCCCTCTTGTACATGGGAGTGATGACGTAATTTCACTGGCTCACCACTCTCTGGGTGTTGAAATTTCTCCTCATTTCAGTCCTGAAAAGTTTACCCCATATCCTTCGACTATGACCCCTGGTTCTGGACTCCCCCACCATCGGGAGCATCCTTCCTGCAACTACCCTGTCAAGTACTGTTAGAATTTTATAGGTTTCTATGAGATCCCTCTTCACTCTTCCGAACTCCAGCGAATATAATCCTAACTCTCCTCATACATCAGTCCCGCCATCCCAGGAATCAGTCTGATAAACCTTCATTGCACTCTCTCTTTAGCAGGAACACCCTTTCTCGGAGAAGGAGACCCAAACTGCACAAAATATTCCAAGTGCGGCCTCACCAAGGCCCTGTATAATTGCAGCAAGACATCCCTGCTCCTGTACTCGAATCCTGTCTCTCTGAAGGCCAACATAACATTCGCCTTTTTCTACCGCCTGTTGCACCTGCATGCTTACCTTCAGTGACTGGTGTACGAGAACACCCAGGTCTCGTTGCATATTCCCCTCTCTCAGTTTATAGCAGTTCACATAATAATCTGCCTTCCTGTTTTTGCTAAGAAAGTGGATAACCTCACATTTATTCACATTATACTGCATCTGCCATGCAATAGCCCACTCACTCAACCTTTCCAAATCACCTTGAAGCCACTTTGCATCCTCCTCACAACTCACCCTCCCACCCAGTTTTGTGTCTTCTGAAAATTTGGAGATATTACATTTCGTTCCCGCATCTAAATCATTAATATAGTGTGAATAGCTGGGGTCCTAGCGCCGGTCCCTGGGGTACGCCACTAATCACTGCCTGCCTTTTGGAAAAAGATCCGTTTATCCCTACTCTTTTTTTCCATCTGCCAAACAATTTTCTATCTATCGTAATACACTACCACTAATCCCATGCGCTTTAATTTTACACACTAATCTCTTATGTGGGACTTTGTCGAAAGCCTTCTGAAAGTCCAAATAAACCACATTCTCTGACTCCCCCTCATCCACTCTATTAGTTACATACTCGAATATTCTGATAGATTTATCAAGCATGATTTCCCTTTCGTAAATCCATGCTGATGCTCTCCGATTCTAACACTGTTCTCTAAATGTTCTGTCATAAAAACTTTGATAATGGACTCTAGAACTTTCCCCACTACCGACGTCAGGCTGACTTGTTTATAATGCCCTGCTTTATTTCTACCTCCCTTTTTAAATGGTGGGGTTACAGGAGCTGCCCTCCAATCAGCTGGAACTGTTCCAAAGTCTATAGAATCTTGAAAGATGACCACCAAAGCATCCACTATTTCTAGGGTCACTTCTTTAAGTAATCTGGGATGTAGATTTTCAGGCCCTGAGGATTTATCGGCCTTCAATACCATCAACTTCCCCAACACAATTTCTCTACTAATACTGATTTCCTTCGGTTCCTTCCTCTCACTAAACCCTGTGTTCCCCAACATTTCTGGTAAGATATTTGTGCCATCCTTTGTGAAGACAGAATCAAAGTCTGCATTTAGTTGGTTAGCCATTTCTTTGTTTCCCATAATAAATTCCCATGTTTCTAACTGTAAGGACCTACATTTGTCTGAACCAATCCTTTCCTCTTTACATACCTACAGAAACCTTTACAGTCAGGTTGTATGTTCCTCGCAAGCTTACTCCCGTACTTTATTTTCCCCTTCTTAATCAATCCCTTGGTCCTCCTTTGCTGAATTCGAAACTGCTCCCAATCCTCAGGTCTGTTATTCCTTTCTGTGGAATGTATCTGCCTCTTCCGTGAATCTAATACTATCTCTAATTTTCCTTGTAAGCCATGGTTTGGCTACGTTTCCCATTTTACTTTTGCGCCAGACAGGAGTAAACAATTGTTGCAGTTCATCAATGCACTGTTTGAATATTTGCCATTGCCAATCCACCGTCATCCCTTTAAGTAACGTTTCCCAATCCATCATAGCCATACTCGTGCCTCACACCTTCATAGTTTCCTTTATTAAGATTCACGACATTAGTCTCAGAATCAACTACGTCACTCTCCATCTTAGAGTCATAGATTCGTGCAGCATAGAAACAGGCCATTCGGCCCACTGCGTCCATGCCGACCATAATGCCTATCGATACTAATTCCACGTGCCTGCATTAATTCCATATCCGTCTATGCCTTGCTCATTCAAATACCTGTCCAGATGCCTCTTAAATGTTGCTGCTGTTCCTGCCTCCACCTCCTCCTCTGGCAGCTCATTCCAGATACCCACTATTATTTCTGTGAAAAATTTACCCCTTTGATCCCCTTTACACCTCCTCTATCTCACCTTTAATTTATGCCCTCCAGTTTTAGTCAGCCCTACCATGGGAAACAGACTCTGGCTATCTGCCCATCTATGCCTCTCATAATTTTATATACCTCTATAATGTCCCCTCTCAGCCGTCTTCGCTCCTGGGAAAACAGACCCAGCCTATCCAATCTCTCTTCATAACTCAAGCCCTCCAAACCAGGCAACATCCTTATGAATCTTTTCTGCACCCTCTCTAGCTTAATCACATCTTTCCTATAGTGCGGCGACCAGAACTGCACACAGTACTCCAAATGCGGCCGAACCAATGTTATGTACAACTGCAACATGACATCCCAACTCTTGTACACCATGCGCAGCTGATGAAGACAAGCATGCCATACACCTTCTTCACCACTCTGCCGAGCTGTGTTGCCACTTTCATGGTACTATGTATTTGCACCCCAACGTCTCGCTGCTCAACAACACTCCCCAGGCCCTGTCATTCACTGTATATGTCCTGCCCTGGTTTAACTTCCCAAAATGCATCACTTCACACTTATCTGTGTTAAATTCCATTTGTCAATCCATTGCCCACTTTCCAAGTTTATCTATATCCTGTTGTAACCTGAGACAACCTTCTTCACTTTCTACTATTCCATCAATTTTTGTTTCATCTGCAAACTTACCAATCATGTCCCCTACATTCACATTCAAGTCATTAATATATATGACAAACAAACGAGGGCCCAGAACCGATCCCTGCGGCACACCACTGGTCACCGGCCTCCAATCTAAAAAACAACCCTCCAGTTCCACCCTCTGCCTCCTATTACCAAGCCAATGTTGTATCCAATTGGCTAGTACACCCTGGATCCCATGTGTTCGAACCTTCTGGACCAGCCGACCATGCGGGACCTTGTCAAAGGCCTTGCTAAAGTCAATGTAAACAACGTCCATCGCCCTGCCTTCGTCAATCCTCATGGTCACCTCCTCAAAAAACTCAGTCAAATTCGTGAGACATGATTCCCATGCACAAAGCCATGCTGACTAGCCCGAATCAGACGTTGCCTTTCCAGATGCAAATAAATCCTGTCTGTCAGAGTCCCTTCCAATAACTTTCCCATCACTGATGTAAGGCTCACCGGCCTGTAGTTCCCTGGCTTATCACTGCTGCCCTTCTTAAATAAAGGCACAGCATTAGCTATCCTCCAGTCTTCCGGTGTCTCACCCGTGGCTAACGATAATGCAAAAACCTCTGCTCGGGCTCCAGAAATCTCCTCCCTTTCTACCCATAGCATCCCTGGATACACCTGGTCAGGCCTTGGGGGATTTTTCCACCTTAATGCGCTTCAAAACCTCCAACACCGCCTCCTTTGTAATGTTGATATGCTCCAGGATATCGCTGTTCCCTCCCTTCAAATCACTAGCTTCCATGTCAAATCCATGGTAAATATAGATGCGAAGTATTCATTTAAGACCTCGCCCATTTCCCGTGGCTCCACACATAGATTACCACACTGTTCCTTAAGGGGACCTACTCTCTCCCTAGCGTCCCTTTTCCTCTCAATCTACTTATAGAATATTTTAGGATTCTCCTTTAGCTTATCTGCCAGCGAAATCTCATGGCCCCTTTTCACCCTCCTAATTTCCTTCTTAAGAGTACTCCTACATCCCCTGTACTCCTCGAGGGACTCGTGTGATCCCCGCTGTCTGTACCTGACATATGCCTCCTCTTTTGTCCTGACCAGAACCTCAACATCCCTTGTCAACCAAGGTTCCCTAAACCTGCCAGCCCATAACTATTCCTTTCTCACTTTTAAAAGCCTCCCACTTGCCAGACGTCCCTTTACCTGCAAACCGTATCTGCCATTCAACTTTTGAGAGTTCCTGTCTGATGCCATCGAAATGAACCTTCCTCCAATTTGGGACTTCAACCTGAGGACCAGTCCTATCCTCTTCCATAACTATCTTGAAGCTAATAGAGTTATGGCCACTGGTCCCAAAGTGCTCCCCCACTGACACATCATCTACCTGCCCATCTTCATTTCCTAAGAGGAGGTCGAGTGCAGCCTTTTCTCTCGTAGGGCCATCCACATACTGTTTCAGAAAACTATCCTGGACACACTTAACAAATTCTTGCCCATCTGATCCCTTAGCACTAAGACAGTCCCAGTCAATATTAGGGAAGTTAAAATCACTTACTATTACAATCTTATAATTCCTACACCTATCTGTGATTTCCCTACATATATGCTCCTCCAATTCCCTCTGACTATTGGGGGGCCTATAGTATAATCCCATCAAAGTGATCACCACTTGTTTATTTCGAAGCTCTACTCAAATGGCCTCACTGGACGTTCCCCCCGGGATATCCTCTCTAACTACTGCCGTGATGCGCTCCCTAATCAGTAGTGCAACTCCCCATCCTCTCTTAACTCCACCTGAAGCATCGGTACCCCGTAACATTGAGCTGCCAGTCTTGCCTATCCCTCAACCACGTTTCTGTAATAGCTACAATATCACAATCCCATCTACTGACCCGTGCTCTGAGTTCATCTGCCTTATCTGTAAGGCCTCTTACATTAAAGTACATGCAGTTTAGCCTACCAGATCTTCCACGCTCCCTGTCCGGCCCCTGCCCGGCCTGCCTACTGGACTTTCTTGCATTAACCTCTACATTTACCTCAACTACCTCATCGGAGAGACTACTACTTTGAGTCCTACCCCCCTGCAAGACTAGTTTAAACCCTCCCGAGTAGTACTAACAAACCTCCCCTCAAGGATATCGGTCCCCTTCCAGTTTAGACGCAACCTGACCCTCTTGTACAGGTCATCTCTGCACCAGAAGAGATCCCAATCATCCAAGTAGCTGAAGCTCTCCCGCCTACACCAGCTCTTCAGCCACACATTCATTTGCCTAATCCTCCTATTCCTACCCTCACTAGCACGTGGCACAGGGAGTAATCCTGAGATTCTTCTTCTTCTTTGGCCTCCTTGTCTCGAGAAACAATGGATACGCGCCTGGAGGTGGTCAGTGGTGTGTGGAGCAGCGCCTGGAGTGGCGATAAAGGCATATTCTAGAGGGACAGGCTCTTCCACAGATGCTGCAGAAAAATTTGTTTGTCGGGGCTGTTACACAGTTGGCTCTCCCTTTGCACTTCTGTCTTTTTTCCTGCCAACTGCTAAGTCTCTTCGACTCACCACACTTTAGCCCTGCCTTAATTGCTGCCCGCCAGCTCTGGCGATCGCTGGCAACTGACTCCCGCAACTTGTGATCTATGTCAAAGGACTTCATGTCGCGTTTGCAGACGTCTTTAAAGTGGAGAAATGGACGGCCGGTGGGTCTGATACCAGTGGCGAGCTCGCTGTACAATGTGTCCCTGGGGATCCTGCCAACTTCCATGCGGCTGACATGGCCAAGCCATCTCAAGCGCCACTGACTCAGTAGTGTGTATAAGCTGGGTATGTTGGCCGCCTCGAGGACTTCTGTGTTGGAAATACGGTCCTGCCACCTGATACCAAGTATTCTCCGGAGGCAGCGAAGATGGAATGAATTGACACGTCGCTGTTGGCTGACATACGTTGTCCAGGCCTTGCTGCCATTGAGCAAGGTACTGAGGACACAGGCTTGATACACTCGGAGTTTTGTGTTCTTTGTCAGTGCGCCTTTTTCAACACTCTCTTGGCCAGTCTGGACATAGCAGTGGTAGCTTTTCCCATGCATTGTTGATTTTATTTTAGAGATACAGCACTGAAACAGGCCCTTCGGCCCACCGAGTCTGTGCCGACCATCAACCACCCACTGATACCAATCCTACATTGATCCCATATTCCAACCACATCCCCAACTGTCCCTATATTTCCCTACCACCTACCTCCACTAGGGGCAATTTTATAATGGCCAATTTACCTATCAACCTGCAAGTCTTTGGCATGTGGGAGGAAACCGGAGCACCTGGAGGAAACTCACGCAGACACAGGGAGAACTTGCAAACGCCACACATTTCTGCATCTAGAGACAGGTTACTGGTGATAGTTGAGCCTAGGTTGGTGAACTCTTGAACCACTTCCAGAGCGTGGTCGCCAATATTGATGGATGGAGCATTTCTGACGTCCTGTCCCATGATGTTCGTTTTCTTGAGGCTGATGATTAGGCCAAATCCTGGGATTATCCCTAGAGGTTCTACTTTTTAACCTTCTGCCTAACTCCCTGTATTCACTGTGCAGGACCTTATCTCTCTTCCTGTGTATATCGTTTGCACCAATATGGGCCACGACCTCTGGCTGCTCACTCTCCCCTTCCAGAATTTTCTGCAGCCACTCCGAGACATCCTTGACCCTAGCAGCAGGGAGGCAACATACCATCCTGGTGTCTCTTTTGCGGCCACAGAAACGCCTACCTGCACCCCCTACGATAGAATCCCATATCATGATAGCTCTTCCACCCGTTTTCAACCCCTGCTGTGCAGCAGATCCCTCTGTGGTCCCACGGGCCTGGCTGTTGCTGCTTTCCCCTGGGAGGTCATCCCCCCAACAGTATCCAAAGCGGTCTATCTGTATGAGAGGGGGGTGGCCACAGGGGACTCCTGCACTACCTGCCTGTGCCTACTACTCCGTCTGGTGGTCACCCATCGCTTTTCTGCCTGTGCAGCGATTACCTGCGGTGTGACCACCTCGCTAAACATGTTATCCACGACTTCCTCAGCATTATGGATGCTCCACAGTGATTTCACCCGCAGCTCCTTCTCCGTAATGTGGGTAGCCAGCAGCAGCAGATGGATACACTTCCTGCACACATGGTCACCAGGGGCACTGGAAGCGTCCCTGATTTCCCACAGAGGGCAGGAGGAGCAGATCACGGGGCTGAACTCTCCTGTCATGACCTACCCTTAGATTAATTAGTTACACCCTTAATTTAAAAATACTAATTACATGAGGGGCCTTTTTCTACCCACTTCAATCTAAGATTCTTAATAAACTACACTGAATTAAAAAAATAAACATTTCAGTAGTACTTTGGGCGGCACAGTGGCGCAGTGGTTAGCACCGCAGCCTCACAGCTCCAGGGACCCGGGTTCGATTCCGGGTACTGCCTGTGTGGAGTTTGCAAGTTCTCCCTGTGTCTGCGTGGGTTTTCTCCGGGTGCTCCGGTTTCCTCCCACAAGCCAAAAGACTTGCAGGTTGATAGGTAAATTGGCCATTATAAATTGTCACTAGTATATGTAGGTGGTAGGGAAATATAGGAATAGGTGGGGATGTTTGGTAGGAATAGGTGGGGATGTTTGGTAGGAATATGGGATTAGTGTAGGATTAGTATAAATGGGTGGTTGATGTTCGGCACAGACTCGGTGGGCCGAAGGGCCTGTTTCAGTGCTGTATCTCTAATCTAATCTAATCTAATCTACTCACTTTATCACCAGAGTTCTTTTCCCACAAAAATAAACTTTTCACTTTTTTAAAGATATCGACATGCACTAACAGCTGCTACTCACCCAACCAATCAGCTTGCCACTCCCCCCTGCAGACACTCCCCCCTGCTCTCATGCTCACATCTATGTCCTGGGATTGCTGCAGTGTTCCAGTGAACATCAACGCAAGCTCGAGGAACAGCATCTCATCTACCGATTAGGCACACTACAGCCTGCCGGACTGAACATTGAGTTCAATAATTTCAGAGCATGACAGCCCCCCATTTTACTTTCATTTTTAGTTATTTTTTCTTCCTTTTTTTACATTCTTTTTTACATTTTTTACAATCTTCTTTTGCATTTATTTCATTTCATCTTAGTTTGTGCAGTTAGCTGACCCACTGTTTTTTTCCAGGTTTTTTTTCAGGTTTGCACTTGCTGCTGTTCAATATTCAGTGTATTTACACCTAATCTGGACTAATGCTTTGTCTTTCAACACACCATTAACATATTGTTTGCCTTTGCTCCGTGATCTTTTGGTCAGCTATGTGGCCTGGTCCAATCTGAACCTTCTCCTTTGTTATCTCTTGCCCCACCCCCACCTCACTTGTTTATAATCTGTGACTTTTCTAATATTTGTCAGTTCCGAAGAAGGGTCATGACCCGAAACGTTAACTCTGCTTCTCTTTCCACAGATGCTGCCAGACCTGCTGAGTGATTCCAACATTTCTTGTTTTTATTTCAGATTTCCAGCATCCGCAGTATTTTGCTTTTATTATGGCCTGTTCTCTGGTTGGTTCCTCAACGTATTGGTCCAGAAAACTATCCCATATACATTCCATGAATTCCTCTTTGACGTTATTGTGACAAATCTGATTTGACCAATCTATATGCAGATTAAACTCACCCATAATTACAGATGTTGCTTTATCGCATGCATCTCTAATTTCCTTTTCAAGACCATTCCCACATCACCACCACAGTTTGGGGGTCTATATATAACACCCACTAACGTTTTTTGCCCCTTAGTGTTTCTCAGCTCTTCCCATACAGACTCCACATCATCAGAGCTAATATCCTTCCTCACTATTGGGTGTAAATAAGCCGTTTTACTGATGGTGTGAATATTTGGTCGCAAGCCCATCGCCAGGCATCTCAAGGTTAACTATGTACCCACGTTTCTGAACAGTTTGACTTCGTCTCAAGCATTTACCAAGGAGAGGGATGGAGTGTGTAGCTAGGAAATGTTTGGAGCAGAGACGGAAAACAATGGCTTCAATCATCTAAATATTTAATTGGCATTGCAGATGTGTGAGGTAATACATTTTGAAAGGATGAATGAGGAGAGACACGACAAGTTAAATGGTACAACTATAAAGGTGGTGAAATAACAGAGACACCAGGGGTGTTTGTACACAAATCTTTGAAGCTGGCACGAAAGGGTAGCGAAACAGTTAATAAATATATGGGATCCTAGGTTTTCTAAAAAGAGGCAAAATGAACAAAAGCAAGGACATCATGTGAAACATATATAAAATACTAGTTCAGCTGCACATGAAGTCTTGTGTCGAATACTGGGAACCACACTTTAGGAAGGACATGAAGCCTTTGGAGAGGTGACAGAACTGTTTTACTAGAACTTGTCCAGGCATGAGGGATTACAGTTATGTATTTGGGATTGTTCTGCTTAGAGCAGAGAACTCACAGAGGAGATTTCATTGAGGTGTTTAACATTAGGAAGGGTTTAGATAAATTAAATAAAGAGAAACTGTTTCCAATGTCCAAGGGACCGCTAACCAGAGACACAGTTTTAAGGTGATTGGTAAAAGAAGCAGACATGAGCATTTTTGTTTCTGAGTGGGTTGGATTTGGAATACAATGTCAGATAGGCTGATGGATACAGATTCAATAGTAGATCCCAAATGGGAATTGGATAAATATCTGAAGCAGAAGAAATGTTAGGATATAGTGAAAGAGTCAGGGAGTGGGAGTAACTGGATTGCTCTTTGAAAGGGCCAGCACTGAATTGATGGGCAGAATAACATCATTCAGGGCTGTGCAATTCTATGATTCTATGATTGTTCCTGTCTGTACTTTCCCAATATTCCTATCCTTTCAACAGGTGTTTGAGAAGGTACCACATAACAGCAGTGTTACCGAATTAGAAACACATGGGATTAAAGGGACAATGTCAGCCATGGCTCAGTTTGTAACTCTCTCCCCTTTCAATCACAAGCTTCTAGGATCAAGTGTCACTGCAGGACTTGATGACAAGAATCAAGGCTGACACTGCAGTCCTGTACTGAGGGAGTGTTGCACTGTCAGAGGTGCCGCCTTATCAAAGAAAAGGTAAAGCCAGGCCCCGTCTGCCCTCTCAGGTGGATGTAAAGATCCCATGGAATTATTTAGAAGGTCAGGGGAATTATTCCCAGTGTCCTGGTCAACATTTACCCCTCAAATTAACATCACAAAAACAGATCTGATCATGATCACACTGCTACTTGTGGGATCTTGCTTAGGCTTTATTAATAGAGACACAGAGTAGAATAGTCAGGATGATATATTAATCCCATAGAAAAGACTAGTTCATCTGCACCTGGACTATTGTGTCCAATAATGGAAAACCCACTTTAGGAAGGACATTAAACCTTTGGAGAGGGGATTTCACTGGAACATTTCCAGGGATGAGGGATTACAGTTATGTAGCTGGGATAGTTCACCTTAGAGCAGGGAAATTTAAAAGGAGATCTGATCGAAATGTTTAAGATTATGTGGAGTTTATATAAATTAAATAAAATGAAATTGTTTCCAATGTGTGAGGGGCCATTGACCAGAGGACACAGATTTACGGTGATTGGAAACAAGAAGCAGAGGTGACACGGGGATTTTTTTTATGCAATGGGTGTTTCGGATTTGCAATGTGTGGTCTGGTAGGCTGAAGGATACAGATTCAATAGTAGATTCCAAAAGGGAATCGGATAGATATCTTAAGGCAGAAAAAATGGAAGAATCTGGGAAAGAGCCCGGGTGAGGGACTAACTGGAAGCTCTTCAAAAGTGACAGCACAGACTTGATGGACCAAATGGCCTCCTTCAGTGCAATGCTATTCTATAATTCCTATGATTGTTCCTGCCTGTACTTTCCCAATATTCCTACCCTTTAAACGGGCGTTTGATAAAGTACTACATCACAACCATGTTACCAAATTAGAAACACATGGGATTAAAGGACCAATGTTCGCAGTGGCTCAGTTTGTCGCTCTCTCCCCAATCAGTCACAAGCTTCAAGGATCAAATGTCACTGCAGGACTTGATCACAAGAATCAAGGCTGACACTGCAGTGCAGTACTGAGGGAGTGCTGCACTGTCACAGGTGCCGCCTTATCAAAGAAAAGGTAAAGCCAGGCCCCGTCTGCCCACTCATGGGATGGAAAGATCCCATGGAATTATTTAGAAGGTCAGCGGAATTATTCCCAGTGTCCTGGCCAACATTTACCCCTCAAATCAACATCACAAAAACAGATATGATCATGATCACACTGCTACTTGTGGGATCTTGCTGTGCGGAAATTGGCTGTGTTTTTCCGACATTACAAGACTGACTAAACATTAAAAGGTACGCGTTGGTTGTAAATCGCTTTGGGACATGCAGTGGTCATAAAGGCGTTACATAAATGGAAGTCCTTTTTTTTTATTTTCAATGCCAGCAAGCAGGAACTTAGCTCCGTGACAGAAAACGGAGAGTATTGGAGAATGGTTGTTGCTCGGTCTGGAGGGAAGTACACAGTGGGGTTCCTCAGGGTCACTGTTGGGATCACTGTTGCTGTATGTTAATGTAATGGGCTTGTGTACAGACGGTATTTCCAGATGACAGGAAACTCAGAAATGTTAATAAAGAGTGTGAATGATAGTAACAGACTTCAGCAGGACAGAGACTGACTGGTGAAATGTACAGGAACATGGCAGATGTAATTTAACACAGTGAAGTGTGAAGTGAGACATTTGGGTAGGAAATATGAGGAGAAACAATATAAACTCAATGGTACCATTATAAAGTGGGTGCAGGATTAGAGAGAACTGGAGGTGTACACACACAGATCTTTGAAGGTAACATGTAGTTTCCTTGGTGTTAGAGAGAGGCACAGAGTAATAAAACTCAGGAGGAAATGCTGATTTTTATACATTCTTGGTTAGGTCCCAGCTGGAGAATTGTGTCCAATTCTGATCACCACACTTTGGTAAGGATGTCAAGGACTTAGTGAAGATGCAGAGATGATTTACTAGAATGGTACCAGGGACCTGGGAATTCAGTTACGTGGAGAGATTGGAAAAGCTGGGATTCTTCTCTTTAGAGCAGTGAAGGGTAAGGGGAGATTTAATATAGAATTCAAAATCATGAAGGGTTTTGATAGAGTAATTAATGTGAAACTGTTTCCAGTGTCAGAAAGTTCAGTATTAAGAAGACGCAGATTGAAGGTAATTGACAAAGAACCAGAGGTGAAATGAGGAGAATTTTCTTACACAGCAAGTTGTTGGGATCTGGAATTCACTGCCTGAAAACATGGTGGAAGCAGATTCAATAATATCTTTCAAAAGAGAATTCAGCAAATACATGAATTGGAATTTAAAAAGCTGGAATGTGGGGCAAGAGGAGGGGAGAGGAACTAATTAGATATCCCTTTCAAAGAGACTGCACTAACACAATGGGCCGAATATCCTCCTTCTGTGCGTCGGGTTTGTGATTCATGATCTGCCCGTGCCCGTTCTTGTTGAGGCAGGTGACACACAAAGCTTCTGCTGTCTCCTCATTTCCATGAATTCTACTTGCTGCCCAGGGTGACCCGCACTGCTGTCTGTCTGCACTGTTAACTGGGACAGAACTGTGTGTGAGGCTGGCTCGTGTTTCAGCCAGCATTCAGCTTTTAAAGGCAGTCTGTCCCTCTTAAAGGGAAGCTGCACTGAATCACAGGAGTCTGCGTGTGCTGACTGTGAATTCTGCAATTGGAAACAAGGTAAATGGAACATTAGGGCGGCACAGTGGTGCAGTGGTTAGCACTGCAGCCTAACAGCTCCAGCGACCCGGGTTCAATTCTGGGTACTGCCTGTGTGGAGTTTGCAAGTTCTCCCTGTGTCTGCGTGGGTTTCCTTCGGGTGCTGCGGTTTCCTCACACATGCCAAAGACTTGCAGGTTGATAGGTTAATTTCCCATTATAAATTGCCCCTAGTATAGGTAGGTGGTAGGGAAATATAGGGACAGGTAGGAATATGTGGTAGGAATATGGAATTAGTGTAGGATTAGTATAAATGGCTGGTTGATGATCGGCACAGACTCGGTGGGCCGAAGGCCTGCTTCAGTGCTGTATCTCTAACACGAAAACTAAAAAACTATAGAGGGCTCTGCAGTTCACGGATGTGGTGCTGGAGGCCTTAGTCATGGAGGGTGACAGGAGGAAAGAGGCCATGTTTCCATGGCGTGCGGCCGAGGCCCTCAAGTAACGCTCTCTGAAGGGACTGGGAGAAGGTGGCCAGGGATGTCAATGCAAGAGGTGTGGGCCCGAGGACGTGGCAGCAGTGCCAGAAGAAGTTTAATGAGCTCACACGGGTGTTCGATGTCAGTGATTTCATCTCCAAATGGCATCTCCTACCCCCAACATCACCAACATCTCACACTGCTCAATGTACCACACCCCCATCACTCACCCATCAGGAGCACCTAGCACTCAGGACTCACACCGAACATTCACATACTCCACCTCACCCTTACACACCTTCCACTGATACCAGCCTCATACCCACCTCTCACTGCCTCCACATACCTCCAGCTATTCAGCTTTGGCAGGCACATCACCCAAATACAGTGAAACACAATTACTGATATTCCATCCCATCTCTTACAGGACAAGGTGGCCCATAATCACAGGCGAAGAAGTGAACCGGCGGGGGTCAGGCAGACCTTCATCCCCTGAGCCTGAGGGAGGAGATGATTCTCCACATCATGGGACCGGCTGTGACAGAGCCAGTAGCATCCGACATGACCAAGAGCATTCAGGATGATGTTATGCACCTGCCTGATGTCCCTTCTTAACTCCCACCTCCCCCTCATCCTGCTGTCTGGGATGATGTACAAGCTGGAGATGGTGGGACCATGGACCTCCTGCTTTCCATACCACCCCCAATCCCTCAACCCAACCCTCCCCTTCTGATTTTGTACTTTCCAACGATAACTGAAAACTGCCAGCTTCCCAGTCACAGCAGCTCCAGGAGACAGAGAAAGAGCAGCAGCACAGCACTGATGGTGAAGCCCCATCACTTGCTCTGATACTCACAGCCAACAGCTCAAATACTTACACTGTGTGTGCTGTAGAGGCTGGTATAGAGTCAGAATCTGCACGTGGTTAGTCACCGAGCACGAGTGAGCTGCAGCCAGGCCACGGGGAAAGGATAGTTCATGTGCCAGCTCACCGGAGGGCAAGGTCACAAACGAGTTATTATACACAGGACTCGGATGTAAACATTGCTGGAACAGCATGCAGGAGAATGCTGATCGACATGTACACTGAGATACTTTGTCCATTGACAGGCCTGTCAGACACTCTGTTATCACTGTCAAGGAACATGGAGGAGTCCAGCTCCAACATGGCACAGGACATTGCACAGAGGTAGAAGCCTATTCCTTCCCCTGAGGAAGTGGTCACTAACTCTATGACAGCATTAGGGGACTCAGCTGCGATACAGTGTTCGGTGACCATTAGATTAGATGAGAACATTATAGCGCAGTACAGGCCCTTCGGCCCTCGATGTTGCGCCGACCTGTGAAACCATCTGACCTACACTGTTCCATTTTCATCCATATGTCTATCCAATGACCATTTAAATGCCCTTACAGTTGGCGAGTCTACTACTGTTGCAGGCATGGCGTTCCACGCCCCTACTACTCTCTGAGTAAAGAAACTACCTCTAACATCTGTCCTATATCTATCACCCCTCAACTTAAAGCAATGTCCCCTAGTGTTTGCCATCACTATCCGAGGAAAAAGACTCTCACTATCCACCCTATCTAACCCTCTGATTATCTTGTATGGCTCTATTAAGTCACCTCTCCTCCTCCTTCTCTCCAACGAAAACAACCTCAAGTCCCTCAGCCTTTCCTCGTAAGACCTTCCCTCCATACCAGGCAACATCCTAGTAAATCTCCTCTGCACCCTTTCCAAAGCTTCCACATCGTTCCTATAATGCGGAGACCAGAACTGCACGCAATACTCCAGGTGCGGTCTCACCAGAATTTTGTACAGCTGCAGCATGACCTCGTGACTCCGAAACTCGATCCCCCTACTAATAAAAGCTAACACACCATATGCCTTCTTAACAGCCCTATTAACCTTGGTAGCAACTTTCAGGGATTTATGTACCTGGACACCAAGATCTCCCTGTTCATCTACACTACCAAGAATCTTCCCATTAGCCCAGTACTCTGCATTCCTGTTACTCCTTCCAAAGTGAATCACCTCGCACTTTTCCGCATTAAACTCCATTTGCCATCTCTCAGCCCAGCTCTGCAGCCTATCTATGTCCCTCTGTACCCTACAACATCCTTCGGCACTATCCACAACTCCACCGACCTTCGTGTCATCCACAAATTTACTAACCCACCCTACTACACCCTCTTCCAGGTCATTTATAAAAATGACAAACAGCAGTGGCCCCAAAACAGATCCTTGCGGTACACCACTAGTAACTAAACTCCAGGATGAAGATTTACCATCAACCACCACCCTCTGTCTTCTTTCAGCTAGCCAATTTCTGATCCAAAGCTCTAAATCACCTTCAACCCCATACTTCCGTATTTTCTGCAATAGCCTACCGTGGGGAACCTTATCAAACGCCTTACTGAAATCCATATACACCACATCCACTGCTTTACCCTCATCCACCAGTTTGGTCACCTTCTCGAAAAACTCAATAAGGTTTGTGAGGCACGACCAACCCTTCACAAAACCGTGCTGACCATCGCTAATGAACTTATTCTTTTCAAGATGATTATAAATCCTGTCTCTTATAACCTTTTCCAACATTTTACCCACAACCGAAGTAAGGCTCACAGGTCTATAATTACCAGGGCTGTCTCTACTCCCCTTCTTGAACAAGGGGACAACATTTGCTATCCTCCAGTCTTCCGGCACTAATCCTGTCGACAATGACGACATAAAGATCAAGGACAAAGGCTCTGCAATCTCCTCCCTGGCTTCCCAAAGAATCCTAGGATAAATCCCATCTGGCCCAGGGGACTTATCTATTTTCACACTTTCCAAAATTGCTAACACCTCCTCCTTGTGAACCTCAATCCCATCCAACCTAGTAGTCTGAATCTCAGTATTCTACTCGACAACATTTTCTTTCTCTACTGTAAATACTGACGAAAGATATTCATTTAATGCTTCCCCTATCTCCTCTCATTCCACACACAACTTCCCACGACTATCCTTGAGTGGCCCTAATCTAACTCTAGTCATTCTTTTATTCCTGATATACCTATAGAAAGCCTTAGGGTTTTCCTTGATCCTATCCCCCAATGACTTCTCGTGTCCTCTCCTTGCTCCTCTTAGCTCTCCCTTTAGATCCTTCCTGGCTGGCTTGTAACTCTCAAGCGCCCTAACTGAGCATTCACGTCTCATCCTAACATAAGCCTTCTTCTTCCTTTTGACAAGCGTCTTCAACTTCTTTAGTAAACCACGGCTCCCTCGCTCGACAACTTCCTCCCTGCCTCACAGGTACATACTTCTCAAGGACACGCAGTAGCTGCTCCTTGAATAAGCTTCACATTTCGATTGTGCCCATCCCCTGCAGTTTCCTTCCCCATCCTACGCATCCTAAATCTTGCCTAATCGCATCATAATTTCCTTTCCCCCCGCTATAATTCTTGCCCTGCGGTATATACCTGTCCCTGCCCATCGCTAAGGTAAACCTAACCGAATTGTGATCACTATCACCAAAGTGCTCACCTACATCTAAATCTAACACCTGGCCGGGTTCATTACCCAGTACCAAATCCAATGTGGCATCGCCCCTGGTTGGCCTGTCTACATGCTGTGTCAGAAAACCCTCCTGCACACACTGGACAAAAACAGACCCATCTAAAGTACTCGAACTCTAATATTTCCAGTCAATATTTGGAAAGTTAAAGTCCCCCATAACCACTACCCTGTTACTCTCGCTCCTGTCAAGAATCATCTTCACTATCCTTTCCTCTACATCTCTGGAACTATTCGGAGGTCTATAGAAGACCGGTGACCTCTCCTCTCCTGTTTCTAACCTCGGTCCATACTACCTCAGTAGACGAGTCCTCAAACGTCCTTTCTGCCGCTGTAATACTCTCCTTGATTAACAATGCCACACCCCCTCCTCTTTTACAATCTTCTCTGTTTTAACTGAAACATCTGAATCCCGGAACCTGCAACATCCATTCCTGCCCCTGCTCTACCCATGTCTCCGAAATGGCCACAACATCGAAATCCCAGGTACCAACCCATTCTGCAAGCTCACCCACCTTATTCCGGATGCTCCTGGCGTTGAAGTGGACACACTTTAAACCAAGTTCTTGCTTGCCAGTGCCCTCTTGCGTCCTTGTAACCTTATCCCTGACCTCACTACTCTCAACATCCTGTACACTGGAACTACAATTTAGGTTCCCATTCCCCTGCTGAATTAGTTTAAACCCCCCCGAAGAGCACTAGCAAATCTCCCCCCCAGAATATTGGTACCCCCCTGGTTCAGGTGACGACCATCCTGTTTGTAGAGGTCCCACCTACCCCAGAATGAGCCCCATTGTCTCAGCTTCCACAGCAGCACAGACGGCAGACACCCAGTGTCTCAGTGATCCGGTGGATTACATGGATTGCTGAGGTGTCATCAAGTGGGATTTACAGTGGCTCCGTGGAGCATGAACCTGCTTTCCTCTCTCAGGATGACAGTATTTGTTCTCCCTTCACTGTCACTCCACCAATGTCCTTGCTGTTACTCATCAGCCAGCCCAGGCTGCTGCTGCCCATATCGAGGTGGTGCAGTCTGAATCCGAGCCCTCAGTGCCCAGAGCCGCTCGAGGACGTCCACCAAGGCAATCTGCAGTCACCCCCCAGTGAAAGTCAGCAGCCTTTCACCAGCCATGCTGCAGTCACTGGAGAAACATTGTGTCGGAGCACAAGGCAGGTCGAGGGAACTCACAAGACAGGCACCAAGGGAATACACAAGTGTGAATAGTTCAGTTTTGTTTGTTTAATTGGTGATGGATAGAGATGTTCATGAAAAGGTTTTTGTTGGTGGCTTTTATTGCAGGATGGTGACCAATGGGACGCTGTCACGGGGCGTTCAGATGGGTGTAATGGTGGAGAATGGGGGGGATCCATGGTGGGACAGGGAAGTTGTCCTGTGGTATCTGGAATCTTGGCAGGGACTCTCCGACAGCCTGTCCGGGTCGAAGGCAACCAGGAAATATCCTCCCTGCCTCCTCCGCTTCCTCCTGAGGGAACCTCCGGATTCCTGGTGCCAATGACTGTGTCCTCATGATGGTGATGATATGAAGGGTGCAGCAGAACACCATGAACTTGGACACCTGCTCCAGTGTGTACTGGAGGGCTCCCCCCGAGCGGTTCAGACATTGTAAGCATTGCTTCATCACACCGATGGTCTGTTCCACTGTGTTCCTGCTGGAGTGTTTGTTTGACTGGCAGTGGAAAGTGGGTTTGGGGGTGTAGGAGGTATAGCCATGTCTGGGCTGGGGGGGTCCATTGTCTCTGCGGAACCGCATTCCGGTTTTCCATGGAGCTCCGAAATATTGGGACCAGCTGACTGTTTCAGAATGAAGGTATCCTGGCTGGTGCCAGGATAGTGGACATTCACCAACATGATGTACTGGGCATGCTCACACACCAACTGCACATTAATGTAGTGAGAGTTCCACCATTTCCTGTATCTCTCCCCGTTGTCAAGGGGACCCCGCAGAGCCACCTACACCATCAAGAATCCCGATATCCTGACAAAGTCACAGGACCTTTCATCCTGCATCTCTCTGCTGAGGATTGGACACAGGGCAGTCTTTGAGGTGGACAGGGGTAGACACTGAATGAGGGCCCACTGATACCCCACAAGCCTGAGGATTGGACACCGGGCAGTCTTTGTAGATCCAATAGTTGGATACAGAGACTTACCAGGTACACCAATAATAGCGAGGATGGGATCGTAAATCATTTCAATCATCTTCAGTGCAAAATAGATCCGCCATTCTAATGTTATCCAAAAATAATCTGCAGCAATTTCGCCAAGCCAATAGGAGAAACTCCTGCTGCCCATTGTTGTAAGATTCCAATCTATTGTTCACAGATTCTGACCCATTGTTGTAACATTCCAATCTATTGTTCTCTGATTCTGACCCATTGTTGCAACATTCCAATCTATTGTTCTCAGATTCTGACCTATTGTTGTAACATTCCAATCTATTGTTCTCAGATTCTGACCCATTGTTGTAACATTCCAATCTATTGTTCTCAGATTCTGACCCATTGTTGTAACATTCCAATCTATTGTTCTCAGATTCTGACCCATTGTTGTAACATTCCAATCTATTGTTCTCAGATTCTGACCCATTGTTGTAACATTCCAATCTATTGTTCTCAGATTCTGACCCATTGTTGCAACATTCCAATCTATTGTTCTCAGATTCTGACCCATTGTTGTAACATTCCAATCTATTGTTCTCAGATTCTGACCCATTGTTGTAAGATTCCAATCTATTGTTCTCAGATTCTGACCCATTGTTGTAACATTCCAATCTATTGTTCTCAGATTCTGACCCATTGTTGTAACATTCCAATCTATTGTTCTCAGATTCTGACCCATTGTTGTAACATTCCAATCTATTGTTCTCAGATTCTGACCCATTGTTGTAAGATTCCAATTCATTGTTATCAGAATCTGATCTATCCTCTCCATCTCACTGCAGCCACGGATCCCTCTTCGTGTCAGGGTTGATGCTCCAACTGAAACTATGGGATAGCACTTTGAATGGAGCCCATTATTAATGGAAGAGGGAAACCCTCCAGTGATGCAATTAGTGTCCATAGTGACTGACATTAATTGCAGTCACTGAACAAACAGGTTCAGTCAACCCCTTTCAATCCAACACTTTTTGTACCACAATAAAGTAAAAGATTTACCCGGTTGAGATAGGATATATGAGGTTTGTTGATTGAAAGAATGGTGGACATAGCAGGGGCACTGGCCAGAATCTTACAATCCTCCTTAGATATGAAAGAGTTGTCAGAGGACTGGAAGGCTATAAATGTCACACCCTGTTTCCAAAAGGAGAGATTCGATAAACCCTATAACTACCGACCAGTCAGTGTATGTTGGTGTTTGGTAATTTCTAGAGGCCGTAGCCCAGTGCAAATAGATATCTTGCTTGGGAAAACAGGGTATAATAAATAACACGTGCCAGTGAGGATAGAAATAGGAATATGGTGCAGTTAAACACGTGGCTGAATGGCTGGTGTAGAAGGGAGGGTTTCTGATATCGAGACGATTGGGATCTCTTCTGGGACAGATGGGACCTTTACAAGAAGGACGGGTTGCATCTAAACTGGAGGGGCACAAATATCCTGGCTGCGAGGTTTGCTAGCGTCCCTCGGGAGGGTTTAAACTAGTGTGGCAGGGGGTGGGAAGCAGAGCAGAAGGACAGAAAGTGAAATAAATGAGGGGGAACAAGTAAATAAGGCCAGTAAGACGAAGAGGAAGAGCAGGCAGGGAGATGTTGCGGAGCACAGCGGGACTGGCGGTCTGAAGTACATTTGTTTCAATGCGAGAAGTATAACAGGTAAGGCAGATGAACTTAGAGCTTGGATTAGTACTTGTAAATCTGATGTTGTTGCTATTACAGAGAATTGGTTGAGGGAAGGGCAGGATTGGCAGCTAAATGCTCCAGGCTTTAGAAGCTTCAGGCGGGATTGAGGGGGATGTAAAAGGGGTGGGTGAGTTGCATTACTGGTTAAGGAGAATATCACAGCTGTACTGCAGGAGGACACCTCGGAGGGGGCATGCTGCGAGGCAATATGGGTGGAGCTCAGGAATAAAAAGGGTACAGTCACGATGTTGGAGGTTTACTACAGGCCTCCCAACAGCCAGTTGAAGGTAGAGGAGCAGATATGTAGACAGATTTTGGAAAGATGTAAAGGTTGAAGTGGTGGGTGATTTTAACTTCCCCAATATTGACTGGGACTCACTTAGTGCTCGGGGCTTGGATGGGGCAGAATTTGTGAGGAGCATCCAGGAGGGCTTCTTGAAACAATACGTAGATAGTCCAACTAGGGATGGGGCCGTACTGGACCTGGTATTGGAGAATGAGCCCGGCCAGGTGGTCGAAGTTTCAGTCGGGGAGCATTTCCGGAACAGTGACCATAATTCCATAAGTTTTAAGGTACTTGTGGATCAGGATAAGAGTAGTCCTCGGGTGAAGGTGCTAAATTGGGGGAAGGCTAATTATAACAATATTAGGCAGGAACTGAAGAATTTAGATTGGGGGCGGCTGTTTGAGGGTAAATCAGCATCTGACATATGGGAGTCTTCAAGCGTCAGTTGATTTGAATCAAGGACCAGGATGTCCCTGTGAAGAAGAGCGATAAGTTTGGCAAGTTTCTGGAACCTTGGATAACGCGGGATATTGTGAGTCTAGTCAAAAAGAAAAAGGAAGCATTTGTAAGGGCTGGAAGGCTAGGAACAGACGAATCGTTTGAGGAATATAAAGACAGTAGGAAAGAACTTAAGCAAGGATTCAGGAGGGCGAAAAGGGTTTATATGAAGTCATTGGCAAACAGGATTAAGGAAAATCCCAAGGCTTTTTATACGTATATAAAGAGCAAGAGGGTAACCAGGGAAAGGGTTGGCCCACTCAAGGACAGAGAAGGGAATTCTACGTATGGAGCCAGAGGAAATGGGCGAGGTACGAAATCAGTACTTTGCATCAGTATTCACCAAGGAGAAGGACTTGCTGGATGATGAGCCTAGGGAAGGGAGTGTAGATAGTCTCAGTCATCTCATTATAAAAAAGGAGGAGGCGTTGGGTGTCTTGCAAAGCATTAAGGTAGATATGTCCCCAGGGCCTGATGGGATCAGGCCCAGAATACTGAGGGAGGCAAGGGAAGAAATTGCTGGGGCCTTGACAGTAATCTTTGCATCCTCATTGGTGGCAGGTGAGGTCCCAGAGAACTGGAGAATAGCCACTGTTGTTCCTTTGTTTAAGAAGGGTAGCAAGGATAATCCAGGAAATTATCGGCCGGTGAGCCTTACGTCAGTGGTAGGGAAATTATTAGAGAGGGTCTTCGGGGCAGGATTTACTCCCATTTGGAAGCTAATGGACGTGTTAGCGAGAGGCAGCATGGTTCTGTGAAGGGGAGGTCGGATCTCACTAATTTGATTGAGTTTTTGAGGAAGTGACGAAGATATTTGATGAAGGAAGGGCATTGGATGTTATCTATATGGACTTCAGTAAAGCCTTTGACAAGATGGCAGACTGATACAAAATGTGAAGTCACATGGGATCAGAGGGGAGCTGGCAAGATGGATACAGATCTGGCTCAGTCATAGAAGACAGAGGGTAGCAGTGGAAGGGTGCTTTTCTGAATGGAGGGATGTGACTAGTGGTGTTCCACAAGGATCAGTGCTGGGACCTTTGCTGTTTGTAGTATATATAAATGATTTGGAGGAAAATGTAGCTGGTCTGATAAGTACGACACAAAGGTTTGTGGAGTTGCGGACAGTGATGAGGATTGTCAGAGGATACAACAGGATATAGATCGGTTGGCGACTTGGGTGGCGAAATGACAGATGGAGTTTAATCCGGAAAAATGTGAGGTAATGCATTTTGGAAGGTCTAATGCAGTTGGGAAGTTTACAGTAAATGGCAGAACGCTTAGGAGTATTGACAGGCAGAGAGATCTGGGCGTACAGATCCACAGGTGGCTGAAAGTGGCAACGCAGGTGGATAAGGTAGTCAAGAAGGCATACGGCATGCTTGCCTTCATCGGTCGCGGCATAGAGTATAAAAATAGGCAAGTCATGCTGCAGCTGTACAGAAATATAGTTAGGCCACACTTACAATATTGCATGCAATTCTGGTCGCCACACTACCAGAAGCACGTGGAGGCTTTGGAGAGGGTACAGAAGAGGTTTACCAGGATGTTGCCTGGTCTGGAGGGTATTAGCTATGAGTGGAGGTTGGATAAACTCGGAATGTTTTCACTGGAACGACGGAGGTGGAGGGGCGACATGATAGAGGTTTACAATGTTATGAGCGGCATGGACAGAGTGGATAGTTACAAGCTTTTTCCCAGGGTGGAAGAGTCAGTTTTTGGGGACATAGGTTTAAGGTGAGAGGGGCAAAGTTCAGAGGGGATGTGCGAGGCAAGTTCTTTACGTAGAGGGTGGTGACTGCCTGGAACCTGTTGCCGGGGGAGGTGTTGGAAGCAGTTACCGTAGAGACGTTTAAGAGGCATCTAGACAAATACGTGAATAAGATGGGTATAGAGGGATCCGGACCCCGGAAGTGCAGAAGGTTTTAGTTTAGGCAGGCATCGTGATCGGAGCAGGCTTGGAGGGCTGAATGGCCTGTTCCTGTGCTGTCCTGTTATTTGTTTGTTCTTTGACATTCAGCACTGATAGGGTAATGGAAAATCATATCTGATAATCTTAATCAAGTTAGTTGATGTCATAACTGTGAGTGTTGATGAGGATAATGTGTTTTGTCTTATGTATATGGACTTTCAAAAGGCCTGTGATCAAATGACATTTCGTTGACTTGTTATGAAAGATGGAACACATGGATTAATGTGACAGTGATAGTGTGGATATGACACTGACTCAGTGACAGAAAGCAGAGAGAAGTGGTGAACAGACATTGTTCAGACAGGGGGAGCGGGAGTATACAGTATTGTGTCTCAGGGGTCCGTATTGGAACTAGCGCTGTTCCTGACATACAAATAGATATATGAATGACATAGACCTTTATGTAAAGAAAAACATAATTTCATGTCTTTCAGATGACATGAAACTCATAACTAAGGGTGGCAAACGCACAGACCACAGAATCATCCAACCTCACAGACCTTGTTTTTTAAGAATTATTCCGGATTCATATCCAACCACAATTTATTTCTCATTCTAATTTATTAGTGTGTGGTTCTCGTGTCAGTGTCTGCGTGAATGCAGTATATTTTAATTATTTTATTTGGATTCAATAAGAATTTTGAAATGTAATAAACTTACTTCCAGTTTAATCTCAAGAAAACCTGTCTGATTGGTTCTTTCACGATCACAACAAACAATCACTGAGGTGTTAAGCACGTCCACTGTTAAAAATGAATAAACCTTGTTGTGATCAAATAAACACTAGGACAAATGGGGAGACTGGGACCCATCCTCATCTGCTTTCGACAGACATCTGTAAGTTCCAGTGACCATAACCCAACAACAAACGAGAAATTGGAGTCACAGGGTTACACATCATAGAAACTGTCCCATTGGCCCACCGTGTCCACGCCCGCCATCAGGCCTATCTATTCTAATCCCATTTTCCAGCACTTGGCCCGTAATCTTGTACGGTATGGCGTTTCAAATGCTCATCTAAATACATCTTAAACGTTGTTGTGAGGCTTCCTGACCTTCACCCCTTCAGGCATGTGTTCCAGATTCCAACCACACTCTGGGTGAAAATAATTTTTCCTCAAATTTTCTTTATACCTCCTGCCCCTTAATTTCAGTCTTTGCCCCCCTAGTTATTGACACTTCTGATAAGGGAAAAGGTTTCTTCCTATCTCAGTCCTTATAATTTTGTGCACCTCAGTCAGGTCCCCAGTCAGCCATCTCTGCGCTAAGGAAAACAACTCTAGCCTATCCAGTCTCTCTTCATAGCTGAAATTCTCCAGCCCAGGCAACATCCTGGTGAATCTCCTCTGCAGCCTCCCCAGTGCAATCACATCCTTCCTATAGTGTGGTGACCAGATGTGTACACAGTACTCCAGCTGTGCCCTCACTAGCGATTTATACAGCTCCATCATAGCCTCCCTGCTCTTACATTCTATAACTTGGCCAATCAAGGCACGTGTCCCATATGCCTTCCTAACCACCTTATCTCCTTGTACTGCTGCTTTCAGTAATCTATAGACAAGTACACCGTGGTCCTTCTGACCCTCTGTACTTCCAGGGGTCCTCCCTTGCATTGTATATTCCCTTGCCCTGCTATTCCTCCCAAAATGCATCATCTCACATTTCTCAGGATTAAATTCCATTTGCCACTGTTTGCCCATCTTAATAGCCCATCTATATCGTCCTGTTATCTAAGGCTTCCCTCCTCACTATTTTCAACACCGTCAATTTTCGTGTCATCTGCGAACTTACTGATCATGCCTCCTATATTCACGTCTAAATCATTGATGCATACTACAAACAGCAAGGGTCCCAGCACCGATCCCGGTGGTACACCACTGGTCACAGGCTTCCACTCGCAAAAACAGCGCTCAACCATCACCCTCTGCCTCTAGCCACTAAGCCAATTTTGGATCCAATTTGCCAAATTACCCTGGATCCCATGGTCTCTTACCTTCTTAACCAATCTCCCATGCGGGACGTTATCAAAAGCCTTACTGAGGTTCATGTAGACTACATGAACTGCTTTATCCTCATTGACACATCTAGTCACCTCCTCGAAAATTCAAGCAAGTTTTTTAGACACGATCTCCCCCTGACAAAGCCATGCTGACTATCCCTGATTAATCTCTGCCTCTCCAAGTGGAGATTAATCCTGTCCTTCAGATTTTTTTCCAATAGTTTCCCAACCACTGATGTTAGACTCACTGGCCAGTAATTACCTGGTATATCCCTGCTACCCTTCTTGAATATGGTACCACATTCGCTATCCACCAGTCCTCTGGTACCCCTCCTTTGGCCAGAGAAGTGGCAAAAACAACTGATCCTGAGAAAACAATTACAAATTTCAAAGCAGTTTTATTGTGTTTTCCACTGCTAGAGCACTAAAATATCCACATTCGAAGCCAGTACCCTCCGAAGCCAGCGCAAACGAACACGTGAACATACGAATTAAGAGCAGGAGTAGGCCACTCGGCCCCTCAAGCCTGCCTTGCCATTTAATAAGATCATCGCTAATCTGATTTTAACCTCAACTTTAACTTCTCACCTACCTCTGATAACCTGTTACCCCCTTGTTTATCAAAAATCTATCTACCTCTGCTTTAAAATATTTAAAGACTCTGCTTCTACTGCCTTTTGAGGAAGAGAATTCCAAAATCTCACAACCCTCTGACAGAAAGAAATTCTCCTCTTTCCTGTTTTAAATGGGCGACTCCTTATTTTTAAATAGTGACCCCGAGCTCTAGATTCTCTCACAATGGGTAACATCCTTTTCCACATGCACCCTGTCAAGACCCCTCATGATTGTATATGTTCCAGTCAAGTCGCCTCTTACTCTTCTAAACTGCAGCAGATACAATCCTAGCCTGTCCAATCCTTCCTCCTAAGACAATCCACCCAATCCAAGTATTAGTCTCGTCAACCTTTTCTGAACTGCTTACAATGCAGTTACATCATTCCTTAAATAAGGAGACCAGTACTGTACACAGTACTCCAGATGTGCTCTCACCAATGCCCTGTACAGCTAAAGCATAATCTCCCTACTTTTGTATTCAATTCCCCTCATGATAATCGATAACATTCTATTAGCTTTCCTAATAACGTGCTGTACCTGCATACTAACCTCTTGCGATTCATGCAGTAGAACACCCAGATCCCTCTGCATCTCTGAGCTCTGCAATCTCTCACCATTTAGATAATATGATTCTTTTTTATTCTTCCTGCCAAAATAGACAAGTTCACATTTTTCCACATTGTACTCCATTTGCCAGATCTTTGCCCACTGACTTCACCTATCTATATTCCATTTTTAACCTCCTGATGTCCTCTTCACAACTTACTTTACTGCCTAACTTTGTGTCATCAGCAATTTTAGCAACTATACCTTTGGTCCATTCATCCAAGTCATTTCTATAAATTGTAAAAAGTTGAGGCCCCAACATTGATTCCTGTGTCACACCACTCATTACACCTTGCCAACCAGAAAATGACCCATTTATGCCTACCTTCTGTTTCCTGTGAGCTAGCAATTCTTCTATCCATGCCAATATGTTACCCCCTATACCATGAGCAATAACGTTTGATGTGACACCTTATCAAATGCATTCTTGAACTCTAAGTACAGTACATCCATCTGGTTCCCTTTCTCCACAGCACATGCTACTTCTTCAAAGAAATCGAATAACTTTTGTTAAACATGATTTCCTTTTCAGAAAACCATGTTGACTCTGCCTGATTATCTGATTTTTCTAAGTGTCTGCTATTACGTCTTTAATAATAACGTCTCACATTTTCTGCAAGACAGATATAAAGCTAACTAGCCTGGAGCTTCCTGCTTTCTGTCTCCCTGTCTTTTTGAATAAAGGAGTTCCATTTGCAATAAAGGAGTTACATACAGAGTAAAGTAACTCGGTACAGGTTAACATCCTATCAGTTGAAAAGTTGAGTAACAAATTAAAAGCAAAATACTGCGGATGCTGGAAATCTGAAACAAAAACAAGAAATGCTGGATTCACTCAGCAGGTCTGGCAGCATCTGTGGAAAGTTGAGTAATGTGGCTGGACAGTTAGGGGTTACTCTCCGTCCAAAAGCTCGGAAACCCGAAATCCTAAGACCCGTGTGCAACCATTTCTCACTTGAAGCTGAAGACTCACACAGGGTTAGAATTACTAACAGATAGAGTAATGTCAGCTATGGTAAAACTAGAACAGAACAGACTAGAATTAGAATTCCAGAGAGAGCGAGAAAGAGCAAAGTGATAGGGAAAAAGTAAGAGTGTTCCAGAAGGAGAAGGAAGAAAGGGAGTTGAGGTGGCTCAAACAACTAGAGGAAGACCCAATACGCCCAGTGAAGGCACAGCTAGTGAGGGAGCTACCCCGAGATCAGGACCATGCGCCGAGCTCTTAAAGATCTCCCAGTTCATGAGAAAGTTCAATGAGGAGGATGGCAGAATTTTTTGTCACTTTTGAAAAACTTGCAAAGCAGCTGAAATAGCCCGCAGAGAGAAGGACACTGTTTTTGCAAAATAAATTAACAGGAAAAGGTTTATTCACTGTTTCCAGATGAAAGTTCATCAGATTTATGATGACTAAAAATGCTATCCTGGGTACATACGAGATAGTACCAGAGGTGTACCAGCAGAAATTCTGAACCCTTCGAAATCGGCTTGACTAAACTTACCTCGAGTTTGAAAGAGGTAAGCAGCTTCGGAACATAGGAGCTGGAGTAGGACATTCAGCCCATCGAGCCTGGCCCGCCATTCAATATCATAATGGCTGATCATCCACTTCAATGCCTTTTTCCCACAATATCCCCATATCCTATTATGTCACTGGTATTTAGAAAACTGTCAATCTCCACTTTAAACATACACAATGACTGAGATTCCACAGCCCTCTGGGGTAGAGAATTCCAAAGATCACAACCTTCTGAGTAAAGAAATTTCCCCTCATCTCTGTCCTAACTGGCTTCTCTATTATTTTAAAATTGTATCTGCTGGTTCTAGACTCCCCAACCAGAGGAAACATTTTACCAGCATCTACCCGGTCTAGCCATTTCAGTATTATGTAGGTTTCAATGAGATCATGGTGGGTGCGTGGAATGCACTGCCAGCGGTGGTAGTAGAAGCAGATACATTAGGGGCATTTAAGCGACTCTTGGCTAGGTACATGGGCGATAGTAGAATGAAGCATAGGTAGTTACTTAGATCTTGAGTAGGTTAATGGTTCGGCACAACACCGTGGGTCGAAGGGCCTGTACTGTGCTGTACTGTTCTATGTTCTATGACCTCTCGGTCTTTGAAACATGAGAGAATACAGGCCCAGTTTCCCCACTCTCTCTTCACAGGACAGTCCCGCCATCCCAGGAACAAGTCTGGTGAATCTTCGTTGCACTCCCTCTACGGCAATAATATCCTTCCTAAGGTAAGGGGACCAAAACTGCACACAGCACTCCAGGTGTGGTCAAACCAAGGTTCTATACAATTGAAGCAAGACTTCACTACTCCTGTGCACAAGTCCTCTTGTGATAAAGGCTAACATACCATTAGCCTTCCTAATTGCTTGCTGCACCTGCATGTTAGCTTTCAGTGACTTATTGACAAGGATACCCTGGTCCCTTTGTACATCTACACTTTCCAATCTCTTACCATTTAAGAAATGCTCTGCACATCTGTTCCTCCTACCAAAGTGGATAACCTCACATTTGTCCACTTTATATTGCCTCTGCCATGTTCTTGCCCACTCACTAAGTCTGTCCAAATTCCCTTGAAACCGCTTTGCATCTTCCTCACAGCATGCATTCGCACTTATTTTGGTATCATCTGTGAACTTGGAAATATTACGTTTGTCCTCATATCCAAATCATTGATATATGTTGTGAACAGCTTGGGCCCAAGCATTGATCCATGCAGCACCCCACTAGTCGCAGCTGGCTAACGCAAGAATGCGCTATTTATTCCTACTCTCTGCTTTCTGCCTGTTAACCAATCCTTAATGCATACACATATATTATCCCCTATTCCATGTGCTTTAATTTTGTTAACCGATCTCTTGTGGGATACTTTATCGAAAGCCTTCGGAAAATCCAAGCATACCACGTCCACGGACTCCCCTTTACCAATTCGGATAGTAACATCCTCAATAAAAACTCCAACAGGTTCGTCAAGAATGATTTCCCATTCATAAATCCATGTTGACTATGCCCAATCAGATCATTATTATCCAAGTGTCCATTTATCACATCCTTTGGAATAGATTCCAGATTTTTACCAACGACTGATGTAAGGCTAACAGATCCTTAATTTCCGGTTTTCTTTCTCCCTCCCTTCGTTAATAGTGGAGTGACATTTGCTACCTTCCAATCTGCAGGAACCGCTCTGGACTCTATAGAATTTTGAAAGATGATCATCAATGCACCCACTATCTCCATAGTTACCTCTTTCAACACTCTGAGATGCAGGATATCATATCCTGGGGACTTGTCAACCTTCAGCCCCATTAATTTCTCCAATGCAACCTTCTTACTAATACTAATTTCCTTCACGTCCTCATTCTCCCGAGTCCCTTGGATCTCTAATTCTGGGAGATTTATTGTATCTCCCTCAGTTAGGACAGACACAAGATAATCATTTCGCTTCTCTGCCGTTTCTCTGTTCCCCATTATAAATTCTCCTGACTTTGCCGCAATGGACCCACATTTGTCTTCACCAAACGTTTCCTTTTTATGTATCTATAGAAGATTTTACAGTCTGTTTTTATGTTTTCTTTTGACCAGTAGATATTGACACTCAAGATAGAGCCCACATATGTAGACCTCAGATCGTTCTCGAGGAGTTCAAAAACTCGCTCTCCCTCCCATTAAAACCCACAAAGAGGGGCAAGAGGTTGAAAGAGCCAGGCTGGTTGCTTTGCAGGCTGATGAATTTTCTCTTGTACACAAGGCCTTAACACCAAAGGGAAACACTTCCCTTGTCTCCCGGAAGACCAGAGAATAAAAGGAGGATGATTGGATCCCGGCTAGCCATGGGCTAGAAGGAAAAGCTGGACACACGCGGGCCCATCCTCAAGCCAAATAGGACGGTACTGAGACCAGGAGTAATGGCCGAAGATCTGTATGTTTCCACTGTAATAAGGCCGCTCACCGTCGAGCTGAATGATGGAAATGACGGGGAAAACCTGTAGGATTAATCAGAGTCCACCAGATCAGTGCTGGAAAACGGGCCCCAATGGAAAGCACGGCAGATCAGACTGTGCCTCTAACTGCGGCAGTCAGACCCAGTAAACCTACCACAGAGAGAGCGGGAAAACTTAACAAAATCACCAAGAGTTACCTGGAATTTGTATCCCAAGGAAAAGTGTCCCTATACCTATATGTAGACTGCCCGACCAGAGGGGAGGCAATATTGGATTTGGTACTAGGTAATGAACCAGGGCAAGTGATAGAGCTGTTGGTGGGCGAGCACTTTGGAGATAGTGATCACAATTCTGTAGCATTCACTGTGGTAATGGAGAGGGATAGGTATGTGCAACAGGGCAAGGTTTACAATTGGGGGAAGGGTAGATATGATGCTGTCAGGCAGGAACTGAGGAGCATAAGTTGGGAGCATATGCTGGCAGGGAAGGGCACGGTCGAAATGTGGAACTTTTTCAAGGAGCAGATAGTAGGGGCCATTGATAAGCATGTCCCTGTCAGACAGGGAAGGGATGGTCATGTGAGGGAACCGTGGTTGACAAGAGAGGTTGAGAGTCTTGTTAGGAAGAAGAAGGATGCGTATATAAAGTTGAGGAAAAAGGGCACAGGCATAGCTCTGGAGGGATACAAGATGGCCAGGAAGGATCTGAAGAAAGGGATTAGGAGAGCTAAGAGAGGGCATGAAAAATGCTTGGCGGGTAGGATAAAAGAAAACCCCAAGGCCTTTTACGCGTATGTCAGAAATATGAGGATGACTAGGGGGACCATAGGTCCGGTCAAGGACAATAGCGGGAGACTGTGTGTTGAGCCGGAAGAGATAAGTGAGGTTTTGAATGAGTACTTCTCTTCGGTATTTACGAACGAGAAGGGGTGTATTACTGAAGAGGACGGTGTGAAACAGACTGGTAAGCTCGAGGAAGTGCTCGTTAGGAGGGAAGATGTGTTGGGGTTTTTGAATAACTTGAAGATAGACAAGTCTCCCGGGCCTGACGGGGTATATCCAAGGATGTTATGGGAAGCAAGGGATGAAATTGCAGAGCCGCTGGCAATGATCTTTTCATCTTCTCTGCTGACGGGGGTGGTACCAGGTGATTGGAGGGTGGCAAATGTTGTGCCCCTGTTCAAGAAAGGGAATAGGAACAACCCTGGGAATTACAGGCCAGTTAGTCTTACTTCGGTGGTAGGCAAGTTGATGGAAAAGGTGCTGAGGGATAGGATTTCTGAGCATCTGGAAAGACACTGCTTGATTCGGGACAGTCAGCACGGTTTTGTGAGGGGTAGGTCTTGCCTCACAAGCCTGATTGAATTCTTTGAGCAGGTGACCAAGCAAGTGGATGAGGGTAAACCAGTGGATGTGGTGTACATGGATTTTAGTAAGGCATTTGATAAGGTCCCCCATGGTAGACTTATGGAGAAAGTCAGGAGGCATGGGATAGTGGGGAATGTGGCCAGTTGGATTAAGAATTGGCTAACTGATAGAAGGCAGAGAGTGGTCTTAGATGGTAAATACTCAGCCTGGAGCCCAGTTACCAGTGGCGTGCCGCAGGGATCAGTTCTGGGTCCTCTCCTGTTTGTGATTTTTATTAACGACTTGGATGAGGAAGTCGAAGGGTGGGTCAGTAAATTTGCAGATGATACAAAGGTTGGTGGAGTTGTGGATACCGAGGAGGGCTATTGTCGTCTGCAAAGGGACTTGGATAGGTTGCAGTGCTGGGCTGAAAAGTGGCAGATGGAGTTTAACCCTGAAAAGTGTGAGGTCGTCCATTTTGGAAGGACAAACATGAATGCAAAATACTGGGTTAACGGTAGGGTTCTTGGGCATGTGGAGGAGCAGAGAGACCTTGGGGTCTATGTGCATAGATCATTGAAAGTTGCAACTCAAGTGGATAGGGCTGTGAAGAAGGCATATGGGGTGTTAGCGTTCATTAGCAGAGGGATTGAATTTAAGAGCCGTGAGGTGATGATGCAGCTGTACAGGACCTTGGTAAGGCCTCATTTGGAGTACTGTGTGCAGTTCTGGTCGCCTCATTTTAGGAAGGATGTGGAAGCCTTGGAGAGGGTGCAGAGGAGATTTACCAGGATGTTGCCTGGAATGGAGAATAAGTCTTACGAGGAAAGGCTGAACATTCTAGGCCTCTTCTCATTAGAAAGGAGAAGGATGAGGGGTGACATGATAGAGGTTTATAAGATGATCAGGGGAATAGATAGGGTAGACAGTCAGAAACTTTTTCCCCGGGTGGAGCAAAGCGTTACAAGGGGTCATAAATTTAAGGTGAAGGGTGGGAGATATAAGGGGGATGTCAGGGGAAGGTTCTTTACCCAGAGAGTGGTCGAGGCATGGAATGCCTTGCCCGGGGAAGTTGTTGAGTCAGAAAATTTAGGGACTTTCAAAAGGCTTTTGGATAGGTATATGGATAAAGGAGAATGATGGGGTATAGATTAAATTGTCCTTGACAGAGGACAAAGGATCGGCACAACATTGTGGGCCGAAGGGCCTGTTCTGTGCTGTATGTTCTATGTTCTATATGTTCTATATACCCCTCCAATGACGCAGGCAAGCCCATAGTCATACTGAGGGATACAGGGGCGACCCAATCCCTTTTGCTGGGAAAAGGCATGACCTTCCTCCGAGCGTGCAGTGAATGCTAGAGTGTTAGTGAATGGTATCAGAAGATGGTATATGTCCATACTTTTATATCGGGTGCAGTTGGAGTGTGACCTAGTTTCAGGACCGCTAACCATGGAGATTGTACCTAGTTTACCGGTGGATAGATCGACCTACTCCCAGGTAATAATCTGACAGGGGGAAAGGTGCAGCTTCCCCAGTAGTTCTCGAGAAATAAAAAGAGGTCAGGGAGAAAGAGCAGTTACAGGAGAAGGTCCCTGACATTCTCCCTGATTGTGTGGTGACTCGGTCAATGGCCAAACAATCCCTTGAACTGACACTGCAGATGGATGACCCGACTGAAAAAAACTGAAGCAGAGGGAGTTGCAGAGTGCTACTATTTAAAGAATGAGGTGCTGATGAGGAAGTGTAGACCTGCTCATCAGACCTGCGGATGAACAGAGGACAGTGGTTCACCAGATAGTGGTGCCGCTGAGGTACCTTAAAGAAATATTAAGAATGGCCCACGAACATCCAATGGCTGGACATGTCGGTGTATGAAAAATCGAAGCCGACATAAGACAGCATTCTGACTGGCCACAACTCCACAAAAATGTGATAGAGTTCTGCAAAACTGGTCAGACATGCCAGGTTGTGGGGAAGCCTCAGTCTGCAGTAAAACCTTCACCCCTAATTCCCATACCAGCTTTTGGGGAACTGTGGGAGCAGTTATGCTGAACTGTTATTTGAGTAAGTAGATTAATATAATCCTAGTGAATATATTTATACACTCATATACAAGTTGAAAGTATAGCCACATATTGTTACAGAATGGAGTATTTACCCAAGGCATTGTGGGACAAATTAGTTAGCTTGCAGCCTTGAGCAAGGTACTGCTTAGCACAGCCAATTAGCCTGACCAAGGAGGGCCCCCATATCAGTGCATAAGACAGCAGTTTTGTGTAACTGCAGACTGCACGAAGCAATCAGGAATGCAAGCTTGATAAAGGTAGAAGGATTCATTGTGAAGACTCAAGGATAGTTGATAAGGGGGTCTGGGAACATCACAAGATGATCAGGGGGCTTGCACGAGCTGATCACGTAACCACATGATGCCTAATGAGTAATCTAATTGGTAATATGTATAATGTATGTAATCAATAACCGTTATGATTGGATTATGTCCAGCTGGGATGGAATGAGTAATTGTATATCCGTTGTGGATTTCCTTTGTTCAATGGAGTGGCACTGGACAGCCTTTAGGTAAGGTGTGCGCCCCATGATATCATGCAATAAAGTGTTTATTCTCAAAGTCTGAGTCCGGAGAATTTGTTCAATAATTTTGGCATAATCTGTATTTCTCCAACAGGAACCATTCAGCAGAGTGTTGGTGGATTGTGTGGGACACCTACTGAAAACAATAGAGGGATTACCAGTATCTTCTCACCATTATGGATGTGGTGACCCGATTCCCAGAGATCATTCTCCGGAAGAACTATCTCTGCCAAGGTAGTAGTGGAGGGGCTAACCCAATTCTATACCCGATATGGGCTGCCTGCTGAGATCCAGATGGACCAGGGCAAACATTTTATGTCTACTCCTTTTGAAAAGGTCATGGGTAATCTGGACATAACCCAGCTAAAGTCCAAGGCTTACCAACCACAGTCACAAGGGGCTCTGGAGCGGTACCACCAGACCCTAAAAACAATGATCAGGCCATACTGCTATGAGAAACCCCATGACTGGGACATAGGGCTGGGATTTCTCCTGTTGCCTATCAGGGACTTAACCAATGATTCCACTGGCTTTAGTCTCTTTGAATTAGTTTTTGGACACGAGGTGAGAGTTCCTATTAAATTAATCAAGGAGAAGTTTTGGGGACAGAGGAATGAGGCTTCCGTGTTAGACTACATTTCCATGCTCTGGGAGTGGCTCACGGGAGCCTGTGTAGTGCCGCAGGAACAACTAAAGATCTCCCAAGCAGCTGTGAAAATGTAAACATAAAGAAATGCCAAGGTTAGAACATTTCAGGACAGAGACCATGTATTGTTACTACTCCCAATGCAGGGAGAACCCCTGAAATCCCGGTTCAGTGGTCCATATCGAGTGGCAAAAGGAATAGCCAGGTAAATTATTTAATTGACACCCCAGACCAAAGGAAAAAAAAAGTAAAGGGTGTGGAGGGGACAGACAACTACAGATCTGTCAGACAGTCAGGAGGGAAGGATTGAAAAGAATCGTGAGGACAGGTTAGAGGATAGCCAGGAGGAACACCAACTGGAATTTCCTATTCTCCGATCAGTGAACCCTGAAATGTTAGATAAATACATCCCCACACTCTCCTCCTTAAATGCAGATCCAAGAGGCACCCTAAAAAGGCTGCGAACAGCATTTACATAAACATGCAAGGACAAGGAAAGTTCCCAAAAATGCATGCCAATGGTGAGTGAGATGCCTTACTTAGTCGAAGTGCCGCAGGAGAATGCAGTGAAAGCTGGACAGACATCTGCGAGCACTAATATCCCAGAGGATAAAGGGCAGATTAGAAAAAAAGATCCTCCCCATAGTAAAGGGAAAAGTGAAGGGAAAATACCCTCAAGTAACCAGCACTTGTGTACCTCACCAGAAAGCTAAAAGTAAGGTCAGTGTGGATCTACCCACTGAAGAACCCAATGATCAGGTCCCAAACCCAAATCTAATCAAACACAACAATTTCAAAGCAGAACTCAGCAAGAACAAAGGCCCAGAGGAAATCTCAGACACCTCACTGGGGTGAAAGAAACAAGTTATTACTCACTGTCGGTTTAGGGAGAAAGATTATCAAGGTGCAGGAACCTGAATGGTTAAAGCTTCATTGCAGGAGAGAGAAAAAAATATATAGTAGCTGTTGATGCATTGTCCAGGGTCGAACCCGACACATAACCATCCCAGAAAAAAACCTCCAACACAATTAAATCAGCACAACTGTAACAGAAAATCTCAGCTGCAGTAATTCTAAGGTTAATGTGTGAATTTGAGAAGTTATTATTGGGAATAAATGTGTGTTTCCGTCTATTTCTTCCCACAATTCTGCAATGAAATGCTCCTATTATCACATTTGCAGTGTCAAGATAACACAATATGCCAAATGGTGAATTTTAATTCATAGATTGGAAACTTACACTAAATATTTAATGGAAAAATCCGACAGTTAAACTCGAAAAAACAGGCAGCCAAGATGGCCACCGCAATTGGCATCTGAAATACTTTTTCACATTCCAAGGCCTACAACAGGAGACACGTCTGATGAGCCTGGACCCAAATCACAGGCTTGTTCTAGAGATTGAATGACCTAAGCTTACAATCATTAACATGGCATACAAGGCCACCCTGACACACTGACTTTGAAAGAGCAAACTCCTCCAAGTGTAAGTACTGGTATCCTGAACCCTGGGGAGATAGAAGTTTCCAATCTTGAATCTCATTATAAGGGTCTAGAGAATACAGTGAGGCAGTCATGAGACCTTCTACCCATCTCTGTGAAAGCTGTTAGTTTCTGCTGGACAAAGACAGACTAGCCAGTGGTTCAAATTGTGCAGAAGCAGAAGGGTTGTGTCCCTTCTCTCTCTTCAGATAACATCGCAAGTTTGAAAACCACATCCGACTGCGGTCCCTCCAGGTCTATAGATTACTACAGACAGAGACATCAGGGAAAGGAAGACACCTACAAGTCTGCCTCCAAGAAATCTCTGAGCCATGTGGGCCAGCCACAAAGGACACTTCCAATAGCCAAAGACTTCAAGAATACAACTTCAGCCAGAAGACCTCCGAATCGTCCAACCTCACAGAATGGGTATTTTATTTTTATATTTATTCTGGACTCCAATTCAACCATAAATTTACTTCTCACTCTGTAATCTATTTCTGTGTGATTCTCGTGTGGATGTGTTTTATATTGTTAAGTATAATAAACTCACCTCTTTCGTGTTTCAACTTTCTAAACTCCTCTCAACTTTCTGTAGTATTGAGTTCTCAGTGTCGGATATATCCTTTCCTTTTCTGTCTTATCTTACCATGTAGGATCCTTGACATCCATGGGACTCTAGATTTGGCCGCCTCAATCTTTTCCTTTGTGGGAACATGTTTACCCTGAACCTCTTGAATCTCCACTTTGAATGCCTCCCAGTGCTCTGAGACTGAGTTACCTTCAGTTCGCTGTTTCCAGTCCACTTTCGCTCCTCGGTTTAGTAAAATTGGCCTTGCCCCAATTGAGAACTCTAAATCCTATTCTATGTCTGTACGTTTCCATAGTTATGTTATAACTGTTTGAATTATGATCACTCCCACCAAAATGCTCTCCCCTGACACTCCATCCACCTGCCCATCGTCATTTCCTAAAACAAAGTCTAAAACTGCACCCTTTCCTGTTGGACTTTCTGCATGCTGGACAAAAATGTTGTCCTGAATGCACCTCAAGAATTCTGCTCCCTCAATTCTTTTCATACTAAAACTATCCTCGTTAACATCGGGGTGATTAAAATACTCTACTATTACTGCCCTGTTGTTCTTGCACTTCTCAGAGACTTGCCTACTTATCTGCTCCTCTATCAACCTCTGACTATTTGGCTGTCGAGATCACTCTCCCTGCAGTGAGATTGCCCCTTTTTGGTTCCTTAGCTCAATCGATATGGCCTCACTTGATGAACCTTCCAACATATCATCCCTCCTCACAGCTGCAAAAGATTCCTTGACCAGAATTGCCAATCCCCTCCTTTCTTAACCCCCTCCCTATTGCGTCTGAAAACCCGGTAACCAGGAACGTTGAGCTGCCATTCCTGTCCCTCCTTAAGCCAAGTTTCTGTAACAACTATGATATCATACTGCCACATGTCTATCTTTGCACTCAGCTCATCTGCTTTATTTGCGGCACTCCATACATTGAAATAGATACCCTTGAACACTGCCAAACCATTTTTTCATTTTCTCACCCTCATTTCCTCTGTCTTCTAGACTCATCCATTAATTTGCCACCTTCCATTTTCATTTCTGATTTTGTCCCAGTTGAGTCTACCCTCAGGTCCCCATTCCCCCTGCTAAACTAGTTTAAACCCTCCCCAACAGTGCGAGCAAAACATTCCGCAAGGAACCCAGTCCTGGCTCTGTTCACGTGCAACCCGTCCGGCCTGTAAAGGTCCTGTCTCCCCCAGAGCCGGTCCCAGTGTCCCAGGAATATGAATCTCTCCCTCCTGCACCATCTTTCCAGCCACACATTCTTCTGTCTTATCTTTCTATTTCTATACTCAGTTGCACCTGGCACTGGGAGTAATCTGGAGCATTCTACATTTTGACTATGTTTGATGTCCTGCTTGCTAATTTCTTCCCTAGCTCCCTAAATTCTGACTGCAAGACCACATCCCTCTTTCTACCTCTGTAGTTGGTTCCTATGTGGACCACGACTTCTGGCTGTTTCCCTCCTCCTTCAAGAGGCTCTGCAGTCGCTGAGTGAGATCCTTGACCCTGGTACCAGGGAGGCAGCACACCATCCTGGATTCACGTCTGTGGCCACAGAAACGCCTGTCTGTTGCCCTGACTATTGACTCACCTATCACTATGGCTCTTCCAGTCATCCCTGTATCCCGCTCTGCAGCTGAGCCACCCGTGGTGCCATGGACTTGCTGTGGCTGCTCTCCCCAGGAGAATCATCACTTCCCTCAGTATTCAGAACTGAATACCTGTTGGAGACTGAGATGCACTCAGGGGTCTTCGGCACGACCTGCCTGATACTTTTTGAATGCCTGCTGATCACGCATTCCCTCTCTCCCTGCATGCTCTTCAACAGTGTGGTGAGCACATCTATGAACATGCTAAAGCTGAATAAACTGGTATATGAGAAGGAAGGATGTGCAGTGTTACAGGAAGAAAACAGGGAATGGGATTAGGTGAATTGCTCATTCAGAGAGGCGGTGCAGACAGGAAGGGCTGAATAGTTCCTTCTGTGATGTAATAACACTGTGATGGGGCATCTCAGATGGTTGTAATGGTGGAGAATGGGGGATCCATGGAGGGAAAGAGAAGTTGTCCTATGGGAACCGAAATCTTAGCAGGGACTCTCCGACCACCTGTCCGGCTGGAAGGCATCCAGGAAATATCCTCCCTGCCTCCTCCTCCTGAGGTAGCCTCCGGATTCCTGGTGCCAATGCATGTGTCCTCATGATGGTGATGATATGAAGGGTGCAGTAGAACACCATGAACTTGGACACCTGCTCCAGTGAGTACTGGAGGGATCCCCCTGAGAGGTTCAGACATTGGAAGCATTGCTTCATCACACCGATGGTCTGTTCCACCATGTTCCTGGTGATTCTATTGCTCACATTATACCCATGTTAATTGTGTGAGGTTGGTTGGTGTGGGATGTGTTTTGGGGGTGTAGAAACATGAGCTGTGTCTAGAGGGGTTTCCTTTGCCTCCGAGAAGCCACATTCTGGTTCTGCAAGGAGCCCCAGAGTATTGGGACCGGCTGACTGATTCAGAATGAAGGTATCCTTGCTGCTGCCAGGATAGTGGACATTCACCAACATGATTTACTGGGCATGCTCACACACACATTCATGGAGTGAGAGTTCTTTCAGTTCCTGTACCTCTCCCCCTTGACATGGGGGCCCCGCGCAGACACCTACACCATCAGGAATCCCACTCTCCTGACAAAGCCACGGGATCTCTCATCCTGCTTCTCCCTGCTGAGGGAGAAAATGATGACACAGATGTTCACCCTTACCTCCCAGAATTATCAATGTACAACACACAGGCCTAGCATCTACTGGTCAGTTAGTTTAACATCAGTGTTGAGTAATGTTTTCGAAACAATAATCAGGGGAAAAATCAACACACACTTGGCGAGGTTTGAGTTATTTAAGGATTATCAGCACAGATTTTTAAAAGGCAGATCTTGCTTGACTGAACTAATTGAATTTATTTCGATGATCTGAGAAGGTTGATGAAGGGAATGTGTTGGATGTTGTATGCATGGATTTTATGAAATTATTTGATGAACAACCACAGACAAGCTTGGTTAACAAAATTGAAGCACAGAAATAGCATCGAATAGGATCAAAAATTGTCCAAATGACAGAGAAAAGAGAAATGTGTTAAATGGTTGTTTTTCAGACTGGAGCATGGTAGACAGTGATGTTCCCCAATGGTCAGTGCGAGGAACACTGTGCTTTTTTTTTGCTACATATAAATGACATGGATTTTGGAATAATGAGTAGAATTTACATTTTTTCTGATGATTGCAATCTTGTAGGTGTGGTAAACAGGGAGGATGTCACAAACCACCTGCAACATGATATAGATAGGTTAGCAGAATGGAAAGAGAATTTAATAAATAGGAGTGTGAGATGATCCATTTTGTCAGAAGGAATAGGAAGGCAATATAGACTTAATGACACAGTTCTAAAGACTGTGCCGAAACAGAGGGACCTGGGGCTCCATATGCATTGATTTTTGAAGGTGCCAGGACATATTAGGAGGGTGTTTAGCAAATCATATCAGATCTTGGGCTTCATCATTAGAGGCAAAGATACAAAATAAGGAAAGTTATGCAGAAACTTCATAAAGCTTTGGTTAGACGCCAACTAGAGAACTGTGTCCAGTTCCGGTCACCACACTGGAGGAAGGATGTGAAAGTCCCTGAGAGGGTGCAGAAGAGATTTACCAGAATGATTCCAGGGATGGGAGTTTAGTTACAAAGTGAGTTTGGAGAAGATGGAGTTGTTCTCCCTGGTGCAAAGGAGATTGAGAGAGATTTGATAGAGGTGTACAAGATTATGATAGACTTAGATAAGATAGACAAGGAAAAACTATTCCCATTAACTGATGAAACACGGACTAGGGGACACAGATGGAAGGTTTTGGGTAAGAGATGCAGGGGGAATATGAGGAAGAACCTTTTTACACAGTGGATGGTAATGAGCTGGAACTCACTGCCCATGAGGGTGGTGGAAGCCAAGACAATCAATGATTACAAAAGGAAACTGGATGGACACCTGAAGGAAATGAACTTGCAGGGATACGGGGATTGAGCGGGGGAGTGGGACTGACTGGATTGTTCAACAGAGAGCTGGCATGGAGGAGCCGCATGGCCTCCTTCTGTCTTGTAAATGTCTCTATCACTCTCTGTGACTCAATGTTGGATATGTCTACTGCTCTAGCCAGGAACGATCCAGATACACAGAAGGTCAATGAATCTGTGACCTTAACTGCCACTGACAGCTCCGTCCTCACCCTGGTGTGAGGCTCCAGGTTGTGTTACAGGAAGTAACAGTGCTCTGTGACCACCTCCTTATTGAATCAGAGTCACCTCCTGGTTTAGGTGTAGGTAGGAAAAGTGCTCTTAGAAAACCCGGGGTGGGTAGGGCCCCCTCTCCTCTCTATTTACAGAGTTTCCCAGTTCTGCTGCCTCTGCTCCATTTGTTGGTCATGTTACAGACCCAGAGACACTGTACCTACAGTCCCCATACCTCGTCCAGAGTTGGGTCACCAAATCCTCTGTCCTCCCTGTATGTCTGCAGCAGTTCACAACACAACCTCCAGAAAACCATCCACAGCACCTCCACTAACTTTACAAAAGCAAAAGTAAGTCAAAAGCCCCTCACCTGTATGTTGGATGCTGGTCCTTTTAAATAACACTGGAGGGGTTCCTCGTGCTGCTGAATGAATCTTCAGCTGAGAGTGACTACCACAGGCAGTCAGTGAACATGCACAGACCAAGTTTCAAAGAAGTACATCAAAGCTGCTGCTATGGTACATTGACATCACATTCAAATCCACCCTCAAAGGAACAACACATACAAGGTACAATTGAGCGAGAGCACTGCGCAGTTTGGGACACTGTGCAGGCCACAGTAGAAGTGGCCTGCTGTGAAGACCACGCTGACAGCACATAGATGATGCGACTGGGCTGGAGCCCCGCCCAGCGTGGGACATTGTGCAGACTGCACCGGAAGTGACCAGCTGTGCGATTCACATCTCTTTATGGATCCCAATTCTGTACCGTCAGCAGCAGCCATGATGCAGAGTCTAAAAGCGTGGCTCGGGACAGATACAGAGGGCAATAAATTCACTTTACAAGGAGAACTGCAAAAAGAGTGAAGTCGAAAGTTTGCAGGAATATGTGAAATGGACAGGGGAAAGTGAATAAATGGAAGGGTGAGGCCATGGAGAGATTCAAACATAAGAATGAGAATATTAAAATTAAGGTGCTGCCAGACTGGGAGCTAATGGAGATCAGTGAGCACAGGGGTGATGGGTGATCAGGATTTGGTGTGAGTTAGGATACAGGCAGCAGAGTTCTGGATGGGCTGTGGTTTATGGTGGTTTATAACTGGGAGGGTGACCAGGATAGAATTGGAATAGTCAAGTGTGGATTTAACGGTGACACGGATGAGGGTTTATGCAGCAGATGGGCTGAGGCAGAAATGGAGATGGGTGATTTCACAGAGGTGGTAGTAGGCACACTTGGTTTTGGAGAGAATATGGAGATGAACTCAGCTCAGGCTTAAATGTAACACAGGAGTTGTAAACAGTCTGGTTCAAGCTCAGATATTGGGAAGGGTGGAGTATGTGCTTTCCAGATAGGGGATGGAGTTTGAGATGGAGACCAATGACACTGGCTTCAGTCTTCCCAAAACTTACATTACAGAACAGTATTTCAGTGAAACAGGGTTTACAGATCTCCTAGCCTGAAACAGAGACAGCAACAGTAGCAGAGAGAGTAAATGACAAGCACTGTAATACAGTTGACAATGGTTTATAGAGCTAATAGCTGAAGATATTCACCAGGCATACAACAGTGGCAAGAAGGGCATAGTAAATTACAGGAGCAGTAATGCAGTTAAACATGGTTTAATGAATTAATAGTTGGATAGAGAGACTTACCAGGGACACCAATAATAGCCAGAATGGGATAGTAAATGTATTGAATAATCCTCAATGTGAAATAGATACGATCGTTTCATGAGTACCAATTATAATATGTAGAAAGAGAGTAAATAACCGAGGATAAACTCCTGTCCACCGTTGTAACATTCCAATCTATTGTTCTCAGATTTTGACCCATTGTTGCACCATTCCAATCTATTGTTCTGTGATTCTGACCCATTGTTGTAACATTCCAATCTATTGTTCTCAGATTCTGACCCATTGTTGTAACATTCCAGTCTTTTGTTCTCAGATTCTGATCTATCCTCTCTCTATCTCTCTGGAGCAGCTGATCTCTGTAAGTGCCGGAGCTGATGCTCCCACTGACACTATGGAATAACATATTGAAAGAAGCCCCTTATTAATAGAAGATGGAAAACACAATTAGGGTCCATGGAGACTGACATTAATTACAGTCACGGAACAAACAGATTCAGTTAACCCTTTTCAATCCAACACTTTTTGTACCACAATAAAGTTGAACATTTACCCAGTCTGGATGGAATGTATGAGGTTCGCTCAGGGAGGGAATGGTGGAAATAGCCGAGGCACTGGCCAGAATCTTCCAATCCCCCTTGGATATGGGCGTGATGAGAGATTTCCACAGGCTTACACCTCTCTGGGTGAAGAAACTTCTCCTCATCTCAGTCCTTGAAAGTTTTACCCCGTATCCTTAGACTATGACCCCTGGCTCTGGACTCCCCCACCATCAGGAACATCCTTCCTGCATCTACCCTGACCAGTCATGTCAGAATTTTATAGGTTTCGATGAGATCCCTCCTCACTCTTCTGAATTCCAGTGAATATAGTCCTAACCGACTCAATGACTCCTCATACATCAGTCCCGCCATCCCAGGAATCAGTCTGGTAAAACTCTACTGTACTCCCTCTATAGCAAGAACATCCTTCCTCCGATAAGGAGACCAAAACTACACACAATATTACAAGTGCGGCCTCACCTGTATAATTGCAGCAAAACATCCCTGCTCCTGTACTCGAATCCTCTCGCTATGAAGGTCAACATAACATTTGCCTTTTTCTACCGAATGTTGCATCTGCATGCTTACCTTCAGTGACTGGTGTACGAGAACACCCAGGTGTCGCTGCATATTCCACTCTTTCAGTTAAATGGTCAGCCATTCAATTGTTTTCCATAATAAATTTCCCTGTTTCTGACTGTAAAGGACCAACATTTGGCTTCACCAATTTTTTCCGCTTCACATACCTATAGATTCGTTTGCAGTCAGTTTTTATGTTCCCTGCAAGCTTCCTCTCGAGCTCCATTTTCCCCTTCTCAATCAATCCCTTGGTGCTCCTTTGCTGAATTTTAAACTGCTCCCAATCCTCAGGTCTGTTGTTTTTTTCTGGGAAATTTATTTGCCTCTTCCTTGGATCTAATGCTATATCTAATTATCCTAGTATGCCATGATTTGGCTGCCTTTTCCGTTTTACTTTTGCGCCAGACAGGAGTAAACAATTGTGGCAGTTCATCAATGTGCTCTTTGAATGTTTGCCATTGCCTTTCCACCGTCATCTCTTTAAGTTGTCAATGTATGATCGACAACTTATGCCTCATAAGTTACTTTATTAAGATTCACGACTCTCGTCTCAGAATCAATTAGGTCACTCTCCATTGCGATGAAGAATTCTATCATATTATGGTCGCTCATCCCGAGGGATCTCGCACAACTAGCTTGTCAATTATTCCTCTCTCATTCTACACTAACCAGTCTAGGATAGCCTGTTCTCCAGTTGGTTCCTCAAAGAATTGGCCCCGAAAACCATCCCGTATATTCTCCAGGAATTCCTCCACAATGTATTCTGACCAATTTGATTTGCCCAATCTATATGCAGATTCAAGAAACCCATAATTACAGATGTTCCTTTATCGCATGCGTCTCTAATTTCCTGTCCAATGCCATTCCCAAATTCAGCACTACAGTCTGGGGGTCTATATACAACCCCCACTAACGTTTTCTGCCCCTTAGTGTTTCTCAGCTCTACCCATACATATTCGACATCGTCAGAGCTAATATCCTGCCTCACTATTGCGTTCATTTACTCTTTAATCAGCAAAGCAACTCCACGCAGGGTGGAGATAGGCCGTTTTACTGATGGTGTGAATATTTGGCAGGAAGCTCATCTCAAGGCATCTCAGGGTTAACTATGTAACTAAGTCTGTGAGCAGTTTGGCTTAGTCTCAAACATTTACAAAGGAGAGGGATGGAGTGTGTAACTAGGAAATGTTTGGAGCAGAGACAGAAAGCAATGGCTTCAATCTTCTCAATATTTAATTGGCATTGCAGATGTGTGAAGTAATACATTTTGAAAGGATGAATGAGGAGAGACAATGCAAGTTAAATGGTACAACTATAAAGATGGTGAAATAACAGAGACACCTGGGATTTGTACACAAATCTTTGAAGGTGGCAGGAAAGGTTATCTTGACAGTTCATAAATGTATGGGATCCTAGCCTTTATAAATAGAGGCAAAAAGAACAAAAGCAAGGACATTATGTGAAACATATATAAAATACTAGTTCAGCTGCACCTGGAGTCTTGTGTCGAATACTGGGAACCACACTTTAGGGAGGACATGAAGCCTTCGGAGAGGGTACAGAACTGTTTTGCTAGAAATTGACAGGGTATGAGGAATTACAGTTATGTAGCTGGGGTTGTTCTGCTTAGAGCAAAGAACTTTCAGAGGAGATTTGATTGAGGTGTTTAACATTCGGAAGGATTTAGATAAATTAAATAAAGAGAAACTATTTCCAATGTCCAAGAGACACAGATTTAAGGCGATTGGTAAAAGAAGCAGACATGAGGATTTTTGTTTCTGAGTGGTTTAGATTTGGAATGCAATGTCTGATAGACTGATGGATACAGATTCAATAGTAGATCCCAAAAGGGAATTGGATAAATATCTGAAGGAGAAAAAATGCAAGGATATAGTGAAAGAGCCAGGGAGTGGGACTAACTGGATTGCTCTTTGAAAGGGACAGCACAGACTTGATGGGCCGAATGACCTCATTATGTCTGTGCTATTCTATGAATCTATAATGGTTCCCACCTGGACTTTCACAATATTCCTATCCTTTCACAAGGAGTTTGATAAAGTACCACATAAAAACCGTGTTACCAAATTAGAAACACATGGGATAAAAGGACCAATATCAGCTGTGGTTCAGTTTGTAACTCTCTCCCCTTTCAGTCACAAGCTTCTAGGATCAAGTGTCACTGCAGGACTTGATCAGAAGAATCAATGCTGACACTGCAGTGCAGTACTGAGGGAGTGTTGCAGTGTCAGAGGTACAGTCTATCGAATGAAACTTTAAACCAAGTTGCAGTCTGCACACTCAGGTGGACATTAAATATCCCATCGCACTATGTAGAAGCAGAGCAGGGGAATTATTACCGGTGTCCTGGTCAATATTTATCCTTAAATCAACATCACAAAAACAGATCTGATCATTATCACATTGCTGCTCTTGGGAGCTTGCTGTGCAGAAATAGTCTGCCTGTTTCCTACATTACAAGAGTGACTTCGCTTTAAGAAGTATTCATTGGTTGTAAATCACTTTGGGACATGCAGTGGTCATGAAAGGCGTTTCATAAATGGAAGTCTGTTCTTTTATTTTCAATGTCAGCATGTGGGAAATTAGCACAGTGACAGAAAGTAGAGAGTAGTGGAGAATGGTTATTGTTCAGTCTGGAGGGAAGTACACAGTGGGGTTCCCCAGGGTCACTGTTGCTGCATGTTAATGCAATGGGCTTGTGTACAGAGGGGATTATGTCTTAGTTTTCACATGGCGGGAAAGTCAAAAATGTTAATAAACAGTGAGAAGGATAGTAACAGACTTCAGGAGGACAGAGACTGACTGGTGAAATGGGCTGGCGGATGGCAAATATAATTTAACACAGTGAAGTGTGAAGTGAAACATTTGGGTAGGAAGTGCAAGGGAAGGCAACAGAAACAAATGGGTATTGTTTAAATGAGGAGACAGGAACAGAGAGACTTGGTGTGTATTCAGACAGATCTTTGAAGGCCGCACGAAAAGTTGACAAGTTTATGTCTGATATAACAGACATCAGGTAGAAAATACTATTGAGAAGCAGGCAGAACATCGAAGGTCCAGTGGGGAAGTGAAAAAGCAAATAAGAGAAGCAAAGAGTGAGCATGAAAAGAGGCGAGCATTGAAGGAAATCCCAAAGTTTTCTATTGGGATCTAAATAGTAAAAGGGTAGTAAAAGGAACAATGGGGCCGACTCCGGACCATAAAGGGGATTTGGACATGGAGGCAGAGGATATAGCTGAGGTAATAAATGAATAATTTCCATCTGTCTTTACCAAGGAAGAAGATATGGAATCCTTTCCTTTATTAGCCGAGGTATAGAATATACGAGCAGGGAGGTTATGCTAGAATTGTATAACTCATTGGTTAGGACACAACTTGAGTACTGTGTGCAGTTCTGCTCACCTCATTACAGAAAGGATGTAATTGCACTAGAGAGGGTCCACAAGAGATTTACGAGGATGTTGCCTGGACTGGAAAAATGCAGCTCTGAGTAAAGATTGGACAGGCTGGGGTTGTTCTTCTTGGAATAGAGAAGGCTGAGGGGAAATCTGATTGAAATGTACAAAACCGGGAGGGGCCTGGATAGAGTGGAGGTGAAGGGTCTATTCACCTGAGCAAAGAGGTCAGTGACGAGGGGGCATGGACTTAAAGTGATTGGTAGAAAGATTAAAAGGGAGCTGCGGATTTTATTTTTCACCCAGCGGGTGGTGGGAGCCTGGAACTCACTTTCTGAAAGGGTAGTTGAGGCAGAAACCCACAACTCATTCACAAGGTGTCTGGATATGCACCTCAAGTGCTGTAATCTATCAAATGCTGGAAGGTAGGATTGGAATGGATGGATCGTTTTTTGGACAGCATAGACACGATGGGCCAAGTGGTCTCTCTCTGTGCCATAAACTGTCTATGATTCTAAGATGCAACCCAGGCAATGTTGAAAGAGGAGGTAATTCAGACACGAGTGGGGTTTAAAATTGATAAAGAGGAAGTATTAGATAGGCTGTCTGTACTTAAATTGAATAAAGCACCAGGATAAGATGAGATGCATCCAAGGATACCGAGGGAAGTGAGGGTGGAAATCGCGGAGGCACTGGACGTAATTTTTCAGTCTTTCGTAGACTTGGCGGTGATGCCAGAGGACTGGAGAATTGTAAACGTTACACCCTTGTTCAAAAAAGGGTGTAAAGATAAAGCCAGCAACTACAGGCCTGTCAGTTAAACTTCGGTGGTGGGAAAACTTCTAGAAATAAATAATCTTGGACAAAGCTAATAGTCACATGGACAAATGCAAGTTAATTAAACAAGCCAGCATGGACTTCTTGAGAGAACATCATGTTTAACTAATTTGCTGGAGATGTTTGAGGTGGTATCAGAGAGAGTTGATGAGGGCAATTCTGTTGATGTGGTATTGAGTTTGATTTTCACATAACGGTCTATTCAGTTTCAAATGAACCTGCCTCCACCATTCTCAAGCTGTGCATTCCAGACATTTAACTATTCCCTGCATGCAAAAACCTTTTGATACAATGCCACACAACAGACCTGTGAGCAAACTTGTAGCTCATGGAATAAAAGGGACAGTAGCAACATAGATACAAAATTAGCTGAGTGACAGGAAACAAAGTGTAGGATAGTGTAGAACTTCAAAAGGACACACACAAGTTGCTGGAATGGGCAGAGAGGTGGCAGATGAAGTTCAATACTGAGAAATATGAAGTGATTCATGTTGGTAGGAAGAACATGGGGTGACAATATACAATTCTATAGGGTGTGCAGGAGCAGAGGAACCTGTGTGTATATGTGCAGAAGTCATTGAATGCGGCAGAACAGGTTGAGAAAGTGTTTAATAAAGCTTACAGTATCCTGGGCTTTATTAATAGCGGCAGAGAGTACAAGAGCAAGGAAGTTATATTGAACTTATATAAGACACTATTTCAGCCTCAGCTGTGGTATTGCGTCCAGTTCTGGGTGCCACACTTGAGGAAAGACGTGAGGGCATTAGAGAGAGTGCAGAAAAGATTCACCAGAATTATTCCCAGGATGAGGAATTTCAGTTATGAAGGTAGATTTGAGAAGTTCGGACTGTTTTTCTCGGAGAAGGCTGAGAGGTGATTTATTAGAGGTTTCAAAAATCATGAGGTGTCTGGACAGAGTAGATAGAGAGAAACAGTTCCCACTCGTGAAAGGATCGAGAACGAGGGGGCACAGATTTAAAGTCATGGGTAAAAGAAGCAAAGACGACCTGAGGAAAATATTTTTTCACACAGTGTGTGGTTAGAGTCTGGAATGCACTGCCTGAGAGTGTGGTGGAGGCAGGTTCAATTAAAGCTGATTAGATTGTTATATGAAAAGGAAGAATGTTCAGGATTACAGGAAGAAGGCAGGGAACGGCATTCGGTGAATTACTCTTTCGGAGAGCCAGTGCAGATACGAAAGGCTGAATTGGTCCTCCTGTGCTGTAATAATTCTCTGATGTTCTTATTACAGGATGCTGACCAAGGGGACACTGTGATGGGGCGTCTCAGATGGGTGTAATGGTGGAGAATGGGGAATTCATGGCTGGAAAGGGAAGTTGTCCTATGGGAACTGGAATCTTAGCAGGGACTCTCCGACAGCCTGTCCGGGTCCAAGGCATCGAGGAAATATCTTCCCACCCATCCCCTCCTGAGGTGGCCTCCGGATTCCTGGTGCCAATGCCTGTGTCCTCATGATGGTGATGATATGAAGGGTGCAGCAGAACACCATGAACTCAGACACCTGCTCCAGTGTGTACTGGAGGGCTCTCCCCGAGCGGTTCAGACATCGGAAGCATTGCTTCATCACACCAATGGTCTGTTCCACCATGTTCCTGGTGACTCCATTGCTCACATTATACACATGTTAATTGCGTAACTAACGGTTGACGGTGGGAGGTGGTTTGGGGGTGTGGAAACATGGGCTGTGTCTAGAGGGGTTTCATTCATCTCCAAGGAGCCACATTCTGGTTCTTCATGGAGCCCCGATGTGTTGGGACCGGCTGGCTGCTTCAGAATGAAGGTATGGTGGCTGCTGCCAGGATAGTGGACATTCACCAACATGAAGGATTGGCCATGCTAACACACCAACTGTACATTAATGGAGTGAAAGTTCTTTCAGTTCCTGTACCTCAACCCAGGGGTTGACATGGGGTCCCCGCAAAGCCACCGACACCATCAGGAATCCCGCTATCCTGACAAAGCCACGGAATCTCTCATCCTGCTTCTCCCTGCTGAGGGAGAAATTGATGACATAGATGGTCACCCTCACCTCCCAGAATTATCAATGGACAACACACAGGCCTAGTAACTACTGGCCAGTTAGTTTAACATCAGTTGTGAGGACCGTTTTAGAAGCAATAATCAGGGGAAAAGGACAACACACACTTGGAGAGGTTTGAGTTAATTAAGGATTGTCAGCACGGATTTCTAAAAGGCATATCATGCTTGATGAACTAATTGAATTTATTTAGAAAATCAGAGAAGGTTGATGAAGGAAATGTGGTGGATGTTGTCTACGTGGATTGTATGAAATTATTTGACGAAGAACCACACAGAAGCTTGGTTAACAAAATTGAACCTCATGGAAAAGTATCCATTTGGATCAAAAATTGACCAATGGACATAAAAAAGAGAAATGTGTTAAATGGTTGTTTTTCAGACTGGAGGATGGTAGACAGTGATGTTCCCCAAGGGTCAGTGCTTAGGACCACTGCTTGTTTTTTTGCTATATATAATTTACATGGATCTTGCAATACAGAGTAGAATTTCAAAAATTTCTTATGATACCAATCTTGGAGGTGTGGTAAACATTGAGGATGTTGCAAACCACCCGTAGCAGGATATAAATAGGCTAGCAGAATGGGCAGAGAAGTGGCAGGTGGAATTTCATACAACGGAGTGTGAGGTGATGTATTTTGTCAGAAGGAATAGGAAGGTAATATAGACTTAATGACACAGTTCTAAAGATTGTGCAGGGACAGAGCGACCTGGGGCTGCATATGCATTGATATTTGAAGTTGGCAGGACATATTAGGAGAGAGTTTAGCGAAGCATATCAGATCTTGGTCTTCATCATTAGAGACAATGACTTCAAAAGGATACTGGATGGACACTCGAAGGAGATGATCTTGCAGGGATACGGGGACTGACTGGGAGAGTGGGACTGACTGGATTGTTCCACAGGGAGCGGGCACCGAGGGGCCCAATGGCCTTCTTCTGTGCCATAAATATATCTATCACTCTCTATGACTCTCTGTTTGATATGTCTCCTGCTCCTGCCTGGAAATATTCAGATACATGGAAGTTCACTGAAACTGTGACCTTAACAGCCACAGACAACTCCGTCCTCACTCTGGTGTGAGGCTCCAGGTCATGTTGCATGAGGTGACACAGCTCTGTGACCACCTCCTAATTGAATTGAATCAGAATTACCTCACACACTGCTCCTGGGTTAGGTGTACATAGGAAAAGTGCTCTTGGTAAACCCAGGGTGGGTAAGGCAGAAACCCCTCCTCCTCTAACTTTACAGAGCTTCCCCTCTCTGCAGCCTCTGCTCCATTTGTTGGTCCTGTTACAGACCCTGGGACACTGTAAGGCCGGTGAGCCTTACGTCAGTGGTAGGGAAATTATTAGAGAGGAGTCTTCAGGACAGGATTTGCTCCCATTTGGAAACAAACGAACTTATTAGCGAGAGGCAGCATAGTCTTGTGAAGGGGAGACTGTGTCTTACGAATTTGATTCAGTTTTTTGAGGACGTGACGAAGATGATTGATGAGGGAAGGGCAGTGGATGATATCTATATGGACTTTAGTAAGGCCTCTGACAAGGTCCCGCATGGCAGACTGGTACAAAAGGTGAAGTCACACGGGATCAGCGGTGAGCTGGCAAGATGGATACAGAAGTGGCTCGGTCATAGAAGACAGAGGGTATCAGTGGATGGGTTTTTTTTCTGAATGGAGGGATGTGACTAGTGGTGTTCCGCAGGGATCAGTGCTGGGACGTTTGCTGTTTGTAGTATATGTAAATGATTTGGAGGAAAATGTAGCTGGTCTGATTAGTAAGTTTGCGGACAACACAAAAGTTGGCGGAGTTGCAGATAATGATGAGGATTGTCAGAAAATACAGCAGGATATGCGTGGCTTGAGAGATGGTGCAGGAGGGAGGGGTTCAGATTTTTGGGACATTGGGACCGGTTCTGGGGGAGGTGGGTCTATTGCAAATTGGACGGTCTACACCTGGGCCGGACTGGAACCAATGTCCTTGGGGGTGCTTTTGCTAACGCTGTTGGAGAGGGTTTAAACTAATGTGGCAGGGGGATGGGAACCAAAAGAGGTCAGTAGAGAGTAAGGATGCAGTAACTAAAGCCTGTAAGGAACTAGATAATGAAGTCAGCATGACTAAGGGAAAGAGTAGGCAGGGAGCAGATGATGAAAGCAAAGGGCCTGGTGGTCTGAGGTGTATTTGTTTTAATGCAAGAAGTGTAGTAGGTAAGTCAGATGAACTTAGGGCTTGGATTAGTACCTGGGAGTATGATGTTATTGCTATTACTGAGACTTGGTTAAGGGAAGGGCATGATTGGCAACTAAATATCCCAGGATACCGATGCTTCAGGCGGGATAGAGAGGGAGGTAAAAGGGGTGGAGGAGTTGCATTACTGGTCAAAGAGGATATCACAGCTGTGCTGAAGGAAGGCACTATGGTTGACTCGAGCTGTGAGGCAATATGGGCAGAACTCAGAAATAGGAAGGGTGCGGTAACAATGTTGGGGCTGTTCTACAGGCCTCCCAACAGCGAGCGTGAGATAGAGGTACAAATATGTAAACAGATTATGGAAAGATGTAGGAGCAACGGGGTGGTGGTGATAGGAGATCTTAATTTTCCCAACATTGACTGGGATTCACTTAGTGTTAGAGGTCTAGATGGAGCAGAATTTGTAAGGAGCATCCAGGAGGGTTTTCTAGAGCAGTATGTAAATAGTCCAACTCGGGAAGGGGCCATACTGGACCTGGTGTTGGGAAATGAGCCGGGCCAGGTGGTTGACGTTTCAGTAGGGGACTACTTTGGGAATAGTGATCCCAATTCTGTAAGTTTTAGAATACTCATGGACAAAGACGAGAGTGGTCCTAAAGGAAGAGTGCTAAATTGGGGGAAGGCCAACTATACCAAAATTCGGTCGGAGCTGGGGAATGTAGATTGGGAGCAGCTGTTTGAAGGTAAATCCACATTTGATATGTGGGAGACTTTTAAAGAGAGGTTGATTAGCGTGCAGGAGAAACATGTTCCTGTGAAAATGAGGGGTAGAAATGGCAAGATTAGGGAACCATGGATGACAGGTGAAATTGTGAGACTAGCTAAGAGGAAAAAGGAAGCATACATAAGGTCTAGGCAGCTGCAGAAAGACGAAGCTTTGAAAGAATATCGGGATTGTAGGCACAATCTGAAACGAGGAATTAAGAGGGCTAAAAGGGGTCATGAAATATCTTTAGCATACAGAGTTAAGGAAAATCCCAAAGCCTTTTCTTCATATATAAGGAGCAAGAGAGTAACTAGAGAAAGGATTGGCCCACTCAAGGACAAAGGAGGAAAGTTATGCGTGGAGTCAGAGAAAATGGGTGAGATTCTAAACGAGTACTTTGCATCGGTAGTCACCGAGGAGAGGGACATGACGGATGTTGAGGTTAGGGACAGATGTCTGATTACTCTAGGTCAAGTCGGCATAAGGAGGGAGGAAGTGTTGGGTATTCTAAAAGGCATTAAGGTGGACAAGTCCCCAGGTCCGGATGGAATCTGTCCCAGGTTACTGTGGGAAGCGAGAGAGGAAATAGTTGGGGCCTTAACAGATATCTTTGCAACATCCTTAAACATGGGTGAGGTCCCGGAGGACTGGAGAATTGCTAATGTTGTCCCCTTGTTTAAGAAGGGTAGCAGGGAAAATCCAGGTAATTATAGACCGGTGAGCGTGACGTCAGTGGTAGGGAAGTTGCTGGAGAAGATACTGATGGATAGGATCTATTCCCATTTGGAAGAAAATGGGCTTATCAGTGATAGGCAACATGGTTTTGTGCAGGGAAGGTCATGTCTTATCAACTTAATAGAATTCTTTGAGGAAGTGACAAAGTTGATTGATGAGGGAAGGGCTGTAGATGTAATATACATGGACTTCAGTAAGGCGTTTGATAAGGTTCCCCATGGTAGGCTGATGGAGAAAGTGAAGGCGCATGGGGTCCGAGGTGTACTAGCTAGATGGATAAAGAACTGGCTGGGCAACAGGAGACAGAGAGTAGCAGTGGAAGGGAGTTTCTCAAAATGGAGACGTGTGACCAGTGGTGTTCCAAAGGGATCCGTGCTGGGACCACTGTTGTTTGTGATATACATAAATGATTTGGAGGAAAGTATTGGTGGTCTGATTCGGAAGTTTGCAGACGACACTAAGATTGGTGGAGTTGCAGATACTGAAGGGGACTGTCAGAGAATACAGCAGAATATAGATAGATTGGAGAGTTGGGCAGAAAAATGGCAGATGGAGTTCAATCAGGGCAAATGCGAGGTGATGCATTTTGGAAGATCCAATTCAAGAGTGAACTGCACAGTAAATGGAAAAGTCCTGGGGAAAATTGATGTCCAGAGAGATTTGGGTGTTCAGGTACATTGTTCCCTGAAGCTGGCAACGCAGGTCAATAGAGTGGTCAAGAAGGCATACGGCATGCTTTCCTTCATCGGACGGGGTATTGAGTACAAGAGTTGGCAGGTCATGTTACAGTTGTATAGGACTTTGGTTCGGCCACATTTGGAATACTGCGTGCAGTTCTGGTCGCCACATTACCAAAAGGATGTGGATGCTTTGGAGAGGGTGCAGAGGAGATTCACCAGGATGTTGCCTGGTATGGAGGGCGCTAGCTATGAAGAGAGGTTGAGTAGATTAGGATTATTTTCAATAGAAAGATGGAAGTTGAGGGGGGACCTGATTGAGGTGTACAAAATCATGAGAGGTATAGACAGAGTGGATAGCAAGAAGCTTTTTCCCAGAGTGGGGGATTCAATTACAAGGGGACACGAGTTCAAAGTGAAAGGGGAAAAGTTTAGGGGGGATATGCGTGGAACTTCCTTTCGGCAGAGGGTGGTGGGTGCATGGAACGCTTTGCCAGCGGAAGTGGTAGACGCGGGTACGATAGCGTCTTTTAAGATGTATCTAGACAGATACATGAATGGGCAGTAAGTAAAGAGATACAAACCCTTAGAAAATAGGCGACAGGTTTAGATAGAGGATTTGGATCGGCGTAGGCTTGGAGGGCCAAAGGGCCTGTTCCTGTGCTGTAATTTTCTTTGTTCTTTGTTCTTTGTAAATTACAGGAGCAGTAATGCTGTTAAAATTGGTTTATAGAATTAATATCTAGATAGAGAGACTTACCAGGGACACCAATAATAGCCAGGATGGGATAGTAAATGTATTGAATAATCTTCAGTGCGAGATGGATACGAGTGTTTAATGAGTACCGATCATGATATGTAGAAAGGTAGTAAAGATCCGAGGATAAACTCCTGTCCATTGTTGTAACATTCCAATCTATTATTCTCAGATTCTGACCCATTGTTGTAACATTCCAGTCATTTGTTCTCAGATTCTGATCTATCCTTTCTCTCTCTCTGGAGCCACTGATCTCTGCTGTGCCAGGGTTGATGTTCCAGCTGAAACTATGGGATACAACATGGGAGCCCCTGATTAATAGAAGATGGAAAACTTCCAGTGACACAATTAGGGTCCATTGGGATTGACATTAATTACAGACACTAAACAAACAGATTCAGTTAACCCTTTTCAACACAGCAGTTTTTGTACCACAATAAAGTAGATCATTTACCCAGTCTGGATGGGATGCATGTGGGTTGCTGAGGGATGGAATGGTGGAAGTAGCAGAGGCACTGGCCAGCATATTCCAATCCCTCTTGGACATGGGAGTGATAACGTAATTTCACTGGCTCACCACTCTCTGGGTGAAGAAATTTCTCCTCATTTCAGTCCTGAAAAGTTTACCCCGTATCCTTAGACTATGACCCCTGGCTCTGGACTCCCCCACCATCGGGAGCATCCTTCCTACAACTACCCTGTCAAGTCCTGTTCGAATTTTATAGGTTTCTATGAGATCCCTCTTCACTCTTCCGAACTCCAGCGAATATAATCCTAACTCTCCTCATACATCAGTCCCGCCATCCCAGGAATCAGTCTGATAAACCTTTGTTGCACTTTCTCTATAGCAGGAACATCCTTTCTCGGAGAAGGAGACCACAACTGCACACAATATTCCAAGTGCGGCCTCACCAAGGCCCTGTATAATTGCAGCAAGACATCCCTGCTCCTATTCTCGAATCCTGTCTCCATGAAGGCCAACATAACATTCGCCTTTTTCTACCGCCTGTTGCACCTGCATACTTACCTTCAGTGACTGGTGTACGAGAACACCCAGGTCATGTTGCATATTCCCCTCTCTCAGTTTATAGCTATTCAGATAATAATCTGCCTTCCTGTTTTTGCTACCAAAGTGGATAATCTCACATTTATTCACATTATACTGCATCTGCCATGCAATAGCTCACTCACTCAACTTGTCCAAATCACCCTGAAGCCACTCTGCATCCTCCTCACAACTCACCCTCCCACCCAGTTCTGTGTCTTCTGAAAATTTGGAGATATTACATTTAGTTCCTTCATCTAAATCATTAATATAGAGTGTGAATAGCTGGGGTCCTAGCACCGATCCCTGTGGTACCCCACTAATCACTGCCTGCCTTTTGGAAAAAGATCCGTTTATCACTACTCTTTTTTTTCCATCTGCCAACCACTAACCCCATGCGCTTTAATTTTACACACTAATCTTTTCTGTGGGACTTTGTCGAAAGCATTCTGAAAGTCCAAATAAACCACATTCTCTGGCTCCCCCTCATCCACTCTGTTAGTTACATACTCGAATAGTCTGATAGATTTATCAAGCATGATTTCCCTTTCGTAAACCCATGCTGACTCTATCCGTTTCTAACACTGTTCTCCAAGTGCTCTGTCACACAAACTTTGATAATGGACTCTAGAACTTTCCCCACTACCGACGTCAGGCTGACTTGTCTATAATGCCCTGCTTTATTTCTACCTCCCTTTTTAAATGGTGGGGTTACATTAGCTGCCCTCCAATCAGCTGGAACTGTTCCAAAGTCGAGAGAAGCTTGAAAGATGACCACCAATGCATCCACTATTTTTAGGTCACTTCCTTAAGTAATGTGGGATGTAGATTATCAGGCCCTGAGGATTTATCGGCCTTCAATACCATCAACCTCTCCAACACAATTTCTCTACTAATACTGATTTCCTTCGGTTCCTTCCTCTCACTAAACCCTGTGTTCCCCAACATTTCTGGTAAGATATTTGTGTCATCCTTTGTGAAGACAGAATCAGAGTATGCATTTAGTTAGTTAGCCATTTCTTTGTTTCCCATAATAAATTCCCATGTTTCTAACTGTAAGGAGCTACATTTGTCTTAACCAATCCTTTCCTCTTCACATACCTACAGAAACCTTTTCAGTCACGTTGTATGTTCCCCGCAAGCTTACTCGTGTACTTTATTTCCCCCTTATTACTCAATCACTTGGTCCTCCTTTGCTGAATTCTAAACTGCTCCCAATCCTCAGGTCTGTTGTTTCTTTCTGGCGAATGTATATGCCTCTTCCGTGGATCTTATACTATCTCTAATTTTCCTTGTAAGCCATGGTTTGGCTACCTTTCCCATTTTACTTTTGCGCCAGACAGGAGTAAACAATTGTTGCAGTTCATCAGTGCACTCTTTGAATATTGCCATTGCCTTTCCACCATCATCCCTTTAAGTAACGTTTCCCAATCCATCAGAGCCAACTCGTGCCTCATACCTTCATACTTTCCTTTATTAAGATTCACGACCCTAGTCTCAAAATCAACTACGTCACTCTCCATCTTGGAGTCATAGATTCGTACAGCATAGAAACAGGCCCTTCGGCCCACTGCGTCCATGCCGAGCATAATGCCGAGCTATACTGATTCCACGTGCCTGCATTAATTCCATATCCGCCTATGCTTTGCTCATTCAAATACCTGTCCAGATGACTCTTAAATGTGGCTACTGTTCCTGCCTCCACCACCTCCTCTGGCAGCTCATTCCAGATACGCACTATTCTTTGTGTGAAAAATGTACCCTTTTAATCCCCTTTTATCCTCCTCCCTTTCATCTTAAATCTATGCCCTCTAGTTTTAGTCACCCCTGCCATGGGAAACAGACTCTGGCTACCTGCTCTATCTATGCCTGTCATAATTTTATATACCTCCATCATGTTCCCTCTCAGCCGTCTTTGCTCCAGGGAAAACAGACCCAGCCTACCCAATCTCTCTTTATAACTCAAGCCCTCCAAACCAGGCAACATCCTTATGAATCTTTTCTGCACCGTCTCTTGCTTAATCACATCTTTCCTGTAGTGCTGCGACTAGAACTGCACACTGTACTCCAAATGCGGAATAACCAATGTTATGTACAACTGTAACATGACGTCCCAACTCTTGTACTCCATGCCGCAGTTGATGGAGACAAGCATGCCATACACCTTATTCACCCCCCTGTCTACCTGTGTTGTCACATTCAGGGAACTATGCACTTGCACCACAATGTCTCTCTGCTCAACAACACTCCCCAGGCCCTGTCATTCACTGGTTATGTCCTGCCCTGGTTTAACTTCCCAAAATGCATCACCTCGCACTTGCCTGCATTAAATTCCATTTGCCAATTCCTTGCCCACTTTCCAAGTTTATCCATATGCTGTTGTAACCTTAGATAACCTTCTTCACTTTCTACTATTCCATCAATTTTTGTTTCATCTGCAAACTTACCAATCATGCCCCCAACATTCATATCCAAGTCATTAATATATATGACAAACAAGAGAGGGCCCAGAACCGATCCCTGCGGCACACCACTGGTCACCGTCCTCCAATCTAAAAAACAACCCTCCAGTTCCACCCTCTGCCTCCTATTACCAAACCAATTTTGTATCCAATTGGCTAGCACACCCTGGATCCCATGTGTTCGAACCTTCTGGACCAGCCGACCATGCGGGACCTTGTCAAAGGCCTTGCTAAAGTCCATGTAAACAACGTCCATCGCCCTGCCCTCGTCAATCCTCTTGGTCACCACCTCAAAAAGCTCAATCAAATTCCTGAGACATGATTCCCATGCACAAAGCCATGCTGAATATCTCAAATCAGATGTTGCCTTTCCAAATGCATATAAATCCTGTCTGTCTGAATCCCTTCCAATAACTTTCCCATCACTCATGTAAGGCTCACTGGCCTGTAGATCCCTAGCTTATCACTGCTGCCCTTATTAAATAAAGGCACAACATTAGCTATCCTCCAGTCTTCCGGTACCCCACCCGTGGCTAACGATAATGTAGAAATCTCTGCTCGGGCTCCAGGAATATCCTTCCTTTCTTGCCATAGCATCCTAGGATACACCTGGTCAGGCCCTCGGGATTTATCTACCTTAATGCGCTTCAGAACCTCCAACACCTCCTCCTTTGTAATGTTGATATGCTCCAGGATATCGCTGTTCCCTCCCTTGAACTCACTAGCTTCCATGTCGTCTCCATGGTAAATAAAAACGAGAAGTATTAGTTTAAGACCTCGCCCATTTCCCGTGGCTCCACACATAGATTACCACACTGATCCTTAAGGGGACCTACTCTCCCCCTCGCGTCCCTTTTCCTCTCAATATACTTATAAAATATTTTACGATTCTCCTTTAGCTTATCTGCCAGCGAAATCTCATGGCCCCTTTTCACCCTCCTAATTTCCTTATTAAGTGTACTCCTATATCCCCTGTACTCCTCGAGGGACTCGTTTGATCCCCACTGTCTATACCTGACATATACCTCCTTCTTTGTCCTGTGGAGACCCTCAACATCCCTTGTCAACCAAGGTTCCCTAAACTTGCCAGCCTTGCCTTTGCATCTAACAGGAATATGCCAGCACATAACTATTCCTTTCTCACTTTTAAAAGCCACCCACTTGCCAGACGTCCCTTTACCTGTAAACCGTATCTGCCATTCAACTTTTGAGAGTTCCTGTCTGATGCCATCGAAATGAACCTTCCTCCAATTTGGGACTTCAACCTGAGGACCAGTCCTATCCTCTTCCATAACTATCTTGAAGCTAATAGAGTTATTGTCACTGGTCCCAAAGTGCTCCCCCACTGACACATCATCTACCTGCCCATCTTCATTTCCTAAGAGGAGGTTGAGTGCAGCCTTTTCTCTAGTAGAGCCATCAACATACTGCTTCAGAAAACTATCCTCGTCACACTTAACAAATTCTTGCCCATCTGATCCCTCAGCACTAAGCCAGTCCCAGTCAATATTAGGTAAGTTAAAATCACTTGCTATTACAACCTTATAATTCCTACACCTATCTGTGATTTCCCGACATATATGCTCCTCCAATTGAGCTGCCAGTCTTGCCTATCCCTCAACCACGTTTCTTTAATAGCTACAATATCACATTCCCATGTACTGACCCATGCTCTGAGTTCATCTGCCTTACCTGTAAGGCCTCTTACATTAAAGTACATGCAGTTTAGCCTACCAGATCTTCCACGCTCCCTGTCCAGCCCCTGCCAGGCCCGCCTACTGGACTTGCTTGCATTAACCTCGACATTTACCTCAACTATCTCATCGGAGAGACTACTACTTTGAGTCCTACCCTCCTGCAAGACTAGTTTAAACCCTCCCGAGTAGTACTAACAAATCTCCCCGGAAGGATATTGATTCCCTTCCAGTTTAGATGCAACCTGACCGTTTTGTACAGGTTACCTCTGCACCAGAAGAGATCCCAATGATCCAAGTAGCTGAAGCCCTCCCGCCTACACCAGCTCTTCAGCCACACATTCCTTTGCCTAATCCTCCTTTTCCTACCCTCACTAGCACGTGGCACAGGGAGTAATCCTGAGATTCTTCTTCTTCATTGGGCCTCCTAGTCTCGAGAAACAATGGATAAGCGCCTGGAGGTGAACAGTGGTGTGTGGAGCAGCTCCTGGAGTGGCTATAAAGGCGTATTCTAGAGTGACAGGCTCTTCCACAGATGCTGCAGAAAAATGTGTTTGTCGGAGCTGTTACACAGTTGGCTCTACCCTTGCGCTTCTGTCTTTTTTCCTGCCAACTGCGAAGTCTCTTCGACTCGCCACACTTTAGCCCTGCCTTCATTGCTGCCCGCCAGCTCTGGCGATCGCTGGCAACTGACTCCCACAACTTGTGATCTTTGTCAAAGGACTTCATGTCGCGTTTGCAGACGTCTTTAAAGCGGAGATGCGGATGGCTGGTGGGTCTGATACCAGTGACGAGCTCGCTGTACAATGTGTCTTTGGGGATCCTGCCAACTTCTATGTGGCTCACATGGCCAAGCCATCTCAAGCGCCGCTGACTCAGTAGTGTGTATAAGCTGGGGATGTTGGCCGCCTCGAGGACTTCTGTGTTGGAGATACGGTCCTGCCACCTGATGCCAAGTATTCTCCGGAGGCAGCGAAGATGGAATGAATTGAGAGTTGCTGTTGGCTGACATACGTTGTCCAGGCCTCGCTGCCAAAGAGCAAGGTACTGAGGACACAGGCTTGGTACACTCGGAGTTTTGTGTTCCGTGTCAGTGCGCCATTTTCCCACACTCTCTTGGCCAGTCTGGATATAGCAGTGGAAGCTTTTCCCATGCGTTGTTGATTTATTTTTAGAGATACAGCACTGAAACAGGCCCTTCGGCCCACCGAGTCTGTGCCAACCATCAACCACCCACTGATACTAATCCTACACTATACCATATTCCAACCACATCCCCACCTGTCCCTATATTTCCCTACCACATACCTCCACTAGGGGCAATTTTATAATGGCCAATTTACCTATCAACCTGCAAGTCTTTGGCATGTGGGAGGAAACCGGAGCAGCCGGAGGAAACCCACGCAGACACAGGGAGAACTTGCAAACGCCACACATTTCTGCATCTAGAGACAGGTTACTGGTGATAGTTGAGCCTAGGTGGGTGAACTCTTGAACCACTTCCAGAGCGTGGTCGCCAATATTGATGGATGGAGCATTTCTGACGTCCTGTCCCATGATGTTCGTTTTCTTGAGGCTGATGATTAGGCCAAATCCTGAGAGTAACCCTAGAGGTTCTACTTTTTAACCTTCTGCCTAACTCCCTATATTCACTGTGCAGGACCTTATCTCTCTTCCTGTGTATATCGTTAGCACCAATATGGACCACGACCTCTGGCTGCTCACTCTCCCCTTTCAGAATTTCCTGCAGCCACTCCGAGACATCCTTGACCCTAGCAGCAGGGAGGCAACATATCATCCTGGTGCCTCTTTTGCGGCCACAGAAACGCCTTCCTGCACCCTCTACGATAGAATCCCATATCATGATAGCTCTTCCACTCCTTTTCCTCCCCTGCTGTGCAGCAGAGCCCTCTGTGGTCCCATGGGCCTGGCTGTTGCCGCTTTCCCCTGGGAGGTCACCCCCCCAACAGTATCCAAAGTGGTCGATCTGTTTGAGAGCGGGGTGGCCACAAGAGACTCCTGCTCTACCTGCCTGTGCCTACTACTCTGTCTGGTGGTCACCCATCGCTTTTCTGCCTGTGCAGCTATTACCTGCGGTGTGACCAACTCGCTAAACATGTTATCCACGACTTCCTCAGCATTACGGATGCTCCACAGTGATTTCACCCGCAGCTCCATCTCCGTAATGTGGGTAACCAGCAGCTGCAGATGGATACACTTCCTGCACACATGGTCACCAGGGACACTGGGAGCATCCCTGATTTCCCACATAACGCAGGAGGAAAATCACGGGGCTGAGCTCTCCTGTCATGACCTACCCTTAGATTAATTAGTTACACCCTTAATTTAAAAAAATACTAATTACATGAGGGGCCTTGTTCTGCCCACGTCAATCGAAGGTTCTTAATAATTAAAAAAAAGAAACACTTCAGCAGTACTCACCTTATCACCAGAGTTTTTTTTTCCACAAAAATAAACTTTTCACTTTTTTAAAGATATCTACAGGCACTAACAGCTGCTATTCACCCAACCAATCAGCTTGCAACTCTCCTCTGACGTCACTGTTGGCTTTCTTCCTGAAGAATTCTTTCATATTATGGTCGCTCATCCTCAAGGGATTTCACACAACTAGATTGTCAATTATTCCTCTCTCTTTACACAATACCCAGTCTGGGATGGCCTGTTCTCTAGTTGGTTCCTCAAAGTATTGGTCCAGAAAACTATCCCATATACATTCCATGAATTCCTCCTTGACGTTATTGTGACAAATCTGATTTGACCCAATCTATATGCAGATTAAACTCACCCATAATTACAGATGTTGCTTTATCGTATGCATCTCTAATTTCCTGTTTAAGACCATTCCCACATCACCACCACAGTTTGGGGGTTTATATATAACACCCACTAACGTGTATTGCCCCTCAGTGTTTCTCAGCTCTACCCATACAGACTCCACATCATCAGAGCTAATATCCTTCCTCACTATTGCGTTAATTTCCTTTTTAACCTGCAATGCAACTCCACCGCGGATGGAAATAAGCCGTTTTACTGATGGTGTGAATATTTGTTCAGAAGCTCATCGCCAGGTATCTCAAGGTTAACTATGTAACCACGTTTCTGAACAGTTTGACTTCGTCTCAAGCATTTACAAAGGAGAGGGATGGAGTGTGTAGCTAGGAAATGTTTGGAGTGGAGACAGAAAACAATGGCTTCAATCTTCTCAATATTTAATTGACATTGCAGATGTGTGAGGTAATACATTTTGAAAGGATGAATGAGGAGAGACAATACAAGTTAAATGGTACAACTATAAAGGTGGTGAAATAACAGAGACACTTGGGGTATTTGTACACAAATCTTTGAAGGTGGCAGGAAAGGTTAACTAGACAGTTAATAAATATATGGCATTCTCGGGTTTATAAATAGAGGCAAAAAGAACAAAAGCAAGGACATTATGTGAAACATATATAAAATACTAGTTCAGCTCCACCTGGAGTCTTGTGTCGAATACTGGGAACCACACTTTAGGAAGGACATGAATCCTTCGGAGAGGGTACAGAACTGTTTTACGAGAATTTGTGCAGGCATGAGGGATTACAGTTATGGAGCTGGGGTTGTTCTGCTTAGAGCAGAGAACTTTCAGAGGAGATTTAATTGAGCTGTTTAACATTAGGAAGGGTTTAGATAAATTAAATAAAGAGAAACTGTTTCCAATGTCCAAGGGACCGGTAATCAGAGACATAGATTTAAGGCGATTGGTAAAAGAAGCAGACATGAGGATTTTTGTTTTTGAGTGGTTTGGATTTGGGATGCACTCTCTGATAAGCTGATGGATACAGATTCAATAGTTGATCCCAAAAGGGAATTGGATAGATATCTGAAGCAGAAAAAATGTTAGGATATAGTGAAAGAGTCAGGGAGTGGGAGTAACTGGATTGCTCTTTGAAAGGGCCAGCACAGACTTGATGGGCCGAATGACATCATTCAGGACTGTGCTATTCTATGATTCTATGATTGTTCCTGTCTGTACTTTCCCAATATTCCTATCCTTTCAGCAGCTGTTTGATAAAGTAGCACATAACAGCCGTGTTAGCAAATTAGAAACACTTGGGATTAAAGGACCAATGTCAGCCGTGGCTCAGTTTGTCGCTCTCTCCCCTTTCAGTCACAAGCTTCTAGGATCAAGTGTCACTGCAGGACTTGATGACAAGAATCAAGGCTGACACTGCAGTCCTGTACTGAGTGAGTGCTGCACTGTCCGAGGTGCCGCCTCATCAAATAAAAGGAAAAGCCAGGCCCCGTCTGCCCTCTCAAGTGGATGTAAAGATCCTATGGAATTATTTAGAAGGTCAGGGGAATTATTCCCAGTTTCCTGGTCAACATTTACCCCTCAAATTAACATTACAAAAACAGATCTGATCATGATCACACTGCCACTTGTGGGATCTTGCTGTGCGGAAATTGGCTGTGTTTTTCCTGCATTCCAAGACAGACAAAACGGTAAAAGGTACTCGTTAGTTGTAAGTCGCTTTGGGACATGCAGTGATCATGAAGGCGTTACATAAATGGAAGTCCTTTTTTTTATTTTCAATGACAGCATGCAGGAAATTAGGTCAGTGACAGAAAGCAGAGAGCAGCGGAGAATGGTTGTTGTTTAGTCTGGAGGGAAGTACAAAGTGCGGTTCCCCAGGGTCACTGTTGGAATCACTGTTGATGTATGTTAATGCAATGGGCTTGTGTACAGAGAGGACAATTTCAACGTTTTCAGAGGGCAGGAATCTCAGAAATGTTAATAAACAGTGTGATGGATAGTAACAGACTTCAGCAGGACAGAGACTGACTGGTGAAATGGACAGGAACATGGCAGATGTAATTTAACACAGTAAAGTGTGAAGTGAGACATTTGGGTAGGCAATATGAGGAGAAACAATATAAATTCAATGGTACCATTATAAAGTGGGTGCAGGATTAGAGAGACTGGGGGTGGACACACACACAGATCTTTGAATGTAACATGTAGTGTCCTTGGTGTTAGAGAGAGAGGCACAGAGTAATAAAACTCAGGAGGAAATGCTGATGTTCATCCATCATTGGTTAGGTCCCAGCTGGAGAATTGTGTCCAGTTCTGATCACCACACTTTGGTAAGGATGTCAAGCACTTAGTGAATATACTGAGGTGATTTACAAGAATGGTACCAGGTATCTGGGAATTCAGTTACGTGGAGAGATTGGAAAAGCTGGGATTGTTCTCTTCTGAGCAGTGAAGGGTAAGGAGAGATTTAATATAGAATTCAAAATCATGAAGGGTTTTGATAGGTTAATTAATGTGAAACTGTTTCCAGTGTCAGAAAGTTCAGTTTTAAGAAGACACAGATTGAAGGTAATTGACAAAGAACCAAAGGTGAAATGAGGAGAATTTTCTTACACAGCGAGTTGTTGGGATCTGGAATTCACTGCCTGAAAACATGGTGGAAGCAGATTCAATGATATCTTTCAAAAGAGAATTCAGCAAATACATGAATTGGAATTTAAAAAGCTGGGGAGTGAGTCAAAAGGAGGAGAGAGGAACTAATTTGATATCTCTTTCAAAGAGACTGCACTGACACAATGGGCCGAATATCCTCCTTCTGTGCGTAGGGTTTGTGATTCATGATCTGCCCGTGCCGGTACTTGTTGAGGCAGGTGACACACAAATCTCCTGCTTTCTCCTCATTTCCATGAATTCTACTTGCTGCCCAGGGTGACCCACGCTGATGTCTGTCTGCACATTAACTGGGAGCGAAGTGTGCGTGAGGCTGGCTCGTGTTTCAGCCAGCATTCAGATTTTAAAGGCAGACTGTCCCTCTTAAAGGGAAGCTGCACTGAATCACAGGAGGCTGCGTGTGCTGCTGGTGCTGCTGACTGTGAATTCTGCAATTGGAAACAAGGTAAATGGAATACTCGGACTGAGAGAGGCATCTGCAGTTCACGGATGTGGTGCTGGAGGCCTTAGTCATGGAGGGGAACAGGAGGAGGGAGGCCATGTTTTCAAAGCGTGGGGCCGAGGCCCTCAAGTAACACTCTCCGAAGGGAATGGGAGCAGGTGGCCTGGGAGGTCAATGCAAGAAGTCCGGCCCCGAGGACCTGGCAGCAGAGTCAGAAGAAGTTTAATGAGCTCACACGGGTGATCAATGTCGGTGAATTCATCTCCACATGGCATCTCCTACCCCCAACACAACCAACGTCTCACACTGCTCAATGTACCACACCCCCATCACTCACCCATCAGCAATCCCTAACACTCAGGACTCACACCTAACATTCACTTACTCCACCTCACCCTCACACATCTTCCACTGGTGCCAGCCTCGCACCCACCTCTCAATGCCTCCACATACCTCCAGCTATTCAGCTATGGTAGGCAAATCACCCAAACACAGTGAAACACAATCACTGCCATTCTGCTCTCTCTCTTACAGGACAAGGTGGCCCATAATCACAGGGAGCAGCAGTGTTCCGGCGAGGGCCAGGCATACCTTCATCCCCTGAGCCTGAGGGAGGAGATGGTTCTTCACATCATGGGACCGGCTGTGACAGAGCCCGTAACATCCGGCATCACCGACAGTATTCAGGATGATGCTGTGCTCCTGCCTTATGTCCCTTCTTAACTCCCACCTCCCCCTCATCCTGCTGTCTGGGATGATGTACAAGCTGCAGATGGTGGGACCATTGACCTCCTGCTTTCCATCCCACCCTCAATCCCTCACCCCAACTTTCCCCTTCTAATGTTATACTTTCCAATGATAACCCAAAACTACCAGCTTCCCAGTCACAGCAGCTCCAGGAGACAGAGAGAGAGCAGCAGCACAGCACTGATGGCGAAGCACCATCACTTGGTCTAATACTCACAGCCAACAGTTCAAATACTTACACTGTGTGTGCTTTAGAGGCTGGTATAGAGTCGGAATCTACACGTGGTGAGTCACCGAGCACAAGTGAGCTGCAGCCAGGCCAGGGGGAAAGGATAGTCCATGTGTCAGCTCACCAGAGGGCGAGGTCACAAACGAGTTATAATACACAGGACTCAGATATGAACATTGCTGGAACTGCATACACGAGAATGCTGATGGACATGTACACTGAGATACTTTGTCCATTGACAGGCCTGTCAGACAGTCTGTTATCACTGTCAAGGAACATGGAGGAGTCCGGCTCCAAGATGGCACAGGACATTGCACAGAGATTGAAGCCCATTCTTTCCCCTGTGGAAGTGGTCACTAACTCCATGACATCACTCGCAGACCCAGCCATGATACTGCATCTGGTAACCATTGTCTCAGCTTCCACTGCAGCACAGACGGCAGACACCCAACGTCTCAGTGCTGCAATGGAAGCTCAGACTGAGGTCATGAGATCCATGCTTGCTGCCATGCAGGATCAAGCTTCTCTGGTGGGTAGGGCAGAGCCCCCTCCTCTTGCCTCTTGACATAGATTGCCCTCTCTGCAGCCTCTGATCCATCTGTTGGTCATGTTACAGACCCAGAGACACTGTAACTACAGTCCTCAAACCTCGTCCAGAATTGGGTCACAAAGTCCTCTGTCCTGCCTGAATGTCTGCAGCAGCTCACAACACAACGTCCAGAAAAACATCCAAAGCACCTCCACTAACTTTACAATGGCATTAGCAGGTCAAAAGCCCCTCACCTGTAAGTTCGATGCCTGGTCCTTTGAAATAACAAGTGACTAACACAGATTGTCAGTGGACATCCACAGACCAAGTTTCAAGGACAGACATCAACATTGTTGAGCTGGTGCACTGACGTCACCTTGAACCCTCCTTACACTAACAGCACATACATAGAACGCCCGGGCAAGTCCCCTGCCCAGCATGGGGCACTGTGTTGGCCACACTAGAAGTGGCCGGCTGTGCAGATAGCATCATTTTATGGATCAAGGTTTCTGTAACATTGGCACCAGCATGAAATCACAGCCGGGGGAGATAGAGAGAAAAAGCAACTCACTTTCAATGGGGAATTGGGAAAAGAGTTGAAGGCATAATATTTTCAATAATATGGGATATGGACAGGGAAATGGGACTAATTGGAGGGGTGAGGCCATGGAGGGATTCAAACACATGAATGAGAATATTTAAATTAAGGTGCTGCCAGACCGGGAGCCAATGTAGATCAGTGAGCACAGGGGTGATGGGTGATCAGGATTTGGGGTGATGGGTGATCGGGATTTGGTGTATATTAGTTTACAGGCAGCAGAGTTCTGGATGGTCTGTGGTTTATGGAGGTTTATAACTGGGAGGGTGACCAGGACAGAATTGGAATAGTCAAGTGTGGATTTAACAAAGGCACAGATGAGGGCTTATGCAGGAGATGTTTTGAGACAGAGGTGGACATGGGTGATATTACAGAAGTGGTATTAGGCAGGTTAAGTGATGGAGAGAACATGACGATGAACTCAGCTCAGGTATAAATAGAACATAGAGGTTGTAAACTGTCTGTTTCAGCCTCAGACATTGGCTAGTGAGGTCGATATAGACAGTGGATAGGGAGCAGACTTTGTGAGAGAGTTTGAAGACAGAGGCTTTAGTATTCCCAGGATTTACATGACAAGAACACAAGTCAGTGACATATGGTTTATAGATTTAATAGTTGGATACAGAGACTTACCAGGGACACCAATAATAGCGAGGATGGGATAGTAAATCGTTTGAATCATCTTTAGTGCATAATAGATTCGCATTTCTAATGTTCTCCAATAATAATCTGCAGTAACTTCGCCAAACTAATAGGATAAACTCTTGCTGCCCATTTTTGTAAAATTCGAATCTATTGTTCTCAGATTCTGATCAATCCTTTCCCACTCTCTGGAGCTGCTGTTAGTGTGGGGGTGATGCTCCCGGCTTGGAATAACACATTGAAAGAAATCCCTTATTAATGGAAGTGGAAAACTCTCCAATGACACAATTAAGGTGCATGGAGACTGACATTAATTACACACATTGAACAAACAGATTCAGTTAACCCCTGTCAAACCAACAATTAGTGTTCCAAAATAAAGTAGAACATTTACCCAGACTGGATGTTATGTATGAGGTTTGTTAAGGGAAGTAGTGGTAGAGTCACTGGCCAGAAGCTTTCACTCCTCCTTGGCTATGGGAGTAGTGACAGGGGAGTGGAGGACTGTAAATTATGCACCCTATTTTTTAAAAAAAGAGATTGGATAAACCCTGTAACTTCTGACCAATCAGTCTAATGTTGGCGATTGGAAATTTCTAGAGGCCATAACCCAGCTCAAAAATATATCTTTCTTGGAAAAACATCTGATAATAAATGACAAACAGGATGGATAGCTTGATAACCAATCATGTCTGATAATCTTGATCAAGTTAGTTGATGACATAACTGTGAGTGTTGATGAGGTCAGCGTGTTTCGTGTTATGTATATGATCTTTCAAAAGACCTGTGATCAAATGACATTTCATAGACTTGTTATTAAAAACTGGATGACATGGATTAATGTGAGAGTGATAGTGTGGATATGACATTGACTCAGGGACAGAAAGCAGAGAGAAGTTGTGAACAGACATTGTTTAATCTGGGGGTGGAGAAGTATACAGTGATGTTTCTCAGGGGTCAGTATGAGAACCATTGCTGTTCCTGACATATAGATAGATGCATGATATAGACTTAAATGTAAAAATAAACAATTTCAACTCCTGCAGATGACATGAAACTCATATGTAAGGGTGGCAAAGGCGCAGACCACAGAATTATCCAACCTCACAGACTGTATATGTTTTTAAAAAATTATCATGGACTCTCATCCAACACCAATGTATTTCTCACTCTAATTTATTTATGTGTGATTCTCGTTTGAGTGTGTGCGTGAACGTGTAGCGTACATGTTTATTATTTTATGCAGATCCAGTTTAGATCGTTAAGTATAATAAACTCACCTCTTGTTTAATCTCAAGAAAACCTGTCTGACTGGCTCTTTCACGAGCACAATAAAGATATAAGGTAAAACACTCACTGAGGTGGTCAGCACGTCCAATGCGATAAAGGAATAAACCCTATTGTGGTCAAATGAGAGATAGGAGAAGAGGGGATCTGGGAACCCTCCTCACATGGCTGTAACAGAAATTGATTGTAACCCAATGACAAACGAGAAATTAGATGTAGGAAAAACAATTGATTCCCAGAAAAAAATGAAGATTTCAATGTAGGTTTTATTGTGGCTTTCGCTGCTACAGCACTAAAAAGTTCACATTCAGAGACAGTACCATCCTAAGCCACAGCTTATGAAAATATGAACAGATGAATTAGGATCACGAGTAGGCCACTCGGCTCCTCAAGCCTGCTCTGCCATTCAATAAGGTCATGACTAATCTGATTGTAAACTCGACTTCACATTTCCACCTGCCCCCGATAACCTTTCACCCCCTTGCTTATCAATAATCTATCTACCTCTGCCTTACAAATATTCAAAGACTCTGCTTCCAGCGCCTTTTGAGGAAGAGATTTCCAAAAACACATGACCCTCACAGGAAAAAAATCTCCTCATCTGTGTGTTAAATGGGTGACCCCCTTATTTTTAAATAGTGACCCCTAATTCTAGATTCTCCCACAATGGGAAACATCCTTTCCGCATCCACCCCGTCAAGACGCCTCAGAGTCCTATATGTTTCAATGAAGTCGCCTCTTACTCTTCTAAAGTCCAGCGGATACAAGCCCAGCCTGTCCAATATTCCCACATAAGACGGCCCGCCCATTCCAGGTATCAGTCTAAATAGCCTTCTCTGTATTGCCCCCAATACATTTACATTATTCCATTAACAAGGAGACCAATACTGTACACAATACTCCAGATGTGGTCTCACCAATGCCCTGGAAAACTGAAGCATGACCTCCATACTTTGCTATTCAAGTTCTCTTGCTGTAAACAATAACATGCTATTAGTTTTCCAATTACGTGCTGTACCTGCTTACTAGCCTTTTGTGATTCATGCACTTGGACACCCAGATCCCTCTGCATCTCAGTGCACTGCTATCTCTCACCATTTAGATAACAGGCTTCTTTTTTATTCTTCCTGCCAAAGTGGACAATTTCACACTTTCCTGCAGTATACTCCATTTTCCAGGTCTTTGCCCACTCACTTAACCTATCTATATTCCTTTGCAGTCCCCTAAGTCCTGTTCACAGCTTAGTTTCCTACATATCTTTGTGTCATGGGAAAATTTAGCAACCATACCTTCGGTCCCTTCATCCAATTCATTTATATAAATTGTAAAAAGTTGAAGATCCCTGTGGTACACCACTCGTTTCATCTTACCAACCAGAAAATTACACATTTATGCTGACATTCGGTTTTCTGTTAGCTAGTCAATCTTCTTTCCATACCAATATGTTACCCCCGACACCATGAGCTTTTATTTTCCACGATAAACTTTGATGTTGCATCTTATCAAATGCCTTATAGAAATCTAAGTGCAGTACATCCACCGGTTCTCCTTCATCCACAGCACATGTAACTCAAAGAACAAAGAACAAAGAACAAAGAAAATTACAGCACAGGAACAGGCCCTTCGGCCTTCCAAGCCTACGCCGATCCAAATCCTCTATCTAAACCTATCGCCTATTTTCTAAGGGTCTGTATCTCTTTACTTCCTGCCCATTCATGTATCTGTCTAGATACATCTTAAAAGACTCCATCGTGCCCGCGTCTACCACCTCTGCTGGCAACGCGTTCCAGGCACCCACCACCCTCTGCGGAAAGAACTTTCCACGCATATCCCCCGTAAACTTTTCCCCTTTCACTTTGAACTCATGTTCCCTTGTAATTGAATCCCCCACTCTGGGAAAAAGCTTCTTGCTATCCACCCTGTCTATACCTCTCATGATTTTGTACACCTCAATCAGGTCTCCCCTCAACCTCCGTCTTTCTAATAAAAATAATCCTAATCTACACAACCTCTCTTCATAGCTAGCGCACTCTATACCAGGCAACATCCTGGTGAACCTCCTCTGCACCCTCTCCAAAGCATCTACATCCTTTTGGTAATGTGGCGACCAGAACTGCACGCAGTATTCCAAATGTGGCCGAACCAAAGTCCTATACAACTGTAACATGACCTGCCAACTCTTGTACTCAATACCCCGTCCGATGAAGGAAAGCATGCCGTATGCCTTCTTGACCACTCTATTGACCTGCGTTGCCAGATTCAGGGAACAATGTACCTGAACACCCAAATCTCTCTGTACATCAATTTTCCCCAGGATTTTTCCATTTCCTGTATAGTTCCCTCTTGAATTGGATCTTCCAAAATGCATCACCTCACATTTGCCCTGATTGAATTCCATCTGCCATTTCTCTGCCCAACTCTCCAGTCTATCTATATTCTGCTGTATTCTCTGACTGTCCCCTTCAGTATCTGCTACTCCACCAATCTTAGTGTCGTCTGCAAACTTGCTAATCAGACCACCTATACTTTCCTCCAAATCATTTATGTATATCACAAACAACAGTGGTCCCAGCACGGTTCCCTGTGGAACACCACTGGTCACACGTCTCCATTTTGAGAAACTCCCTTCCACTGCTACTCTCTGTCTCCTGTTGCCCAGCCAGTTCTTTATTTATCTAGCTAGTACACCTTGGACCCCATGCGCCTTCACTTTCTCCATCAGCCTACCATGGGGAACCTTATCAAATGCCTTACTGAAGTCCATGTATATGACATCTGCAGCTCTTCCCTCATCAATCAACTTTGTCACTTCCTCAAAGAATTCTATTAAGTTGGTAAGACATGACCTTCCCTGCACAAAACCATGTTGCCTATCACTGATAAGCCCATTTTCTTCCAGATGGGAATAGATCCTATGCCTCAGTATCTTCTCCAGCAGCTTCCCTACCACTGATGTCAGGCTCACCGGTCTATAATTACCTGGATTTTCCCTGCTACCCTTCTTAAGCAAGGGGACAACATTAGCAATTCTCCAGTCCTCCGGGACCTCACCCATGTTTAAGGATGTTGCAAAGATATCTGTTAAGGCCCCAACTATTTCCTCTCTCGCTTCCCACAGTAACCTGGGATAGATCCCTTCCGGACCTGGGGACTTGTCCACCTTAATGACTTTTAGAATACCCAACACTTCCTCCCATCAAAGAAACTCCATCAAAGAAATCCAACAAACTGATTAAACATGACTTAACTTTCATAAATCCGGGTTGATTCTGCCTGATTACCTCGATTTGTTCTGACTGCTGGCGATATCATCTCTAATAATATCTTCTCAATTTTTCCCCAAGACAAATGTGAAGCTAACTGGCCTGTAGTTTCCTGCTTTCTGTCTCCCTCCCTTTTTGAATAAAGGAGTTATATTGCCAATAAAGGAGTTACATACAGAGTGAAGTAACCTGGTATATGTGAAACGCCCTGTCTGCTAAAAAGTTGAGTAATGTAGCCGGAAGGTTAGGGATTACACTCCGGCCAAATGCTAGGGAATACGTAACCGTTAGACTTGTGGCCAACCATTTTTCTCTTGAAGCTGAAGGCTCAAACAGGGTTAGAATCACTAACAGATAGAGTAATGTTAGCTAAGGTAAAGCTAGAACAGAAAGGACTAGAATTGGAATTCCAGAGAGAGCGAGAAAGAGCAGAGTGAGTGTCAAGAAAGGGAAAAAGTAAGAGTGTTCCAGAAGGAGAAGGAGGAAAGGGAATTATGGCGGCTCAAACAACTAGATGAAGACCCAGTACACCCAGTGAAGGCACAGCTGCTGACGGAGCTATCCCGAGATCAGGACCATGTGCTGAGCATTTAAAGTTCTCCCAGTTCATTCTAAAGTTCAATGAGAAGGATGTGGCAGCACTTTTCTTTCCTTTTAAAACATTTTCAACGCAACTGCAATGACCGTCAGAGAACTGGACGCTGGTTTTACAAAATAAAATAACAGGAAAAGATGAAAGTTCATCAGATTATGAGAGGACTGAAAATGCTATCCTGGGCCCATATGAGATAGTACTGGAGCTGGACCAGCAGAAATTCAGAATCTTTGGAAAGCAGCCTGACCAAACCTCCCTGGCGTTTGAAAGAGTTAAGCAATTTCGGAACATTGGAACATAGGAGCTGCAGTAGGACATCGAGCCTGTTCCACCATTCAATATGATAATAGCTGATCATCCACTTCAATGCCTTTTTCCGACACAATCCCCATTTCCCGTTCCGTCACTGGTATTTAGGCTGGGGCATTGAGTACACCAATTGGGACATCATGTTACATTTGTACGTAACATTGGTTAGGCCGCATTTGGAGTATTGTGGGCAGTTCTGGTCGTCGCACTACACAAAAGATGTGATTAAGCGAGAGAGGGTGCAGAAAAGATTCACAAGGATGTTGCCTGGTTTGAAGGGCTTCAGTTATAAAGAGACTGGATAGGCTGGGTCTGATTTCCCTGCAGCGAAGGAGGCTGAGAGGAGACGTGATAGAGGTATCTCAAATTAAGAGAGGCATAGATAGGGTAGATAGCCAGAGTCTGTTTCCCATGGTAGGGGTGACTAAAACTAGAGGACATAGATTTAAGTTGAGAGGGAGGAGGTCTAAAGGGATCAAAGGGTTAAATGTTTCACACAAAGAATAGTGGGTATTTGGAATGATCGGCCTGAGGAGGTGGTGGAGGCAGGAACAGTAGTGACATTTAAGAGGCATCTGGACAGGTACTTGAATGAGCAAGACATAGAGGGATATGGAATTAATGCAAGCAGTTGGGATTAGTATGGATCGGCATTATAGTCAGCCCGGACGCGGACGGCCGAATGGCCTGTTTCTATGCTGTACGACTCTATGACTCCATTTAGAAATCTGTTAATCTCTGCTTTAAACATACTCAATGACTGAGCTTCCACAGCCCTCCGGGGTAGAGAATTCCAAAGATTCACAACCCTCTGAGAAAAGACATTTCTCCTCATCTCTGTCTTCAGTGGATTTCCACTTATTTCGAAATTGTTTCCCCTGGTTCTAGACTCCCCAACCAGCGGAAACATGTTAGCTGCATCTACCCTGTCTATCACTTTCAGTATTTTGTAGGTTTCAATGAGATCACCTCTCATTCTTCGAAACTCTAGAGAATACAGGCCCAGTTTCCCCAATCTCTCTTCATGGGATGGTCCCGCCATCTCGGGAACAAGTCTGATGAACCGTCATTGCACTCCCTCTATGATCATAACATCCTTCCTAAGGTAAGGGGACCAAAACTGCACACATTACTCCAGGGGCAGTCTAACCAAGTTTCCATACAATTGCAGCAAAACGTCACTACTACTGCACTCAAATCCACTTCAATAAAGGCTAACATACCATTAGTCTTCCTAACTGCTTTCTGCACCTGCATGTTTGTTTTCAGTGACTTATTGACGAGGACATCCAGGTCCCTTCGTACAACTACACTTTCTACTCTCTTACCGTTTAAGAAATACTCTGCACATCTGTTCCTGCGACCGAAGTGGATAACCTCACATCTTTCCATATTATATTTCAACTGCCATGTTCTTGCCCACTCACGAAGTCCGTCCAAATCCCCTTGAAGCCGTTTTGCATCTTCCTCGCAACACTCATTCCCATCTAGTTTACTGGCATCTGAAAACCTGGAAATATTACATTGGTCCCAACATCCTAGTCATTGATACATATTGTGAAGAGCCGGGTCACAAGCATTGATCCCTGCAGTACCCCACTAGTCACAGCCTGCCAAGGCAAGAATGACTCATTTATTCCTACTCTGCTTTCTGCCTGTTCTTCTTCTTTGGGCCTCCTTATCTCGAGAGACAATGGATACGCGCCTGGAGGTGGTCAGTGGTTTCTGAAGCAGCGCCTGGAGTGGCTATAAAGCCCAATTCTAGAGTGACAGGCTCTTCCACAGGTGCTGCAGAGAAATTTGTTTGTCGGGGCTGTTGCACAGTTGACTCTCCCCTTGCGCCTCTGTCTTTTTCCTGCCAACTACTAAGTCTCTTCGACTCGTCACATTTTAGCCCCGTCTTTATGGCTGCCCGCCAGCTCTGGCGAACGCTGGCAACTTACTCCCACGACTTGTGATCAATGTCACAGGATTTCATGTCGCGTTTGCAGACGTCTTTAAAGCGGAGACATGGATGGCCGAAGGGTCTGATACCAGTGGCGAGCTCGCTGTACAATGTGTCTTTGGGGATCCTGCCATCTTCCATGTGGCTCACATGGCCAAGCCATCTCAAGCGCCGCTGACTCAGTAGTGTGTACAAGCCGGGCATATTGGCCGCCTCGAGGACTTCTGTGTTGGAGATACGGTCCTGCCACCTGATGCCAAGTATTCTCCGGAGGCAGCGAAGATGGAATGAATTGAGACGTCGCTCTTGGCTGACATACGTTGTCGAGGCCTCGCTGCCAAAGAGCAAGGTACTGAGGACACAGGCCTGATACACTCGGACTTTTGTGTTCCGTGTCAGTGTGCCATTTTCCCACACTCTCTTGGCCAGTCTGGACATAGCAGTGGAAGCCTTTCCCATGTGCTTGTTCATTTCTGCATCTAGAGACAGGTTACTGGTGATAGTTGAGCCTAGGTAGGTGAACTCTTGAACCACTTCCAGAGCGTGGTCGGCAATTCTGCCTGTTAACTAATCCTTAATCCATGCCAGTACATTATCTCCTATTCCTTGTGCTTCAATTTTACTAACCAACCTCCTGTCGGGGACTTTATCAAAAGCCTTCTGAAAATACAAGTATACCACGTCCACCGACTCCCCTTTATCAATTCTGTGAGCAACATCCTCAAATAACTCCAACAGGTTCGTCAAACATTGTTTCCCATTTATATATCCATGTTGACTCTGCCCAATCAGATCCATTTATCACATTCTTTAGAATAGAGTATAGCTTGTTCCCAGCGACTGATGTAAGGCTAACATGTCTGTAGTGCCCTGTTTTCTCTCTCCCTCCATTCTTAAATACTGGGGAGACATTTTCTATCTTCTAATCTACAGGAACAGTTCCAGAATCTACAGAATATTGAAAGATATTCACCAATGTATCCACTATTTCCAAAGCTTCCTCTTTCAACACTCTGGGATGTAGAATATCAGGTCCTGGGGACTTGTCAACCTTCAGCTCCATTAATTTCTCCAAGCTAACCATCTTACTCATACTAATTTCCTTCACTTCCTCAATCCCCCTAGTCCCTTAGATCTCTAACTCTGGGAGATTTATTGTATCTTCCTCAGGCAGACACAAAATAATCATTTAGCTTCTCTGCCATTTCTCAATTCCCCATTATAAATTCTCCTGACACTGCCTGTAATGGACCCACATTTGTCTTAGCTAAACTTTTCCTTTTTCCGTACCTGTAGAGGATTTTACAGTCCATTTTTGTGTTTGTTTTTGGCCAGTGATATGAGCGCTCAAGATAGAGCCCACATATGAAACCCTCAGAGCGGTGATCCTCCTCGAGGAGTTCATAAACTCGCCCGCTCGCATTAAAACCCACGTAGAGGGCCAGAAGGTTCACAGATATTCTGGCTGATGAATTTTCCCTTGTACGCAAAGCCTTAACCCCAGAGGGAACTCCGTTCCTAGTCACCCCAAAGATCCGAGAATAAAAGGTGGAAGGGTGATCGGAGTCCCAGCAGCCATGGGCAAGAACGAAAATCGGGACACACAAGGGTCCAAAATCAGGCCAAATAGGACGGTACTGAGAGCAGGAGAAATGGCTGAAGATCTGTATGTTTTCACTGGAATAAGGCAGACCACCATCGAGATGACTAATGGACGTGACGGGGAAAACCTGTAGGATTAATCAGGGTCCACCAGAGCAGTGCAGGAAAACGGGCCATGATGGAAAACACAGCAGATCAGGCTGTGCTTTTAACTGTCGCAGTCAGACCCAGTAAACCTACCACTGAGCGTGTGGGAAACTTAACAAAATCCCAGAGTTACCAGGATTTAGTATTAAAAGGAAAAGTGACCCCATACCCCTCGAGTGGGGCAAGCAAGCCCATCGTCATACTGAGGGATACAGGGGCCACCCAATCCCTTCACCTGGGAAAAGGCATCACCTTTCCTCCAGAGAGTACAGTGAATGCTGGAGTGTGAGTGAATGCTATCGGAAGACAGTATATGTCCATACCTTTATATCAGCTGCACTTGGAGTGTGACCCAGTTTCAGGACCGGTAACCATGGGAATTGTACCTAGATTACCGGTGTATGGGTCGACCTGCTCCTGGGTAATGATCTGACAAGGGAAAAGGTGGCAGCTTCCCCAGTAGTTCTTGAGATACCAAAAGAGGTCAGAGAGACAGAACATTTACAGAAGAAGATCCCAGGCATTCTCCCTGATTGTGTGGTGACTCGGTCCATGGCCAAACAATCTCCTGAACTTACACAGCAGACGGTTGACCCTACTGTCTGGTTGTCTGAAACCTTCTTTGGGAAGTTAGAGGACCCAAAGTATGTGTTAAACAGATCCTCCTTAGTTGAGTCTCTGTGTTAAAAAAATAGCACAGACTGTCCAAACCAAAACTGAAGCAGAGGGAGTTGCAGAGTGCTACTATTTAAAGAATGAGGAGCTGATGTGGCAGTGGAGACCTGCTCACAGACCTGCGGATGAAGACTGGACAGTGGTTCACCGCATAGTGGTGCCGCTGAGGTCCCTTAAAGAAATATTAAGAATGTCCCACGAACATCCACTGACTGGACATGTCGGTGTACGAAAAATCGAAGACCGCATAAGAGAGCATTTTGACTGGCCACAACTCACAATTCACCAAAGTGAAGGACTTGGTGGATGATAAGCCAATGGAAGGGAGTGTAGATAGTCTCGGTCATGTCGTTATCAAAAAGGAGGCGTTGGGCGTCTTGCAAAGCATTAAGGTAGATAAGTCCCCAGGGCCTGATGGGATCTTCCACAGAATACTGAGGGAGGCAAGGGAAGAAATTGCTGGGTCCTTGATTGAAATCTTTGCATCCTCATTGGCTACAGGTGAGGTCCCAGAGGACTGGAGAATAGCCAATGTTGTTCCTTTGTTTAAGAAGGGAGGCAAGGATAATCCAGGAAATTATAGGCCGGTGAGCCTTACGTCAGTGGTAGGGAAATTATTAGAGAGCATTCTTCGGGACAGGATTTACTCCCATTTAGAAACCAACAAACTGATTAGCGAGAGGCAGCATGGTTTTGTGAAGGGGAGGTCGTGTCTCACTAACTTGATTGAGTTTTTTGAGGAAGTAACGAAGATGATTGATGAAGGAAGGGCAGTGGATGTTCTCTACATGGACTTCAGTAAAGCCTTTGACAAGGTCCCTCATGGCAGACTGATACAAAAGGTGAAGTCACACGGGATCAGAGGTGAGCTGGCAAGATGGATACAGAACTGGCTCGGGCATAGAAGACAGAGGGTAGCAGTGGAAGGGTGTTTATCTGAATGGTGCACTGTGACTTGTGGTGTTCTGCAGTTCTGTGACCTTTGCTGTTTGTAGTGTCTATAAATGATTTGGAGGAAAATGTAACTGGTCTGATTAGTAAGTTTGTGGACAACACAAATATTGGTGGAGTTGTGGATAGTGATGAGGATTGTCAAAGGATACAGCAGGATATAGATCGGTTGGATACTTGGGCGGAGAAATGGCTGATGGAGTTTAATCCGGACAAATATGTGGTAATGCATTTTGGAAGGTCTAATGCAGTGGGACGTATGCAGTCAATGGCAGAACCCTTAGGAGTATTGACAGGCAGAGAGATCTGGGCGTACAGGTCCACAGGTCGCTGAAAATGGCAACGCAGGTGGATAAGGTAGTAAAGAAGGCATATGGCATGCTTGCCTTCATCGGTCGGGGCATAGAGTATAAAAATTGTCAAGTCATGCTGCAGCTGTACAGAACCTTAGTTAGGCCACACTTAGAATAATGTGTGCAATTCTGGTCGCCACACTACCAGAAGGACGTGGAGGCTTTGGAGAGGGTACAGAAGAGGTTTACCAGGATGTTGCCTGGTCTGGAGGGCATTAGCTATGAGGAGAGGTTGGATAAACTCAGATTGTTTTCACTGGAACGACGAAGGTGGAGGGGCGACATGATAGAGGTTTACAAAGTTATGAGCGGCATGGACAGACTGGATGGTTAGAAGCTTTTTCACAGGGTGGAAGAGTCAGTTACTAGGAAAAATAGGTTTGCGGTGAGAGGGGCAAAGTTTAGAGGGGATGTGCGAGGAAAGTTCTTTACACAGAGGATGGTGAGTGCCTGGAATTTGCTGCCGGTGGAGGTGGTGGAAGCAGGTACGATAGCGACCTTTAAGAGGCATCTTGACAAATACATGAATAGGATGGGAATAGAGGATACAGTCCCAGGAAGTGCAGAAGATTTTAGTTTAGGCAGGCATCAAGATCGGCGCAGGTTTGGAGGGCCGAATGGCCTGTTCGTGTGCTGTACTGTTCTTTGTTCCATGAAGATGTGGTTGAGCTCTGTAAAACTGGTTACATGTGCCAGGTTGTGCGGAAGCCACAATCGACAATAAAACCTGCATCCCTAATTCCCATACAGTTTTTGGGGAACCCTTCGGCAGAGTGCTGGTGGATTGTGTGGGACACCTGCTGAAAACAAAGTGGGGTCTACCAGTATCTTCTCACCATTATGGACGTAGTGGACCAATACCCAGAGGCCATTCCCTTGAGGAGCTATCTCAGCCAATGTAGTGGTGGAGGGGCTGAACCAATTCTTTACACGATATGGGTTGCCTGCTGAGATCCAGATGGACCTGGGCACACATTTAATGTCCAGTATTTTTGAAAATGTCATGGGTAATCAGAACATAACCCAGCTAAAGTCCTGAGCCTACCACCCGCAGTCACAACGGGCTTTGGAGCGGTACCACCATACCCTAAAGGCAATGATCAGCTCATACTGCTATGAGTAACCCTATGACTTTAACAAAGGGCTGGGATTTCTCTTGTTGGTTACCAGGGACTTATCCAGTGATTCCACTGGCTTTAGTCTCTTTGAATTAGTTTATAGACAGGAGATGAGAGATCCTCTTTAGCTAATCAAGTAGAAGTCATTGTGCACATAGGCACTAATGATATAGGTAAAAAACGGGATGAGGTCCTACAAGCAGAATTTAGGGAGTTAGGAGCCAAGTTAAAAAGTAGGACCTCAGAGGTAGTAATCTCAGGATTACTACCAGTGCCACGTGATAGTCAGAGTAAAAATGAAAGAATAGTCAGGATGAATGCGTGGCTTGAGAGATGGTGCAGAAAGGAGGGGTTCAGATTTTTGGGACATTGGGACCGGTTCTGGGGGAGGTGGGACTATTACAAATTGGACGGTCTACACCTGGGCCGGACTGGAACCAATGTCGTTGGAGGTGCTTTTGCTAACGCTGTTGGGGAGGGTTTAAACTAATGTGGCAGGGGGATGGGAACCAATTGAGGTCAGTTGACAGTAAGGAGGTTGTAACAAAAGCCTGTAAGGAACTAGATAATGAAGTCAGTGTGACTAAGGGGAAGAGCAGGCAGGGAGCAGATGATGAATATAAAGGGACTGGTGGTCTGAGGTGCATTTGTTTTAATGCAAGAAGTGCAGTAGGTAAGGCAGATGAACTTAGGGCTTGGATTAGTACCTGGGAGTATGATGTTATTGCTATTACTGAGACTTGGTTTAGGGAAGGGCATGATTGGCAACTAAATATCCCAGGATATCGATGCTTCAGGCGGGATAGAGAGGGAGGTAAAAGGGGTGGAGGAGTTGCATTACTGGTCAAAGAGGATATCACAGCTGTGCTGAAGGAGGGCACTATGGAGGACTCGAGCAGTGAGGCAATATGGACAGAACTCAGAAATAGGAAGGGTGCGGTAACAATGTTGGGGCTGCACTACAGGCCTCCCAACAGCGAGCGTGAGATAGAGGTACAAATATGTTAACAGATTATGGAAAGATGTAGGAGCAACAGGGTGGTGATATGAGATTTTAATTTTCCCAACATTGACTGGGATTCACTTAGTATTAGAGGTCTAGATGGAGCAGAATTTCTAAGGAGCATCCAAGAGGGTTTTCTAGAGCAGTATGTAAATAGTCCAACTCGGGAAGGGGCCATACTGGACCTGGTGTTGGGGAATGAGCCCTGCCAGGTTGTTGAAGTTTCAGTAGGGGACTACTTTGGGAATAGTGATCACAATTCCGTAAGCTTTAAAATACTCATGGACAAAGACGAGAGTGGTCCTAAAGGAAGAGTGCTAAATTGGGGGAAGGCCAACTATACCAAAATTCGGCAGGAGCTGGGAAATATAGATTGGGAGCAGCTGTTTGAAGGTAAATCCACATGTGATATGTGGGAGGCTTTAAAAGAGAGGTTGATTAGCGTGCAGGAGAGACATGTTCCTGTGAAAATGAGGGATAGAAATGGCAAGATTAGGGAACCATGGATGACAGGTGAAATTGTGAGACTAGCTAAGAGGAAAAAGGAAGCATACATAAGGTGTAGGCGGCTGATGAAAGACGAAGCTTTGAAAGAATATCGGGAATGTAGGACCAATCTGAAACGAGGAATTAAGAGGGCTTAAAGGGGTCATGAAATATCTTTAGCAAACAGGGTTAAGGAAAATCCCAAAGCCTTTTATTCATATATAAGGAGAAAGAGGGTAACTAGAGAAAGGATTGGCCCACTAAAGGACAAAGGAGGAATGTTATGCTTGGACTCAGAGAAAATGGGTGAGATTCTAAACGAGTACTTTGCATCGGTATTCACCGAGGAGAGGGACATGACGGATGTTGAGGTTAGGAACAGATGTTTGATTACTCTAGGTCAAGTCGGCATAAGGAGGGAGGAAGTGTTGGGTATTCTAAAGGGCATTAAGGTGGACAAGTCCCCAGGTCCGGATGGGATCTATCCCAGGTTACTGAGGGAAGCGAGAGAGGAAATCGCTGGGGCCTTAACAGATATCTTTGCAGCATCCTTAAACACGGGTGAGGTCCCGGAGGACTGGAGAATTGCTAATGTTGTCCCCTTGTTTAAGAAGGGTAGCAGGGATAATCCAGGTAATTATAGACCGGTGAGCCTGACGTCAGTGGTAGGGAAGCTGCTGGAGAAGATACTGAGGGATAGGATCTATTCCCATTTGGAAGAAAATGGGCTCATCAGTGATAGGCAACATGGTTTTGTGCAGGGAAGGTCATGTCTTACCAACTTAATAGAATTCTTTGTGGAAGTGACAAAGTTGATTGATGAGGGAAGGGCTGTCGATGTCATATACATGGACTTCAGTAAGGCGTTTGATAAGGTTCCCCATGGCAGGCTGATGGAGAAAGTGAAGGTGCTTGGGGTCCAAGGTGTACTAGCTAGATGGATAAAGAACTGGCTGGGCAACAGGAGACAGAGAGTAGCAGTAGAAGGGAGTTTCACAAAATGGAGACGTGTGACCAGTGGTGTTCCACAGGGATCCGTGCTGGGACCACTGTTGTTTGTGATATACATTAATGATTTGGAGGAAAGTATAGGTGGACTGATTAGCAAATTTGCAGACGACACTAAGATTGGTGGAGTAGCAGATAGTGAAGGGGACTGTCAGAGAATACAGCAGAATATAGATAGATTGGAGAGTTGGGCAGAGAAATGGCAGATGGAGTTCAATCAGGGCAAATGCGAGGTGATGCATTTTGGAAGATCCAATTCAAGAGTGAACTATACAGGAAATGGAAAAGTCCTGGGGAAAATTGATGTCCAGAGAGATTTGGGTGTTCAGGTCCACTGTTCCCTGAAGGTGGCAACGTAGGTAAATAGAGTGGTCAAGAAGGCATACGGCATGCTTTCCTTCATCGGACGGGGCATTGAGTACAAGAGTTGGCAGGTCATGTTACAGTTGTATAGGACTTTGGTTCGGCCACATTTGGAATACTGCGTACAGTTCTGGTCGCCACATTATCAAAAGGATGTGGATGCTTTGGAGAGGGTGCAGAGGAGGTTCACCAGGATGTTGCCTGGTATGGAGGGCGCTAGCTATGAAGAGAGGTTGAGTAGATTAGGATTATTTTCATTAGAAAGACGGAGGTTGAGGGGGGACCTGATTGAGGTGTACAAAATCATGAGAGGTATAGACAGGGTGGATAGCAAGAGGCTTTTTCCCAGAGTGGGGGTTTCAATTACTAGAGGACACGAGTTCAAAGTGAAAGGGGAAAAGTTTAGGGGGGATATGCGTGGAAAGTTCTTTACGCAGAGGATGGTGGGCACCTGGAACGCATTGCCAGCGGAGGTGGTAGATGCGGGCACGATGGAGTCATTTAAGATGTATCTAGACAGATACATGAATGGGCAGGAAGAAAAGAGATACAGAACCTTAGAAAATAGGCGACATGTTTAGAGAGAGGATCTGGATCGGCGCAGGCTTGGAGGGCCGAAGGGCCTGTTCCTGTGCTGTAATTATCTTTGTTCTTTGTTCTTTGAGAAGTCTTTGGGACACAGGGATGAGTCTTCCATGTTAGACAACATTTCCATGCGCTGGGAATAGTTCACGAGAGCCTCTGCAATGGCTCAAGAATACCTAAAAACCTCCCAGATAGCTATGAAAATGTAAGCAGGCAAAAATGCCGCGGCCAGAACATTTCAGGACAGAGACCATGTCTTGTTATTCCTCCCAATGCAGGGTGAACCCCTAAAAGCCCAGTTCAGTGGTCCATATCGAGTGGCAAACGGAATAGTAAGGTAAATTATTTAATTGACACAGCAGACCAAAGGAAAAAAAGTGAAGGCGTTGGAGGGGACAGACAAGTACAGATCTGTCAGACAGTCAGGAGGGAAGGATTGAAAAGGACAGTGAGGACACGTTAGAGGAGGGCCAGGAGGATTCCCAACTAGAACCCCCTACTCTCCAATTAGCCAACCCTGAAATGTTAGATAAATTAGACCACACGCTCTCCTCCTTAAATGCAGGACAAACAGGTACCCTAAAAAGGCTGCCAACAGCCTTTGCAGAAACGTGCAGGGACAAAGGAAGGTTTCCAAAAAGGGAAGCCAATGGTGAGTGAGATGGCTGACCTAGTGGAAGTGCTACAGGAGAGTGCAGTGAAAGCCGGACAGACACTCGTGAGCACTAATGTCCCAGAGGACATAGGGCAGATCATAAAAAGAATCCTCCCCATAGTAATGAGAAAAGGGAAGGGAAAATACCCTAAAGTGAACAGCACTTGTGTACCTCACCAGAAAGCTAAAAGTGAGGTCAGTGTGGATCTACCCATTGAAGAATCCAATGATCAATTCCCAAACCCAAAGCTCATCAAACACAACAATTTCAAAGCAGAACTCAGCAAGAACAAAGGCCCAGATGAAACCTCAAACACCTCACAGGGGCTAAAATAAACAATGCATTACACACTGTCGGTTTTGGGAGAAAGATTATCAAGGTGCAGGAACCTGAATGGTTCAAGCTTCATTGCAAGAGAGAAAAAAAAACAATGTAATCGCTGATGAATTGTCCAGGGTGGAACCCGACACGTAACCATCCCAGAAAAACTCCAACGCAATTAAGTCAGCACAACTGGAACAGACACTGTCAGCTGCAATAATTCTAAGATTAATGTGTCAATTTGAGAAGTTATTATTGAGATTGAATGTGTGTTTCCCTCTATTTCTTCCCACAATTCTGTAATGAAATGTTCCTGTTATCACATTTCTTTCCGTGTGCTGCAGCGCTGTCAAGATAACACAATTAGTCAAATGAGGAATTTTAATTCATCGGTTGGAAACTTACAGTAAACTTTAATGGAAAAAATCCTGCAGTTAGCCTTGAAAAATCTGGGAGCCAAGATTGCCACCGCAATTGGTATTAGAATTAGAATTAGAATTAGAATATTACAGCGCAGTACAGGCCCTTCGGCCCTCGATGTTGCGCCGATCATCTGACCTACACTATTCCATTTACATCCATATGTCTATCCAATGACCACTTAAATGCCCTTAAAGTTGGCGAGTCTACTACTGTTGCAGGCAGGGCGTTCCACGCCCCTACTACTCTCTGCGTAAAGAAACTACCTCTGACATCTGTCCTATATCTATCACCCCTCAACTTAAAGCTATGTCCCCTCGTGTTTGCCATCCTCATCCGAGGAAAAAGACTCTCACTATCCTCCCTATCTAACCCTCTGATTATCTTGTATGTCTCTATTAAGTCACCTCTCCTCCTCCATCTCTCTAACGAAAACAACCCCAAGTCCCTCAGCCTTTCCTCGTAAGACCTTCCTTCCATACCAGGCAACATCCTAGTAAATCTCCTCTGCACCCTTTCCAAAGATTCCACATCCTTCCTATAATGCGGTGACCAGTACTGCACGCAATACTCAAGGTGCGGCCTCACCAGAGTTTTGTACAGCTGCATCATGACCTCGTGGCTCCGAAACTCGATCCCCCTACTAATCAAAGCTAACACACCATATGCCTTCTTAGCAGCCCTATTAACCTGGGTAGCAACTTTCAGGGATTTATGTACCTGGATACCAAGATCTCTCTGCTCATCTACACTACCAAGAATCTTCCCATTAGCCCAGTACTCTGCATTGCTGTTACTCCTTCCAAAGTGAATCACCTCACACTTCTCCGCATTAAACTCCATTTGCCATCTCTCAGCCCAGCTCTGCAGCCTATCTATGTCCCTCTGTACCCTACAACACCCTTCGACACTATCCACAACTCCACCGACCTTCGTGTCATCCGCAAATTTACTAACCCACCCTTCTACACCCTCATCCAGGACGTTTATAAAAATGACAAACAGCAGTGGCCCCAAAAAAGAACCTTGCGGTACACCACTGGTAACTAAACTCCAGGATGAACATTTGCCATCAACCACCACCCTCTGTCTTCTTTCAGCTAGCCAATTTCTGATCCAAAGCTCTAAATCACCTTCAACCCCATACTTCCGTATTCTCTGCAATAGCCTACCGTGGGGAACCTTATCAAACGCCTTACTGAAATCCATATACACCACATCCACGGCTTTACCCTCATCCACCTGTTTGGTCACCTTCTCGAAAAACTCAATAAGGTTTGTGAGGCACGACCTACCTTTCACAAAACCGTGCTGACTATCGCAAATGAACTTATTCTTTTCAAGATGATTATAAATCCTGTCTCTTATAACCTTTTCCAACATTTTACCCACAACCGAAGTAAGGCTCACAGGTCTATAATTACCAGGGCTGTCTGTACTCCCCTTCTTGAACAAGGGGACAACATTTGCTATCCTCCAGTCCTCCGGCACTACTCCTGTCGACAATGACGACATAAAGATCAAGGACAAAGGCTCTGCAATCTCCTCCCTGGCTTCCCAGAGAATCCTAGGATAAATCCCATCTGGCCCAGGGGACTTATCTATTTTCACTCTTTCCAAAATTGCTAACACCTCCTCCTTGTGAATCTCAATCCCATCTAGCCTACTAGGCTGTATCTCACTAATCTCCTCGGCAACATTTTCTTTTTCTACTGTAAATACTGATGAAAAATATTCATTTAACGCTTCCCCTATCTCCTCTGATTCCGCACACAACTTCCCACTACTATCCTTGATTGGCCCTGTTCTAACTCTTATCATTCGTTTATTCCTGATATACCTATAGAAAGCCTTAGGGTTTTCTTTGATCCTATCCGCCAATGACTTCTCGTGTCCTCTCCTTGCTCTTCTTAGCCCTCCCTTTAGATCCTTCCTGGCTAGCTTGTAACTCTCAAGCGCCCTAACTGAGCCTTCACGTCTCATCCTAACATAAGCCGCCCTCTTCCTCTTGACAAGCGCTTCAACTTCTTGAGTAAACCACGGCTCCCTCGCTCGACAACTTCCTCCCTGCCTGACAGGTACATACTTGGTCTTTTGCGAGGAGCAGCCTTGATAGAACGGGGTGCGGAGCGGACTTTCAGCTGAGCGGTCAATTTCAGTAAGTTACAAGTTAATCCTTTTTTTGTTTCGGAGGACCGGGGACTGCTGGGTAGGGGAAAACTATTTATTTGGGCAGTTTTAAAATCTTTGTCTTTTGCGAGGAGCAGCCTTGATAGAACGGGGTGCGGAGGGGACTATCAGCTGAGCGGTCAATTTCAGTAAGTTACAAGTTAATCCCTTTTTTGTTTCGGAGGACCGGGGACTGCTGGGTAGGGGAAAACTATTTATTTGGGCAGTTTTAAAATCTTTGTCTTTTGCGAGGAGCAGCCTTGATAGAACGGGGTGCGGAGCGGACTTTCAGCTGAGCGGTCAATTTCAGTAAGTTACAAGTTAAACCCTTTTTTGTTTCGGAGGACCGGGGACTGCTGGGTAGGGGAAAACTATTTATTTGGGCAGTTTTAAAATCTTTGTCTTTTGCGAGGAGCAGCCTTGATAGAACGGGGTGCGGAGCGGACTTTCAGCTGAGCGGTCAATTTCAGTAAGTTACAAGTTAATCCCTTTTTTGTTTCGGAGGACCGGGGACTGCTGGGTAGGGGAAAACTATTTATTTGGGCAGTTTTAAAATCTTTGTCTTTTGCGAGGAGCAGCCTTGATAGAACGGGGTGCGGAGCGGACTTTCAGCTGAGCGGTCAATTTCAGTAAGATACAAGTTAATCCCTTTTTTGTTTCGGAGGACCGGGGACTGCTGGGTAGGGGAAAACTATTTATTTGGGCAGTGGCAGTACCCGAGACACTACACGTGTAGTGTCTCCCACCCACCCTCCTCCTCTAACCAAAAAAAAAAGGACTCTAGGGTGTTGATAAGGTAAGCTTTTTATTTAAAACTTCAGTCCGTCGGATTGCTAAGCGAACAAGTTTTGACTTTTTTTTTTCGATTGGTTTTTCAGTAGATTTATTGGGAATCTAGAATAGTGGGAATGGAGGTAAAGGCAGTTGTATGTTCCTCCTGCAGAATGTGGGAGGTAGGGGTCGCCAAGAGTGTCCCTGCTGACTGCATCTGCGGGAAGTGCACCCAACTCCAGCTCCTCGCAGACCGCGTTAGGGAACTGGAGCTGGAGCTGGATGAACTTCGGATCATTCGGGAGGCGGAGGGGATTATTGACAGGAGTTATAGGGAGGCAGTCACACCTCAGGTAAAAGAAGTAGGTAGATGGGTTACCGTCAGGGGAAGGAAAGGGAACCAGCAGGCAGTGCAGGGATCCCCTGTGGCCGTTTCCCTCAACAACAGGTATACCGTTTTGGATACTGTTGGGGGGACGACTTCCCAGGGGTAAGCAATGGGGTGCAGGTCTCTGGCACAGAGTCTGTCCCTGTTGCTCAGAAGGGAAAAGGGAAGAGGAGCAGAGCATTAGTCATTGGGGACTCCATAGTTAGGGGAACAGATAGGAGGTTCTGTGGGAACGAGAGAGACTCACGGTTGGTGTGTTGCCTCCCAGGTGCCAGGGTACGTGATGTCTCCGATCGTGTTTTTGGGATCCTTAAGGGGGAGGGGGAGCACCCCCAAGTCGTGGTCCACATAGGCACCAACGACATAGGTAGGAAGAGAGATGGGGATTTAAGGCAGAAATTCAGGGAGCTAGGGTGGAAGCTTAGAGCGAGAACAACCAGAGTTGTTATCTCTGGGTTGTTGCCTGTGCCACGTGCTAGCGAAGAGAGGAATAGGGAGAGAGAGGAGTTGAACACGTGGCTGCAGGGATGGTGTAGGAGGGAGGGTTTTGGTTTCCTGGATAATTGGGGCTCTTTCTGGGGTAGGTGGGACCTCTACAAACAGGATGGTCTTCACCTGAACCAGAGGGGTACCAATATCCTGGGGGGGAGATTTGTTAGTGCTCTTCGGGGGGGTTTAAACTAAATCAGCAGGGGAATGGGAACCTAAATTGCAGTGCCAGTGTACAGGCTGTTGAGAGTAGTGAGGTAGGGGATAAGGTTACAGGGACGCAAGAGGGCACTGGCAAGCAAGAACTTGGTTTAAAGTGTGTCTACTTCAACGCCAGGAGCATCCGGAATAAGGTGGGTGAGCTTGCAGCATGGGTTGGTACCTGGGATCCTGATGTTGTGGCCATTTCGGAGACATGGGTAGAGCAGGGGCAGGAATGGATGTTGCAGGTTCCGGGATTTAGATGTTTCAGAAAGAACAGAGAAGAGGGTAAAAGAGGGGGGGGGGGTGTGGCATTGTTAATCAAGGAAAGTATTACAGCGGCAGAAAGGACGTTTGAGGACTCGTCTACTGAGGTAGTATGGGCCGAGGTTAGAAACAGGAGAGGAGAGGTCACCCTGTTGGGAGTTTTCTATAGACCTCCGAATAGTTCCAGAGATGTAGAGGAAAGGATAGCGAAGATGATTCTCGACAGGAGCGAGAGTAACAGGGTAGTGGTTATGGGGGACTTTAACTTTCCAAATATTGACTGGAAATACTATAGTTCGAGTACTTTAGATGGGTCTGTTTTTGTCCAGTGTGTGCAGGAGGGTTTTCTGACACAGTATGTGGACAGGCCAACCAGGGGCGATGCCACATTGGATTTGGTACTGGGTAATGAACCCGGCCAGGTGTTCGATTTAGATGTAGGTGAGCACTTTGGCGATAGTGATCACAATTCGGTTAGGTTTACCTTAGCGATGGGCAGGGACAGGAATATACCACAGGGCAAGAAGTATAGCTGGGGGAAAGGAAATTATGACGCGATTAGGCAAGATTTAGGATGTGTAGGATGGGGAAGGAAACTGCAGGGGATGGGCACAAACGAAATGTGGAGCTTATTCAAGGAGCAGCTAATGCGTGTCCTTGATAAGTATGTACCTGTCAGGCAGGGAGGAAGTTGTCGAGCAAGGGAGCCGTGGTTTACTCAAGAAGTTGAAGCGCTTGTCAAGAGGAAGAGGGCGGCTTATGTTAGGATGAGACGGGAAGGCTCAGTTAGGGCGCTTGAGAGTTACAAGCTAGCCAGGAAGGATCTAAAGGGAGGGCTAAGAAGAGCAAGGAGAGGACACGAGAAGTCATTGGCGGATAGGATCAAAGAAAACCCTAAAGCTTTCTATAGGTATATCAGGAATAAACGAATGATAAGAGTTAGAACAGGGCCAATCAAGGATAGTAGTGGGAAGTTGTGTGCGGAATCAGAGGAGATAGGGGAAGCGTTAAATGAATATTTTTCGTCAGTATTTACAGTAGAAAAAGAAAATGTTGCCGAGGAGATTACTGAGATACAGCCTAGTAGGCTAGATGGGATTGAGATTCACAAGGAGGAGGTGTTAGCAATTTTGGAAAGAGTGAAAATAGATAAGTCCCCTGGGCCAGATGGGATTTATCCTAGGATTCTCTGGGAAGCCAGGGAGGAGATTGCAGAGCCGTTGTTGTTGATCTTCAAGTCGTCATTGTCGACAGGAGTAGTGCCGGAGGACTGGAGGATAGCAAATGTTGTCCCCTTGTTCAAGAAGGGGAGTAGAGACAGCCCTGGTAATTATAGACCTGTGAGCCTTACTTCGGTTGTGGGTAAAATGTTGGAAAAGGTTATAAGAGACAGGATTTATAATCATCTTGAAAAGAATAAGTTCATTTGCGATAGTCAGCACGGTTTTGTGAAAGGTAGGTCGTGCCTCACAAACCTTATTGAGTTTTTCGAGAAGGTGACCAAACAGGTGGATGAGGGTAAAGCCGTGGATGTGGTGTATATGGATTTCAGTAAGGCATTTGATTAGGTTCCCCACGGTAGGCTATTGCAGAAAATACGCAAGTATGGGGTTGAAGGTGATTTAGAGCTTTGGATCAGAAATTGGCTAGCTGAAAGAAGACAGAGGGTGGTGGTTGATGGCAAATGTTCATCCTGGAGTTTAGTTACTAGTGGTGTACCGCAAGGTTCTGTTTTGGGGCCACTGCTGTTTGTCTTTTTTATAAACGACCTGGATGAGGGTGTAGAAGGGTGGGTTAGTAAATTTGCGGATGACACGAAGGTCGGTGGAGTTGTGGATAGTGTCGAAGGGTGTTGTAGGGTACAGAGGGACATAGATAGGCTGCAGAGCTGGGCTGAGAGATGGCAAATGGAGTTTAATGCGGAGAAGTGTGAGGTGATTCACTTTGGAAGGAGTAACAGCAATGCAGAGTACTGGGCTAATGGGAAGATTCTTGGTAGTGTAGATGAGCAGAGAGATCTTGGTATCCAGGTACATAAATCCCTGAAAGTTGCTACCCAGGTTAATAGGGCTGTTAAGAAGGCATATGGTGTGTTAGCCTTTATTAGTAGGGGGATCGAGTTTCAGAGCCACGGGGTCATGATGCAGCTGTACAAAACTCTGGTGAGGCCGCACCTGGAGTATTGCGTGCAGTTCTGGTCACCGCATTATAGGAAGGATGTCGAAGCTTTGGAAAGGGTGCAGAGGAGATTTACTAGGATGTTGCCTGGTATGGAAGGAAGGTCTTACGAGGAAAGGCTGAGGGACTTGGGGTTGTTTTCGTTAGAGAGAAGGAGGAGGAGAGGTGACTTAATAGAGACATACAAGATAATCAGAGGGTTAGATAGGGTGGATAGTGAGAGTCTTTTTCCTCGGATGAGGATGGCAAACACGAGGGGACATAGCTTTAAGTTGAGGGGTGAAAGATATAGGACAGATGTCAGAGGTAGTTTCTTTACGCAGAGAGTAGTAGGGGCGTGGAACGCCCTGCCTGCAACAGTAGTAGACTCGCCAACTTTAAGGGCATTTAAGTGGTCATTGGATAGACATATGGATGTAAATGGAATAGTGTAGGTCAGATGATCGGCGCAACATCGAGGGCCGAAGGGCCTGTACTGCGCTGTAATATTCTAATTCTAATTCTTATCGAGGACACGCAGTAGCTGCTCCTTGAATAAGCTCCACATTTCGTTTGTGCCCATCCCCTGCAGTTTCCTTCCCCATCCTACACATCCTAAATCTTGCCTAATCGCGTCATAATTTCTTTTCCCCCAGCTATAATTCTTGCCCTGCCGTATATACTTGTCCCTGCCCATCGCTAACGTAAACCTAACCGAATTGTGATCACTTTCGCCAAAGTGCTCACCTACATCTAAATCGAACACCTGGCCGGGTTCATTACCCAGTACCAAATCCAATGTGGCATCGCCCCTGGTTGGCCTGTCCACATACTGTGTCAGAAAACCCTCCTGCACACACTGGACAAAAACAGACCCATCTAAAGTACTCGAACTATAGTATTTCCAGTCAATATTTGGAAAGTTAAAGTCCCCCAGAACCATTACACTGTTACTCTCGCTCCTGTCGAGAATCATCTTCGCTATCCTTTCCTCTACATCTCTGGAATTATTCGGAGGTCTATAGAAAACTCCCAACAGGGTGACCTCTCCTCTCCTGTTTCTAACCTCGGCCCATACTACCTCAGCAGACGAGCCCTCAAACGTCCTTTCTGCCGCTGTAATACTTTCCTTGATTAACAATGCCACACCCCCCCCTCTTTTACCCTCTTCTCTGTTCTTACTGAAACATCTAAATCCCGGAACCTGCAACATCCATTCCTGCCCCTGCTCTACCCATGTCTCTGAAATGGCCACAACATCAGGATCCCAGGTACCAACCCATGCTGCAAGCTCACCCACCTTATTCCGGATGCTCCTGGCGTTGAAGTAGACACACTTTAAACCAAGTTCTTGCTTGCCAGTGCCCTCTTGCGTCCCTGTAACCTTATCCCCTACCTCACTACTCTCAACAGCCTGTACACTGGAACTACAATTTAGGTTCCCATTCCCCTGCTGATTTAGTTTAAACCCCCCCAAAGAGCACTAACAAATCTCCCCCCCCAGGATATTGGTACCCCTCTGGTTCAGGTGAAGACCATCCTGTTTGTAGAGGTCCCACCTACCCCAGAAAGAGCCCCAATTATCCAGGAAACCAAAACCCTCCCTCCTACACCATCCCTGCAGCCACGTGTTCAACTCCTCTCTCTCCCTATTCCTCTCTTCGCTAGCACGTGGCACAGGCAACAACCCAGAGATATTAGCTCTGGTTGTTCTCGCTCTAAGCTTCCACCCTAGCTCCCTGAATTTCTGCCTTAAATCCCCATCTCTCTTCCTACCTATGTCGTTGGTGCCTATGTGGACCACGACTTGGGGGTGCTCCCCCTCCCCATTAAGGATCCCAAAAACACGATCGGAGACATCACATACCCTGGCACCTGGGAGGCAACACACCAACCGTGAGTCTCTCTCGTTCCCACAGAACCTCCTATCTGTTCCCCTAACTATGGAGTCCCCAATGACTAATGCTCTGCTCCTCTTCCCCTTTCCCTTCTGAGCAACAGGGACAGACTCTGTGCCAGAGACCTGCACCCCATTGCTTACCCCTGGTAAGTCGTACCCCCCAACAGTATCCAAAACGGTATACCTGTTGTTGAGGGAAACGGCCACAGGGGATCCCTGCACTGCCTGCTGGTTCCCTTTCCTTCCCGTGACGGTAACCCATCTACCTACTTCTTTTACCTGAGGTGTGACTGCCTCCCTATAACTCCTGTCAATAATCCCCTCCGCCTCCCGAATGATCCGAAGTTCATCCAGCTCCAGCTCCAGTTCCCTAACGCGGTCTGCGAGGAGCTGGAGTTGGGTGCACTTCCCGCAGATGCAGTCAGCAGGGACACTCTTGGCGACCCCTACCTCCCACATTCTGCAGGAGGAACATACAACTGCCTTTGCCTCCATTCCCACTATTCTAGATTCCCAATAAATCTACTGAAAAACCAAACAAAAAAAAAGTCAAAACTTGTTCGCTTAGCAATCCGACGGACTGAACTTTTTAAATAAAAAGCTTACCTTATCAACACACCAGAGTCCTTTTTTTTTGGTTAGAGGAGGAGGGTGGGTGGGAGACACTACACGTGTAGTGTCTCGGGTACTGCCACTGCCCAAATAAATACTTTTCCCTTACCCAGCAGTCCCCTGGTCCTCTGAAACAAAAGGGGATTAACTTGTAACTTACTGAAATTGACCGCTCAGCTGAAAGTCCGCTCCGCACCTCGTTCTGTCAAAGCTGCTCCTCGCAAAAGACAAAGATTTTAAAACTGCCCAAATAAATACTTTTCCCTTACCCAGCAGTCCCCTGGTCCTCCGAAACAAAAGGGGATTAACTTGTAACTTACTGAAATTGACCGCTCAGCTGAAAGTCCGCTCCGCACCTCGTTCTGTCAAAGCTGCTCCTCGCAAAAGACAAAGATTTTAAAACTGCCCAAATAAATACTTTTCCCTTACCCAGCAGTCCCCTGGTCCTCCGAAACAAAAGGGGATTAACTTGTAACTTACTGAAATTGACCGCTCAGCTGAAAGTCCGCTCCGCACCTCGTTCTGTCAAAGCTGCTCCTCGCAAAAGACAAAGATTCTAAAACTGCCCAAATAAATACTTTTCCCTTACCCAGCAGTCCCCTGGTCCTCCGAAACAAAAGGGGATTAACTTGTAACTTACTGAAATTGACCGCTCAGCTGAAAGTCCGCTCCGCACCTCGTTCTGTCAAAGCTGCTCCTCGCAAAACCTATCTGAAAAACCTTTTCACATTCCAAGATCTCCAACAGGAGACACATGTCTGATGAGCGTGGAGCGAAAACGTTGGCTTGCTCTCGTTATCGAATTACCGTAGATTGCATTCATTAACACGGCATACAAGACCTCCCTGACACATTGACTTTAAAAGAACAAACTCCTCCAAGTGTAAATACTGGTATCCTGAGTCCTGGGGAGATAGAAGTTCCTAACCTTGAATCACATTATAAGTGACCAGAGAACACGGTGAATCAGTCACGAGGCCTTCTGTCCATCTGTGTGAAAGCTGGGAGTTTCCCCTGGACAAAGACAGACAAGTCAGTGATTCAAGCTGTGTAGAAGCAGAAGGACTGTATCCCCCCTCTCTCTCTCCATCTCTCTGTCAAGATAACAACAGACGTTTGAAAAACACATGTGACTGTGGACCCTCCAAGCCTACAGATTACTACAGACAGAGACACCAGGGGAAGATAGCCACCCACAAGTCTGCCACCAAGAAAACACTGAGCCACGTGGGCCAGCAACAGAGGGCATTTTGACCAGCCAAATACTTCAAGAATACAAATTGAGCCAGAAGACTACCGAATCTACCAACATCACAGAATGAGTATACTCCAATCCAACCACAAATGTACTTCTCACTCTGTAATATCGTTGTGTGTGATTCTAGTGAGTGTGTGTGTAAGTGTGTGGTGTACTTTTTATGATTTTATTTCGATCGGGTTTAGATTGTTAAGCATAATAAACTCACGTCTTCCGTGTTTAAACTCAAGAGAACCTGTCCGATAGGTTCCTTCACCATCACATTAAAGGGAAACGGTAAAATACTCACTGAGATGGTTAGCACATCCACTCTCTGAAAAGGACAAACCCTATTGCGGTCAAATAAGAGGAAGGACAAGAGAAGCGACTGTGACCCCTCCACACCTGGCCGAAACAATAGGCAGGGTTGCGGATGGAGAGAATATGGGAATGAACTCAGATCAGCATTAAACAGATAGCAGAGGTTGTAAACTTCCTGGTTCAGCCTTAGACAATTGCCAGTGAGGGAATGTAGATCGTGAATAGGGAATAGAGTTTGTGAGAGAAACTGAAGACACGATTTAAATGACAAGAGCTCCAAATCCGTGAAATATGGTTTATACAACTAATAGTTGGATACAGAGACTTACCAGGGACACCAATAATAGCGAGGATGGGATAATAAATCGATTGAATAATCTTCAGAGCATAAAAGATCCGCCGTTCAAATGTTATCCAGTAGTAATCTGCAGTGAGCCAGTAAAACCAATTGGAGAAACTCCTGCTGCCCATTGTTGTAACATTGAAATCTATTGTTCTCAGATTCTGACCCATTGTTGTAACATTCCAGTCTATTATTCTCAGATTCTGACCCATTGCTGTAACATTCCAATCTATTGTTCTCAGATTCTGATCTATCCTCTCCCTCTCTCTCTGGAGCTGCTGATCCCTGTTAATTCCGGTAGTGATGTTCCCGCTGACAATATGGGATAATACATTGAAAGGAGCCCCTTATTAATAGAAGATGGAAACCCTCCAGTGACACAATTATGGTCCATGGAGACTGACATTGATTACAGTCACTGAACAAACAGGTTCAGTTAACTCCTTTCAATCCAACACATTTTGTACCACAATAAAGTAGAACATTTATCCAGTCTGGATAGGATATCTGAGGTTCAATGAGGGAAAGAATTGTGGAAACAGCAGCAGCACTGGTCAGAATCTTCGAATCCTCCTTGGATATGGGAGTGCTGACAGAGGACTGGAAGGCTGAAAATTTACACCTTGTTTACAAAAGGAAAGGTTGGACAAACCGTGTAACTACTGACAAATCAGTCTAATGTTGGTGGTTGGAAACTTCTGGAGGCCGTAACCCAGCACGAAGCACTCGTTGCCTGTAAAATCATGGGTTAATAAATGACAAGCAGCAGAGATAGGTTAACGGGAAATCATTTTCTAATCTTGATCGAGTTCGTTGCGGACATAACTGTGAGTGATAATGAGAATAGCGAGTTTCGTGTAATGGAATCATAGAAACAAAGAAAGGTTAAGGTACAGAAAGAGGCCGCTTGGCGTGTTATTGCTGTGCCAGCCGATAAACGATCTATCTATTCGAATCCCACCTTCCAGCATTTGGTTAATAACCCTGCAGATTGCAGCACTTGAGCTGCATATCCAGACTTCTTTTGAATGGGTTGAGGGTCCCTGACTGAACTACCCTTTCAGGCAGTGAGTTCCAGACTCACACCAACGCAGGGGACACAGTACTGAGCCTTGCGGAACGCCACTGGAAAAATCCCTCCAATTTCTAAAATACCCGTCAACAATTACCCTTTGTTTCCTGCCCCTGAGCCAATTTCCTATTTCTGGGTTAACAAATGTTTTCCTCAACTCCCCCTTAATCTTTCCACCAATCATTTTAAATCTATGCCCCCTCATCGCTGTCCTCTCTGCTAAGGTGGATAGACCCTTCACCTCCACTCCATCTAGGCCCCTAAAAATGTTGTACATTTCAATCAGATCTCCCCTCAGCCTTCTCTGTTCCAAGGAGAACAACCCCAGCCTATCCAATCTTTCCTCATAGCTGCATTTTTCCAGTCCTGGCAACGTCCTCGTAAATCTCCTCTGTACCCTTTCTGGTGCAATTACATCCTTTCTGTAATGAGGTCACCAGAACAGCACACAGTACTCAAGTTATGGTCTACCCAAAGAGTTATACAGTTCCAGCATAACCTCTGTGCTCTTATTTTCTATACTTTGGCTAATAAAGGAATTGATTCCATATGCCTTCTTAACCACCTCATCGACCTGTCCTGCTACCTTCAGGTATATGTGGACATTGACTCCAACTACACGTCTACATATGTCAAGAAGAGTACTGGTTCTAATACTGACTCCTGAGAAATTGCACTGTATACTTCCTCTACACGTCTCACATGTTCCCATTTATCGTATATTCCTTTGCCTTGTTTTCTGCCATCGATATCTTCCTGCAACCTACAGCAATCCTCCTCGCTATATACCACATGGCCAATCTGTGTGTCATCGACAAACCTCTTGATCATGCTTCTACATTTACGTCCAAATCGTTAATATATACCATAAACAGCAGGGGACCCAGTACTGAGCCCTATGGATCGCCACTGGAAGCAGCCCTCCAGTCAATAAAACACCCGTCAGCAATTACACTTTGTTTCCTGCCACTGAGCCAATTTTGTATCAACCTGGCTGTATTTCCCTGGATTACATGGGATTTTATTTTTTTTAACCAGTCTGACATGTGGGACCTTGTCAAAAGCCTTGATAAAAAAATCCATGTAGGCCACATGAACTGCACTACCCTCATCTATCTTCCTTGCTACTTCTTCAAAAAATTCAAACAAGTTGGTCAAACTAGAGCGTCCCTTAACAAATCCATGCTGATATCCTTGATTAGCCTGTGCCTTTCTAACAGACAGTTTATCTTGTCTCGCAGAATAGATTCTAATAATTTGCCCACTACTGAGGTTAGACTGACTGGCCTGTAATTTTTCAGTCTAACCCTGGCTCCCGTTATAAACAGAGGTATAATGTTAACAGTACTCCAATCCTCTGGCACCACACTTGTACCCACTGACGACTGGAAAATGATGGTCAGACCCTCTGCTATTTCCTCTCTTGCTTCTTTTAACAGCCGAGGATGCATTTTATCCGGATCTGGTGACTTATCAACTTTCAAGGATGCTAATCCCAATAATACTTCCTCTCTCCCGCTGGATATCACATCAAATACTTCATATTCCTCCTCCTTAGCTACAATATCTACATCATACCCCTCTTTTGTAACGTGAAACACGAAGTATTCATTCAGAACCATACCAGCATCTTCCACCCCTGCACATGCTTATGCAATTATGTATATGCACTTATGTGAACAGACTTTCAAAAGGCTTGTGATCAAATGACATTTCATAGACTTGTTATGAAAATGGAACACATGGATTAATGTGACAGTGATAGTGTGGATATGACACTGACTCAGGGACAGAATGCAGAGAGAAGTAGTGAACAGACATTGTTCAGACTGGTGGAGGAGGGGGAGTATACAGTGCAATTTCTCAGGAGTCAGTATTAGAACCAGTACTCTTCTTGACATATAGATAAATGGATACATGACAAAGACTTACCTGTGAAGAGCAGAGTCTCAACATTTGCATTAGCCAGGAAAATTATAAATGTAGTAACCAGTGTGAAGGATAGTAGCTGCTTCAGGAGGACATGGGCAGTCAGCTGGTGAAATGAGAATACATATGGTGAATGAAATTTAACACATAGAATTGGGGAAGTGATTATTTTGTGAGGGAGAATAAGGGGAGTGAATAGAAACTAAACTGCACCATTTAAAAGATGGTACCGGAGCACAGAGACTGGGTGCGTATGTACACAAATCTTCAATGGTGGCTGGACAAGTTGTGAAGATTTTAAAAAGGCATCCGTGATCCTTAGCTTTATAACTAGAAGCAAAGAATTTAAAAAAAACACAAGAACATTCCGCTAAGACTAGAAATGACTGTTTGAGCCTCAGCCGGGATATTGTTTCCAATTCTGGACACCACACTTTATGAAGATTCCAAGGCCTTGGAGATGGTACCTAGGTGTTATACTAGAATGGTAACAGGGATGAGGGACTTCAGTTATGGGGAGAGAATCTGGGATTGTTCTCCTTGGAGCAGAGAAGCTAAAAGGGAGATTTAATAGAGGGCCTGAAAATGATGATGTGTTTTGCTACAATAAATAAGGAGAATCTGGTTTCACTGGATGAAGGGTCAGTAACCAGGGAAAACAGTTTAATGTTGATTAACAAACAAACAGAGGAGAGATGAGGAGATTTTCATTTCTTTACACAGCGAGTGTTTATGATTTGTAATTCACTTCCTGAAAGGGTTGTGGAAGCAGATTTAACAGAAACTTTCAAAAGGGAACTGGATCAATACTAACAAGGTGATTTTCTGGACTGGGAGAAAAAACAGGGGAGAGGAATAATTGAAAATTTCCTTCAAACAGCTGGAACTGGTACGATTTGTTAAATAGTCTCCTCCTGTGCTGTGTGATTCTCTGACTGTCTGATAACAGAAACCATTGAGTACGTATCTCATGTGAACAATTGACATTCAGTAGTTTTTAATCCCGACATTAATTGTTACTTGTTTTCTGATGAAGACAACAGCAGAAAGACAGTTACAAGGAGCTGGTGAGATAAATTGTGTTGATAATTTGTTTATTGGGTATGACGTCTCACTCTGATCACAGACCTCGCCTGGTTTCAATCCGTCAATTCCAAATTCATTGATTTTATTACTATTTTATTTCCTGTCTATTTGTTCTCAGGATATGGGTGATACTGACAAGGCCAGCATTACTTCCCCATCCCTGGTTACCATGAGAAAATGGTGAGTCTTCATCTTGAACCACTGCAGTCCCTGTGGTTCTAACAAACAAAATAACATTTAGTATTTTGAGGAGACAGTTTCATCACTGGGCATTTCAGAATGAGTTAGGTTTGAACATGAGGATGAGAGTTTTCAAATCAAGATGTTGCCGGAGCAGGGGCCAATGTAGGTCAACGAGCACTGGAGTGATGGATGAACGGGACTTGCTTTGAGTTTAGATACAGGCAGAAGAGTTTTAGATAAACACATGTTTGTGGCAGAGTCAGTACAGGTTAGATGCAGAGTAAAGCTCACTCTACACTGTCCCCATCAAACACTGCCATGACAGGTAGAGCACGGCTTAGATCCAGAATAAAGCTCACTCTGCACTGTCCCCCATTAAATACTCAGAGGACAAGTACAGCACTGGGGTTGGCTGCTGCCTAATTGGAGGTGCTGAGTAGTTAACGAGGTTCAGCTGACTGTGGCTGTGTGAAGAGGCTGGAAGCTGTGTGACTGCTGCAAGAGGGAGAAACTGAGATTGAAGGAAAGGTTTTTCCACATTGGCAACAGGAGTCTGGGGGAGAGGAGCTAATTAGATAGCTCTTTCAAAGAGACAGTCCTGACACAATGGGCCGAATAGCCTCTTTCTGTGCTGCGCCAATCACTAATTCTACGAGCAAGAGACAAAGAGTGACGTGCGTGAGGGAGAGAGACAAAAAACGTGAAAGAGGGAAAGGTCAATAGAAAGTGCGAAAAAATCGTGTTTGCATCACTTTTTCAGCAGAGGAGTCATGATTTGCCCATCCCCGTTCCTGTTGAGACCGGTGACACACAAACGTCCTGCTGCCTCCTCATTTCCATGCATTCTCTGTACACCACAAAGTGACCCGGTCTGCTGTCTGTCTGCAAGTTTAACAGGGGCCTAACTGTGTGTGAGGCTGGCTCGTGTTTCTGCCAGGCTTCAGCTCTTCAAGGCAGTCTGTCCCTCTTAACGGGAAGTTGTGCTGAATCACAGGAGGCTGCTGTTGCTGATTGGGAATGCTGCAATTGGAGACAAGGTCAATGGAATCTAGGACAGAGAGAGGGCTCTGTTGTTCACGGATGTTGTGTTGGAGGCCTTAGTCATGGAGTCTGAAAAAGGAGAGAGGCCCTGTTTCCGTGGAGTGGGCTGGAGACCCTCAAGGAACGTCCTCCGAAGGGAATGGGAGCAGGTGGCCAGGGAGGTCAATCCAAGAAGTCTGGCCCTGAGGACCTGGCAGCAGAGCCAGAAGAAGTTTAATGAGCTCACACGGGTGGTCAATGTGAGTGAATTAATCTCCACATGGCATCGCCTAACCCCAACACCACCTAACTCTCACTCTGCTCAATAGACCACACCCCCATCACTCACCCATCAGCAGTCCCTAACACTCAGGACTCACACCTAACATTCACATACTCCACCTCACCCTCACACACCTTCCACTGATGCCAGCATCACACCCACCTCTCACTGACTCCACATTCCCGCAGCTATTCAAATGTGCCAAGGACATCACCCAAACACAGTGCAACACAATCACTGACATTCTGTCCTCTCTCTTACAGAACATGGTGGCCGACAATCACAGAGAGCAGCAGTGAACCGACGGGGACCAGGCAGACCTTTATCCCCTGAGCCTGAGGGAGGAGATGGTTCCTCACATCATGGGACCGGCTGTGACAGAGCCCGTAGCATCCGGCATCACCGAGAGTATTCAGCATGATGTTATGCACCTGCCTTATGTCTCTTCTTAACTCCCACCTCCCCCTCCTCCTGCTGTCTGGGATGATGTACAAGCTGCAGATGGCGGGACCATAAATTCATGCTTTCCATCCCACCCCCAATCCCTCACCCCAACCCTCCTCTTCTGATTTTATACTTTCCAATGACAACCCAAAACTGCCAGCTCCCCAGTCACAGCAGCTCCAGGAGACAGAGAGAGAGCAGCAGCACAACACTGAGAGTGATGCCCCATCATTTGGTCTGAAATTCATAGTCACCAGATCAAATACTTACACTGTGTGTATCTTAGAGGCTGGTATAGAGTCGGAATCTGCACGTGGTGAGTCACCGAGCACGAGTGAGCTGCTGCCAGGCCGGGGGAAAGGATAGTTCATGTGTCAGATCACCAGAGGGTGAGGTCACAAACGAGTTATAATACACAGGACTCAGATGTAAATATTGCTGGAACAGCATACAAGAGAATGCTGATGGACATGTACACTGAGATACTTTGTCCATTGACAGGCCTGTCAGACAGTCTGTTATCACTGTCAAGGAACATGGAGGAGTCGAGCTCCAACGTGGCACAGGGCATTTCACAGAGCTTGAAGCCCATTCTTTCCCCTGTGGAATTGGTCACTAACTCTATGACTGCACTAGCGGACTTAGCCCTGATACAGTGTCTGGTGACCATTGTCTCTGCTTCCACTGCAGCACAGACAGCAGACAACCAACATCTCAGTACTGCAGTGGAAGCTCAGACTGAGGACATGAGATCCATGCTTGCTGCCATGCAGGATCAGACTGCTGTCATCATGGCTGTGGATCTCAGTGTTCAAAGGGGTTTGCAGGCTCTCACAGCAGTCCAGCAATCTATGATCCAGTAGATTACTAAGATTGCTGAGATGTCGCCCCGGGGGAGTGACAGTGTCTCCGTGGAGCATGTACCTGTTGTCCCCTCTCAGGATGACAGTATTTGTTCTCCCTTCACTGTCACTCCACCAGTGTCCTTGCTGTTACCCATCAGCCAGCCCAGCCTGCTGCTGCCAATGTTGATGTGGTGCAGTCTGAATCCAAGCCCTCAAGGCCCAGAGCTGCTCGAGGATGTCCTGCTAGGCCACCTGCAGTCTCCGCAGTGAATGTCAGAAGCCTTCCACCAGCCATGCTGCAGTCATTGGAGAAACACTCTGTTGGAGCACTAGGCAAGTCGAGGAAACCCACAAGACAGGCACTAAAGGAATACACAAGGGTGAATAGTTCAGTTTTTTTTGTGTAATTGGATGTGTTGTTGGATAAAGATGTTTATGAAAAGATTTTTGTTGGTGGTTTTTAGGGCAGGATGATGACCAAGGAGACGCTGTGATGGGTCGTCTCAGAAGGGTGTACTGGTGGTGAATGGGGAACCCATGGTGGGAAAGGGAAGTTCTCCTATGGAACTGGAATATTAGCAGGGACTCTCTGACAGTCTGTCCGGGTCGATGGCATCCAAGCAATATCCTCCCTGCCTCCTCCTCCTCCTCCTGAGGTGTGCTCCGGATTCCTGGTGCCAATGACTGTGACCTCATGATGTTGATGATATGAAGGGTGCAGCAGAACACCATGAACTTGAACACCTACTCCAGTGTTTATTTATGGACTCTCCCCGAGCGGTTCAGACATCAGAAGCATTGCTTCATCACACCGATGGTCTGTTCCACCATGTTCCTGGTGACTCCATTGCTCACGTGATACACATGTTAATTGTGCGAGGTTGGTTGGCGGTGGGAGGTGGTTTGTGGGTGTAGAAACATGGGCTGCATTTAGAGAACGGTTTCTTTTATCTCCAAGGAGCCAAATTCTGGTTCTGCATGGGGGGACAAAGTGCTGGAACCGGCTGACTGCATCAGAATGAAGGTATGGTGGCTGCTGCCAGGTTAGTGGTGTGGACATTCACCAACATGATATACTGGGCATGCTCACACAACAACTGTACATTCATGGACCGAGAATTCTTTCAGTTCCTGTACCTCTCCCCGTTGACATGGGGGCCGCAGAGCCACGGACACCATCAGGAATCCCGCTGTCCTGACAAATCCACGGGATCTCTCATCCTGCTTCTCCCTGCTGAGGGAGAAAATGATGACATAGATGGTCACCCTCAACTCCCAGAATTATCAATGGACAACACACAGGCCTCGCAACTACTGGTCAGTTAGTTTAACATCAGTGGTGAGTAAGGTTTTAGAAGCATTAATCAGGGAAAAAGGACAACACACACTTGGAGAGATTGAGTTAATTGAGGATTGTCAGCACGGATATCTAAAAGGCAGACCATGCTTGATGAACTAATTGAATTTATTTAGAAAATCAGAGAAGGTTGATGAAGGGAATGTGGTGGATGTTGTCTTCGTGGATTTTATGAAATTATTTGATGAAGAACCACACAAAAGCTGGGTTAATAAAATTGAACCTCATGGAATAGTATCCAATTGGATCAAAAATTGCCCAGAGGACATGAAAAAGAGAAATGTGTTAAATGGTTGTTTTTCAGACTGGAGGATGGTAGACAGTGATGTTCCCTAAGGTTCAGTGCTTAGGAACACTGTTTTTATTTTGGTATATATAAATGACATGGATCTTGGAATGCGAAGTAGAATTTCAAAATTTTCCGAAGATACCAATCTTGCAGGTGTGGTAAACAGGGAGGATGCTACAAACCGTCTGCAACAGAGCAAAGAACAAAGAACAGTACAGTACAGGAACAGACCATTCGGCCCTCCAAGCCTGCGCCGATCTTGATGCCTGCCGAAACTAATACCTTCTGCACTTCCGGGGCCCATATCCTTCTATTCCCTTCCTATTCATATATTTGTCAAGATGTCTCTTAAACGTCGCTATCTTACCTGCTAACACCACCTCCCCTGGCAGCAAGTTCCACGCACTCACCACCCTCTGCGTAAAACACTTGCCTCGAACATCCCCTCTAAACTTTGCCCCTCGCACCTTAAACCTATGTCCCCTAGTAACTGACTCTTCCACCCTGGGAAAAAGGTTCTGACTATCCACTCTGTCCATGCCGCTCACAACTTTGTAAACCTCCATGAGGTCGCCCCTCCACCTCCGTCGTTCCAGTGAAAACAATCTGAGTATTTTCAACCTCTCCTCATAGCTAATGCCCTCCAGACCAGGCAACATCCTGGTAAACCTCCTCTGTACCGGCTCCAAAGCCTCCACGTCCTTCTGGTAGTATGGCGACCAGACTTGCAAGCAATATTCTAAGTGTGGCCTAACTAAGGTTCTGGACAGCTGCAACATGACTTGCCAATTTTTATACTCTATGCCCAGACCAATGACGATAAGCATGCCGTATGCCTTCTTTACTACCTTATCCACCTGCGTTGCCACTTTCAGTGACCTGTGGACCTGTACGCCCAGATCTCTGCCTGTCAATACTCCTAAGAGTTCTGCCATTTACTGTATACCTCCCACCTGCATTAGACCTTCCAAAATGCATTACCACACATATGTCCAGATTAAACTCCATCTGCCATTTCTCCGCCCAAGTCTCCAACCGATCTATATCCTGCTGTATCCTTTGACAATCCTCATCACTATCCGTAACTCCACCAACCTATGTGTCGTCTGCAAACTTATTAATCAGACCAGCTAAATTTTCCTCCAAATCATTTATATATACTATAAACAGCAAAGGTCCCAGCACTGATCCCTGCGGAACACCACTAGTCACATCCCTCCATTCAGAAAAACACCCATCCACTGTTACCTTCTGTCTTCTGTGACCAAGCCAGTTCTGTATCCATCTTGCCAGCTCACCTCTGATCGCGTGTGACTTCACCTTTTGCACCAGTCTGCCATGCGGGACCTTGTCAAAGGCTTTACTAAAGTCCATACCGACAACTTCCACCGCCCTTCCCTCATCAATCACCTTCGTCACTTCCTCAAAAAACTCAATCAGATTAGTAAGACACGACCTCCCCCTCACAAAACCATGCTGTTCCTCGCTAATAAGTTCATTTGTTTCCAAATGAGAGTAAATCCTGTCCCGAAGACTCCTCTCTAATAGTTTCCCTACCACTGACATAGGGCTCACCGGCCTATAATTTCTTGGATTATCCTTGCCTCCCTTCTTAAACAAAGGAACAACATTGGCTATTCTCCAGTCCTCTGGGACCTCACCTGTAGCCAATGAGGATGCAAAGATTTCTGTCAAAGCCCCAGCAATTTCTTCCCTTGCCTCCCTCAGTATTCTCGGGTAGATCCCAACAGGCCCTGGGGACTTATCTACCTTAATGCTTTTCAAGACACCCAACACCTCCTCCCTTTTGATAATGAGATGACTGAGACTATCTCTATTCCCTTTCCTCGGCTCATCATCCACCAAGTCCTTCTCCTTAGTGAATACTGAAGCAAAGTACTCATTTCGCACCTCGCCCATTTCCTCTGGCTCCATGGATAGATTCCCTCTCTGTTCTTGAGTGGGCCAACCCTTTCCCTGGTTACCCTCTTGCTGTTTAATCTATGTATAAAAAGCCTTGGGACTTTCCTTAATCCTGTTTGCCAATGACTTTTCATGACCCCTTTTAGCCCACCTAACTCCTTGCTTAAGTTCCTTCCCACTGTCTTCATATTTCTCAAGTGCTTCATCTGTTCCTAGCCTTCCAGCCCTTAAAAATGCTTCATTTTCCTTTGCGCATAGATAGGACATAGATAGGCTGGCAGAATGGACAGAGAAGGGACAGGTAGCATTTAATACAGAGGAGTGTGAGGTGATGTATTTCGTCAGAAGGAATAGGAAAGCAATGTACGCTGAATGACACAGTTCTAAAGATTGTGCAGGATCAGAGGGACCTGGGCCTCCATATGAATTGATCTTTGAATGTGGCAGGACATATTAGGAGGCTGTTTAGCAAAGTGTTGGTGAATTTTCTGAGCTTTGCTAATTATTACTTAACTTTGTAGAAATGGAAATACAGGACGCAGCTTGTAGCTAACATAACCAACGGTCATAAAATGTAGACAGAGCAACTGACCACAACCCACTGTCTTAGGAAGGGACAGAGCTCATGATGGATTTTGGGGAAGTGAACACAGACTGTTCGTTGCTGACTCTTCCGCTTTTATCATGTTTGTGCAACCTAGCCAGAAGTAACGGCCAGATATAGTGTCTGGAGTGGGCATTGAATTAAGGAACGAGCTTGTTATTGTTGAAACTGATGTTTTGCTGACCTCAGACTCTGCGTGGTGCACAGTCACGTAGGCGATGTTGTGATCATCTTGTGGGCGTTTATCTAATTGTGAAATTGTTAGCTCTGCCTCTGTTATACTATATAAGTCGACGGTGATCTGTAGCTCTTGGGAGTAGCACTGGACCGCCTTTAGGTAAGGTGTGTTCCCCCATGATATCATGCAATAAAGTGTTTGTTCTCAACGTCTGAGTCCAGAGAATTTGTTCACCAATTGGGCACAGTCTGGATTTTCTCCAACACAAAGCATATCAGATCTTGAGTTTCATCATCAGAGACAAAGATACAAAAGCAGGGAAGTTATGCTGGAACGTTATAAAGCTTTGGTTAGGCCCCACCTAGAGAACTATGTCCAGTTCTGGTCACCACACTTTCGGAAGGATGTGAAGGCCCCTGAGAGGGTGCAGAGGAGATTTACCAGAATGGTTCCACGGATGGAGGTTTTAGTTACAAGGTTAGTTTGGAGAAGATGGAGTTGTTCTCCCTGGAGTAAAGGAAATTGAGAGAGATTTGATAGAGGTTTACAAGATTATGATAGGCTTGGATACGATAGACAAGGAAAAACTGCTCCCATTAACTGATGAAACACAGACTAGGGGGACACAAATGGAAGGTTTTGGGTAGGAGATGCAGGGAGAATATGAGGAAGAACCTTTTTACACAGTGGATAGTAATGAGCTGGAGCTCACTGCCCATGAGGGTGGTGGAAGCTGAGACAATCAATGATTTCAAAAGGAAACTGGATGGACACCTGAAGGAAAGGAACTTGCAGGGATATGGGGATTGAGCGGGGGATTGGGGCTGACTGAATTGTTCCAGAGAGAGCTGTCGCAGAGGGGCTGAATGGCCACCTTCTGTGTCGTAAATATCTCTATCACTCTCTGTGACTCTATGTTGGATATGTCTCCTGCTCCTCTCTGGAAAGATCCAGATACACAGAAGTTCAATGAAACTGTGACCTAAACAGCCACTGACAGCTCGATCCTCACCCTGGTGTGAGGCTCCAGGTCGTGTTACAGGAGGTGACACTGCTATATGACCACCTCACACACTGCTCCTGGGTTAGGTTTAGGTAGGAAAAGTGCTCTTGGAAAACCCGGGGTGAGTAGGGCAGAGCCCGCTCCTCCTCCCACTTTACAGAGCTTCCTCTCTCTGCAGCCTCTGCTCCAGTTGTTGGTCATGTCATAGCCCAGAGACACCGTAAGTACAGTCCCTATTCATTGTCCAGTCTTGGGTCACGAAATCCTCTGTCCTCCCTGAATGTCTGCAGCGGCTCACAACACAGCCTCCAGAAAACCATCCACAGCACCTCCAATAACTTTACAATAACAGAAGTAAGTCAAAAGCCCGTCAACTGTAAGTTGGTTGCCTGGTCCTTTTAAATAATACCAGAGGGGGTTCCTCGTGCTGCTGAATGTATGTTCAGCTGAGAGTGACTAACACAGGCGTTCAGTGAACATGCACAGACCAAGTTTCAACGACGTCCATCAAAGCTGCTGGAATGGTACATTGATATTAAATTCAAACCCACCCTCAAAGGAACAACACATACATGGTACGATTGAGCTGGAACCCTGCGCAACATGGTGCATTGTGCAGGCCACACTGGAACTGGCCGGCTGTGAAGGCTACACTAACAGCACATAAATGATACAACTGGGCTGGAGCTCTGCCCAGCATGGGGTATTGTGCAGGCCACAGTAGAATTTCACATCTCTTTATTGATTACAGCTTCTGTACCGTCAGCACCAGTAGTGTTGTAAAGTCTAAAATCTTGAATCGGCTCAGATACAGAGGGAAAGAAATTCACTTTAAAAGGAGAACTGAAAAAGTTTGAAGTCAAAAGATTTTCAGGAATATGGGAATGGATAGAGGAATGGGACTAATTAGAGGGGTGAGGTCATGGAGGGATTCAAACACAAGAATAAGAATATTAAAATTAAGGTGCTGCCAGACTGGGAGCCAATGTAGATCAGTGAGCACAGAGGTTTCGGGTGATCGGGATTTGGTGTGAGTTAGGATACTGGCAGCAGCGTTCTGTATGGGCTGTGGTTTATGGAGTTTTATAACTGGGAGGGTGACCAGGATAGAATTGGAATAGTCAAGTGTGGATTTAACAATGACAGGGATGAGGGTTTATGCAGCAAATGGGCTGAGGCAGAGGTGGAGATGAGTGATATTACAGAGGTGGTAGTAGGTAGGGTTGGTGATGGAGAGAATATGGAGATGAACTCAGCTCAGGTTTTAATATAACACAGAAGTTGTAAACTGTCTGGTTGAGCCTCGGATATTGGGCAGCGTGGAGTATGTGCTTCCCAGATAGGGGATGGAGTTTGTGATGGAGACCAATGACATTGGCTACAGTCTTCCCAAAATTTACATTGCAAAACAACATTGAAGTGAAACAGGGTTTACAGATCTCCTAGCCTGAAATAGAGACAGCAACAGCAGCAAAGATGAGAGAGTAAATTACGAGAACTGTAATACAGTTCACAATGGTTTATGGAGCTGATAGCTGGGGATATTCACCAGGAATACAATGGCAGCAAGAAGGGCAGAGTAAATTACAGGAGCAGTAATGCAGTTAAACATGGTTTATAGAATTAATAGATTAATAGAGAGACTTACAAGGGACACAAATAGCAGCCAGGATCGGATAGTAAATGTATTGAATAATCTTGAGTGCACGATAGATACGAGTGTTTAATGAGTACCGATCATAATTTGTGGAAAGATAGTAAAGCTCCGAGGATAAACTCCTGTCCATTGTTGTAACATTCCAATCTATTGTTCTCAGTCACTGTCCAATTGTTGTAACATTCCAATCTACTGCTCTCAGATTCTGATCCATTGTTATCACATTCCGATCTATTGTCCTCAGTTTCTGATCTTTCCTCGCTCTCTCTCGGAAGCTGCTGATCTCTGTTAGTGCAAATTTTCCCGCTGACACTATGATATAACACATTGAAAGAAACCCCTTATTAATAGGAGATGGAAAACTTCCAGTGACACAATTAGGGTCCATGGAGACTGACATTAATTACAGTCACTGAACAAACAGATTCAGTTAACCCTTTTCAATCCAATCATTTTTTTACCACAATAAACCCGACCATTTACCCAATCTGGTTGGGAAGAATAATGGTTGCTGAGGGAAGGAATGGTGGCAATAGCAGAGTCACTGGCCATAATACCATTTGCCTTTTTTTCTGCTTGTTGCACATGCATCCTTACCTTCAGCGACTGGTGTCCGAAAACATCCAGGTCTCGTTGCATTTTCCCCTCTCGCAGTTTATAGCCATTCAGATTATCTGCCTTCCTGTTTTTGCTACCAAAGTGGATAACCTCATATTTATCCACATTATACTGCATCTGCCATGCATTTGCCCACTGACTCAACCTGTCCCTATCACCCTGAAGCCTCTTTGCATCCTCCTCAAAACTCACCCTCCCACCCAGTTTTGTCTCTTCTGAAAATTTGGAGATATTAAAATTAGTTCCCTCATCTAAATAATTAATGTATATTGTGAATAACTGGGGCCCGAACACTGATCCCTGTGGTACCCCACGAGTCACTGCCTGCCATTCAGAAAAAGACCGGTTTTCTCCTGCACTTTCCTGTCTGCCAACCAATTTTCTATTCATCGCAATACACTACCCCCAATTCCAGGCGCTTTAATTTTACACCCTAATCTCTTATGTGGGACTTTGTTGAGAGCCTTCTGAAATTCCAAATAAACACATCCACTGGCTCCCCGTCATCAACTCTACTAGTTGCATCCTAGAAGAATTCTAGTAGATTTGTCAAGCATGATTTCCCTTTCGTAAATCCATGATGACTCTGTCTGATTCTACCACTGTTCTCCAAGTGCTCTGCGATAAAACCTTTGACAATGGACTCTAGAATTTTCCGCACTATCGACATCAGGCTGACTTGTCTATAATTCCCTGCTTTCTCTCTACCTCCCTTTTTAAATAGTGGGGTAACATTAGCTACCCTCCTATCTTTAGAATCTTGGAAGATGACCAACAATACATCCACTTTTTCTACGGTCACTTCCTTAAGTAATCTGGAATGTAGATTATCAGGCCCTGAGGATTTATCGGCCGTCAATCCCATCAATTTCCCCAACACCATTTCTCCACTAATACTGATTTCCTTCAGTTCCTCTCTCTCACTAAACACTGTGTTCTCCAACATTTCTGGTATGATATTTGTGTTCTCCGTTGTGAAGACAGAACCAAGGTATGCATTTAGTTGGTTAGCCATTTCTTTGTTCCCCATTATAAATTCCCCTGTTTGACTGTAAGGGACCTACATTTGTTTTCACCAATTTTTTCCTCTTCACATACCTACAGAAACTTTTACAATCAGTTTTTATGTTCCCCACAAGCTTACTCTCGTACTCTATTTTCCCATTCTTAATCAATCCCTTGGACCTCCTTTGCTGAATTCTAAACTGCTCCCAATCCTCAGGTCTGTTGTTTTTTTCTGGTGAATTTGTATGCCTCTTCTTGGAATTTAATGCTATCTCTAATTTTCCTAGTAAGCCATGGTTTGGCTCCGTTTCCCATTTTACTTTTGCACCACACAGTAATAAACAATTGTTGCAGTTCATCCATGCGCTCTTTGAATATTTGCCATTGCCTATCCACCATCATCCCTTCAGGTAACATTAGTCAATCCATCATTGCCAACTCGTGCCTCATACCTTCAGAGTTTCCTTTATTAATGTTCAGGACCCTCGTCTCAGATTCAGCGAGGTCACTCTCCATCTTGATTAAGAATTCGAGAATATCATGGTCGCTCATCTCCAAGGGATTTCACACAACTGGATTGTCAATTATTCCTCTCTCATTACACAATACCCAGTCTCGGATGGCCTGTTCTCTAGTTGGTTCCTCAACGTATTGGTCCAGAAAACAATTTCGTACACACTCCAGGATTTCCTACTCTACAGTGTTGTGACAAATTTGATTTGACCAATCTATGCACAGATTAAAGTCACCCATAATTACAGATGTTCCTTTATCGCATGCGTCTCTAATTACACAACCCCCACTAACGTTTTCTGTCTCTTAGTGTTTCTCAGCTCTATCCATACATATTCGACATCGTCAGAGCTAATATCCTTCCTCACTCTTGCTTTAATTTCCTCTTTAACCAGCGATGCAACTCCACTGGCGCTGAAAATAGGCCGTTTTACTGATGGTGTGAATATTTGGTAGGAAGCTCATCTCAAGACATCTCAAGGTTAACTATGTAACCAAGTTTGTGAACAGTTTGGCTTGCTCTCAAACATTTACAAAGGAGAAGGATCGAGTGTCTTGATAGGAAATGTTTGGAACAGAGGCAGAAAACAATGGCTTCAATCGTCTCAATATTTAATTGGCATTGCAGATGTGTGAGGCAATACATTTTGGAAAGATGAATGAGGGGAGAAAATACAAGTTATATGGTACAACTGTAAAGGTAGTGAAATAACAGAGACACCTGGGGTGTTTGTACACAAATCTTTGAAGGTGGTAGGAAAGGTTAACGAAACTGTTAATAAATATGTGGGATCCGAGGTTTGATAAATAGAGGAAGAAAGAGCAAAAGCAAGGCCATTATGCCAATCATATATAAAATACTAATTTAGCTGCACCTGGAGTCTTGTGTCAAATACCGGGAACCACACTTTAGGAAGGACATGAAGCCTTCGGAGAGGGTAAAGAACTGTTTTACTAGAATTTGTCCAGGCATGAGCGATTACAGTTATGTAGCTGGGGTTGTTCTGCTTAGAGCAGAGAACTTTCAGAGGAGACTTGATTGAGGTGTTTAACATTAGGAAGGGTTAAGATAAATTAAATAAAGAGAAACTGTTTTCAGTGTCCAAGGGGCCACTAACCAGAGGCACAGATTTAAGGCGATTGGATTTTTGTTTCAGAGTGGTTTGGATTTGGACTGCACTGTCTGATAGGCTGATGGATACTGATTCAATAATAGATCCCAAAAGGGAATTGGATAAATACCTGAAGCAGAAAAAATTGCAAGAATATAGTGAAAGAGTCAGGGAGTGGGACGAATGACCTCATTCAGTCTGTGCTATTCGATAATTCTATGATTGTTACTCCCTGCACTTTCCCAATATTCCTATCCTTTCACCAGGCTTTTGATAAACTACCACAAAGCAGCCGTGTCACCACATTAGAACCACATGGGATTAAAGGACCAATGTCAGCCTTGGCTCAGTTTGTAGCTCTCTCCCCTTTCAGTCACAAGCTTCGTGGATCAAGTGTCAGTGCAGGACTTGATCACAAGAATCAAGGCTGACACTGCAGTGCAGTACTAGGGGAGTGTTACACTGTGAGAGGTGCCATCTTTAGAATGAAACGTTAAACCAAGGCCACGACTGCCCTCCCAGGTGGATGTTAAAGATCCCATGGGATTATTTCGAAGAGCAGGGGAAATCTCGCCAGTGTCCTGGTCACTATTTACCCTTCAATCAACATCACAAAAACAGATCTGATCATCATCACATTGTTACTTGTGGGATCTTGCTGTGTAGAAATTGGCTGCCCTGTTTCCTACATTATGAAACTGACTAAGTGTTGAGAAGTATTCATTAATTGGAAGTCACTTTGGGACATGCAGTGGTCATGAAACACATTACATAAATGTGAGACTGTTCTTTTATTTACAATGCCAGCATGCAGGAAATTAAGTCAGTGACAGAAAGCAGAGAGTATTGGAGAATGGTTATTGTTCAGTCTGGAGGGAAGTACACTGTGGGATTCCCCAGTGTCACAGTCGGGATTACTGTTGCTGTTTGTTATTGCCGTTGGGTTGTGTAGAGCCAGGACAATGTCAAAATTTTCAGATGGATGGAAGCTCAGAAATGTTAATAAACATGAGAAGGATATTAACAAACTTCAGGAAGACAGAGACTGACTGGTAAAATGGGCAGGAACATGGCAGATGTAATTTAACTCAGTGAAGTGTGAAGTGAGACATTTGGGTAGGAAGCATGTGGAAAAACAATATAATCTAAATGATACCATTATAAAGTGGGTGCAGGATTAGAGAGACCTGGCATGTGCACACACAGATCTTTGAAGGCAACATGTAGTGTCATTGGTGTTAGAGAGAGAGAGAATCAGAGTAATAAAACTCAGGAGGAACTGCTGATCTTTATACATCATTGGTTAGGTCCCAGCTGGAGAATTGTGTCCAATTCTGATCACCATACTTTGGTAAGGATGTCAAGGACTTAGTGAATATACAGCGGTGATTTACTGGAATGGTAGCAGGGATCTGGGAATTCAGTTGCATGGAGAGATTGGAAAAGCTGGGATTGTTCTCTTTAGAGCAGTGAAGGGTAAGAGATTTCATATAGAATTCAAAATCATGAGCGGTTTTCATAGGGGAATTAATGTGAAACTGTTTCCAGTGTCAGAAAATTCAGTATTAAGAAGACACAGATTGAAGGTAATTGACAAAGAACCAGAGGTGAAATGAAGAGAATTTTCTTACACAGTGAGTTGTTGGGATCTGGAATTCACTGCCTGAAAACATGGTGGAAGCAGATTCAATAATATCTTTCAAAAGGGAATTTAACAAATACTTCAAAAGGAGAAAACACGCAGGAGTCTGGGGAAAGGGGAGGGGGCGTGGAACTAGTTAGACAGCTCTTTCAAAGGGACAGCACTGACACAATGGGCCGACGGACCTCCTTCTGTGGTGCATCAATCTCTGATTCTATGAGAAAGAGACAGAAAGTGAAAAGAGGGAGAGAGAGGGAGTAAATGTGAAAGATGGAAAGGGAAATAGCAAGAACGAGAAAATCAGGTTTTCATCGCTTTTTGGGCAAAGTGATCATGATCTGCCTGTGTCCATTCCTGTTGAGGCAGATGACACACAAAGCTCCTGCTGTCTCCTCATTTCCATGAATTCTACGTATCGCCCATGGTGACCCGCGCTGCTGTCTGTCTGCACACTTAACAGGGACCTAACTGTGTGTGAGCCTGGCTCGTCTTTCAGCCAGCATTCAGCTTTTAAAGGCTGTCTGTCCCTCCTGAAGGGAAGCTGCACTGAATCACGGGAGGCTGCTGCTGCTGACTGTGAATGATGCTATTGGAGACAAGGTAAATGGAGTACTAGGACGGGGAGACGGCTGTGCGCTTCACGGATGTGTTGCTAGAGGCAAAAACAAGAAATGCTGGAATCACTCAGCAGGTCTGGCAGCATCTGTGGAAAGAGAAGCAGAGTTAACATTTCTGAAACGTTAACTCTGCTTCTCTTTCCGCAGAAGCTGCCAGACCTGCTGAGTGATCCCAGCATTTCTTGTTTTTGTTTCAGATTTCAAGCATCTGCAGTAGTTTGCTTTTATTTTAGTGCTGCTAGAGGCCTTAGTCATGGAGGGTGATAGGAGAGGAATGCCCATGTTTCTGTAGGGTGGTGTGGAGACCCTTAAGGAACGCACTCCGAAGGGAATGGGAGCAGGAGGCCAGGGAGGTGAATGCATGAAGTATGGCCCCGACGACCTAACAACAGAGCCAGAGAAGTTTAATGAGCTCACACGGGTCAATGTCATGGAATTCATCTCCACATGGCATCTCCTACCACCAACACAACCAACCTCTCACACTGCTCAATGTACCACACACCCATCACTCACCCATCAGCAGTACTTAACACTCAGGACTCGCACCTAACATTCACATGCTCCACCTCACCCTCACACACCTTCCCCTGATACCAGCCTCACACCCACATCTCATTGTCTCCACATATCTCCAGCTATTCAGCTTTGGCAGGCACATCACCCAAACACAGTGCAACACAATCACTGACATTCTGCCCTCTCTCTTAAAGGACAAGGTGGCCCATAATCATAGAGAACAGCAGTGAACCGGCGGGGACCAGGCAGACATTCAAACCCTGAGCCTGAGGGAGGAGATGATGCTCCACATCATGGGTCCGGCTGTGACAGAGCCCGTAGCATCTGGCATCACCGAAAGAATTCAGGATGATGCTATGTTCCTGCCTTATGTCCCTTCTTAACTCCCACCTCCCACTCATCCTGCTGTATGGGATGATGTACAAGCTGCAGATGGTGGGGCCGTGGACCTCCTGCTTTCCATTCCACCCCCAATCCCTCACCACAACCCTCCACTTCTGATCTGATACTTTCCAATGACAATCCAAAACTGCCAGCTTCCCAGTCACAGCAGATCCAGGAGACAGGGAGAGAGCAGCAGCACAGCACTGATGGCGAAGCCCCAGCACTTGGTCTAATACTCACAGCCAACAGTTCAAATACTTACACTGTGTGTGCTTTAGAGGCTGGGATAGAGTCGGAATCTACACGTGGTGAGTCACCGAGCACGACAGAGCTGCAGCCAGGCCAGGGGGAAAGGATAGTTCATGTGTCAGCTCACCAGAGGGCGAGGTCACAAACGAGTTATAATACACAGGACTCAGATGTGAACATTGCTGGAGCAGCACACAGGAGAATGCTGATGGACATGTAGACTGAGATACTTTGTCCATTGACAGGCCTGTCAGATAGTTTATTGTCACGATCAAGGAACATGGAGCAGTCCGGCTCCAACATGGCACAGGACATTGTACAGAGCTTGAAGCCCATTCTTTCCCCTGTGGAAGTGGTCACTAACTCCATGACAGCACTAGCGGACCAAGCCGTGATACAGTGTCTGGTGACCATTGTATCAGCTTCCACTGCAGCACAGGCGGCAGACACCCAACGTCAGCACAGTGCCGCAGTGGTTAGCACTGCAGCCTCACAGCTCCAGCGACCCGGATTCAATTGTGGGTACTGCCTGTGTGGAGTTTGCAACTTCTCCCTGTGTCTGCGTGGGTTTCCTCCGGGTGCTCCGGGTTCCTCCAACCACCAAAAGACTTGCAGTTTGATAGGTAACTTGTCCATTACAAAATTGCCCCGAGTATAGGGAGGTGGTAGGGGAATATAAGAACAGGTGGGGATGTGGTAGGAATATGGGATTAGTGTAGGATTAGTATAAACGGCTGGTTGATGGTTAGCACAGTTTCGGTGGGCCGAAGGGCCTGTTTCGGTGCTGTATATTGAAATCTAAATCTAAATCTAAAAAAATCTAGTCTCGATGCTGCAGTGGAATGTCAGGCTGAGGTCATGACATCCGTGCTTGCTGCCAGGCAGGATCAGACTGCTGTCGTCAAGGCTGTGGATCTCAGTGTTCAAAGGGGTTTGCAGGATCTCACAGCAGTCCAGCAATCTGTGATCCAGTAGATTACTAGGATTGCTGAGGTGTTGCCCCGTGGCAGTGACAGTGTCTGCGTGGAGCATGAACCTGCTGTCCTCTCTCAGGATGACAGTATTTGTTATCCCTTCACTGTCACGCCACCAGTGTCCTTGCTGTTACCCATCAGCCAGCCCAGGCTGCTGCTGCCCATGTCGAGGTGGTGCAGTCTTGAATCCCTCAAGGCCCAGAACTGCTCGAGGACGTCCTCCAAGGCCATCAGCAGTCAGCCCAGTAAAAGTCAGCAGCCTTCCATTAGCCATGCTGCAGTCACTTGGGAAACACTGTGTAGGAGCACTAGATAGGTCGAGGGAACCCACAAGACCGGCACGAAGGGAAGACCCAAGGGTGAATAGTTCAGTTTTGTTTGTATAATTGGATGTGTTGTTGGATAAAGATGTTAATGAAAAGATTTTTATTGGTGGTTTTTATTGCAGCATAGTGACCAAGGGGACACTGTGATGGTGTGTCTCAGATGCGTGTCATGGTGGAGAATTGGGGATCAATGTTGGGAAAGGGAAGTTGCCCATGGGAAATGGACTCTTAGCAGTGACTCTCCAACAGCCTGTCCGGGTCGAAGGCATCCAGGAAATATCCTCCCTCACTCCTCCTCCTGAGGTAGCCTCCGGATTCCTGGTGCCAATGCCTGTCCTCATGATCATGATGATATGAAGGGTGCAGCAGAACACCATGAACTTAGACAAGCTGCTCCAGTGAGTACTGGAGAGCTCCCCCCGAGCGGTTCAGACATCGGAAGCATTGCTTCATCACACCGATGGTCTGTTCCACCATGTTCCTGGTGACTCCATTGTTCACATTATATACAGGTTATTTTCATGCGGTTGGTTGGCATTGATGCTGGGCGTAGAATTATGAGTCATGTACAGAGTGAGGTAGGCATTGTCTCCGAGGAGCCACATTCTGGTTCACCATAGAGGCCCGAAGTGTTGGGACCGGCTGCCTGCTTCAGAATGAAGGTATGGTGGCTGCTGCCAGGGTCGTGGACATTCACCAACATGATGTACTGGGCATGCTCACACACCAACTGTACATTAATGGAGTGAGAGTTCTTTCAGTTCCTGTACCTCTCCCCGTTGACATTCGGGCCCCGCAGAGCCACCTACACCATTAGGAATCCCGCTACCCTGACAAAGCCACGGGACCTCTCACCCTGCTTCACCCTGCGGAGGGTGAAAATGATATATTCACCTCACCCGACATAGATGGCCTCCATTAACCAGCAGATACATCAATGGACAGCATAGAGAGAGATAATGGATACATCGCCCGCTGCTGCCTGGCAGATCCAGATACATAGAAGTTTAATGAAACTGTGACCTTTACGGCTACAGACAGCTCCGTCCTCACCCTGGTGTCAGGCTCCAGGTCGTGTTACAGGAGGTGACACAGCTCTGTGACCACATCCTTATTGAATCAGAGTCACCTCACACACTGCTCCTGGGTTAGGTGTAGGTAGGAATAGTGCTCTTGGAAAACCCGGGGTGGGTAGGGCAGAGCCCCCTCCTCCTCCCTCTTTACAGAGCTTCCCCTATCTGCAACCTCTGCTCTATTTGTTGATCATGTTACAGACCCAGAGACACTGTAACTACAATCCCCATACCTCGTCTAGAGTTGGGTCACTAAATCCTCTGTCCTCCCTGAATGACTGCAGCTGCTCACAACACAACCTCCAGAGAACCATCCACAGCACCTCCACTAACTTTACAATAGCAGAAGTAAGTCAAAAGCCCATCACCTGTAAGTTGGATGCCTGGTCCTTTTCAATAACCCTAGAGGGGATTCCTTGTGCCAGCTGAATATATGCTTAACTGAGAGTGACTAACACAGGTGGTCAGTGAACATGCATAGGCCAAGTTTCAAATCTGCTGGAACAGGTTGTTGATATAACATCCAGACCCCTGTTCAGTCTACCAGTACATGCAGGGTACTCTTAGACTCGTGCCCTTTCCAGCATGAGCACTGTGTACGCTACACCAGAACTGCCCATCAGTGTGGATTCCACTGCACCAGCACCAATGATGGTACTTAGACCAAATCAGAGTCAGAGACAGATCCATAGCGAATGAAATTCACTTCAAAACGAGAAATGATAAACACTTCAAATAGAACAAATGGAAGGAATATTGGAAACGGACAGGGGAATGGGGATAATTGGAAGGCAGAGGCCATTTAGAGCTTTTAATCCAAGTATGATTATATTAAAATTGTGGCATTGCCAGACTGGGAGGTAGGTTATGTGAGTGAGTACAGGGGTGATGGGTGATCTGAAGTGGGTGTGAGCTGTGATGCAGCCAGTAGATTTCTGAATGAGCTGAAGTTTAGCGAGCTTTGTTATTGTGAGCATGACCAGGAAGACATTGGAATCATCAAGTGTGGATCTAAGAAAGGCACGGCTGAGGGTTTATAAGTAGATGAACTGAAGGAGATGTGGAAATGAACAACATTATAGAGGTGGCTGTAGGCAGGGTTAGTGATCGACAGGATATTGAATTGGAACTTAGCTTAGGATGAAAGAAATCGCTGACGTTGTGAAGAGTCTGGTTTGTTCTCAGACATTGGACAGGGTGTGTGATCGAGTCGGTGGACAGAGACAGAATTTGTGACAGAAACCGATGGCAGTGGATTTAGTCTTCCCAATATTTAAATAAAAGGAACAGCAATGCAGTGAAACATGATCTATAGTTCTAATAGCTGGATAGAGAGGCTTACCAGGAACAACAATATTAGCAAGAAAGGCAGAGTAATTGACAAGAACAGTACAGAAGTTAATCATAGGTTATAACATTAATAGCTAGGTAGAGAGAGACTTACCAGGGACACCAACAATACCGAGGATGGGATAGTAAATCGTTTGAATAGTCAAAAGCGCGAAATAGATCCGATATTGTAAAGAAAGCCGATGATAATTTGTAGAAAGATAGTCAGACGCCCACGAGAAACTCCTGTCCATTGTTGTCACATTCCAATCGATTGTTCTCAGATTCTGACCCATTGTTGTAACATTCCAATCGATTGTTCTCAGCTTCTGATTTATCCTCTCCCTCACTCTGGAGCCACTTATCCCTGTCAGTGCCGGTGGGAGGGGTGGGGATGCGGGGGGGGGGGGGTGGGGTGATACTATGGGATAACACATTGGAAGGAGTCCTGTATTAATAGACGTTGGAAACCCTCCAGCGACACAATTAGGCTCCATGGAGACTTACGTTAATCACAGTCACTGAACAAACAAGTTCAGTCAACCCATTTCAATCCAGCACTTTCCGTATCACAATAAACATTTACCCGGTCAAGACGGAATGTATGAGGGTTACTGAGGGAAGGAATGTTGGAAATAGCGGAGCCACTGGCCAGAATCGTCCAATCCTCCTTTGATATGGGAGTGATGACAGAGGACTGGAGTGTCGCAAATTCTGCACCCTGTTCGAAACAGTAGTGATAGGCTACACCCTAGAACTACTGACCCATCAGTCTAACCTCACTGAAATGTTGGGGAAGCTTGTAGAGACTGTAATCTGGGACAAGATAATCGTGGTCTGAATAGCATGAGTTTATAAATGACAAGAAGGTCCACCAGATATGTTCGTGGCAAATCATGTCTGACAAACCTGATCAAATTCTTTGATGAAGTAATGGAGAGTGTTGCTGCGGATAGCATGGTTGCTACTTTGTATATGAACAATCAAAAGTAGTGGAATCAAATGCCATTTAATAGATTTGTTAGGAAGTCTGAACCTCATGGATTCAAGAGGCAGTGACAGTGTGGATATGACATTGGCTAAGGGATAGAATACAGAGGGAAGTGGTGATCTATTGTTGCTCAGACAGTGAAGGGGATTATACAGTGATGGTCCCCAATGGTCGGTATTCAGGCCATTGCTCTTTTATAAAACATACATAAATATATATCTGTGTATTGTGTTTGTGTGTAACATTTGCTTATCTATAAAAGGCATAATTTCAATGTTCTCAGGTGACAGAAACTCGGAAATGTAAAAAAATAAGGATGATATCAGAGGGATTCAGGGAGAGAGATGACATGAGGAAATGAGGCAGATGAAATTTAGTGCAGACATGGGCAAAGGGAGGAAGAATGAGGTGAGGCAATGTAAATGAAATGGGGCAGTTTTACATTGGGTGCATGAACAGATGTCTTTGAATGTAGCAGAACAAGTCGATAAAATTATTAAAACACATCCGGGATATCGAACTTTATAAAAAGAGGCATCGCGTGCAAAAGCAAGGAAGCTAACTAAAACTTTAAAAATCACTGGTTAGGTCTCAGCTGAGGAATTGTGTCCAATTCTGAGCATTACTTATTAGAAAGGATGTCAGAACCTTGGAGAAGGTGCAGAGGATATTTATTGGAATGGTCCAGGAATGAGGGAATTCATGTTCACGGGGAGACTACAGAAACAGGAATTAGGGCAGATCAGGTAAAGGAGAAATTTAATAGAGCAGATCACAATTATGTGCAGTTTTGAAAGAGCAAGATAAACTGTTTCCTTTGGGTAAAGGACCAATAACAATACTCAAAATACTTGGCAAAAGATGCAGATGTGGCACAAGGAAAACATTTTTATACAGTGAGTTGCTTTATTCTGGAATACACGGTCTGAAGATGTGCTGGAAGCAGATTCAAGAGCAAGTTTCAAAAGGGAACTGGATAAATGCTGCAGAGGGGGATTTGCAGGACTTTGGGAAAAGAGGAGGAAAGAGGTGTAAAATAAAAAGCTCTTTCAAAGATGGCACAGGCACGATGGGCCAATGGACTGCTTCCATGCTTTGTGATTCTCCGATTCTATGGGAACAGAATCCATTGAGTCCTTATTTCGTGTGTACAATTGATGTCCAGCAGTTCTTGAGCCAGCGGCTCATTGTTACTTGTATCCTCACACAGATAACAGAAGAAAGGCAAACACAAGGGCCAGGTGAGATGAATTGTGTTGACAATTTACTTATTGATTTATGACGTCTCTCTCTTTGATCACTTCAATCAATCAGTTACAAACACATTGATTTTGTTCCTATTTTATTTCCTGTCTATTTGTTCTCAAGATATGAGTGATACTGACAAGGCTGGCATTACTTCCCAATCCCTGGTTCCCATGAGAAAATGATAGGCCTTCATCCTGAACCACTGCAGTCCATGTGGTGAAGATGTTCCCACAATACTGTTACAGAAAGGATTTCAGGCTTTTAACCCAGTGATGATGAAGGAACGATGATTTCTGTCCAAGTCTAGATGGTGTTTGGCTCGGAGGAGGGGAATGTGGAGGTGATGGTGTTTTGTGTTAGAGTCCGAGCTGAAGTCTACCCCCTCCCCTCTATCTCGTGTCCCTTGACTGTAAACTGGAATTGTTCTCTTTCGAGCAGTAATGTTAAATGGAGATTGAATAGAGATATGCAAAATCTTGAACAGTATTTGATGGAGTAAAGACAGAGAATTTGGTTTCACTGGAAGTACTGTCAGTCACCAGAGGACGCATTTTTAAGGTGCTGGGCCAACAAAAATGCATTGATTTATTATAAACCGGAATTCACAGCCTGAAAGAGTGGTGAAGCAGATTCAATAATAAATTTAAAAAAGAGAATTGATTCAATAGTATCAGAGGAGATTTTCAGCGAAGTGGTAATTGTGTAGAGGAGAGGGACAAATGGGATTGCTCCTTCAAACAGCATGCACAGACACGATGGGCCAAATAGCCTCCTCCGTGCTGGATGATTCTTTGAGTCTGTGAAAACAGAAACTATTGAAACCTTACCTGATTTGTACAACAGACGGGCAACAATTTTAAGCAGAGGCTGATCATTACTTGTCCTTTGATATGGTTCAGGAAAACATCATGTTGGATTAACACAGATGAGGGAGAGAATTAGTCCTTTCCTGCTCTGTTTGTTTGGTCAGTACCACACTGTGTGGAAGTAACACAGATCAGGGATAGACGGACAGCAATTTTAAGCAGAGGCTGATCGTTACTTGTACTTGGAGCATACCTTGTTGGATTAACACAGGTGAGGGAGAGAGATGGAAATCTCCTGCTCTGTGTGTGGGGGTCATTAACACAACATGTTGGATTGGCACAGGCCAGGGAGAGAAATAGAAATTTCTTGCTGTGTCTGTACCACACTATGTGGGAATGACACAGATCAGGGAGAGAATGGTCCTTTCCTGCTCTCTGTGTGTACGTGGGGGTCATTACCACATCGGGTGGAAGTGACACAGCTCAGGGATAGAATTGGTCCTTTCCTGCTCTCTGTGTGGTTCAGTACCACACTGTGTGGGATTAAGAGGCCGGGGATAGAATTGGGTCTTTCCTGCTCTCTGTGTGGGTCAATACAACACCGGGACGATTTAACACAAGCCGGGGACAGAATTGGATCTTTCCTGCTCTCTGTGTGGGTCAGTACCTCACCGGGTGAGATTAACACCGTCCAGGGATAGAATTGAATCTTTCCTGCTCTCTGTGCCTGGGTCAGTACCACCGGGAGAGATTAACACAGGCCAGGGATTGAATTGGATCTTTCCTGCTCTCTGTGTGGGTCAGTACCACACCGGGTGAGATTAACACCGTCCAGGGATAGAATTGAATCTTTCCTGCTCTCTGTGCCTGGGTCAGGACCACACCGGGTGTGATTAAGACACACCGGGGATTGAATTGGGTCTTTCCTGCTCTCTGTGTGTGTCAGTGCCACACCGGGTGGGATTAAGACACACCGGGGATTGAATTGGGTCTTTCCTGCTGTCTGTGTGTGTCAGTGCCACACCGGGTGGGATTAACACAAGCCGGGGATAGAAGTGAGTCTTTTCTGCTCTATTTGGAGCTCAGTACCACATTGGGTGAAAGCTGCTTACTCAGCACAGCCTGAGGATGGAGCCTGGTCTGTCCCAATGAGGACAGAGAGTGACTGGTGAAATGGCCAGTCACCCGGCAGATTGAACTTTACACATTGAACTGTGAAGTGATACATATCGGTAGGAAATATGAGGAAAGGCAATATAATGTGGGTGGTGGAATGGACAGATCTCGGGCTGTCCTAATTTCTGAGGCAGCAGGACACTGAGAAGGCTGCTAAAAATAACAACATATCGTGTCCTTGGTTTTATAAACACAGCACAGAGTAATAAAACTCAGGAGGAAATGCTGGTTTTTAGACATCATTGGTTAGGTCCCAGCTGGAGAATTGTGTCCAATTCTGATCACCACACTTTGGTAAGGATGACAAGGACTTAGTGAAGATACTGAGGTGATTTACTAGATTGGTACCAGGGATCTCATGGAGAGATGGGAAAAGCTGGGATTTTTCTCTTTAGAGCAGTGAAGGGTAAGAGGGGATTTAATATAGAATTCAAATTCATGAGGGGTTTTGATTGGGTAATTAGTGTGAAAATGTTTCCAGTGTCAGAAAGTTCAGTGTTAAGAAGACACAGATTGAAGGTAATTGACAAAGAACCAGAGGTGAAATGAGGAGAATGTTCTTACACAGCGAGTTGTTGGGATCTGGAATTCACTGCCTGAAAACAAGGTGGAAGCAGATTCAATAATAATATGGTGGAGAAGGCAGATGGAATCCTTTCCTTTATTAGCTGAGGTATAGAATATAAGAGCAGGGAAATTATGCTGGAACTGTATAACTCATTGGCTAGGCCACAACTTGAGTACTGAGTGCAATTCTGGTCACCTCATTACAGAAAGGATCTAATTGCACTAGAGAGGGTACAGAGGAGTTTTATGAGGATGTTGCTAGGACTAGACAAAATGCAGCTGTGAGGAACGATTGGATAGGCTGGGGTTGTTCTCTTTGGAATAGAGAAGGCTGAGAGGAGATCGGACTGAAATGTCCATAATTTTGAGGGATCTGGACAGAGAGGAGGTGAAGGGTCTGTTCACCTTAGTAGAAAGGTCAGTGACTAGGGGGGAATAGATTTAAAGTGATTAATCGAAAGATAAGAGGGGAGATGAGGAAGACCTTTTCATACAGAGTATGGTGGGGTCTGGAACTCACTGCCTGACAGTGTAGTTGAGGCAGAAACCCTCAACTCATTCAACAGGATTCTGGATATACACCTCAAGTACCGTAATCTGCAGAGCTATGGCTCAAATGCTGAAAGTGGGATTAGAATGGGTGGATCGTTTTTCGGTCACCACTGATACAATGGGCCAAGTGACCTCTTTCAGTCAGGCGGCTGCTGCTGCTGACTGTGAATGCTGCAATTGGACAGAAGGTAAATGGAATACTAGGACAGAAAGAGGGCTCCGCAGTTCACGGATGTGGTGACCCTAGATCAGATCTTACAGTGGTGTAGGAGAGGGAACAGGGTTCATGTCAAAGTCATGTCTTCCTTTTATATGATCCTGTATAATGGACAGGGACTACTGGACAGTAAAGTGCTCAAAGGTTATCAGCAGTAATTGATTATCTCTATATTTGTATATTGTAGAACATTAAAACATACCCCTGCTCTGGTGTCCATTGCACCCTCAATATTCATGATTAAAATATCAGAGGAGTGTGAACCAGTCACCTCTGATCACCCTGAGGTACAGGCGATTCTCGAGTCGGTGCTGAGTGTATTCACAACCCATAAAGATGACTGTGGAAACATGAGCAGACCTGAAGAAATTAACTGACCATTGCATGATCCATGAAGCAGTATTCTTACCGAGCTGAGATTATATCATATATTCCAGACAACATCAGGTTATTGTTATACCAGGGTGTAGTTCACAAAGACACATTCACTACTAACTGTCCGATTTTGCCGGTTACAAAACCAGATGGCAGCTGGGGACTGACTATTGACCATCACAAACTCAACACAGTCACCCCTGTGTGAACTCGGTTGTCTGAGAGACACCAACCCTACTCTCCCGGATTCCCAGCGGCAGGGCTGACTTCACCACGCTGGATATCTCTAATGTTTATTGGAGTATCCCAGTAAAACTAGAGAAACAATTTAAATTCACATTAACTTCTGAGGACCAGAGTTACCCCTGGACATGTCTGTCACAAGGGGTTCCACAATAACCCTACTATTTTCCACAAACGTATGGCCGGGGCCGTTAGGAACCTTTCACAGTCTTCCTGCTTGCTGAAATAAATTGATGGTCTCCTCCTCATCACCACAGACCGTGTCCACACATTTAACCCTTTTACAGGAACTACTGCAGTTACTTTGGGAGCTGGACTAAAATACCATCCACGTAAGGCCCAGCTGGTGTAACATCGTGTCATCGTTCTATATGTCTAAATTGGCTCATCCAACATCAGCCCAGACCAACATCAGGTCGAAACCATCCAGTGTATACCCCTGTCCACCTCAAAGACAGCCTTGTGTCCTATCCTCAGGCTGGTGGGGTATCAGTGGACCCTCATCCAGTGTCTACCCTTGTCCACCTCAAAGACAGCCTTGTGTCCTATCCTCAGGCTGGTGGGGTATCAGTGGACCCTCATCCAGTGTCTACCCTTGTCCACATCAAAGACAGCCTTGTGTCCTATCCTCAGGCTGGTGGAGTATCAGTGGACACAATTCCAATGTCTACCCCTGTCCACCTCAAGGACTGCCCAGTGTCCTATCCTCAGGCTGGTGGGTATCAGTGGACCCTCATCCAGTGTCTACCCCTGTCCACCTCAAAGACTGCCCAGTGTCCTACCCTCAGGCTGGTGGAGTATCAGTGGACACAATTCCAGTGTCTACCCCTGTCCACCTCAAGGACTGCCCAGTGTCCTATCCTCAGGCTGGTGGGTATCAGTGGATCCTCATCCAGTGTCTACCCCTGTCCACCTCAAGGACTGCACTGTGTCCTATCCTCATGCTGGTGGGTATCAGTGGACCCTCATCCATTGTCCACCCCTGTCCACCTCAAAGGCTGCCCTGTGTCCTATCTTCAGGCTAGTGGGGTATCAGTGGACACAATTCCAGTGTCTACCCCTGTCCACGTCAAGGACTGCACTGTGTCCTATCCTCATGCTGGTGGGTATCAGTGAACCCTCATCCAGTGTCTACCCCTGTCCACCTCAAAGACTGCTCTGTGTCCTATCCTCAGGCTGGTGGGGTAGCAGTGAACCCTCATCCAGTGTGTACCCCTGTCCACCTCAAAGACTGCCCTGTGTCCTATCCTCAGGCTGGTGGATTATCAATTCCCCTCATCCAGTGTCTACCCCTGTCCACCTCAAAGCCTGCTCTGTGTCCTCTGCTCAGGCTGGTGGGGTATCAGTGGAGCCTCATCCAGTGTCTACCCCTGTCCACCTCAAAGACTGCCCTCTGACCTATCCTCAGGCTGGTGGAGTATCAATTGCCCCTCATCCAGTGTCTACCCCTGTCCACCTCAAAGACTGCCCTTTGTCCTACCCTCAGGCTGGTGGAGTATCAGTGGACACAATTCCAGTGTCTACCCCTGTCCACCTCAAGGACTGCCCAGTGTCCTATCCTCAGGCTGGTGGGGTATCAGCAGACCCTCATCCAGTGTCTACCCCTGTCCACCACAAAGACTGCCCTGTGTCCTATCCTCAGGCTGTTGTGGTATCAGCGGACCCTCATCCCTCGATTTGCTGAGACTGTGACTCCTCTTTATGAACCACCGAATGGTGATGATGACCAGATTTATCCCATTTGGACTGAAGAGAACACAGAAACAGTAACACAACTAAAGAAATCTGTCGCCCAGGCAACGTGTCTTACCTCACCGAACCCCGACAAGACTTTCCACATGGATGTGGGGACACAGTGACAACCTGGCTGCTGTCCAATGCCGAGAAAACCAGGAGAAAATACTCCCCATTGTGAATTACTCCAGAATTGTGAGTGGGCCTGAACTGATTTACTCTGTTTGTGAAGGACATTTGTTAACCATGTTCTGGGGAATCAAACATTTTACTTACATCACGGGGTTCAACAGGGTGATACTGTCCAGTCCATTATACACCTTCCCAGTATAGGAAAGCTGTTGTCATAGAATACCCATGTCATAGAGTCATAGAGCCTTAGTCAATTCTGGCGCAGAATGGGACATTTCAACTCATCGAGTCCGTGCCAGCGCTTTGTAGATAAATCAAGTCTGTCTCATTCCCCAGCTCCATGGATGACAAGGAGCCTGCAGGGTAAGATACAGCAGGAAGGGCATGTTTATGTCCCACACCGATAACTCAATACAACAGAAAACCAAGAGGAGTATAGAAAGTGGAGGCTGATATCAAAAAGGAATTTACGAAAGCAAGGAGAAATCATAAAAAAATATTGGCAAGCAAAATCAAGGTGAACCCATGTATGTTTTTTCTTTCAATACATTAAGGCGAAGAGGACAACTAAGGAGAGAGTAGAGCCCATTAATGACCGATAAGGTAACCTCTGTGGAGGGACAGTAGTTACTGACATGGTTCTTCATGAATACTTTGTGACTGTCTTCACAAAAGAGGGGAACGGTGCAGATATTGTAGTTAAGGAGGAGGAGTGTGAATTATTGGATGTGATAAACATAGGCAGAGAGGAATTACTAATGGAATTAGCCTCATTGAAAGTTGATACATCACCATGGCGTGATGAAATGTACCCCAGGTTGTTAAAAGAAGCAACAGAAGAAATAACCAAAGGTATGTCCATGATTTTCCAGTTCTCACTGGATACAGGTGTGGTGATGGAGGATTGGAGAACTGCTAACATTGAACCACTGCTTAAAAAGGGAGCGAAGGATAGACCGAATAACTACAGGCCAGTTAGTCTAAACTCAGAGTGGGAAAATTATTGTAATCTATTCTGAGAGACATGATAAACTGTCACTTAGAAAGGCACAGGTTCATCAAGGATAATCACCACAGATGTGTTAAGGCAAGATTGTGGCTGACTAACTTGCATGATTATTTGATGAAGTAACAAGGACGATAGATGAGTTTAATGTCGTTGATGCGTCTACTTGGATTTTAGCACACTAGCTGACCACACTAGAGCCCTGTCCAGCATGGGGCACTGTGCTGACCACACTAGAGCCCTGCCCAGCCTGGGACACTGTGCTGACCACACTGAAGCCCTGTCAAGCATGGGACACTGTGCTGACCACACGAGAGCCCTGTCCAGCCTGGGACATTGTGCTGACCACACTGAAGCCCTGTCCAGCATGGGACACTGTGCTGACCACACGAGAGCCCTGTCCAGCATGGGGCACTGTGCTGACCACACTAGAGCCCTGTCCAGCATGGGGCACTGTGCTGACCACACTAGATCCCTGTCCAGCATGGGGCACTGTGCTGACCACACGAAAGCCCTGTCCAGCATGGGGCACTGTGCTGACCACACTACAGCAGTGTCCTGCATGAGGCACTGTGCTGACCACACTAGAGCCCTGTCCAGCATGGGACACTGTGCTGACCACACTAGAGCCCTATCCAGCATGGGACACTGTGCTGACCACACTAGAGTCCTGTCCAGCATGGGGCACTGTGCTGACCACACTAGAGCCCTGTCCAGCATGGGGCACTGTGCTGACCACACTAGAGCCCTGTCCAGCATGGGGCACTGTGCTGACCACACGAGAGCCCTGTCCAGCATGGCTCACTGTGCTGACCACAATAGAGCCCTGCCAAGCATGGGGCACTGTGCTGACCACACTAGAGCCCTGTCCAGCCTGGGAAACTGTGCTGACCACACTGAAGCCCTCTCCAGCATGGGACACTGTGCTGACCACACGAGAGCCCTGTCCAGCATGGGGCACTGTGCTGACCACACTAGAGCCCTGTCCAGCATGGGGCACTGTGCTGACCACACTAGATCCCTGTCCAGCATGGGGCACTGTGCTGACCACACTAGAGCCCTGTCCAGCATGGGACACTGTGCTGACCATACTAGAGCCGTGACCAGCATGGGGCACTGTGCTGACCACACTAGAGCAGTGTCCTGCATGGGGCACTGTGCTGACCACACTAGAGCCCTGTCCAGCATGGGACAGTCTGCTGACCACACTAGAGCAGTGTCCTGCATGAGGCACTGTGCTGACCACACTAGAGCCCTGTCCAGCATGGGGCACTGTGCTGACCACACTAGAGCCCTGTCCAGCATGGGACACTGTGCTGACCACACTAGAGCCCTGTCCAGCATGGGACACTGTGCTGACAACACTAGAGCCCTGTCCAGCATGGGGCACTGTGCTGACCACACTAGAGCCCTGTCCAGCATGGGACAGTCTGCTGACCACACTAGAGCAGTGTCCTGCATGAGGCACTGTGCTGACCACACTAGAGCCCTGTCCAGCATGGGGCACTGTGCTGACCACACTAGAGCCCTGTCCAGCATGGGACACTGTGCTGACCACACTAGAGCCCTGTCCAGCATGGGACACTGTGCTGACCACACTAGAGTCCTGTCCAGCATGGGGCACTGTGCTGACCACACTAGAGCCCTGTCCAGCATGGGACACTGTGCTGACCATACTAGAGCCGTGACCAGCATGGGGCACTGTGCTGACCACACTAGAGCAGTGTCCTGCATGGGGCACTGTGCTGACCACACTAGAGCCCTATCCATGGGACAGTCTGCTGACTGCACTAGAGCAGTGTCCTGCATGAGGCACTGTGCTGACCACACTAGAGCCCTGTCCAGCATGGGGCACTGTGCTGACCACACTAGAGCCCTGTCCAGCATGGGACACTGTGCTGACCACACTAGAGCCCTGTCCAGCATGGGACACTGTGCTGACTACACTAGAGCCCTGTCCAGCATGGGGCACTGTGCTGACCACACTAGAGCCCTGTCCAGCATGGGGCACTGTGCTGACCACACTAGAGCCCTGTCCAGCATTGGACACTGTGCTGACCACACTAGAGCCGTGTCCAGCATGGGGCATTGTGCTGACCACACTAGAGCCCTGTCCAGCATGGGGCACTGTGCTGACCACACGAGAGCCCTGTCCAGCATGGCTCACTGTGCTGACCACAATAGAGCCCTGCCAAGCATGGGGCACTGTGCTGACCACACTAGAGCCCTGTCCAGCCTGGGAAACTGTGCTGACCACACTGAAGCCCTCTCCAGCATGGGACACTGTGCTGACCACACGAGAGCCCTGTCCAGCATGGGGCACTGTGCTGACCACACTAGAGCCCTGTCCAGCATGGGGCACTGTGCTGACCACACTAGATCCCTGTCCAGCATGGGGCACTGTGCTGACCACACTAGAGCCCTGTCCAGCATGGGACACTGTGCTGACCATACTAGAGCCGTGACCAGCATGGGGCACTGTGCTGACCACACTAGAGCAGTGTCCTGCATGGGGCACTGTGCTGACCACACTAGAGCCCTATCCATGGGACAGTCTGCTGACCGCACTAGAGCAGTGTCCTGCATGAGGCACTGTGCTGACCACACTAGAGCCCTGTCCAGCATGGGGCACTGTGCTGACCACACTAGAGCCCTGTCCAGCATGGGACACTGTGCTGACCACACTAGAGCCCTGTCCAGCATGGGACACTGTGCTGACTACACTAGAGCCCTGTCCAGCATGGGGCACTGTGCTGACCACACTAGAGCCCTGTCCAGCATGGGGCACTGTGCTGACCACACTAGAGCCCTGTCCAGCATGGGGCACTGTGCTGACCACACTAGAGCCCTGTCCAGCATTGGACACTGTGCTGACCACACTAGAGCCGTGTCCAGCATGGGGCATTGTGCTGACCACACTAGAGCAGTGTCCTGCATGGGGCAGTGTGCTGACCACACTAGAGCCCTGTCCAGCATGGGACAGTGTGCTGACCACACTAGAGGAGTGTCCTGCATGAGGCACTGTGCTGACCACACTCGAGCCCTGCCCAGCATGGGACACTGTGCTGACCACACTAGAGCCCTGTCCAGCATGGGGCACTGTGCTAACCACACTAGAGCCCTGTCCAGCCTGGGGTACTGTGCTGACAGTGTGAGGTGATGCATTTTGGCAGAAAGAATAGGAAAGCAATATAGACTTAATGGCATAGGTCTAAAGATTGTGCAGGAACAGAGGGACCTGGGGCTCCATATGCATTGATCTTTGAAGGTGTAAGGACATATTGGGAGAGTGTTAATCAAAGCTTATCAGATATTGGGCTTCATGATTAGAGGCAAAGATACAAAATCAGGGAAGTTATGCTGAAAATGTGTAAAGCTTTGGTTAGGCCCCAACTAGAGAACTGTGTCCAGTTCTGGTCACCACACTTCAGGAAGGATGTGAAGGTCCTTGAGAGGGTGCAGAGGAGATTTACCAGAATAGTTCCAGGGATGGGAGGGGGGAGCGGCGGATGGTTAGTTACAAGGATAGTTTTGAGAAGATGGAGTTGTTCTCCCTTGAAGTAAAGGGGATTGAGAGAGATTTGATAGAGTTGTACAAGATTATGATGGCTTAGATAAGATAGACAAGGAAAAACTGTTCCCATTAACTGATGAAAGACGGACTCGGGGACACAAATGGAAGGTTTTGGGTAATAGATGCAGGGGGAAAATAAGGAAGCGCTTTTTTACACAGTGGGTGGTAACGAGCTGGAACTCACTGCCCATGAGGGTGGTGGAAGGCAAGACAATCAATGATTTCAAAAGGAAACTGGATGGGCACCTGAAGGAAAAAAACTTGCAGGGATCTGGGGAATGAACGGGTTATTGGGATTGACTGAACACGGAGGGGCAGAATGGCCACCTTCTGTGTCGTACGTGACTCCATGACTCCATCAATTTCGACCACTCTATGTCAGTTTAGTTTAGTTTAGAGATACAGCACTGAAACAGGCCCTTCGGCCCACCGAGTCTGTGCCGACCATCAACCACCCATTTATACGAATGCTACACTAATCTCAAATTCCTACCACATCCCCACCTGTCCCTATATTTCCCACCTACCTACACTAGGGGAAATTGTGAACGGCCAATTTACCTATCAACCTGCAAGTCTTTGGCATGTGGGAGGAAACCCACGCAAAAACAGGGAGAACATGCAAACTCCGCACAGGCAGTACCCAGAATTGAACCCGGGTTGCGGGAGTGGTGTGATTGCGGTGCTTACCACTGCGCCACAGTGACGCCTGCTATTGCTTTGAAAGATCCAGATACATCGAGGTTCAATGAAACTGTGACCTTAATAGCCACTGACAGTTCCGTCCTCACCGTGGTGTGAGGCTCCAGGACGTTCTACAGGAGGTGACACTGCTCTGTGACCACATCCTTATTGAATCAAAGTCACCTCACACATTGCTCCGGGGTTAGGTGCATGTCGGAATGGTGCTCTTGGAAAACCCGGAGTGGGTAGGTCAGAGCCCCCTCCTCCTTCCTCTTCACAGAGCTTCACCTCTCAGCAGACTCTGCTCCATTTATTGATCATGTTACAGACCCAGAAACACTTTAACTACAGTCCCCATAACTCGTCCAGTGTTAGGTCACCAAATCCTCTGTCCTCCCTGAATGTCTGTAGTTGCTCACAACACAACCTGCAGAAAACCATCCACAGCACGTCACTAACTTTTCAATAGCAGAAGTAAGTCTAAAGTCCCTCACCTGTAAGTTGGATGCCTGGTCCTTTTAAATAACATTGGAGGGAGTTCCTCGTGCTGCTGAATGTATGTTCATCCGACAGTGGCTAAAACGGGCGGTCAGTGGACATGCACAGATCAAGTTTCAAAGACGTACATCAAAGCTGTCAGAATCGCTGACTGACGTAACATTCAAAACACTCCACATATGAGCATCACATGCATGTTATAACAGGACGAGACCCTTGCCCCGCATGGGGCACAGTGCTGACCACACCAGAGCGCTGTCCAGCATGGCTCACTGTGCTGACCACAATAGAGCCCTGTCCAGCCTGGGACACTGTGCTGACCACACTGAAGCCCTGTCCAGCATGGGACACTGTGCTGACCACACGAGAGCCCTGTCCAGCATGGGGCACTGTGCTGACCACACGAGAGCCCTGTCCAGCATGGCTCACTGTGCTGACCACAATAGAGCCCTGCCAAGCATGGGGCACTGTGCTGACCACATTAGAGCCCTGTCCAGCCTGGGAAACTGTGCTGACCACACTGAAGCCCTCTCCAGCATGGGACACTGTGCTGACCACACGAGAGCCCTGTCCAGCATGGGGCACTGTGCTGACCACACTAGAGCCCTGTCCAGCATGGGGCACTGTGCTGACCACACTAGATCCCTGTCCAGCATGGGGCACTGTGCTGACCACACTAGAGCCCTGTCCAGCATGGGACACTGTGCTGACCATACTAGAGCCGTGACCAGCATGGGGCACTGTGCTGAACACAAGAGAGCAGTGTCCTGCATGGGGCACTGTGCTGACCACACTAGAGCCCTGTCCAGCATGGGACAGTCTGCTGACCACACTAGAGCAGTGTCCTGCATGAGGCACTGTGCTGACCACACTAGAGCCCTGTCCAGCATGGGGCACTGTGCTGACCACACTAGAGCCCTGTCCAGCATGGGACACTGTGCTGACCACACTAGAGCCCTGTCCAGCATGGGACACTGTGCTGACAACACTAGAGCCCTGTCCAGCATGGGGCACTGTGCTGACCACACTAGAGCCCTGTCCAGCATGGGACAGTCTGCTGACCACACTAGAGCAGTGTCCTGCATGAGGCACTGTGCTGACCACACTAGAGCCCTGTCCAGCATGGGGCACTGTGCTGACCACACTAGAGCCCTGTCCAGCATGGGACACTGTGCTGACCACACTAGAGCCCTGTCCAGCATGGGACACTGTGCTGACCACACTAGAGTCCTGTCCAGCATGGGGCACTGTGCTGACCACACTAGAGCCCTGTCCAGCATGGGGCACTGTGCTGACCACACTAGAGCCCTGTCCAGCATGGGGCACTGTGCTGACCACACTAGAGCCCTGTCCAGCATGGGACACTGTGCTGACCACACTAGAGCCGTGTCCAGCATGGGGCATTGTGCTGACCACACTAGAGCCCTGTCCAGCATGGGGCACTGTGCTGACCACACGAGAGCCCTGTCCAGCATGGCTCACTGTGCTGACCACAATAGAGCCCTGCCAAGCATGGGGCACTGTGCTGACCACACTAGAGCCCTGTCCAGCCTGGGAAACTGTGCTGACCACACTGAAGCCCTCTCCAGCATGGGACACTGTGCTGACCACACGAGAGCCCTGTCCAGCATGGGGCACTGTGCTGACCACACTAGAGCCCTGTCCAGCATGGGGCACTGTGCTGACCACACTAGATCCCTGTCCAGCATGGGGCACTGTGCTGACCACACTAGAGCCCTGTCCAGCATGGGACACTGTGCTGACCATACTAGAGCCGTGACCAGCATGGGGCACTGTGCTGACCACACTAGAGCAGTGTCCTGCATGGGGCACTGTGCTGACCACACTAGAGCCCTATCCATGGGACAGTCTGCTGACTGCACTAGAGCAGTGTCCTGCATGAGGCACTGTGCTGACCACACTAGAGCCCTGTCCAGCATGGGGCACTGTGCTGACCACACTAGAGCCCTGTCCAGCATGGGACACTGTGCTGACCACACTAGAGCCCTGTCCAGCATGGGACACTGTGCTGACTACACTAGAGCCCTGTCCAGCATGGGGCACTGTGCTGACCACACTAGAGCCCTGTCCAGCATGGGGCACTGTGCTGACCACACTAGAGCCCTGTCCAGCATTGGACACTGTGCTGACCACACTAGAGCCGTGTCCAGCATGGGGCATTGTGCTGACCACACTAGAGCCCTGTCCAGCATGGGGCACTGTGCTGACCACACGAGAGCCCTGTCCAGCATGGCTCACTGTGCTGACCACAATAGAGCCCTGCCAAGCATGGGGCACTGTGCTGACCACACTAGAGCCCTGTCCAGCCTGGGAAACTGTGCTGACCACACTGAAGCCCTCTCCAGCATGGGACACTGTGCTGACCACACGAGAGCCCTGTCCAGCATGGGGCACTGTGCTGACCACACTAGAGCCCTGTCCAGCATGGGGCACTGTGCTGACCACACTAGATCCCTGTCCAGCATGGGGCACTGTGCTGACCACACTAGAGCCCTGTCCAGCATGGGACACTGTGCTGACCATACTAGAGCCGTGACCAGCATGGGGCACTGTGCTGACCACACTAGAGCAGTGTCCTGCATGGGGCACTGTGCTGACCACACTAGAGCCCTATCCATGGGACAGTCTGCTGACCGCACTAGAGCAGTGTCCTGCATGAGGCACTGTGCTGACCACACTAGAGCCCTGTCCAGCATGGGGCACTGTGCTGACCACACTAGAGCCCTGTCCAGCATGGGACACTGTGCTGACCACACTAGAGCCCTGTCCAGCATGGGACACTGTGCTGACTACACTAGAGCCCTGTCCAGCATGGGGCACTGTGCTGACCACACTAGAGCCCTGTCCAGCATGGGGCACTGTGCTGACCACACTAGAGCCCTGTCCAGCATGGGGCACTGTGCTGACCACACTAGAGCCCTGTCCAGCATTGGACACTGTGCTGACCACACTAGAGCCGTGTCCAGCATGGGGCATTGTGCTGACCACACTAGAGCAGTGTCCTGCATGGGGCAGTGTGCTGACCACACTAGAGCCCTGTCCAGCATGGGACAGTGTGCTGACCACACTAGAGGAGTGTCCTGCATGAGGCACTGTGCTGACCACACTCGAGCCCTGCCCAGCATGGGACACTGTGCTGACCACACTAGAGCCCTGTCCAGCATGGGGCACTGTGCTAACCACACTAGAGCCCTGTCCAGCCTGGGGTACTGTGCTGACAGTGTGAGGTGATGCATTTTGGCAGAAAGAATAGGAAAGCAATATAGACTTAATGGCATAGGTCTAAAGATTGTGCAGGAACAGAGGGACCTGGGGCTCCATATGCATTGATCTTTGAAGGTGTAAGGACATATTGGGAGAGTGTTAATCAAAGCTTATCAGATATTGGGCTTCATGATTAGAGGCAAAGATACAAAATCAGGGAAGTTATGCTGAAAATGTGTAAAGCTTTGGTTAGGCCCCAACTAGAGAACTGTGTCCAGTTCTGGTCACCACACTTCAGGAAGGATGTGAAGGTCCTTGAGAGGGTGCAGAGGAGATTTACCAGAATAGTTCCAGGGATGGGAGGGGGGAGCGGCGGATGGTTAGTTACAAGGATAGTTTTGAGAAGATGGAGTTGTTCTCCCTTGAAGTAAAGGGGATTGAGAGAGATTTGATAGAGTTGTACAAGATTATGATGGCTTAGATAAGATAGACAAGGAAAAACTGTTCCCATTAACTGATGAAAGACGGACTCGGGGACACAAATGGAAGGTTTTGGGTAATAGATGCAGGGGGAAAATAAGGAAGCGCTTTTTTACACAGTGGGTGGTAACGAGCTGGAACTCACTGCCCATGAGGGTGGTGGAAGGCAAGACAATCAATGATTTCAAAAGGAAACTGGATGGGCACCTGAAGGAAAAAAACTTGCAGGGATCTGGGGAATGAACGGGTTATTGGGATTGACTGAACACGGAGGGGCAGAATGGCCACCTTCTGTGTCGTACGTGACTCCATGACTCCATCAATTTCGACCACTCTATGTCAGTTTAGTTTAGTTTAGAGATACAGCACTGAAACAGGCCCTTCGGCCCACCGAGTCTGTGCCGACCATCAACCACCCATTTATACGAATGCTACACTAATCTCAAATTCCTACCACATCCCCACCTGTCCCTATATTTCCCACCTACCTACACTAGGGGAAATTGTGAACGGCCAATTTACCTATCAACCTGCAAGTCTTTGGCATGTGGGAGGAAACCCACGCAAAAACAGGGAGAACATGCAAACTCCGCACAGGCAGTACCCAGAATTGAACCCGGGTTGCGGGAGTGGTGTGATTGCGGTGCTTACCACTGCGCCACAGTGACGCCTGCTATTGCTTTGAAAGATCCAGATACATCGAGGTTCAATGAAACTGTGACCTTAATAGCCACTGACAGTTCCGTCCTCACCGTGGTGTGAGGCTCCAGGACGTTCTACAGGAGGTGACACTGCTCTGTGACCACATCCTTATTGAATCAAAGTCACCTCACACATTGCTCCGGGGTTAGGTGCATGTCGGAATGGTGCTCTTGGAAAACCCGGAGTGGGTAGGTCAGAGCCCCCTCCTCCTTCCTCTTCACAGAGCTTCACCTCTCAGCAGACTCTGCTCCATTTATTGATCATGTTACAGACCCAGAAACACTTTAACTACAGTCCCCATAACTCGTCCAGTGTTAGGTCACCAAATCCTCTGTCCTCCCTGAATGTCTGTAGTTGCTCACAACACAACCTGCAGAAAACCATCCACAGCACGTCACTAACTTTTCAATAGCAGAAGTAAGTCTAAAGTCCCTCACCTGTAAGTTGGATGCCTGGTCCTTTTAAATAACATTGGAGGGAGTTCCTCGTGCTGCTGAATGTATGTTCATCCGACAGTGGCTAAAACGGGCGGTCAGTGGACATGCACAGATCAAGTTTCAAAGACGTACATCAAAGCTGTCAGAATCGCTGACTGACGTAACATTCAAAACACTCCACATATGAGCATCACATGCATGTTATAACAGGACGAGACCCTTGCCCCGCATGGGGCACAGTGCTGACCACACCAGAGCGCTGTCCAGCATGGCTCACTGTGCTGACCACAATAGAGCCCTGTCCAGCCTGGGACACTGTGCTGACCACACTGAAGCCCTGTCCAGCATGGGACACTGTGCTGACCACACGAGAGCCCTGTCCAGCATGGGGCACTGTGCTGACCACACGAGAGCCCTGTCCAGCATGGCTCACTGTGCTGACCACAATAGAGCCCTGCCAAGCATGGGGCACTGTGCTGACCACACTAGAGCCCTGTCCAGCCTGGGAAACTGTGCTGACCACACTGAAGCCCTCTCCAGCATGGGACACTGTGCTGACCACACGAGAGCCCTGTCCAGCATGGGGCACTGTGCTGACCACACTAGAGCCCTGTCCAGCATGGGGCACTGTGCTGACCACACTAGATCCCTGTCCAGCATGGGGCACTGTGCTGACCACACTAGAGCCCTGTCCAGCATGGGACACTGTGCTGACCATACTAGAGCCGTGACCAGCATGGGGCACTGTGCTGACCACACTAGAGCAGTGTCCTGCATGGGGCACTGTGCTGACCACACTAGAGCCCTGTCCAGCATGGGACAGTCTGCTGACCACACTAGAGCAGTGTCCTGCATGAGGCACTGTGCTGACCACACTAGAGCCCTGTCCAGCATGGGGCACTGTGCTGACCACACTAGAGCCCTGTCCAGCATGGGACACTGTGCTGACCACACTAGAGCCCTGTCCAGCATGGGACACTGTGCTGACAACACTAGAGCCCTGTCCAGCATGGGGCACTGTGCTGACCACACTAGAGCCCTGTCCAGCATGGGACAGTCTGCTGACCACACTAGAGCAGTGTCCTGCATGAGGCACTGTGCTGACCACACTAGAGCCCTGTCCAGCATGGGGCACTGTGCTGACCACACTAGAGCCCTGTCCAGCATGGGACACTGTGCTGACCACACTAGAGCCCTGTCCAGCATGGGACACTGTGCTGACCACACTAGAGTCCTGTCCAGCATGGGGCACTGTGCTGACCACACTAGAGCCCTGTCCAGCATGGGGCACTGTGCTGACCACACTAGAGCCCTGTCGAGCATGGGGCACTGTGCTGACCACACTAGAGCCCTGTCCAGCATGGGACACTGTGCTGACCACACTAGAGCCGTGTCCAGCATGGGGCATTGTGCTGACCACACTAGAGCCCTGTCCAGCATGGGGCACTGTGCTGACCACACGAGAGCCCTGTCCAGCATGGCTCACTGTGCTGACCACAATAGAGCCCTGCCAAGCATGGGGCACTGTGCTGACCACACTAGAGCCCTGTCCAGCCTGGGAAACTGTGCTGACCACACTGAAGCCCTCTCCAGCATGGGACACTGTGCTGACCACACGAGAGCCCTGTCCAGCATGGGGCACTGTGCTGACCACACTAGAGCCCTGTCCAGCATGGGGCACTGTGCTGACCACACTAGATCCCTGTCCAGCATGGGGCACTGTGCTGACCACACTAGAGCCCTGTCCAGCATGGGACACTGTGCTGACCATACTAGAGCCGTGACCAGCATGGGGCACTGTGCTGACCACACTAGAGCAGTGTCCTGCATGGGGCACTGTGCTGACCACACTAGAGCCCTATCCATGGGACAGTCTGCTGACCGCACTAGAGCAGTGTCCTGCATGAGGCACTGTGCTGACCACACTAGAGCCCTGTCCAGCATGGGGCACTGTGCTGACCACACTAGAGCCCTGTCCAGCATGGACACTGTGCTGACCACACTAGAGCCCTGTCCAGCATGGGACACTGTGCTGACTACACTAGAGCCCTGTCCAGCATGGGGCACTGTGCTGACCACACTAGAGCCCTGTCCAGCATGGGGCACTGTGCTGACCACACTAGAGCCCTGTCCAGCATTGGACACTGTGCTGACCACACTAGAGCCGTGTCCAGCATGGGGCATTGTGCTGACCACACTAGAGCAGTGTCCTGCATGGGGCAGTGTGCTGACCACACTAGAGCCCTGTCCAGCATGGGACAGTGTGCTGACCACACTAGAGGAGTGTCCTGCATGAGGCACTGTGCTGACCACACTCGAGCCCTGCCCAGCATGGGACACTGTGCTGACCACACTAGAGCCCTGTCCAGCATGGGGCACTGTGCTAACCACACTAGAGCCCTGTCCAGCCTGGGGTACTGTGCTGACAGTGTGAGGTGATGCATTTTGGCAGAAAGAATAGGAAAGCAATATAGACTTAATGGCATAGGTCTAAAGATTGTGCAGGAACAGAGGGACCTGGGGCTCCATATGCATTGATCTTTGAAGGTGTAAGGACATATTGGGAGAGTGTTAATCAAAGCTTATCAGATATTGGGCTTCATGATTAGAGGCAAAGATACAAAATCAGGGAAGTTATGCTGAAAATGTGTAAAGCTTTGGTTAGGCCCCAACTAGAGAACTGTGTCCAGTTCTGGTCACCACACTTCAGGAAGGATGTGAAGGTCCTTGAGAGGGTGCAGAGGAGATTTACCAGAATAGTTCCAGGGATGGGAGGGGGGAGCGGCGGATGGTTAGTTACAAGGATAGTTTTGAGAAGATGGAGTTGTTCTCCCTTGAAGTAAAGGGGATTGAGAGAGATTTGATAGAGTTGTACAAGATTATGATGGCTTAGATAAGATAGACAAGGAAAAACTGTTCCCATTAACTGATGAAAGACGGACTCGGGGACACAAATGGAAGGTTTTGGGTAATAGATGCAGGGGGAAAATAAGGAAGCGCTTTTTTACACAGTGGGTGGTAACGAGCTGGAACTCACTGCCCATGAGGGTGGTGGAAGGCAAGACAATCAATGATTTCAAAAGGAAACTGGATGGGCACCTGAAGGAAAAAAACTTGCAGGGATCTGGGGAATGAACGGGTTATTGGGATTGACTGAACACGGAGGGGCAGAATGGCCACCTTCTGTGTCGTACGTGACTCCATGACTCCATCAATTTCGACCACTCTATGTCAGTTTAGTTTAGTTTAGAGATACAGCACTGAAACAGGCCCTTCGGCCCACCGAGTCTGTGCCGACCATCAACCACCCATTTATACGAATGCTACACTAATCTCAAATTCCTACCACATCCCCACCTGTCCCTATATTTCCCACCTACCTACACTAGGGGAAATTGTGAACGGCCAATTTACCTATCAACCTGCAAGTCTTTGGCATGTGGGAGGAAACCCACGCAAAAACAGGGAGAACATGCAAACTCCGCACAGGCAGTACCCAGAATTGAACCCGGATTGCGGGAGTGGTGTGATTGCGGTGCTTACCACTGCGCCACAGTGACGCCTGCTATTGCTTTGAAAGATCCAGATACATCGAGGTTCAATGAAACTGTGACCTTAATAGCCACTGACAGTTCCGTCCTCACCGTGGTGTGAGGCTCCAGGACGTTCTACAGGAGGTGACACTGCTCTGTGACCACATCCTTATTGAATCAAAGTCACCTCACACATTGCTCCGGGGTTAGGTGCATGTCGGAATGGTGCTCTTGGAAAACCCGGAGTGGGTAGGTCAGAGCCCCCTCCTCCTTCCTCTTCACAGAGCTTCACCTCTCAGCAGACTCTGCTCCATTTATTGATCATGTTACAGACCCAGAAACACTTTAACTACAGTCCCCATAACTCGTCCAGTGTTAGGTCACCAAATCCTCTGTCCTCCCTGAATGTCTGTAGTTGCTCACAACACAACCTGCAGAAAACCATCCACAGCACGTCACTAACTTTTCAATAGCAGAAGTAAGTCTAAAGTCCCTCACCTGTAAGTTGGATGCCTGGTCCTTTTAAATAACATTGGAGGGAGTTCCTCGTGCTGCTGAATGTATGTTCATCCGACAGTGGCTAAAACGGGCGGTCAGTGGACATGCACAGATCAAGTTTCAAAGACGTACATCAAAGCTGTCAGAATCGCTGACTGACGTAACATTCAAAACACTCCACATATGAGCATCACATGCATGTTATAACAGGACGAGACCCTTGCCCAGCATGGCTCACTGTGCTGACCACAATAGAGCCCTGTCCAGCCTGGGACACTGTGCTGACCACACTGAAGCCCTGTCCAGCATGGGACACTGTGCTGACCACACGAGAGCCCTGTCCAGCATGGGGCACTGTGCTGACCACACTAGAGCAGTGTCCTGCATGGGGCACTGTGCTGACCACACTAGAGCCCTGTCCAGCCTGGGACACTGTGCTGACCACACTGAAGCCCTGTCCAGCATGGGACACTGTGCTGACCACACGAGAGCCCTGTCCAGCATGGGGCACTGTGCTGACCACACTAGAGCCCTGTCCAGCATGGGGCACTGTGCTGACCACACTAGATCCCTGTCCAGCATGGGGCACTGTGCTGACCACACTAGAGCCCTGTCAAGCATGGGACACTGTGCTGACCATACTAGAGCCGTGACCAGCATGGGGCACTGTGCTGACCACACTAGAGCAGTGTCCTGCATGGGGCACTGTGCTGACCACACTAGAGCCCTATCCAGCATGGGACACTGTGCTGACCACACTAGAGCCGTGTCCAGCATGCGGCATTGTGCTGACCACACTAGAGCAGTGTCCTGCATGGGGCACTGTGCTGACCACACTAAAGCCCTGTCCAGCATGGGACAGTGTGCTGACCACACTGGAGCAGTGTCCTGCATGAGGCACTGTGCTGACCACACTAGAGCCCTGTCCAGCATGGGGCACTGTGCTGACCACACTAGAGCCCTGTCCAGCCTGGGGCACTGTGCTGACCACACTAGAGCCCTGTCCAGCATGGGGCAGTGTGCTGACCACACTACAGCCCTGTCCAGCATGGGGCACTGTACTGACCACACTAGAGCCCTGCGCAGCATGGGGCACTGTGCTGACGACACTAGAGCCCTGCCCAGCATGGGACACTGTGCTGACCACACTAGAGCCCTGCCCAGCATGGGGCACTGTGCTGACCACCCTAGAGCTCTGTCCAGCATGGGACACTGTGCTGTCCACACCAGAGCCCTGTCCAGCATGGGGCACTGTGCTGACCACACTAGTGCCCTGCCCAGCATGGGGCACTGTGCTGACCACACTAGAGCTCTGTCCAGCATGGGACACTGTGCTGACCACACTAGAGCCCTGCCCAGCATGGGGCACTGTGCTGACCACAGTAGAGCCCTGTCCAGCATGGGGCACTGTGCTGACCACAGTGGAGCCCTGTCCAGCATGGGGCATTGTGTTCACCATGATAGAAGTAGCCGGCTGTGCTGTTGACGTCATTTTATGAAGCAGGGTTAGCGTAGCGTTGGCACCAGTCGTGCCACAGATTGAAAATCACAGTCGTGGAAGATAGGGATTTAAAGCAACTCACTTTAAAAAGGAAATTGGATATTAGGTTGAAGGGATAAGATTTTCAAGAATATGTGAAATGGAAGGGGAATGGGTCTAATGGGAGGGGCGAGGCCATGAATAGATTCAAACACAAGAATGAGAATATTAAAATTAAGATGCTGTCAGACCGGGAGTCAATGTCGATCAGTGAGCACAGGGGTGATGGGTGATCGGGATTTGGTGTCGGTCCGGAAACAGGCAGCAGAGCTCTGGATGGTCTGTGGTTTATGGAATTTTATAACTGGGAGGTGACCAGGATAGATTTGGAATAGTCAAGTGTGGATTTAACAAAGGTATCGAACACAGAGGTTGTAAACAGTCTGGTTCTGCCTCAGACATTAGACAGGGTGGGGGATGAGTTTGACAGATAGGGGATGGAGTTTGTGATGGAGACCAATGACACTGGCTTCAGTCTTCCCAAAGTTTACATTGCAGAACCGTATTTCAGTGAAACAGGGTTTACAGATCTCCTAGCTGGAAATGTAAACAGCAGCAGAAGCAAAGATGAGAGAGTAAATGACAAGAACAGTAATACTATTAGCAATGGTTTGTAGAGCTATTAGTTGGAGATATTCACCAAGAATAATAACAGCAGCAAGCAGGGCAGAGTAAATGACAGGAGCAGTAATGCAGTTAAAAACGGTTTATAGAATTAATAGCTGGACAGAGAGAGTGAGAGAGAGAGACTTACCAGGGACACCAACACTAGCGAGGATGTGATAGTAAATGTATTCAATAATCTGAAGTGCGCGATAGATCCGAGAGTTTAATGAGAACCGATCATAATATGTAGAAAGAATGTATATATCTCAGGATAATCTCCTACCTATTGTTGTAACATTCCAATCTATTGTTCTCAGATTCTGACCCATTGTTGTAACATTACAATCTATTGTTCCCAGATTCTGATCTATCCTCTCCCTCTCTCTGGAGCCGCTGATCCCTGTTAGTGCCGGGTTATGCTTCAGCTCACAGTATGGGATAATACGTTGAAAGGAGTCCCATTTTAATAGAAGATGGAAACCCTCCAGTGACACAATTAGGATCCATGGAGACTGACATTAATTACAATCACTGAACAAACAGATTCAGTTAACACCTTTCAATCCAGCAGTTTCAGTATCACAATAAAGTGGAACATTTACCCAGTGTGGATGGGATGTATGAGGGTTGCTGAGGGAAGGAATGGTGGCAATAGCAGAGGCACTGGCCAGAAACATTCAATTCTCCTTGGATATTGGAGTGGTGACAGAGGACTGGACGGTTGCAAATGTTACAACCTGTTTAAAAAAGGAGAGATAGGATAAACCCTGCAATTATTGACCAGTCAGACTAGTGTCACCACTGGGGGAAAATCTAAAGGTGACAACCCAGGAGAAAAATATTTGTTACTTGGAAAACCAGTGGATAGTAACTGGCTAGCAACATGGATATGCTCATGAAAAATCATTTCTGGCAAAATTCAACAACAAAACATATTTTTATAATGCCATAAACGTTGTAAAATATCCCAAGGTGCTTCACAGGGGCATTAAGAAGGAAGGTATAACACTGAGACACAATAGGAGAAATTAAGTCAGATGACCTACAGCTTAGTCAAAGAGGTAGTTTTTAAGGAGTGTCTTAAAGGAGGAAAGCGATGTGGAGAGGCGAAGAGGTGCAGGGAAGATATTACACAGCTTAGGGCCCCGGCAGCTGAAGGCACGGCCGCCAGTGTTGCAGTGATTAAAATCAGGGATGCACAAGAGGCCAGAATTAGAGGAGCTCAGATAGCTCGGTGGGTTGTGGAGCCGGAGGAGATAACAGAGGTAGGAAGGGACGAGGCCATGGAATGATATGGAAACAAGGTGGATAATTTTAAAATCAAGACTTTGGTTGACTGGGAGACAATGTCAGTCAGTAATAGATGAACGGGACTTGGTGTGAGCTAAGACATGGGGAGCAGAGTTTTGGATGACTTCAAGTTTTCAGACAGTAGATGTGGGAGATCAGCCAGGAGTGAGTTGGAATAATCACATCTAGAGGTGACAAAGGCATGAATGAGGTTTCAGCTGCAGATGGGCTGAGGCAGGGGTGAAGTCGGGCGATGTTACTGAGGTGGAAATAGGCGGCTTTAATGATATCCTGAAAATGAGGTTAAAGATCATTTTGTGGTGAAATGTGACACTGAGGTTGCAAACAGACTGTCTGAATCTCAGATTGTTAGCAGGGAGAGGGATGGAATCAATAGCCAGGGAACAGAGTTGGAGTGGGGAGTGAAAACAATGGCTTCAGTCTTCCAAATATTAAATATTGGCTAAGGAAAAGCAAACAGAGAGAAGTGGTGAAAGGTTGTTGTTCAGACTCGATGGGAGTATACAGTGGTGTTCCCCAGGGCTTTGTATTAGGATCACTGCTCTTTTTGCTCTTTGAAATCCCGGGGTGGGTAAGGCAGAACCCCTTCCTCCTCGCTCTTTACTGAGCCTCCCCTCTCTGCAGTTTCTGCTCCATTTTTTGGTCATGTTACAGACCCAGAGACACTGTACCCACAGTCCCCAGACCTCGTCCAGGGTCGGGTCACCAAATCCTCTGTCCTTCTTGAATGTCTGTCGTAGCTCACAACACAACATCCAGAAAACCATCCACAGCACCTCCACTAACTTTAGAATAGCAGAAGTAAGTCAAAAGCACCTCACCTATAGGTTGGATGCTTGGTCCTTTTAAATAGCACGAGAGGGGGTTCCTCGTGCTGTTGAATGTATGTTCAGCTGAGAGTGACTGGCACAGGCGGTCAGTGGACATGCACAGACCAAGTTTCAAAGACGTATTTCAAAGCTGCCGGAATGGCTGATTGACACAATATTCAGATCCTCCTCATACTACAAACACGTACACGTTACACCCACGCTATCACTCTGGCCAGCCTGGGTGTCCTGTACAATGTGCTGGATGTGACCGGCAGTGCAGCTCACACCATTTTATGGATCCAAACTTCCACAGCACCAGTGGAGCTGGAGAGATGAAATGTGTGGTCAGGGAGAGAGACAGAGGGAAAGAAACTCACCTTAAAAAAGGAATTAGAAAAAGACTTTCAGATGAACAAGTTTCAGGAATATTGGAAATGGTCAGGGATTGGGATAATCAGAGGGGTGAGGACATGGAGGGATTTGATCACATGAGTGAGAATATTAAAATTGAGGTGTTACTGGACCAAGAGCCAATGTAGGTCTGTGAGCAAAGGGATGTTGGGTGAACAGAATTTGGTGTAAATTAGAAGATGGCAGCAGAGTTTTGGATGATCACAATGTTACAGAGAGTGGAATGTGGGAGACCAGCCAGGAGTGTGTTAGAATAGTCAAGTCTCGAGATCAAAAAAGGCATGGGTAGAGGGTTTTAGCAGCAGATGAGTTGAACTCTCTCTCTCTCGTTATTTCTCTCTCTGTCGCCCTGATTTGCTCTGTCCCACTCAGAATCATATAAGTTTCAATCAAATCGCCTCTTACTCTTCTAAACTCCAGCTGATATAAGCATAGCCTGTCGAGCATTTCCTCATAAGACAACCCGCCCATTCCAGGCATTAGTCTAGTAAACCATCTCTGAACTTCTTCGAACGCATTTACATCTGTCCTTAAATAAGGAAACCAATACTGTGCACAGTATTCCAGATGTGGTCTCATCAATGCCCTGGATAACTGAAACATAACCTCCCTACATTTGTATTCAATTCCTCCTGCATTGGACGATAACATTCTATTAGTTTTCCTAATTACTTGCAATACCTACATATTAATCTTTTACAATTCATGCACAAGGTCTCTCAGTTCCCCCTGGATGGTAGAGCTCTGAAATCTCTCACCATTGTGGTTATGTGCTTAATTTTTATTCTTCCTGCCAAAATGGACAATTTCATATTTTCCCACATTATGCTCCATTTACCAGATCTTTACCCACTCACTCAATCTATCTATCCCTTTCTGGCTCACTTGTGTCCTCGTCACAACTTACTTTCCAACCGACGTTTCTGTCATCAGAAAATTTAGCAACCATACCTTTGGTCCCTTCATCCAAGTGATATATATAAATTGTTAAGAGTTAAGTCCCCAGCACTGATCCCTGTGACACACCACTCTTTACATCTTGCCAAACAGAAAATGATCCATTTAAGCCTACTCTCTGTTTCCTGTTAGTTAGCCAATCTTCTATCCATGCCAATAGGTTGCCCCCTACACCATGAGCTTTTATATTCCACAATGAACTTTGATGTGGCACATTATGAAATCCCTTCTGGAAATCTAAGTACAGTACATCCACCAGTTCCCCTTTATCCACAGCACCTGTTACTTCTTCAAAGAACTCCAATAAATTGGTTAAACATGGTTTCCGTTTCACAAAAGCATGTCGACTCTGCCTGATCACGTTGAATTATTCTGCGTGCCCTGCCATGTGGGCGGCACAGTGGCCCAGTGGTTAGCACCGCAGCCTCACAGCTCCAATAACCCGAGTTCAATTCTGAGTACTGCCTGTGTGGAGTTTGCAAGTTATCCCTGTGTCTGTGTCTGTTTCCTTCGGGTGCTCCGTTTTCCTCCCACATGCCAAAGACCTGCTGGTTGATAGGTTAATTGGCCATTATAAATTGCCCCTAGTATAGGTAGATGGTATGAATATGGAATTAGTATAAATGGGTTAGTATAAATAGATTAGTATAAATGGGTGGATGATGGTCGGCACAAACTCGGTGGGCCGAAGGGTCTGTTTCTGTGCTGTATCTCGAAACGAAACGTCTTTACTAATTAGATTAGATTAGAACATTACAGCGCAGTACAGGCCCTTCGGCCCTCGATGTTGCGCCGACCTGTGAAACCATCTGACCTACACTATTCCATTTTCATCCATATGTTTATCCAATGACCACTTAAATGCCCTTAAAGGTGGCGAGTCTACTACTGCTGCAGACAGGGCGTTCCACGTCCCTACTACTCTCTGAGTAAAGAAACTACCTCTGACATCTGTCCTATATCTATCACCCCTCAACTTAAAGCTATGTCCCCTCGTGTTTGCCATCACCATCCGAGGAAAAAGACTCTCACTATCCACCCTATCTAACCCTCTGATTATCTTATATGTCTCTATTAAGTCACCTCTCCTCCTCCTTCTCTCCAACGAAAAAAAACCTCAAGTCCCTCAGCCTTTCCTCATAAGACCTTCCCTCCATACCAGGCAACATCCTAGTAAATCTCCTCTGCACCCTTTCCAAAGCTTCCACATCCTTCCAATAATGCGGTGACCAGAACTGCACGCAATACTCCAGGTGCGGCCGCACCAGAGTTTTGTACAGCTGCAGCATGACCTCGTGGCTCCGAAACTCGATCCCCCTACTAATAAAAGCTAACACACCATATGCCTTCTTAACAGCCCTATTAACCTGGGTAGCAACTTTCAGGGATTTATGTTCCTGGACACCAAGATCTCTCTGCTCATCTACACGACCAAGAATCTTCCCATTAGCCCAGTACTCTGCATTCCTGTTGCGCCTTCCAAAGTGAATCACCTCACACTTCTCCGCATTAAACTCCATTTGCCATCTCTCAGCCAAGCTCTGCAGCCTATCTATGTCCCTCTGTACCCTACAACATCCTTCGGCACTATCCACAACTCCACCGACCTTAGTGTCATCCGCAAATTTACTAATCCACCCTTCTACACCCTCTTCCAGGTCATTTATTAAAATGACAAACAGCAGTGGCCCCAAAACAGATCCTTGCGGTACACCACTAGTAACTAAACTCCAGGATGAACATTTGCCATCAACCACCACCCTCTGTCTTCTTTCAGCTAGCCAATTTCTGATCCAAAGCTCTAAATCACCTTCAACCCCATACTTCCGTATTTTCTGCAATAGCCTGCCGTGGGGAACCTTATCAAATGCCTTACTGAAATCCATATACACCACATCCACGGCTTTACCCTCATCCACCTGTTTGGTCACCTTCTCGAAAAACTCAAGAAGGTTTGTGAGGCACGACCTACCCTTCACAAAACCGTGCTGACTATCGCTAATGAACTTATTCTTTTCGAGATGATTATAAATCCTGTCTCTTATAACCTTTTCCAACATTTTACCCACAACCGAAGTAAGGCTCACAGGTCTATAATTACCAGGGCTGTCTCTACTCCCCTTCTTGAACAAGGGGACAACATTTGCTATCCTCCAGTCTTCCAGCACTATTCCTGTTGACAATGACGACATAAAGATCAATCGCTTCTAACATTAGAATATTAGAATATTAGAATATTACAGCGCAGTACAGGCCCTTCGGCCCTCGATGTTGCGCCGATCATCTGACCTACACTATTCCATTTACATCCATATGTCTATCCAATGACCACTTAAATGCCCTTAAAGTTGGCGAGTCTACTACTGTTGCAGGCAGGGCGTTCCACGCCCCTACTACTCTCTGCGTAAAGAAACTACCTCTGACATCTGTCCTATATCTTTCACCCCTCAACTTAAAGCTATGTCCCTTCGTGTTTGCCATCCTCATCCGAGGAAAAAGACTCTCACTATCCACCCTATCGAACCCTCTGATTATCTTGTATGTCTCTATTAAGTCACCTCTCCTCCGCCTTCTCTCGAACGAAAACAACCCCAAGTCCCTCAGCCTTTCCTCGTAAGACCTTCCTTCCATACCAGGCAACATCCTAGTAAATCTCCTCTGCACCCTTTCCAAAGCTTCCACATCCTTCCAATAATGCGGTGACCAGAACTGCACGCAATACTCCAGGTGCGGCCTCACCAGAGTTTTGTACAGCTGCATCATGGCCCCGTGGCTCTGAAACTCGATCCCCCTACTAATAAAGGCTAACACACCATATGCCTTCTTAACAGCCCTATTAACCTGGGTAGCAACTTTCAGGGATTTATGTACCTGGATACCAAGATCTCTCTGCTCATCTACACTACCAAGAATCTTCCCATTAGCCCAGTACTCTGCATTGCTGTTACTCCTTCCAAAGTGAATCACCTCACACTTCTCCGCATTAAACTCCATTTGCCATCTCTCAGCCCAGCTCTGCAGCCTATCTATGTCCCTCTGTACCCTACACCACCCTTCGACACTATCCACAACTCCACAGACCTTCGTGTCATCCGCAAATTTACTAACCCACCCTTTTACACCCTCATCCAGGTCGTTTATAAAAATGACAAACAGCAGTGGCCCCAAAACAGAACCTTGCGGTACACCACTAGTAACTAAACTCCAGGATGAACATTTGCCATCAACCACCACCCTCTGTCTTCTTTCAGCTAGCCAATTTCTGATCCAAAGCTCGAAATCACCTTCAACCCCATACCTCTGTATTTTCTGCAATAGCCTACCGTGGGGAACTTTATCAAACGCCTTACTGAAATCCATATACACCACATCCACGGCTTTACCCTCATCCACCTGTTTGGTCACCTTCTCGAAAAACTCAATAAGGTTTGTGAGGCACGACCTACCTTTCACAAAACCGTCCTGACTATCGCAAATGAACTTATTCTTTTCAAGATGATTATAAATCCTGTCTCTTATAACCTTTTCCAACATTTTACCCACAACCGAAGTAAGGTTCACAGGTCTATAATTACCAGGGCTGTCTCTACTCCCCTTCTTGAACAAGGGGACAACATTTGCTATCCTCCAGTCCTCCGGCACTACTCCTGTCGACAATGACGACTTAAAGATCAACAACAACGGCTCTGCAATCTCCTCCCTGGCTTCCCAGAGAATCCTAGGATAAATCTCATCTGGCCCAGGGGACTTATCTATTTTCACTCTTTCCAAAATTGCTAACACCTCCTCCTTGTGAATCTCAATCCCATCTAGCCTACTAGGCTGTATCTCAGTAATCTCCTCGGCAACATTTTCTTTCTCTACTGTAAATACTGATGAAAAATATTCATTTAACGCTTCCCCTATCTCCTCTGATTCCGCACACAACTTCCCACTACTATCCTTGATTGGCCCTGTTCTAACTCTTATCATTCGTTTATTCCTGATATACCTATAGAAAGCCTTAGGGTTTTCTTTGATCCTATCCGCCAATGACTTCTCGTGTCCTCTCCTTGCTCTTCTTAGCCCTCCCTTTAGATCCTTCCTGGCTAGCTTGTAACTCTCAAGCGCCCTAACTGAGCCTTCACGTCTCATCCTAACATAAGCCGCCCTCTTCCTCTTGACAAGCGCTTCAACTTCTTGAGTAAACCACGGCTCCCTCGCTCGACAACTTCCTCCCTGCCTGACAGGTACATACCTATCAAGGACACGCATTAGCTGCTCCTTGAATAAGCTCCACATTTCGTTTGTGCCCATCCCCTGCAGTTTCCTTCCCCATCCTACACATCCTAAATCTTGCCTAATCGCGTCATAATTTCCTTTCCCCCAGCTATAATTCTTGCCCTGCGGTATATACCTGTCCCTGCCCATCGCTAAGGTAAACCTAACCGAATTGTGATCACTATCGCCAAAGTGCTCACCTACATCTAAATCGAACACCTGGCCGGGTTCATTACCCAGTACCAAATCCAATGTGGCATCGCCCCTGGTTGGCCTGTCCACATACTGTGTCAGAAAACCCTCCTGCACACACTGGACAAAAACAGACCCATCTAAAGTACTCGAACTATAGTATTTCCAGTCAATATTTGGAAAGTTAAAGTCCCCCATAACCACTACCCTGTTACTCTCGCTCCTGTCGAGAATCATCTTCGCTATCCTTTCCTCTACATCTCTGGAACTATTCGGAGGTCGAGAGAACTCCCAACAGGGTGACCTCTCCTCTCCTGTTTCTAACCTCGGCCCATACTACCTCAGTAGACGAGTCCTCAAACGTCCTTTCTGCCGCTGTAATACTTTCCTTGATTAACAATGCCACACCCCCCCCTCTTTTACCCTCTTCTCTGTTCTTTCTGAAACATCCAAATCCCGGAACCTGCAACATCCATTCCTGCCCCTGCTCTACCCATGTCTCCGAAATGGCCACAACATCAGGATCCCAGGTACCAACCCATGCTGCAAGCTCACCCACCTTATTCCGGATGCTCCTGGCGTTGAAGTAGACACACTTTAAACCAAGTTCTTGCTTGCCAGTGCCCTCTTGCGTCCCTGTAACCTTCTCCCCTACCTCACTACTCTCAACAGCCTGTACACTGGAACTACAATTTAGGTTCCCATTCCCCTGCTGATTTAGTTTAAACCCCCCCGAAGAGCACTAACAAATCTCCCCCCCAGGATATTGGTACCCCTCTGGTTCAGGTGAAGACCATCCTGTTTGTAGAGGTCCCACCTACCCCAGAAAGAGCCCCAATTATCCAGGAAACCAAAACCCTCCCTCCTACACCATCCCTGCAGCCACGTGTTCAACTCCTCTCTCTCCCTATTCCTCTCTTCGCTAGCACGTGGCACAGGCAACAACCCAGAGATAACAACTCTGGTTGTTCTCGCTCTAAGCTTCCACCCTAGCTCCCTGAATTTCTGCCTTAAATCCCCATCTCTCTTCCTACCTATGTCGTTGGTGCCTATGTGGACCACGACTTGGGGGTGCTCCCCCTCCCCCTTAAGGATCCCAAAAACACGATCGGAGACATCACGTACCCTGGCACCTGGGAGGCAACACACCAACCGTGAGTCTCTCTCGTTCCCACAGAACCTCCTATCTGTTCCCCTAACTATGGAGTCCCCAATGACTAATGCTCTGCTCCTCTTCCCTTTTCCCTTCTGAGCAACAGGGACAGACTCTGTGCCAGAGACCTGCACCCCATTGCTTACCCCTGGTAAGTCGTCCCCCTCAACAGTATCCAAAACGGTATACCTGTTTTTGAGGGAAACGGCCACAGGGGATCCCTGCACTGCCTGCTGGTTCCCTTTCCTTCCCCTGACGGTAACCCATCTACCTACTTCTTTTACCTGAGGTGTGACTGCCTCCCTATAACTCCTGTCAATAATCCCCTCCGCCTCCCGAATGATCCGAAGTTCATCCAGCTCCAGCTCCAGTTCCCTAACGCGGTCTGCGAGGAGCTGGAGTTGGGTGCACTTCCCGCAGATGCAGTCAGCAGGGACACTCTTGGCGACCCCTACCTCCCACATTCTGCAGGAGGAACATACAACTGCCTTTACCTCCATTCCCACTATTCTAGATTCCCAATAAATCTACTGAAAAACCAAACGAAAAAAAAAGTCAAAACTTGTTCGCTTAGCAATCCGACGGACTGAACTTTTTAAATAAAAAGCTTACTTTATCAACACACTAGAGTCCCTTTTTTTTTGGTTAGAGGAGGAGGGTGGGTGGGAGACACTACACGTGTAGTGTCTCGGGTACTGCCACTGCCCAAATAAATAGTTTTCCCCTACCCAGCAGTCCCCGGTCCTCCGAAACAAAAAAGGGATTAACTTGTAACTTACTGAAATTGACCGCTCAGCTGAAAGTCCGCTCCGCACCCCGTTCTATCAAGGCTGCTCCTGGCAAAAGACAAATATTTTAAAACTGCCCAAATAAATAGTTTTCCCCTACCCAGCAGTCCCCGGTCCTCCGAAACAAAAAAGTGATTCACTTGTAACTTACTGAAATTGACCGCTCAGCTGAAAGTCCGCTCCGCACCCCGTTCTATCAAGGCTGCTCCTCGCAAAAGACAAAGATTTTAAAACTGCCCAAATAAATAGTTTTCCCCTACCCAGCAGTCCCCGGTCCTCCGAAACAAAAAAGGGATTAACTTGAACCATAGCCATAAAGCCTTTCTCACCTGCCACAGGCCGCATGTCAACTCTGTCTATTCTGATGGTATGCTGTATCTGAACTGTTATTCCTCAATAAACTGCTTGTGACCCTTCGTGGTGTAGGAGAGGGAACGGAGTTCATGTCAAAGTCCTGACTCCCTTTTATATGATCCTGTATAATGGACAGGGACTACTGGGCAGTAATGTGCTCAAAGGTTATCAGCAGTAATTGATTATCCCTATATTTGTACATTGTGGAACTGAAAAACATTAAATCTTACCCCTACTCTGGTGTACATTGCACCCTCAATATTCATGATTATAATCTCAGAGGAGTGTGAACCAGACACCTCTGATCACCCTGAGGTAAAGGCGATTCTCGAGTCGGTGCTGAGTGTATTCACAACCCATAAAGATAACTGTGGAAACATGAGCAGACCTGAAGAAATTGACTGACCATTGTTTGCTCCATGAAGCAATACTCTTACCGAGCTGAGATTATATCATACATTCCAGACACTATCAATCATTGTTATACCAGGGTGTAGTTCACAAAGACACATTCATTACTAACTGCCCCATTTGGCCGGTTAGAAAACCGTATGGCATCTGGTGACTGACTACTGACCATCACAAACTCAACTCAGTCACTCCTGTGTGAACCCGGTTGTCTGAGAGACACCCACCCTACTCTCCCGATTTCCCAGCGGGAGGGCTGTCTTCAACACCCTGGGTAACTCTAATGGTTATTGGAGTATCCCAGTAAAAGGAGAGAAACAATTTAAATTCACATTTACTTCTGAGGACCAGAGATTCCCCTGGACATGTCTGTCACAAGGGGTTCCACAATAATCCGACTATTTTCCACTAACGTATGGCCGGGGCCGTTATGAACCTTTCACAGTCTTCCTGCTTGCTGCAATATGTCGATGATCTCCTCCTCATCACCACAGACCGTGTCCACACATTTAACCCTTTTACAGGAACTACTGCAGTTACTTTGCGAGTTGGACTAAAAGAACATCCACATAAGGCCCAGCTGGTGTAAGATCGCATCACCTTTCTAGGTGTCCATATTGGATCATCCAGCATCAGCCCAGAGCAACATCAGATCGAGACCATCCAGTGTCTACCCCTGTCCTCCTCAAGGACTGCCATGAGTACTATCCTCAGGCTGGTGGGGTATCAGTGGACCGTCATCCAGTGTCTACCCCTATCCAACTCAAAGACTGCCCTGTGTCCTATCCTCAGGCTGGTGGGTTATCAGTGGACCATCATCCCGTGTCGACCGCTGTCCACCTCAAAGACTGCCCTGTGTCCTATCCTCAGGCTGGGGGCCATCAGTGGACACTCATTCCTTGATTTTCAGAGACTGTGACTCCTCTTTATGAACTACCTAATGGTGATGATGACCAGGTTTAACCCGGTTGGACTGAAGTGAGCACGGAAGCCGTAACACAACTGAAGAAAGCTATCGCCCAGGTACCCTGTCTTATCTCACCTAACCCTGACAAGACATTCCATATGGAGGTGGAGGACACAGTGAAAAGCCTGACTGCTGTCCTATGTAGAGAAAACCAGCAGAAACTACTCCCCATTGTGAATGACTCCAGAATTGTGAGTGGGTCAGAACTGATTTACTCTGTTTGTGAAGGACATTTGTTAACCATGTTCTGGGGCATCAAACATTTCACTTACATCAAGGGGTTCAACAGGGTGATACTGCCCAGTCCATTAGAAACTTTCCCAGTATAGGAAAGCAGTTGTAATAATATTCACCTGTCAGAGAGTCATAGTCATTTCAGCAGAGGATGAGGCCATTCGTCCCATCGTGTCCATGCCAGCCCTTTGTTGATAAATCCAGTCAGTCTCATTCCCCAGCTCTGTCTCTATATTCTTACAAGTTTATTTCCCTCAAGTGTTCATCCAATATCCTTTTGAAATCATTCTCTTATTTATTTTTTATGATACTGCACTGAATCAGGCCCTTCGGCCCACCGTGCCTGTGCCGACCAACAACCACCCATTTATACTAACCCTACAGTAATCCCATATTCCCTGTCACCTGCCTACACTAGGGGCAATTTACATCGACCAATTTACCTATCACCTGCAATTCTTTGGATGTGGGAGGAAACCAGAGCACCCGGCAAAAACCCACGCAGGCACAGGAAGAACTTTCAAACTCCCCACAGGCAATACCCAGAATCGAATCCAGGTCCCTGGAGCTCTAAGGCTGCGGTGCTAACCACTGCTCTACTGTCACCATCTCTGCTTCCACCCCCCTCGTAGGCAATGATTTCCAGGCTATTCGCTCTCGCTGTGTAAAAAAGTTGTTCCTCTCATCCCCCTGCATCTTTTGCCCTCAAACTTCACTCAAGTCCTTGTACCATTAGTTAATGGGAGCATCTTGTCCTGTCTACCTTATCCAAACATGTTTTCATCTTGTCTGCCTCTATCAAATCTCCCCTCAATCTCTTTACTGCAAGGAAAACAATCCCATCTTTTCCAGATTAACCTTGCAGATAAAATCCTCCAACCCTGGAACCATTCTGGTAAATCTCCTCTGCACCCTGTTAAGGATCCTCACATCCTTCCTAAAGTGTGGTGACCAGAACTGGATGCAGTACTCCAGTTGGGGCCTAACCAGATCTTTATAAACGTGCAGCATAACTGTCCTTCTTCTGTTCTCACTACTTCCATTTATGAAGCCCAAGATCCCATATGCTTTATTAACGACTCTCTCAATATGTCCTTCCACCTTCAATGATCTATGTACATGAACCCCATGTCCCTCTGTCCCTGCATACTCTTTAGAACTGTGTCATGAAGTATATATTTCCTCTCCCTGTTACTTCTGATGAAATGCATTACCTCACACTTGTCTCTATTAACTTCCATCTGCCTCTTATCTGCCCATTCTGCTAGCCTGGCTATTTCTTGTTACATCGATCAGTATCAACCTCACTGTCTGCCCCGCCTCCAGATTTGGTACCATAGCAAATTTTGAAATTTTGCTCTGTATTCCAATATCCAAATCATTTATACATACCAGAAAAAAGCACTGGTCCTAGCACTGACCCTTGGGGAACACCACTGGCTACATTCCTCTAGTCTGAAAAACAATTATTTATGACAACTCACTGTTTTCTACCATTAAGCCAGTTTTTTTTAATCCAAGCTGACACTGAACCTCCCATTCCATGTGCATCAATCAACTGTCCAGATGTCAAAAACAGACTGTGAAAGACACTACAAGTTCAGCTTAAAATTAAGTGAAATGCTAAATGTAAAATTTACTAAATTTTGGAAAGAGATCAACTCTTGGATCTCTTCAAATTCAGTCCCTCATCAACTTTACTATATTTAGTACTCTGTGCAAGCAGTACTCCCTAAAACTGGACTCTGTGCAACTTAATGTATTTAGGGACTCGGGAGAGAATTCCAGAGTTTAGGGATGAGAACAGAAAGTGTCGGCAATGCTCAGCAGGTCTGGCGGCATCTATGTAGACAGAAACAGTGTTAATGTTTCAGATCTGTGATCCTTCATCAGAACTGGCAAACGTTAGAAATGTGACAGTCTTTGAGCAAATGAAAGAGGGAAAGGGGGAAGAAGAACAAGAAGGAAGGACCGTGATGGGACAGAGAGGGGAGAGATGAAATGACAAACTGTTACATTTCTAATGTTTACCAGTTGCCCCTTATACCTTCAAAATTTCCTTTGTTAAAATGTAACACCGTGGCTTCAGATTGAACTACCTCACTTTTAAACAATGTAACATTTTAGAACATTATGCGCACTCATCCCTAAAGGTTATTTTACGATAAGATCAATGTGCCCTGTCTGATTGCATAATTCTAGATGTAATATCGACTCTTCTATAGTCAGTTCTTCAAAATACGGCTCTAAAAAAACATGCATAACACACTCCAGAAACTCGTCCTCCATAGCATTAGTTCTCATTAGGTTTACCCAATCTATATAAAGATTGAAGTCACCCATGATTACTGTGTTACCATTGTTAGATGATTCACTAATCTCCTGATAAATGCCATGCCCCACACTACCAATACTGTTTGGTGGCCGATAAACAACTCTTACTAATGTTTGCTGCGCCTTGCTGTTTATTAGCTCCACCCAAGCAGATTCCACATTTTGTTCTTCAGACGTGAGATCCTGCCTTACTAATGTACTGATCCCATCCCTTATTATCAGTACAACACCAACTCCTATTCCTTTTTGCCTGTCCTTCGTAAGTGTCGAATATGCTTGAATATTCAGTTCCAGCCTTGGACACCCTGTCGCCACGTTTCCGTTATGACAATTCGATCATACCCATTTACCATTATTTGGGCCTTTAAATTATCTACTTCGTTCCGAATACTGCGTGCATTCCGGTAGAGTGCCCTTAACCGTGTCTTCTTGACATTCTGCATTCCAGTTGATGCTAACCTTTGTTTCACCTGCCTTCTAATATCACCTTCCACTTTTCTACCTTCTGTTACCAGCTTTGCTTACATCCAATTTGATCCCTCCTTCCAATTTCAAAGGTAAACTGGATGGGTGCTTGAAGGATGTGAACCTGCAGGCTACAAGGATTAGGCGGGGGTGTGGGACTGACTGAATAGCTTCAGAGACAGTCGGCATGGTCTCAACGGACCAAATGGACACTTTCTGTGACTATCACTGTCTATGACTCGATGTTGGATAAGGCTTGGAGAAATCCAGATACATAGACGTTCAATGAAACTGTGACCTTAACAGCCACTGACAGCTCTGTCCTTACCCTGGAGGGGGTCTCCAGGCCGTGTTACAGGAGGTTATTCAGTTATTTGACCTCCTTATTGAATCAGAGTCACCTCACACACTGCTCCTGGGTTAGCAGTAGGTAGGAAAAGTGCTCTTGGAAATCCCGGGGTGGGTATGGCAGTGCCCCCTCCTCCTCCCTCTTTACAGAGCTTCCCCTCTCTGCAACCTCTGCTCCGTTTGTTGGTCATGTTACAGACCCAGAGACGCTGTAACTACAGTTTACTAAACTCGTCCTGAGTTGGGTCACCAAATCCTCTGCCCTCACTGAATGTCTGCCGCAGCTCACAACACAACTGCCAGAAAACCATCCACAGCACCTCCACTAACTTTACAATAGCAGAAGTAAGTCAAAAGCCCCTAACCTGTAAGTTGGATGGCTGGTCCTTTTAAATAACACTAGAGGGGGTTCCTCGTGCTGCTGAATGTATGTTCAGTTGAGAGTGACTGACACAGGCGGTCAGTGGCCATACACAGACCAAGTTTCAAAGACGTGCATCAAAGCTGCTGCAACAGCAGTTTGACGCGACATTCCACAACTCCTCATGCTACTAGTACACACGATGTACACCCGGGCACAACACGAGGCAGGGTGCAGGCCACACCAGAATTGGCTGGTAGCTCGGTCAACCCCCTTTTAGGGATCCAGGCACCCACTGTGTGGGCAACAGTGGTGCTGTAGAGTCGAAAAGCACCACCAGGAAGAGATAGAGAGGGAAGGAAATTCACTTTGAAAGGTGACATGGGAATAGACTTCGTGGCTAATGATTTTCTGGAATATGGGAATGGACAGGGGAATGGGACTAATTGTGGGGGTGAGGCCATGTAGGGATTCAAACACAAGAATGAGAATATTAAAATTAAGGTGCTGCCAGAACGGGAGCCAATGTAGGTCAGTGAGCACAGGGGTGATGGGTGATCGGGATTGGGTGTGAGTTAAGATACAGACAGCAGAGTTCAGGATGGGCTGTGGTTTATGGAGGTTTATAACTGCGACGGTGGGCATGATAGAATTGGAATAGTCAAGTGCCGATTCAACAAAGGCACGGATGAGGGTTTATGCAGCAGATGGCTGAGGCAGAGCTGGAGATGGGTGATATTACAAAGTTGGTAGTAGGCAGAGTTGGTGATGGAGAGAATATGGAGATGAACTCTGCTCAGGTTTAAATAGAACACAACGGTTGTAAACAGTTTGGTTTATTCTCAGACATTGGGCAGGGAGGGGTATGCGTTTCCCAGATAGGGGATGGAGCTTGTGATGGAGACCAATAACACTGGCTTCAGTCTTCCCAAAATTTACATTACAGAGCCGTATTTCAGTGGAACAGTGTTTACAGATCTCCTAGCGTGAAATAGAGACTTACCAGGGGCACAGACAGCAACCAAGATGAGAGATGAAATTACAAGAACTGTAGTACAATTAGCAATGGCTTCACAGCTAATAGCTGGAGGTAGAGATTCACCAGGAATAACAGCAGCAGCAAGGAGGGCAGAGTAAATGGCAAGAACAGTAATGTAGGTAAATATGGCTTATAGAATTAATAGCTTTATAGAGTGACTTACCAGGGAAACCAACAATAGCCAGGATGGGATAGTAAATGTATTGAATAATTTCAAGTGCATATCGTATCCGATAGTCTAATGGTAGCTGATCATAATATGTAGATAGAATGTAAAGATCCGAAGATAAACTCCTGTCCATTGTTGTAACATTCCAATCTATTGTTCTCAGATTCTGACCCATTGTTGTAACATTCCAATCTATTGTTCTCAGATTCTGACCCATTGTTGTAACATTGCAATCTGTTGTTCCCAGATTCTAATCTATCTTCTCCCACTCTCTGGAGCTGCTGATCCCTCTTAGTGCCGCGGGTGATGCTCCCTCCGACTCTATGTGACAACACATTGAAAAGAGTCCCTTATTAACAGAAAAGGAAAACCCTCCAGCGACACAATTAGGGCCCATGGAGACTGACATTAATTACAGTCACTGAACAAATAGGTTCAGTTAACCCCTTTCAATCCAACACTTTTAATAACACAATAAACTGCAACATTTACCCAGTCTGGATGGTATGTATGAGGGGTGCTGAGGGAGGAAAAGTTGGAAATAGCAAATGTATTGGCCAGAATCTTCCAATCCTCCTTGGAAATGGGAGTCGTGGCAGAGGACTGAAGGGTTATAAATGTTGCAACCTGATTAAAAAAGGAGAGATTAAGTAAACTCTTTATTTACTGACCAGTCATCTTAACGTCACTGATGGGGAAATTTCCAGTTTACATCCCTGGACAAAAGTATTCGCTGCTTGAAAGAAAACAAAACTAAACAATGGACAACAAATGGCCAGCAGCAGGGATATGGTAAGACAAGTCATATCTGGTGAACGTCAACAACATGTTATATTTATTGAGTACCTTTAATGTAATAAAACATCCCAAGGTGCTTCAGAGGATCATTATCAAGCAAAGTATGACATTGAGACACAACAGGAGATATGAGGTCAGATGACCAACACTTGGCCAAAGAGGAAGGTTTATGTAGTGTCTTAAGGGAGGGACGTGAGGAGGAGAGTCAGTGACAGTGGTGTCGTGGTAATGTAGTGAACTGGTAATCCAGAGGCTCGGGCTAATATCCTGGGCACATGTGTTCAAATCTCACCATAGCAGCTGGTGGAATTCAAAATTCAATTAATTAATACATTCAATTGATAAATAAAATCTGGAATTGAAAGCCGGGCTTAGTAATGTTGCCATGAAACTATCATTGATTTTTGGAACAATCTATCTGGTTCACTAATGTCCTTTAGGGAAGGAGAACTGCCATCCTTACCTGATCTGGTCTACATGTAACTCAATGTGGTTCACTTTTAACTGTCCTCTGAAATACTCTAGCAAGTCACTCAGTTGTCAAGGAGAATTATAGATGGTGGTTTTGCTGGTTTTGCAAACGACGCCCACATCCCATAAAAAAGGTGTCAGAATGGTATTCCAGAGTTTTCACAAGGGTCGTTATCTAGTCAAGGCCATAACTCTGGACACAGGTCTTTATGTCGACATTCCTGGGAATGGTAATGTGAAGCCTCATGTCAACATATCTAAACAATTGTTGCTTATAAATTGTCATATTTTTTGTTTGGTTACTCTATGGTTCGAACATGAGAATTACAAGAAATAATGGGGCAGTCCTCAAAGCTCAAATTAAACACCAATTCGACTAGATTCAATCATACTACGAGATAATAATTATACAACATCCTTATTCACAATGCACCCGTTAGCAATACATCCATTAGTCACAAACATGTTACAAGGAGTCATGCAGACACGATCACCCAGTGAGCATTTACCTCCCTGCCATGATTGGGAGTAGGTGGGGATGTGGAATTGAGGTTATAATCAGATTAGCTATGATCTTATTGAATGGTGGAGCATGCTTGAGGGGATGAATGGCCTACTCCTCTCCTAATTCGTATGTTTATAAGCTTGTATGTTTTTTTATGAGAGACTAGAGTTCTCTGGAGTGACTGGAGAAACTGGGAGTGTTTTCCTTAGGAAAGACACAGTAAGTGGGAGAATTAATATAGGAGTTCAACATTTTGTCTGATTTTGACAGATTAAATAAGGATAATCTGGTTTCATTGGAAGAAGGGTGGGTATCAGAGGAGTCAGTTTTAAGGTGAATGCTAAGAGAACCAAGGGGAGAAAGCTGCTAGAATCTGGAATTCCTGGCCTGAAAGGCAGGTGGAAGCAGATTTAATAATAACATTCAAAATGGAGTTGGATAAACTCTGATGGACAGTGGGGAGAGGGGATGGGAGCGGTGAGATTTACAGAGCGATGGGGAAAGAACAGGAAAGAAGGGCTAATTCGAGAGAACTTTCAAAGAGCCAGCACAGACATGATGGACCGAACGGCCTAATCCTGTGCTTTATGATTCACTGATACTGTGATAACAGAAGACAAAGCGTCCAATTCCCATCTACACAATTGACATTCAGTAGTTTTGGAGCCAGAGATTAATTGTTACTTTATCTCTGATAAAAGGAACAGCAGAACAGCAAACACAATGGACTGGTGAGGCAAGTTGTGATGATAATATCTTAGCAGAGAATGAAATCCCGCTCTGATCACAGACCTCGCCTTGTTTCAACCCATCAATTACAACTCATTGATGTTATTCCTATTGTATTTCCTGTCTATTTGTTCTCAGGATATGGGTGATACTGACATTACTTCCCCATCCCTGGTTACCATGAGAAAATGGTGGGCCTTCATCCTGAACCACTGCAGTCCATGTGGTGAAGGTGTTCCCACAATACTGTTACAGAAAGGATTTCCGGCTTTGAACCCAGTGATGATGAAGGAAGGGTGATATATGTCAAAGTCTAGATGGTGTGTGGCTTGCAGGAGGGGATTGTGGAGGTAATGGAACAACAAGAACAACTTTTGAAATATATCTAGTAAGGAGAATTGTTTTTTAGGTAATCAAGGCCACGAGTGTAAATAATCCCAAATCATTTGAGTAAATTAAGGATAAGTCAGGAAAGGGCAGCTCAGCAGAGTGGAGTGTTCCTCCTGTGCAATGCGGGAAGTTAGTGACACTTCCAGTCTCCAGAGTGAACACGTGTGCAGGAAGTGTTTTCAGATGCAGATACTCGAAGTCCGTGTTTCGGATCTGGAGCCGTGGCTGGGGACACTGCAGAGCATCTTCGAGGCTGAGTTCATTGTGGATAGCACGTACAGGGAGGCGGTCACAACGCAGGTAAAGACTGCTCAGGCAGAAAGGGAATGGGTGACTGCCAGGTAGAGTAGACCAACTAGGCAGGTAGTGCAGGAGTCCTCTAGGCCCGTTGCACTCTCTAACAGATGTTCTGCTTTGTATAATGTTGGGGGAGATAACATCTCAGGGAAATGCCACAAGAGCCAAGCCTGTGGCACCACGGGTGGCTCATCTGCACAGGAGAGTAGGAAAAGAGGGGGAGAACTAAGGGGATAGGGAATTCTATCGTAGGGGCTAAGGATAGGCATTTCTGTGACGGTAAACGTGACTCCGGGATGGTATGTTGCCTCCCTGTTGCTTGGGTAAAGGATGTCACGGAGCGGCTAAAGGATATTCAGAAGGGGGAGGGTGAATAGTCAGAGATCGTGGTACACAGTTGTACCAACGACATAGGTAGACAGAGTGATGAGGTCCTGAAACAAGAATTTAGGGAGCTAGGTAGCAGATTAAAAAGCAGGACCATTAAAGTTGCAATCTCTGCATTACTCCCAGGGCCACGTGCTAGTGTTTATTGGAATAGGAGGAAGTGCAAATGAATGCATGGCTGAGGAGATAGTGCAGGAGGGAGGGCTTTAGTTTCCCGGATCACTGGGTCTGTATCTGGCAACAGTGGGACCTGTACAAAATGGACATGTGGCACCTGAACCGAAATGGGACTAACATCCCTGCTGGGAGTTTTGCTAGTGCTGTTGAGGGGCGGGGGTGATGTGGGGGGGTGGGGGTGGTGGTGGTCGTTAAACTAATTTGGCAGGGGGAATGGGATACAGAGTGGAGGTACAGTAGGGGCTGATGCATAGTCAAATATAGAAGGGAAACTTTGTCGGTCTGGAAGGCAGAGCAAATATCGACCTGTTTAAGATACAAGTGAATAATGCAAGGCTGGATTGCATTTATTTTAACACAAGGAGTCATACTAGTTCTTTTGGGCCTCCTTATCTCGAGAGACAATGGATACGCGCCTGGAGGTGGTCAGTGGTTTGTAAAGCAGCGCCTGGAGTGGCTATAAAGGCCAATTCTGGAGTGACAGGCTCTTCCACAGGTGCTGCAGAGAAATTTGTTTGTTGGGGCTGTTGCACAGTTGGCTCTCCCCTTGCGCCTCTGTCTTTTTTCCTGCCAACTACTAAGTCTCTTCGACTCGCCACAATTTAGCCCTGTCTTTATGGCTGCCCGCCAGCTCTGGCGAATGCTGGCAACTGACTCCCACGACTTGTGATCAATGTCACACGATTTCATGTCGCGTTTGCAGACGTCTTTATAACGGAGACATGGACGGCCGGTGGGTCTGATACCAGTGGCGAGCTCGCTGTACAATGTGTCTTTGGGGATCCTGCCATCTTCCATGCGGCTCACATGGCCAAGCCATCTCAAGCGCCGCTGACTCAGTAGTGTGTATAAGCTGGGGATGTTGGCCGCTTCAAGGACTTCTGTGTTGGAGATATAGTCCTGCCACCTGATGCCAAGTATTCTCCGAAGGCAGCGAAGATGGAATGAATTGAGACGTCGCTCTTGGCTGGCATACGTTGTCCAGGCCTCGCTGCCGTAGAGCAAGGTACTGAGGACACAGGCCTGATACACTCGGACTTTTGTGTTCCGTGTCAGTGCGCCATTTTCCCACACTCTCTTGGCCAGTCTGAACATAGCAGTGGAAGCCTTACCCATGCGCTTGTTGATTTCTGCATCTAGAGACAGGTTACTGGTGATAGTTGAGCCTAGGTAGGTGAACTCTTGAACCACTTCCAGAGCGTGGTCGCCAATATTGATGGATGGAGCATTTCTGACATCCTGCCCCATGATGTTCGTTTTCTTGAGGCTGATGGTTAGGCCAAATTCATTGCAGGCAGACGCAAACCTGTCGATGAGACTCTGCAGGCATTCTTCAGTGTGAGATGTTAAAGCAGCATCGTCAGCAAAGAGGAGTTCTCTGATGAGGACTTTCCGTACTTTGGACTTCGCTCTTAGACGGGCAAGGTTGAACAACCTGCCCCCTGATCTTGTGTGGAGGAAAATTCCTTCTTCAGAGGATTTGAATGCATGTGAAAGCAGCAGGGAGAAGAAAATCCCAAAAAGTGTGGGTGCGAGAACACAGCCCTGTTTCACACCACTCAGGATAGGAAAGGGCTCTGATGAGGAGCCACCATGTTGAATTGTGCCTTTCATATTGTCATGGAATGAGGTGATGATACTTAGTAGCTTTGGTGGACATCCGATCTTTTCTAGTAGTCTGAAGAGACCACGTCTGCTGACGAGGTCGAAGGCTTTGGTGAGATCAATGAAAGCAATGTAGAGGGGCATCTGTTGTTCACGGCATTTCTCCTGTATCTGACGAAGGGAGAACAGCATGTCAATAGTCGATCTCTCTGCACGAAAGCCACACTGTGCCTCAGGGTAGACGCGCTCGGCCAGCTTCTGGAGCCTGTTCAGAGCGACTCGAGCAAAGACTTTCCCCACTATGCTGAGCAGGGAGATTCCACGGTAGTTGTTGCAGTCACCGCGGTCACCTTTGTTTTTATAGAGGGTGATGATGTTGGCATCGCGCATGTCCTGGGGTACTGCTCCCTCGTCCCAGCACAGGCATAGCAGTTCATGTAGTGCTGAGAGTATAGCAGGCTTGGCACTCTTGATTATTTCAGGGGTAATGCTGTCCTTCCCAGGGGCTTTTCCGCTGGCTAGGGAATCAATGGCATCACTGAGTTCCGATTTGGTTGGCTGTATGTCCAGCTCATCCATGACTGGTAGAGGCTGGGCTGCATTGAGGGCAGTCTCAGTGACAGCATTCTCCCTGGAGTACAGTTCTAGGTAGTGCTCAACCCAGCGGTCCATCTGTTTGCGTTGGTCAGTGATTATGTCCCCCGATTTAGATTTGAGGGGGGTGATCTTTTTGATGGTTGGCCCAAGAGCTCTCTTCATGCCATCATACATTCCTCTGATGTTTCCGGTGTCTGAGGCCAGCTGAATATGGCTGCATAGGTGTTGCCAGTAGTCGTTTGCGCAACGCCTAGCTGTTCTTTGTGCAGTACTTCTGGCTGCTTTAAGTGCGGCGGATGTTAAATCGCTGGGGGCTTTCTTGTAGTTCAAAAGTGCAATGCGCTTAGCGGCTATGACAGGTTCCAGCTCTTCATTATGAGATTGAAACCAGTCTGCATTTCTCTTCGCACTTTTGCCGTAGGTGGTCAAAGCTGACTCATAGATGGCGTCTCTGATGTGGGCCCACTTGGTCTCAGCATCCCCTGTGGGAGTGTTTTGAAGGGCTGTTACAGGTGAATTTAGAAATTTTTGTAACAGCTGTGGGTGAGAAATTCTGCTCGTGTTGATGCGCGGGTGGCCCTTCTGCTTGGAATGATGCAACTTCTTTGGTCTGAGTCTAACCTTGCTGCACACCAGGGAGTGGTCGGTGTCGCAGTCCGCACTGTGGAAGCTGCGTGTGATTTGAACACTGTTTAAGGCGGCTCGCCTTGTGAGAATGAGGTCTAGCTGGTGCCAACGACGTGATCTTTCATAAATTTGCCCAGGCATGAGTCATACTAGTAAGGCAGATGAATTGGGGGTGTTGATTAGCACATGGGATTATGATATTATTGCTATCACAGAGACATGGTTGAGAGAGGGGCAGGATGGCAGCTCAATAGTCCAGGGTATAAAATCTTCAGTCGAGACAGGGGCGGGGGTAAAAGAGGAGGTGGCATTGCACAGTCGATGAAGTAGTCAATTACTGCAGTAAGGAGGGATGATATATTAGGCGGTTTCTCAAATGAGGCCTTTTGGGTAGAACCTAAAAACAAAAAGGGCCAATCACTTGGCTGGGAGTGTAGGACAGGCTGCAAAATAGTCAGGGAGAGATAGAGGAGCAGATATGTAGGTTGATCTCAGAGAGGTGTAAAAATGATATTAGGGGATTTCAACTTCCCCAATATCAACTGGGTTAGTCTTAGTGCAAAAGGCTTAAAGGGGGATGAATTCTTAAAATACATACAGGAGAGGTTTTCGAGTCAGTACGCAAAAGTCCTACAAGAGAAGGGGCAGTACTGAACCTAATCCTAGGGAATTAAGCAAGACAAGTGGTAGAAGTGTCAGTGGGGGAGCATTTCAATAATAGTTACTATAACTCTGTAAGAGTTAGCTGTGAAAAGGGCAAAGATGGACCGGAATTAAAAGTACTGAATTGGGGGAAGGCCGATTTCAATATGATAAAAAAGGATCTGGCCAAAGTGGACTGAGACCAGCTGCTTGTAGGAAAGTCTGCAGTAGACCAGTTGGAGTCATGCAAAAAGGAAATAGTGAGTGTTCAGAGGCAACATGTACTCGTTAAGGTGAAGGGTAGGACCAACAAGTCCAGGGAACCCTGGATGTCAAGGGATATAGAGGATTGGATTAGAAAAACAAAGGATGCTTATGACAGATCCCAAGCACTGAAAACAGTGGAGGCACGAGAAGAGGATCGAAAGTGTAAGGAGCGCCGTAAAAATTAATTAGGAGAGCGAAGAGGGGACATAAAAAAAACCTGTGGGCATCATAAAGAAAAATCCAAAGGTGTTTTACAAGTATATTAAGGGTAAGAAGATAAACACGGAAAGAGTAGGGCCCATTAGGGACGAAAGAGGCAACCAGTGTGTGAAGCTGGAGGTAGTACTTGACGTTTTAAATGATTGCTTTTCATCCATTTTCATTATGGGGACGAACGAAGTAGGTGTAGAGAACAGGGAGGGGGATTGTGATATACTTGAACATATTAGCATTGAACGGGAGGAAGTATTAGAGGGCTTAAAATTGGATAAATCCCCAGGACCAGATGAGATGTATCCCAGGCTGTAATGTGAGACAAGGGAGGAGATAACAGGGGCTGTGACACAAATTTTCAAAACCTCTTTGGCCACAGGAGAGGTACCAGAGGACTGGAGGACAGCAAATGTGGTACCTTTATTCAAGAAGGGTAGCAGGAATAAACCAGGTAATTACAGGCAGGTGAATCTAACAACACTGGTAAGGAGACCATTGGAAAAAATTCTGAGGGACAAGATTAATCTCCATTAGGAGAATCAGGGATTAATCAGGGACAGTCAGTATGACTTTGTTGGGGGGAGATCTTGTCTAACTAACTTGAGTTATTTTTTTCGAGGCTGTGTGTAGATGAGGGTAAAGCAGTTGACGTAGTCTACATGGACTTCAAGTAAGGCTTTTGATAAGGTCTCGCATGGGAGATTGGTTAAGCAGGTAAGAGGCCATGTGATCCAGGGTAATTTGGCAAATTGGATCTAAAATTGGATTCGTGGAAGGAGGCAGAGGTCGAGGGTTGTTTTTGCGAGTGGAAGCATGTGACCAGTGGCGTACCACAGGGATCAGTGCTGGTACCCTTGCTGTGCACATTAATGATTTAGACGTCAATGAAGGAGGTATGATCAGCAACTTCGCAGATGACACCAAAATATGTGATTTGCTAAATAGTGAGGGGAAAGGCCTTAGATTACAGGACAATATAGATGGGCTACTAAGATAGGCGAGCACTGGCAAATGGAGTTTATTTATTTATTTATTTAGAGATACAGCACTGAAACAGGCGCTTCGCCCGCCGATTCTGTACGACCAAGAACCACCCACTTGTACTAACCCTACAGTATTCCCATATTCCTTACCACCGACCTACCTTAGGGGCAATTTACATTGGCCAATTGACAGATCACCTGTAAGTCTTTGGCGGTGGAAAGAAACCAGATCCCCTGGCACACATACAGGCCCAGCATCCCCAATTTCTCTTCATCGGACAGTCCCAACATACCGAGAACAAGTCTGATGAACCTTCTTTGCACTCCCTCTGTTGTCATAATATCCTTCCTCAGGTAAAGGGACCAGAATTGCGCACATCAATCCATCTGCGGTCTAACAAAGTTTCTATACAATTGCAGCAAGACTTCACAACTCAAATCAACTTGTGATAAAGGCCAACATACCATTTGCCTTCCTAATTGCTTGCTGCACCTGCATGTTAGCTTTCAATGACTTATTGATGAGGATACCCAGGTCCCTTTGTACATCTACACTTGCTAATCTCGCACCAATTAGAACTCTCTGCACGTCTATTCATCCTACCACCGTGGCTAACCTCACATTTTTCCACATTATATTCCATCTGCCATGTTCTTGCCCACTCACGAAGTCTGTCCAAATTTCCTTGAAAGCACTTTGCATCTTCCTCACAACACACATTTCCACCTAGTTTTCTGTCATCTGCGAACTTGAAATATTACTTTGGTCCCAATATCCAAATCATTGATAGATATTGTGAACAGCTGGGGCCCAAGCACTGATCCCTGCGGTACTCCATTAGTCACAGCCTGCCAATGCAAGAATGGCCCATTTATTCCTACTCTCTGTTTCCTGCCTGTTTACCAATCCTTACTGCTAGTCAGTATATTACCTCCTATCCCATGTTCTTTAACTTTGCTGACCAACATACAGTGGGGAACTTTATCAAAAGCTTTCTGAAAATCCACCGACTCCCCTTCTCTATTTTCTTAGTGACATCCAAAACAAAACCCAACAGGTTCATCAAGCATGATTTCCCATTCATAAATCCATGTTGACTCTGCCCAATCAGATCCATTTATCGCATAATTTAGAATAGATTCTAACATGTTCCCTAGTACTGATGAAATGCTAACCACATGTGTTTTCGCCGGGTGTTCCGGTTTCCACCCACAGCCAAAGACTTGCAGGTGATAGATAAATTAGCCATTGTCAATTACCCCTAGTGTAGGTAGGTGGGATGGAATATAGGATTACTGTAGTGTGAGCATAAATGGGTGGTTGCTGTTCCCATTTTTCTCTTTCCCTCCCTTCTTAAATAGTGGGATGACATTTGCTACCTTCCAATCTGCAGGAAACGTTCCAGAATTGATAGAATTTTGAAAGATCACCAATGCATGAACAATCTCCATTACTACTTCCTTCAACACTCTGGGATATAGAATATCAGATCCTGGATAATTGTCAAACATCAGCCCTATTAATGTCTCCAATACAAACTTCTCACTAATACTAATTTCCTTCAATTCGTCATTCTCCCAATCCCTTGGATCTCTAATTCTGGGCGATTTCTTGTATCTTCCTCAGGGAAGACAGACACAAAATATATTTTTGTTTACTTTAGAGATACAGCACTGAAACATGCCCTTCGGCTCACTGAGTCTGTGCCGACCATCAACCTCTCATGTTATACTAATCCGACACTAATTCCATATTCCTACCAAATCCCCACCTGTCCCTATTTTTCCCGACCACCTACCTATACTAAGGGCAATTTATAATGGTCAACTAACCTACCAACCTGCAAGTCTTTTGGCTGTGGGAGGAAACCTGAGCACCCGGAGAAATCCCACGCAGACACAGGGAGAACTTGCAAACTCCACACAGGCAGGACCCAGAATTGAACCCGGGTCGCTGGAGCTGAGAGGCTGCGGTGCTAACCACATTTAACTTCTCTGTCATTTCTCAATTCCCTACTATAAATTCTCCTGACTCTGCCTGTTATGGCCCCACATTTGTCTAAGCGAAACATTACCATTTTAGGTTCCAATAGAAGATTGACAGTCTGTTTTGACGTTTACTTTTGACCAGTGGATACAGAAGATCAAGATACAGCCCACATATATAAATCTCAGAGCAGTGATCCACCTCGAAGAGTTCACAAACTCGCTCCCCCTCCCATTAAAGCACACATAGAGGAACAGAAGGTTCAAAGAGCCAGGCAGGTTGCAATTCTGGTTGATGAATTTTCCCTTGTATACAAGGCCTTAACCCCAAAGGGAAACCCTTCGCTAGTCACCCCAAAGACTCGAGAATAAAAGGTGGGAGGCTGATCGGACCCTGAACAGCCATGGGCAAGGAAGAAAAGCTGGACACACTGGAGCCCATCCTCAGGTCAAATAGGACGGTACTGAGAGCAGGAGTAACAGCCGAAGCCATGTGTGTTTCCATTGTAATGAGGCAGATCACCGTCATGCTGACTGGTGGAAGTGACGGGGAAAACCTGTAAGATTAATGAGCATCCTGATTACCACCTACCGACCTCCCTCAGCTGATGACTCAGTACTCCTCCATGTTGAACACCACTTGGAAGAAGCACTGAGAGTGGCAAGGGCACAAAATGTACTCTGGGTGGGGGACTTCAATGTCCATCACCATGAGTGGCTCGGTAGCACCACTACTGACCAAGCTGGCCGAGTCCTAAAGGACACAGCTGGTAGACTGGGTCTGCGGCAGGTGGTGGGGGAACCAACACAAGGGAAGAACATAGTTGACCTCGTCCTCACCGATCTGCCTGCCGCAGATGCATCTGTCCATGACAGCATTGGTAGTTGTGACCACCGCATAGTCCTTGTGGAGACGAAGTCCCGCCTTCACATTGTGGATACCGTCAATCGTGTTGTGTGGCACTATCACCGTGCTAAATGGGATAGATTTCGAACAGATCTAGCAATGCAAAACTGGGCATCCATGAGGCGCTGTGTGCCATCAGCAGCAGCAGAATTGTACTCAACCACAATCTGTAACCTCATGGCCCGGCATATCCCCCACTCTACCATTACCATCAAGCCAAGAGACCAAACCCAGTTCAATGAAGAGTGCAGGAGGGCATGCCAGGAGCAGCACCAGGCGTACCTCAAAATGAGGTGTCAACCTGGTGAAGCTACAACCCAGGACAACTTGCATGCCAAACTGCGTTGAGCTAAGCGATCCCATAACAAACGGCTCAGATCTCAGCTCTGCAGTCCTGCCACATCCAACCGTGAATGCTGGTGGACAATTAAACAACTAACTGGAGGAGGTGGCTCCACAAATATCCCCATCCTCAATGATGGGGGAGCCCAGCACATCAGTGCGAAAGATAAGGCTGAAGCATTTGCAACAATCTTCAGCCAGAAGTGCCGAGTAGATGATCCATCTCGGCCTCCTCCTGAAGTCCCCAGCATCACAGAAGCCAAACTTTAGCCAATTCGATTCACTCCGCATGATATCAAGAAACGACTGAAGGCAATTGATACTGAAAAAGGTACGGGCCTGACAATATTCCGGCAATAGTACTGAAGACCTGAGCACCAGAACCTACCGCACCCCTAGCCAAGCTGTTCCAGTACAGCTGCAACACTGGAATCTACCCTGCAATGTGGAAATTTGCCCAGGTATGTCCTGCACACAAAAAGCAGGACAAATCCAACCCGTCCAACTAACGCCCCATCAGCCTCCTCTCAATCATCAGTAAAGTGATGGAAGGTGTCATCAACAGTGCCATCAAGCGGCACTTGCTTAACAAGAACCTGCTCAGTGACGCTCAGTTTGGGTTTCGCCAGGGCCACTCAGCTCCTGACCTCATTACTGCCTTGGTTCAAACATGGACAAAAGAGCTGAACTCAAGAAGTGAGGTGAGAGTGACTGCCCTTGACATCAAGGCAGCATTTGTCCGAGTATGGCATCAAGGAGCTCTAGCAAAACAGAGATCAATGGGAATGAGGGGGAAAACCCTCCGCTGGCTGGAGTCATACCTAGCGCAAAGGAAGATGGTTGTGGTTGTTGGAGGTCAATCAGCTGAGCTCCAGGACATCACTGCAGGAGTTCCTCAGGGTAATGTTCTAGGCCCAACCATCTTCAGCTGCTTCATCAATGTTCTTCCTTCAATCATAAGGTCAGAAGTGGGGATGTTCGCTGATGATTGCACAATGTACAGCACCATTCGCGACTCCTCACATACTGAAGTAGTCTGTGTAGAAATGCAGCAAGACCTGGGCAATATCCAGGCTTGGGCTGATCAGTGGCAAGTAACATTCACGCCACACAAGTGCCAGGCAATGACCATTTCCAACAAGAGAGAATCTAACCATCTGCCCTTGACATTCAACGGCATTACCATCGCTGTATCCCCCACTATCAACATCCTCGGAGCTACCATTGACCGAAAAAAAAACTAGCGTAGTCATATAAATACCGTGGCTACAAGAGCAGGTCAGAGGCTAGGAATCCTGAGGCGAGAAACTCTCCTCCTGCCTCCCCAAAGCCTGTCCACAATCTACAAGGCACAAGTCAGGAATGTGATGGAATACTCTCCACTTGCCTGGATGGGTGCAGCTCCAACAAAACTCAAGAAGCTCGACACCATCCAGGACAAAGCAGCCCGCTTGATTGGCACCCCATCTTCAAATATTCACTCCCTCCACCACCGGCGCACAGTGGCATCAGTGTGTACCATCTACAAGATGCACTGCAGCAATGCACCAAGGCTCCTTCGACAGCACCTTGTAAAACCGCGACCTCTACCAACTAGAAGGTCAAAGGCAGCAAATACATGGGAACACCACCATCTGCAAGTTCCCCTCCAAGTCACACACCATCCTGACTTGGAACTATATCGCCGTTCCTTCACTGTCGCTGGGTCAAAATCCTCGAACTCCCTTCCCAACAGCACTGTGGGTATACCTACCCCACATGGACTGCAGCAGTTCAAGAAGGCAGCTCACCACCACCTTCTCAAGGGCAATTAGGGATGGGCAATAAATGCTGGCCTGGCCAGCGACGCCCACATCCCGTGAATGTATAAAATAAAATAAAATAAATTTCCACCAGATCAGTGCAGGAAATAACAGCAGATAAGGCTGTGCCTTTAACTGTGGCAGTCAGTCTCTGTAAACCTACCAATGAGCTGCAGGAAATCTTAACAAAATCCCTGAGAGTCACCAGGAATTTTTATCCCAAGGAAAAGCGACCCCATCCACTTTGAGTGAGGCAAGCAAGCCCAAAGTCATACTGAGGGATACAGGGGCCACCCAATCCCTTCTGCTGGGAAAAGGAATGACCTTTCTCCGAGAGTGCAGTGAATGCTAAAGAGTTAGTGAATGGTATCGGAAGTCAGTATATGTCCATAACTTTATCACGACTGCTTTTGGAGTGTGACCCAGTTTCTGGACAGGTAACCATGGGGATTGTACCTAGTTTACCGATGGATGGGTCGACCTGCTCCTGGGTAATGATCTGCCAAGGGAAAAGGTGCCAGCTTCCCCGGTAGTTCTCGAGAGACTAAAATAGGGCCAGGAGAGAGAGAAGTTACAGGAGAAGGTCACTGACCTTCTCCCTGATTGTGTGGTGACTCGGTCCATGGCCAAACATTCCCCTGAACTGACACAGCAGATGGATGACCCGACTGGCTGGCTGTCGGTAACCTTCTTTGGGACGTCAGAGGACACAAAGGATTTGCTAAACAGATCTTCCTTAGTTGAGGCTCAATATCCCGACCCAGTGTTAAAAAATAGCACAGACTGTCCAAACCAAACCTGAAGCAGAGAGAGTTGCAGTGTGTTTACTATTTAAAGAATGAGGTGCTGATGAATAAGTGGAGACCTCCTCACAGACCTGCTGATGAAGAGAGGACAGTGGTTCACCAGATAGTGGTGCCGCTGAGGTCCCTTAAAGAAATATTAAGAATGACCGACGAACTTCCAATGACTGGACATGTCAGTGTATGAAAAATCGAAGCCCGCATAAGACAGCATTTTGACTGGCCACAACTCCACAAAGATGTGGTGGAGTTCTGTAAAACTAGTCACATATGCCAGGTTGTGGGAAAGCCCCAACTTGCAATGAAATCTGCACCCTAATTCAACTGCCAGCTTTTGGGGAACCCTTCAGCAGAGTGCTGGTGGATTGTGTGGGACACCTGCTGAAAACAAAATGGGATTACCAGTATCTTCTCACCATTATGGATGTGGTGACCTGATTCCCAGAGGCCATTCTCCCGAAGAGCTATCTCTGCCAAGGTAGTGGTGGAGGGGTTAACCCAATTCTTTACCCGATAATGGGCTGCCTGCTGAGATCCAGTTGGATCAGGGCACACACCTTATGTCCTGTATTTTTGAAAAGGTCATGGTTAATCTGGGCAGAACCAAGCTAAGGTCCTTAGCCTACCACCCACAGTTACAAGGGGCTTTGGAGCAGTACCACCAGACCCTAAAGACAATGATCAGGCCATACTGCTATGAATAACCCCATGACTGGGACAAAGGGCTTGGATTTCACCTGTTGGTTACCAGGGACTTATCCAATGCTTCAACTGGCTTTAGTCTCTTTGAATTAATTTATGGACACGAGGTGAGAGCTCTGCTTAAATGATTCAAGAAGTTTTTCGGACACAGGAATGAGTCTTCCATGTTAGAATACATTTCCATGCTCTGGGACCGGCTCACGGGAGCCTGTGCAATGACTCAGGAACAACCAAAGATCTCCCCGGCAGCTATGAGAAGGTAAGCAGGAAGAAAATGCCAAGGCGAGAACATTTCCGCCCAGAGACCATGTATTTTTATTACTCCCAATGGAGGGTCTACCCCTGAAAGCCCGTTTCAGTGGTCCATATCGAGTGACAAAAAGAATAGCGGGTAAATTATATAATTGACTCCCCAGAGCAAAGGCAAAAAATCAAGTCTGTGGAGGGGACAGACAAGTACAGATCTGTCAGACAGTCAGGAGGGAAGGATTCAAAAGGACAGTGAGGACAGGTTAGAGGAGGGCCAGGAGGATTACCAATTGGAACCCCCTATTCTCCGATTAGCCAACCCTGAAATGTTAGAGAAATTAGACCACTCACTCTCCTCCTTAAATGCAGGTCAAACAGGGACCATAAAAAGGCTGCTAACAACATTTACAGAAACGTGGAGGGACAAAGAAAGTTCCCAAAAAGGCATGCCAATGGTAAGGGAGATGTCTGAACTAGTCAAAGTGCCGCTGGAAAGTTCAGTGAAAGCTGGACAGACACTGGCGAACACTACTGTCCCAGAGGAAATAGGGCAGATTAGGAAAAATATCCTCCTCATAGTGAAGAGAAAAGGGAAGGGAAATTGCGCGAAAGTGAACAGCACTTGCGTACCTCAGCAGAAAGTTAAAAGTAAGGTCAGTGTGGATCTACCCACTGAAGAACCCAATGATCAGATCCCAAACCCAAAGCTAATCAAACCCTGCAACTTGGGGCTGCAAAGTTGTGCAGTGATTAGCGCTACAACCTCATAGCTCCTGTGACCCAGGTTCGATTCTCGGTACTGCCTGTGTAGAGTTTGCAAGTTCTCCCTTTGACCACGTGGGTTTTTGTCGGGTGCTCCGGTTTCCTCACACAGCCAAAGACTTGCAGGTTGATAGGTAAATTGGCCATGATAAATTGCCCCTAGTATAGGTAGGTGGCAGGGGAAGGTGGGGATGTGGTAGGAATATGGGATTCATGTAGGATTAGTATAAATGGGTGGTTGATGGTCGACAGAGACTTGGTGGGCCGAAAGGCCTGTTTCAGTGCTGTACCTCTAAATAAATAAATTTCAAAGCCGTGCTCAGCAAGAACAAAGGTCCACAGGAAATCTCAGACACCTCACAGGGATAAAGATCATCAAGGTGCAGGAACCTGAATAGATAAAGCTTCTTTGTAAGAGAGAAAAAAACCTATGTAATCGCTGATGCATTGTCCAGGGTCGAACCCGACACATAACCATCCCAGACAAAACTCCAACACAATTAAATCAGCACAACTGTAACAGACAATGACAGCTGCAGTAATTCCAAGATTCATGTGTGAATTTGAGAAGTGATTATTGAGAATGAATGTGTATTTCCTTCTATTTCTTCCCACAATTCCGTAATGAAATGTTCCTATTATCACATTTCTTTCAGTGTGCTGTGGTGGTGTCAAGATAACACCATATGCCCAATGAGCAATTTTAATTCAACGATTTGAAACTTGCAATAAATCTTTAATGAAAAAAGAAATCCCACAGTTAACCTTGACAAAACTGGCAGCCAATATGCCCACTGCAATTGGCATCTGAAACACCTTTTCACATTCACAGGCCACCAACGGGAGACACATGTCTGCTGTGTCTAGACCTGTATCATTGGCTTGCTCTAGTGATTGAATTACCTTAAATTACTTTCATTAACACGGCATACAAGGGCATCCTGACATATTGACTTTGAAAGAGCAAACTCCTACAATTATAAATACTGGCATCCTGAGCCCTGGGGTGACAGAAGTTTCTAACCTTGAATCTCATTATAAGGTTCCAGCGAATGCACTGAGACAGTCATGAGGCCTTCTGTCCATCTATGTGAAAGTTGGGAGTTTCCCTGGACAAAGACAGACAAGCCAGTGATTCAAACTGTGCAGAATCAGAAGGGCTGTGTCCCCCTGTCTCTCTCTCTCCAGTAAACGTCACAAGTTTGAATACCACATGCGACTGTGGTCCCTCCAAGCCGACAGATTACTACAGACAGAGACAGCAGGGAGAGAAAGCCACCTACAAGTCTGCCTCAAAGAAATCCCTGAGCCACGTGGGCCAGCCACAAAGGGTGCTTCGACCAGCCAAAGACTTCAAGAATACAACTGCAGCCGGAAGACCACCGAGTCGTCCAACATCACAGAATGAGTATTTTATTTTAATATTTATTCCGGACTCCCATCTTCTCACTCTGTAATCTATTTCTGTGTAACTCTCGTACGAATGTGTGCGTAAATGTGTGGTGTATTTTTTATGATTTTATTGAGATCGGGTTGATATTGTTAAGTATAATAAACTCACCTCTTTCCTGTTTAAACTCAAGAGAACCTGCCCGATCAGGTCCTTCACAATCACTCCAAAGGTAAAAGGTAAAATACTCAATGAGAGGGTTAGCACACCCACTGGTTAAAAAGAACAAAGAGAGTTGTGGTCAAATAAGAGGAGCGACTGTGTCCCATCCTCACCTGGCCGTAACAATAGGCAGGGTTGGGGATCGCGAGAATATGGGGATGAACTCAGCTCAGCATTAAACAGGTAACAGAGATTGTAAACTTCCTGGTTCAGCCTCAGACAACGGCCAGTGAGGGGGATGCAGACCGTGGATAGGGAATAGAGTATGTGACAAAAACTGAAGACAATGACTTCAGTCTTCTCATGATTTTAATGACAAGAACATTAAATCAGTGAAATATGTTTTCTGAATCCAATAGTTGCAGATGGAGACTTACCAGGGACACCAATAATAGCGAGTATGGGATAGTAAATAAATTGAATCATCCTCAGAGCATAATAAATCCGCAATTCTAATGTCATCCAATAATAATCAGCAGTAACCAGGTCAAACAAAGAGGAGAAACTCCTGCTTTCCATTGTTGTAACATTCCAATCTATTGTTCTCAGATTCTGATCCATTGTTGTAACATTCCAATCTATTGTTCTCAGATTCTGATCGATCCTCTCCCTCTGTCTGAAGCCGCTGATCTCTGTTAGCGCCGGAGGCGATGCTGCTGCTGATACCATGGAATAGCACATTGAAAGGAGCCCCTTATTAATAGAAGTTGAAAACACTCCAGTGACACAATTTGGGTCCATGGAGACTAACATTAAATACAGTCACTGAACAAACAGGTTCTGTTAACCCCTTTCAAATCAACACTTTTTGTACAATAACAAAGTTGAACATTTACCTGGTCTGGATGGGATGTATGAGGGTTGCTGAGGGAAGGTATGGTGGAAGCAGCAGAGGCACTGGCCAGAATCTTTCAGTCATCCTTGGATATGAGAGTGATAGAAGATGGAAACTCTCCAGTGAAACATAAGGTTCACTAATGTTCTTTAGGGAAGGAAATCTGCTGCCCTTACCTGTTGGCCTACATGTGACTCCAGACCAAATCAATGTGGTTGGCTTTTACATGCCTTCGGAAATGGGCTAGCAAGCCACTCAGTTGTATCTAACTACTATGAAGTCAATAAAAAGGAATGAAACCGGATGGACTACCCAGCATCGACCTAGGCACCGGAAACGACACGGACAAACTCAGCCCTGTCGATCATCCAATGTCCTCCTTACTAACATCTGGGGGCTTGTTGGGAGAGCTGTCCCACAGACTAGTCAAGCAGCAGCCTGACATAAAAATATATCTTGCATGTAAAATCATGGGATAATAAATGACAAGCAGCACGGATAGGTTAATGGAAAATTTCTGATAATCTTGATAGGGTTTGTTGATGTAACTGTGAGTGTTAATGAGGATAGCGTGTTTCAAGTTATAGAATTATAGACACGTAGAAACCTAAAGGGACAGAAAGAGGCCACTTGGCCCATCGTATCTGTACCAGCCGAAAAATGATCCACCTATTCGAATCCCACCTTCCAGCATTTGATCCAAAGCCCTACAGATTATGACACTTGAAGTGCACATTCATACCGCTTTTTAATGAGTAGAGGGTTTCTGCCTCAAACATCCTTTCCGGCAGTGGGTTCCAGACCGTCACTAAAAGCAGGGGACCCAGTACTGAGCCCTTCTGGAACACCACGGGAAACAGTGCTCCAGTCACTAAAATACCCGTCAACAATTACCCTTTGTTTCCTGCCACTGAACCAATTTTGTATCCACCTCGCTGCATTTCCCTGAATTCCATGGAATTTTCATTTTGAACCAGCCTGTCATGTGGGATCTTGTCAAAAGCCTTGCTAAAATCCATGTAGACCACATCAACTGCATCTTTCATCTATATCCCTTGTTACATCTTCGAAAAATTCGATCAAGTTGGTCAAGCAAGCTCTTCCCTTAACAAATCCATGCTGACTATCCTTGATTAACCTGTGCCTGTCTCAGTGACAGTTTACCCCGTCTTCCAGAATAGATTCCAATCATTTTCCCACTACTGAGGTTAGACTGACAGACCTGTAATTATTCAGACTATCCTTCACTCCCTTTTTAAACAGAGGTCCAACGTTAGCAATTATCCAATACTCCGGCACCACATACTGTATCCAGTGAGGACTGGAAAATGATAGTCAGACCCTTTGCTATTTCCTCTGTTGCTTCTTGTAGCAAACTGGGGCACATTTCAATTGGATCAGGTGATTTATCAACTTTCAAGGATACTAATCCCATTAACGCTTCCTCTCTCAGTATGTTGATCAGATTCAATAATTCACACTCTTGCTCCTTAACTACAATATCTGCATCCCCCCTCTTTTCTGAAGACACTAAAAGTATTCAATAAAACCATACCAATATCTTCCACCCCTACGCATAGGTTACCTTTTTGGTCTATTATGGGCCCTACCCTCCCCTTAGTTAGCCTCTTACACTTAATGTATTGAGAAAACATCTTTGGGTTCACCTTGACTTAGCTTGCCAATATACTTTCATGCTCTCTCTTTGCTGTCCTAATTTCCTTTTTGATTTAATCCTTCCACTTTCTAAACTCCTCTCAACTTTCTGTAGTATTGAGTTCTCAGTGTCGGATATATGCTTCCCTTTTCTGTCTTATCTTACCGTATAGGCTCCTTGACATCCATGGGACTCTAGATTTGGCCGCCTCACCCTTTTTCTTTGTGGGAACATGTTTACCCTGAACCCCTTGAATCTCCACTTTGAATGCCTCCCAGTGCTCTGAGGCAGATTTACCTTCAAGTCGCTGTTTCCAGTCCACTTTCGCTCCTCGGTTTAGTAAAATTGGCCTTGCCTCTAAATCCTATTCTATGTCTGTACTTTTCCATAGTTATGTTATAACTGACTGAATTATGATCACTCCCACCAAAATGCTCTCTCCTAACACTCCATACACCTGCCCGTCGTCATTTCCTAAAACAAAGTCTAAAACTGCACCCTTTCCTGTTGGACTTTCTGCATGCTGGACAAAAATGTTGTCCTGAATGCACCTCAAGAATTCTGCTCCCTCAATTCTTTTCATACTAAAATTATCCTCATTAACATCGGGGTGATTAAAATACTCTACTATTACTGCCCTATTGTTCTTGCACTTCTCAGAGACTTGCCTACTTATCTGCTCCTCTATCAACCTCTGACTATTTGGCTGTCGAGATCACTCTCCCAGCAGTGAGATTGCCCCTTTATGGTCCCTTCGCTGAATCGATATGGCCCAACTTGATGAACCTTCCAACATATCATCCCTCCTCACAGCTGCAAAAGATTCCTTGACCAGAATTGCCATTCCCGTCCTTTCTTAACCCCTCCCTATCGCATCTGAAAACCCGGTAACAAGGAACGTTGAGCTGCCATTCCTGTCCCTCCTTAAGCCATGTTTCTGTAATAACTATGATATCATACTGCCACATGTCTATCTTTGCCCTCCGCTCATCTGCTTTATTTGCAGCACTCCATACATTGAAATAGATACCCTTGAACACTGCCAAACCTTTTTTTCATTTTCTCACCCTCATTTCCTTTGTCTTCTAGACTCATCCATTAATTTTCCACCTTCCATTTTCATTTCTGATTTTGTCCCAGCTGAGTCTACCCTCAGGTCCCCCACCTCCCTGCCAAACTAGTTTAAACCCTCCCCAACAGTACAATCAAACTGTTCCTCAAGGAACCCAGTCCTGGCTCTGTTCACGTGCAACTCGTTCGGCCTGTCAAGGTCCCATCTCCCCCACAGCCGGTCCCAGTATCCCAGGAATATGAATCCCTCCCTCCTGCATCATCTTTCCAGCCACACATTCGTCTGCCTTATCTTTCTATTTATATACTAAGTTGCACCTGGCACTGGGAGTAATCTGGAGAATTCTACTTTTTGACTATGTTTGAGGTCCTGCTTGCTAATTTCTTCCCTAGCTCCCTAAATTCTGACTGCAAGACCACATCCCGCTTTCTACCTCTGTCGTTGGTTCCCATGTGGACCACGACTTCTGGCTGTTCCCCTCCTCCTTCAAGATGTTCTGCAGTCGCTGAGTGACATCCTTGACCCTGGCACCTGGGAGACAGCACACCATCCTGGATTCACGTCTATGGCCACAGAAGCGCCAGTCTGTTCCCCTGACTATTGACTCACCTATCACTATGGCTCTTCCAGTCATCCCTGTATGCCGCTCTGCAGCTTAGCCACTTGTGGTGCCATGGACTTGCTGTGGCTGCACTCCCCAGGAGAAGCATCACTTTCCTCAGTATTCAGAACTGAATACCTGTTGGAGAGTGAGATGCACTCAGGGGTCTCCGGCACTACTTGCCTGATAATTTTTGACTGCCTGCTGATCACCCATTCCCACTCTCCCTGCATGCTCTTCAGCAGTGTGGTGACCACATCTATGAACATGCTAAAGCTGAATAAACTGGTATATGAGAAGGAAGAATGTGCAGGGTTCCGGGAAGAAGGCAGGGAATGGGATTAGGTGAATTGTGCATTCGGAGAGCCGGTGCAGACACGACTGGCTGAATAGTTCCTTCTGTGCTGTAATAACACTGTGATGGGGCATCTCAGATGGGTGTAATGGTGGAGAATGGGGGATCCATGGAGGGAAAGAGAAGTTGTCCTATGGGAACCGGTATCTTAGCAGGGACTCTCCGACAACCTGTCCGGCTGGAAGGCATACAGGAAATATCCTCGCTGCCTCCTCCTCCTCCTGAGGTAGCCTCCGGATTCCTGGTGCCAATGACTGTCCTCATGATGGTGATGATATGAAGGATGCAGCAGAACACCATGAACCTGGACACCTGCTCCAGTGTGAACTGGAGGGCACCCCCGAGCAGTTCAGACATCGGAAGCATTGCTTCATCACACCGATGGTCTGTTCCACCATGTTCCTGGTGACTTCATTGCTCATGTTTTACACATGTTAATTTTGTGAGGTTGGTTGGTGTGGGATGTGCTTTGGGGGTGTAGAAACATGAGCTGTGTCTAGAGGGGTTTCCTTTGCCTCCGAGAAGCCACATTCTGGTTCTGCAAGGAGCCCCGGAGTATAGGGACCGGCTGACTGATTCAAATTGAAGGTATCCTTGCTGCTGCCAGGATAGTGGACATTCACCAACATGATGTACTGGGCATGCTCACACACCAACAGTACATTAATGGAGTGAGAGTACTTTCAGTTCCTGTACCTCTCCCCGTTGACATGGGGGCCCCGCAGAGCCACCTGTGCCATCAGGAATCCCGCTATCCTGACAAAGCTACGGGATCACTCATCCTGCTTCTCCCTGCTGAGGAAGAAAATGATGACATAGATGGTCACCCTCAACTCTCTGAATTATCAATAGACAACACACAGGTCTCGCAACTACTGGTCAGTTAGTTTAACATCATTGGTGAGTTAAGTTTTAGAAGCAATTATCAGGGAAAAATCAACACACACTTGGAGAGGTTTGAGTTATTTAAGGATTGTCAGCACGGATTTCTAAAAAGGCAGATCATGCTTACTGAACTAATTGAATTTATTTCGATGATCTGAGAAGGTTGATGAAGGGAATGTGGTGGATGTTGTATGCATGGATTTTATGAAATTGTTCAATGAGCAACCACACAAAAGCTTGGTTAACAAAATTGAAGCACAGGAATAGCATCCAGTTGAATCAAAAATTGTCCAAATGACAGAAAAAAGAGAAATGTGTTAAATGGTTGTTTTTCAGACTGGAGGATGGTAGACAGTGATGTTCCCCAATGGTCAGTGCGAGGAACACTGTGCTTTTTCTTTGCTATATATAAATGACATGGATCTTGGAATAATGAGTAGAATTTACATTTTTTCTGATGATTGCAATCTTGGAGGCGTGGTAAACAGTGAGGATGTCACAAACCACCTACAACATGATATAGATCGGCTAGCAGAATGGACAGAGAAGTGGCAGGTAGAATTTAATACAGAGGAGTGTGAGGTGATGCATTTTATCAGATGGACGAGGAAGGCAATATAGACATAATGACACAGTTCTAAATATTGTGCAGGAACAGAGGGACCTGGGGCTCCAAATGCATTGATCTTTGAAGGTGCCAGGACATATTAGGAGGGTGCTTAGTCAATCATATCAGATCTTGGGCTTCATCATTGGAGGCAAAGATACAAAATAAGGGAAGATATGCAGAAACTTCATAAAGCTTTGGTTGAACCCCAACTAGAGAACTGTGTACAGTTCTGGTCACCACACTGTAGGAAGGATGTGACAGTCCCTGAAAGGGTGCAGAGGAGATTTACCAGAATGATTCCAGGGATGGGAGTTTAGTTACAAAGTGAGTTCGGAGAAGATGGAGTTGTTCTCCCTGGTGTAAAGGAGATTGAGAGAGATTTTATAGAGGTGTACATGATTATGATAGACTTAGAAAAGATAGACAAGGTAAAACTGTTCCCATTAACTGATGAAACAAGGACTAGGGGACACAGATGGAAGGTTTCGGGAAAGAGATACAGGGGGAATATGAGGAGGAACATTTTTACACAGTGGATGGTAATGAGCTGGAACTCGCTGCACATGAGGGTGGTGGAACCAAGCCAATCAATGATTTCAAAAGGAAACTGGATGGACACCTGAAGGAAATGAACTTGCAGGGATACGGGAATTGAGCGGTGGAGTGGAACTGACTGGATTGTTCCACAGAGAGCCGGCATAGAATGGCTGAATGGCCTCCTTCTGTGTTGTAAATGACTCCATCGATTTCTACCACTCTATGTTAGATATGTCACCTGCTCCTGCCTGGAAACATCCAGATACATAGAAGTTCAATTAAACTGTGACCTTAATGGCCACTGACAGCTCCGTCCTCACCCTGGTGTGAGGCTCCAGGTTGCGTTACAGGAGGTGACACAGCTCTGTGACCACCTCCTTATTGAATCAGAGTCACCTCACACACTGCTCCTGGGTTAAGTGTAGGTAGGAAAAGTGCTCTTGGAACACCCGGGGTGGGTAGGGCAGAGCCCCCTGCTCCTCTATATTTACAGAGCTTCCCTCTCTGCAGCCTCTGCTCCATTTGTTGGTCATGTGACAGACCCAGAGACACTGTAACTACAGTCCCAATACCTCTTCCAGAGTTGGGTCACCAAATCTTCTGTCCTCCCTGAATGTCTGCAGCAGCTCCCAACACAACCTCCAGAAAACCATCCACAGCACCTCCAATAACTTTACAATAGCAGAAGTAAGTCAAAAGCCCCTCACCTGTATGTTGGATGCCTGGTCCTTTTAAATGACACTAGAGTGGGTTCCTCGTGCTGCTGAATGTATGTTCAGCTGACATTGACTAATACAGGCGGTCAGTGGACCTGCACAGACCAAGTTTCAAAGAAGTACATCAAAGCTGCTGCTATGGTCCATTGACATCACTTTCAAATCCACCCTCAAAGGAACAACACATACAAGGTACAATTGAGCTAGAGCCCTGCCCAACTTGGGACACTGTGCAGGCCACAGTAGAAGTGGCCGGCTGTGAAGACCACGCTAACAGCACATAGATGATACGACTGGGCTGGAGCCCCGCCCAGCATGGGATATTGTGCAGACCGCACTGGAAGTGGCCGGCTGTGCGATTTACATCTCTTTATGGATAACCAGCTTCTGTACCGTCAGCAGCAGTCTTGCTGCAGAGTCTATAATCCTGGCTCGGGACACATACAGATAAAGAAATTCACTTTACAAGGAGAACTGAAAAAAGAGTGAAGTCGAAAGATTTGCAGGAATATATCAATTGGAGAGGGGAAAGTGAATAAATAGAGGGCTGAGGCCATGGAGAGATTCAAACATAAGAATGAGAATATTAAAATTAAGGTGCTGCCAGACCGGTAGCCAATGTAGATCAGTGAGCACAGGGGTGATGGGTGATTGGGATTTGGAATGAGTTAAAATACAGGCAGCAGAGTTCTGGATGGGCTGTGGTTTATGGAGGTTTATAACGAGAAGGGTGACCAAGATGGAATTGGAATAGTCAAGTGTGGATTTATCAGTGATGCGGATGAGGGTTTACACAGCAGATGGGCTGAGGCAGAGGTGGAGATGGGTGAAATCACAGAGGTGGTATTAGGCAGGGTTGGTGATGGAGAGAATATGAAGATGAACTCAGCTCAGGTTTAAATATAACTCAGAAGTTGTAAACTGTCTGGTTGAACCTCAGATATTGGGCAGGGTGGAGTATGTGCTTCCCAGTTAGGGGATGGAGTTTGTGATGGAGACCAATGACACTGGCTTCTGTCTTCCCAAAATTTACATAACAGAACAGTATTTCAGTGAAACAGGGTTTACAGATCTCCTAGCCTGAAATAGAGACAGCAACAGCAGCAAAGAACAAGAACAAAGAAAAGTACAGCACAGGAACAGGCAATTCGGCCCTCCAAGCCTGCGCCGATCTTGATGCCTGCCGAAACTAACACCGTCTGCACTTCCGGGGTCCGTATCCCTCCATTCCCATCCTATGCATGTATTTGTCAAGATGCCTCTTAAACATCTCGATGGTACCCGCTTCCACCACCTCTCCCGACAACAAGTACCAGGCACTCACCACCCTCTGTGTAAAGAGCTTGCCTCGCACATCCCGTCTAAACTTTGCCCCTCTCACCTTAAACCTATGTCCCCTAGTAACTCACTCTTCCACCCTGGGAAAAAGCTTCTGACTATCCACTCTGTCCATGCCGCTTATAACTTTGTAAACCTCTATCATGTCGCCCCTCCACCTCCGTCGTTCCAGTGAAAACAATCCGAGTTTATCCAACCTCTACTCATAGCTAATGCTCTCCAGACCAGGCAACATTCTGGTAAACCTCCTCTGTAACCTCTCAAAAGCCTCCTCATCCTTCTGGTAGTGTGGCGACCAGAATTGCTCGCAATATTCTAATTGTGGCCTAACTAAAGTTCTGTACAGCTGCAGCATGACTTGCCTATTTTTATACTCCACGCCCCGACCCATGAAGATCAGCATGCCGTATGCCTTCTTGACTACCTTATCCACCTGCGTTGCCACTTTCAATGATCTGTGGACCTGTACGCCCAGATCGCTCTGCCTGTCAATACTCCTAAGGGTTCTGCCATTTACTGCATACCTCCCACCTGGATTAGACCTTCCAAAATGCATTACCTCACATTTGTCCGAATTAAACTCCATCTGCCATTTCTCCGCCCAAATCTCCAACCAATCTATATCCTGCTGTATCCTCTCACAATCCTCATCACTATCCGCAACACCACCAACCTTTGTGTCGTCCACAAACTTACTAATCAGACCAGCTACATTTTCCTCCAAATCATTTATATATACTACAAGCAGCAAAGGTCCCAGCACTGATCCCTGCGGAACACCATTAGTCACATCCCTCCATTCAGAAAAGCACCCATCCACTGATACCCTCTGTCTTCTATGACCGAGCCAGTTCTGCATCCATCTTGCCAGCTCCCCTTTGTTCCCATGTGACTTCACCTTTTGTATCAGTCTGCCATTAGGGACCTTGTCAAAGGCTTTACTGAAGTCCATATAGATAACATCCACTGCCCTTCCTTCATCAATCATCTTTGTCACTTCCTCAGAAAACTCAATCAAATTAGTGACACACGACCTCCCCTTCACAAAACCATGCTGCCTGTCGCTAATAAGTTCATTTATTTCCAAATGGGAGTAAGTCCTGTCCCGAAGAATCCTCTCTAATAATTTCCCTACCACTAACGGAAGGCTCACCGGCCTATAATTTCCTGGATTATCCTTGCTACCCTTCTTAAACAAAGGAACAACATTGGCTGTTCTCCAGTCCTCTGGGACCGCACCTGGAGCCAATGAGGATGCAAATATTTCTATCAAGGCCCCAGCAATTTCTTCCCTTGCCTCCCTCAGTATTCTGGGGTAGATCCCATCAGGCCCTGGGGACTTAACTACCTTAAAGTTTTGCAAGACACCCAACACCTCCTCCTTTTTGATAATGAGATGACTGAGGCTATCTGCACTCCCTTCCCCAGGCTCATCATGCACCAAGTCCTTCTCCTTGGTGAATACTGATGCAAAGTACGCATTTAGTACCTCGCCCGTTTCCTCTGGCTCCACACATAGATTCCCTTCTCTGTCCTTGAGTGGGCCAACCCTTTCCCTGGTTACCCTCTTGCTCTTTATATACGTATATTAAGCTATGGGACTTTCCTTAATCCTGTTTGCCAATGACTTCTCATAACACCTTTTAGCCCTCCTGACTCCTTGCTTAAGTTCCTTCCTACTGTCTTTATATTCCTCAAGGGATTCGTCTGTTCCTAGCCTTCCAGCCCTTACGAATGCTTCCTTTTTCTTTTTGACGAGGCTCACAATATCCCGCGTTATCCAAAGTTACCGAAACTTACCAAACTTATCCTTCTTCCTCACAGGAACATGCTGGTCCTGGATTCTAATCAACTGACGTTTGAAAGACTCCCACATGTCAGTTATTGATTTACCATCAAACAGCCGCTCCCAATCTAAATTCTTCAGTTCCTGCCTAATATTGTTATAATTAGTCTTCCCCCAATTTAGCACTGTCACCCGAGGACTATTCTTATCCTTATCCACAAGTACCTTAAAACTCATGGAATTATGGTCAATGTTCCCGAAATGCTCCCCTACTGAAACTTAGACCACCTGGCCAGGCTCATTCCCCAATACCAGGTCCAGTACGGCCCCATCCCTTGTTGGACTAGCTACGTATTGTTTCAAGAAGCCCTCCTGGATGCTCCTTACAAATACTGCCCCATACAAATCCCTAACACTAAGTGAGTCCCAGTCAATACAGGGGAAGTTAAAATCACCCACCACTACAACCCTGTTACCTGTACACCTTTCCAAAACGTCGACATATCTGCTCCTCTACCGCTCACTGGCTGTTGGGAGGTCTGTAGTAAAGCCCCAACATCGTGACTGTACCCTTCCTATTCCTGAGCGCCACCCACATTGCCTCGCTGTATAACCCCTCCGAGGTGTCCTCCCGCAGTACAGCTGTGATATTCTCCTTCACCAGTCATGCAACTCCCCCACCCCTTTTATATCCCCCTCTTTCCCTTCTGAAACTTCTTAAGCCTGGGACATTTAGATGCCAATCCTGTCCTTCCCTCAACCAAGTCTCTGTAATAGCAAAAACATCATAGTTCCAAGTACTCATCCAAGCTCTAAGTTCATCTGCCTTACCTGTTATACTTCTCGCATTGAAACAAATGCACTTCACACCACCAGTCCCGCTGTTCTCCACAACATCTCCCTGCCTGATCTTCCTCTTAGTCTTAATGGCCTTATTTACTAGTTCCCCTTCATTTATTTCACTTGCTGTCCTACTGCTCTGGTTCCCACCCCCCTGCCACACTGGTTCAAACCCTCCCGAGTGACGCTAGCAAACCTCGCAGCCAGGATATTTGTGCCCCTCCAGTTTAGATGCAACCCGTCCTTCTTGTACAGGTCCCATCTGTCCCTGAAGAGATCCCAATGGTCCAGATATCTGAAACCCTCCCTTCTACAACAGCTGCTCAGCCACGTGTTTAGCTGCACTGTCTTCCTATTTCTAGCCTCACTGGCATGTGGCACAGGGAGTAATCCAGAGATTACAACCCTCGAGGTCCTGTTTTTTAACTTTCTACCTAACTCCCTAAACTCCCCCTGAAGGACCTCATCACTCTTCCTGCCTATGTCGTTGTTACCGATGTGTATCACAACCTTTGGCTGTTCACCCTCCCCCTTCAGAATTCCCCCTGTCCATTCAGGGACATCCTTGACCCTGGCACCAGGGAGTCAACATACCATCCCGGAGTCTCTTTCACGTCCACAGAAACGCCTATCTGTGCCCCTGACTATAGATTCCCCTATAACTATTGCTCTTCTGCGTTTTGTCCCTCCATGCTGAACAACAGTGCCAGCCGTGGTGCCACTGCTCTGGCTGCTGCTGTTTTCCCCTGATAGGCCATCCCCCCGAACAGTATCCAAAACGGTATACTTGTTAGAGAGGGGGATAGCCACAGGGGATTCCTGCACTGACTGCCTGCCCCTTCTAGCAGTCACCCATCTATCTGCCTGCACCTTGGGTGTAACCACTTCTCGAAAACTCCTGACTATGACGTTTTCCGCCACTTGCATGCTCCTAACTGCATCCAGTTGCCGCTCCAACCGATCCATGCGGTCTAGGAGGAGCTGCAACTGGGTACACGTCCTGCAGATGTAGTCCTCCAGAACGCTGGAAGCGTCACGGGCTTCCCACATCACACAGGTGAAGCAATTCACCCCTCCAACTGACATTTCTAACACTAATTCGTTAATTATTATTAAATAAATAAAATGAGAGAGTAAATGACAAGAACTGTAATACAGTTGACAATGGTTGATAGAGCTAATATCTGGAGATATTCACCAGGCAGACAACGGCAGCAAGAAGGACAGAGTAAATTACACGAACAGTAATGCTGCTAAACATGTTTTTAGAATTAATAGCTAGATAGAGAGACTTACCAGGGACCCCAATAATAGCCAGGATGGGATAGTAAATGTATTGAATAATCTTCAGTGCGAGAAAGATACGAGAGTTTAATGACATCCAATCATAATATGCAGAAAGAGATTAAAGTTCCGAAGATAAACTCCTATCCATTGTTGAAATATTCCAATCTATTGTTCTCAGATTCTGACCCATTGTTGTAACATTCCAGTCTTTTGTTCTCAGATTCTAACCTATCCTCTCTCTATCTCTCTGGAGCAGCTGATCTCTGTAAGTGCCGGGGCTGATGTTCCCACTGACACTATGGAATAACACATTGAAAGAAGTCCCTTATTAATAGAAGATGGAAAACACAATTAGGGTCCATGGAGACTGACATTATGTACAGTCACGGAATTAACAGATTCAGTTAACTCTTTTCAATCCAACACTTTTTGTACCGCAATAAAGTTGAACATTTACCCAGTCTGGATGGGATGTATGAGGGTTGCTGAGGGAAGGAATGGTGGAAATAGCCGAGGCACTGGCCAGAATCTTCCAATCCCCCTTGGATATGGGCGTGATGACAGATTTTCACAGGCTCGCCACTCTCTGGGTGAAGAAATTTCTCCTCATCTCAGTCCTGTAAGTTTTACCCCGTATCCTTAGACTATGACCCCTGGTTCTGGACTCCCCACCATCGGGAACATCCTTCCTGCATCTACCGTGTCAAGTCCTGCTAGAACTTTATTGGTTTCGTTTTATTTTGTGTCATACACAAACTTGGAAATATTACATTTGGTCCCCACATCCAAATCATCGATACATATTGTGAACAGCTGAGGCCAAGCTCTGAACCTTGCAGTACCCCACTAGTCACACCATGCCAACGTGAAAATGCCAGTATACTACCTCCTATCCCATTTATTTTAATTTTGCGAAGCAAGCTCCTTCTGGTGGACTTCATCAAAAACCTTCTGAAAATACAAGTATGCCATGTCCACCAACTCCCCTTTATCAATTCTGTTAGTAACATCCTCAAAATCTCCAACAGGTTCGTCAAACATCATTTCCCATTCATAAATCCATGTTAACTATGCCCAATCAGATCATTGTTATCCAAGTCCATTTATCACATCCTTTAGAAATGATTCTCGCACGTTTCCAACGATTAATGAAAGGCTAACAGCTTTGGAATTCCCTGTTTTCTCTCTCCCTCCCTCTTAAATAGTGGGTGACATTTGCGACCTTCCAAGCTGCAGGAACCGCTCCGGAATCTGCAGATTCTTTGAAGATGATCAGCAATGCATTTCCATAGCTATCTCGTCAACACTCTGGCAAGTAGAATATCAGGTCCTGGGGACATACCAACCTTCAGCCCAATTAATTTCTTCAATTTCTTCTAAGTAATACTAATTTCCTTCAATTCATTGCAGTTCTGAAGAAGGGTCACGTTATCTCTGCTTCTCTCTACACAGATGCTATCAGACCTGCTGAGTGTTTTCAGCATTTCTTGTTTTTATTTCAGATTTCCAGCATCCATAGTATTATGCTTTTAATTTCCTTCAATTTTTCATTCCTACAATCCCTTGGATCTCTCATTCTGGGAGATTTCTTATATATTCCACTGACAAAAAATAATCATTTAGCTTCTCTGCCATTTCTCTGTTCCCCATTATAAATTCTACTGACACTGCCTGTGATGGACCCACATTTGTCTTAGCCAAACGTTTCCTTTTTATGTACCTGTGGAAGCTTTTACAGTCCGTTTTCATATTTTTTCCAACAAACTTTCATATTCTATTCTCCCTTTATTTATCAGTTTCTTCTTCCTCCTTTGATCTATTCTAAAGTCCTCCCAATTCTCAGGTTTACTCCGATTTATGGCAACTTTATAGGCCTTTTATAGAGACATAGAGAGATACAGCACTGGAACAGGCCCTTCAGCCCACCGAGTCTGTGGCGAACAACAACCACCCATTTATACCAATCCGACATTAATCCCATATTCCCCACCACATTCCCACCATTCTTCTACCACCTACCTACACTAGGAGCAATTTACAATGGCCAATTTACCTATCAACCTGCAAGTCTTTGGCTGTGGGAGGAAACTGAAGCACCCCGCTGAAACCCACGCGGTCACAGGTAGAACTTGCAAACTCCACATAGGCAAGACCCAGGACTGAACCCGGGTTGCTGGAGCTGTGAAGCTGCGGTGCTAACCGCAGTTTTAATCTTATACAATCCTTAACTTCCTTTGTTATCCACAGTGACTGCCTTTACTTTTGGGGTTTATGTGCCTGCAAGCAATGTATTGCTGCTGTAAACTATATAATCTTTCTTTAAAGACTATCGATTGCCTATGTACTATCATACCTTTCAATGTAGTTTCCCAATCCACCTCGGGCAATTTGCTCCTCATATCTTCATAATTTCCTTTGTGCAAATTTAACACCCTGGCTTAAGATTGAACGAACGTACTTTCAAGCATAATGTAAAATTCTATCACATTATGGTAATTCATCCCTAAAGGTAATTTTACAATACAATTAATAATTAGCCCTGTCACATTACATAATACTAGATCTAAAATAGCCTGTTTTCTAGTCGGTTCCTGAACATACTGCTCTAGAAAACCATCCGTAACACACTCCAGAAACTCGCTATCCATGAAATTTGTTCTCATTAGGTTACCCAGTCTATATGAAGATCTAACTCACCCCTGATTATTGCATTACCCATCCTGTATGATTCTCCCATCTGCATTAATGCTGTGCCCCACACTAACAATACTGTTTGGTGGCCTATAAACAGTTCTCCTACCAATGTTTTCTGCCCTTTCAGTTTCTTCGCTCCACCCAAACAGATTCCATATTTTGTTCTGCAGACCTGAGATCCTCCCTTACTAATGTACTGATCCCATCCCTTATTATCAGCACAACATTACGTCGTTTCCCTTGTTGCCTGTCCTTCCAAAAGGTCGAATATGCCTGCATATTCAGTTCTCAGTCTTGGTCACTCTGTAGCCACATTTCCGTTATGACTATTAGATCATACCCATGTACCTCTATTTGGGCCTTTAAATCATCTACACTGTTCCAAATAGTGCGCACATTCAGGTACAGTTCCCATAACCGTGCCTTATTGACATTCTGCATTCTAGTTGAAGCTCACCTTTGTTTCGCCTCCCTTCGAATGTCACCTTCTACTTTTCTACCTCCTGTTACCAGCTTTACTTCCTTCCAATTTGATCCTTCCTTCCAATTTCAAAAGGAAACTGGATGGGTGATTGAAGGAAGTGGACTTGCAGGGCTACGGGAATTGGGCGGGGGAGTAAGACTGACTTGATTGATCCACAGAGAACCAGCATGGTCTCGATGGGACGAATGGACTCCTTATGTGTAGTAAGTGACTTTGACTCTGTCACTGTCTATGACTGAATGTTGGATATGTCTCCTGCTCCTGCCTGGAAAGATCCAGATACATAGACGTTCAATGAAACTGTGACCTTAACAGCCACTGACAGCTCCGTCCTCACCCTGGTGTGAGGCTCCAGGTTATGTGACAGGAGGTGACACAGCTCTGTGACCACATCCGTATTGAATCAGAGTCACCTCACACACTACTCCTGGGTTAGATGTAGGTAGGAAAAGTGTTCTTGGAAAACCAGGGGTGGGTAGAGCAGAGTCCCCTCCTCCTCCATCGTTACAGAGCTTCCCCTCTCTGCAGCCTCTGCTCCATTTGTTGGTCATGTTACAGACCCAGAGACACTGTAACTACAGTCCCCATACCTCGTCCAGAGTTGGGACACCAAATCCTCTGTCCTCCCTGAATGTCTGCAGCAGCTCACAACACAACCTCCAGAAAACCATCCACAGCACCTCCTCCAACTTTACAAAAGCAGAAGTAAGTCAAAAGCCTCTCACCTGTAAGTTGGATGTCTGGTCCTTTTAAATAACACTAGAGGGAGTTCCTCGTGTTGCTGAATGTATGTTCAGCTGAGAGTGACTAACACAGGTGGTCAGTGGACATGCACAGATCACGTTTCAAAGACGTGCATCAAAGCTGCCGGAATAGCAGTTTGACATGACATTCCACAACTCCTCATGCACACAATGTACACCCGGGCTAGGGTACTGCACAGCATGGGACAGTGCGCAGGCCACACCAGAAGTGGCTGGGAGCTCAGTTCAGACCCTTTTCTGGATCCAGGCTTCCACAGTGTGGGCAACAATGCTGCTGTAAGAGCTGAAAATCACCACCAGGGAGAGATAGTGAGGGAAGGAAATTCACTTTAAAAGGGGACATGGAAATAGACTTGATGGTGGAAGAAATGCTGGAATATGGGAATGGGCAGGGGAATGGGGCTAATTGGAGGGGCGAGGCCATGGAGGGATTCAAACACAGGAATGAGATTATTAAAATTAAGTGCTGTCAGACCGGGAGCCAATGTAGATCAGTGAGCACAGGGGTGATGGGTGATCGGGATTTGGTGTGAGTTAGAATACAGGCAGCAGATTTCTGGATGGGTTGTGGTTTATAGAAGTTTATAACCTGCGGGGGACCAGGATAGAATTGGAAAAATCAAGTGAATAAAGGCACAGATGAGGGTTTATGCAGCAGAAGGGCTGAGGCAGAGGTGGAGATGGATGATATTACAGAGGTGGTAATAGGCAGGATTGGTGATGTAGGGAATATGGAGATGAACTCAGCTCAGGTATAAATAGAATACAGAGTTTGTGAACAGTCTGGTTCAGCCTCAGATATCGGGCAGGGTGGGGTATATGTTTCACAGATAGGGGATGGAATTTGTGATGAAGACCAATGACACTGGCTTCAGTCTTCCCAATATTTGCATTACAGAACAGTATTTCAGTGAAACAGGGTTTGCAGATCTCCTAGCGGAAAATAGAGACTTACAAGGAGCACAGACAGGACCGAAGATGAGTGATGAACTTACAAGAACTGCAATACAATTAGCAATGGATTTACAGCTAATAGCTGGAGGTAGAGATTCACCAGCAACAGTCGCAGCAGCAAGAAGGGCAGAGTAAATTGCAGGAGCAGTATTGCAATTAAACATGGTTTGTAGAAATAATAGCTGTATAGAGAGACCTACCAGGGAAACCAACAATAGCCAGGAGGGATAGTAAATATATTGAAATATCACAAGTGCATACAGGATCCGATCGTCTAATGAGTACCAATCCCAATATGTAGAAAGATAGTAAAGATCCGAGGATAAACTCCTGTCCATTGTTGTAACATTCAAATCTATTATTCTCAGATTCTGATCTATCCCTTCCCTCTCTCTGGAGCCACTGATCCCTGTCAGTGCTGAGCGTGATGTTCCCTTTGACGTTATGTGATAACACATTGAAAGAGTCCCTTATTAATAGAAAAGGAAAACCCTCCAGTGACACAGTTACGGTCCATGGAGACTGACATTAATTGCAGTTACTGAACAAACAGGTTCAGTTAACCCTTTTCATTTGGACACCTTTTGTACCACAATAAACGATAACATTTGCCCAGTCTGAATGGGATGTATGAGGATTCCTGAGGGAGGGAAAGATGAGAATAGCAGATGCACAGGCCAGAATCTTCCAATACACCTTGGATATGGGAGTCGTGGCAGAGGACTGGAGGGTTGCCAATGTTGCACTCTGATTAAAAAAGGAGAGGTGGAGTAAACACTGTTTTTACACTCACTGACGGGGAAATTTCTAGAGTTCACATCCCAGGACAAAAGTATTTGCTGCTTGAGAAAAGAAAAAAACCATGGACAACAAATGGCCAGCAGGAAGGATATGGTAAGACAAGTCATGTCTAGTAAATGCCAACAACAACAACGTATATTTATATCGTGCCTTTTATGCAATAAAACATCGCAAGAGCTCCACAGGAGCATTATGAAGCAAAGTATGACACAGAGCCACAACAGGAGATATGAGGTCAGATGACCAACAGCTTGGTCAAAGAGGAAGGTTTTATGTAGTGTCTTAAGGGAGGAATGTGATGCAGAGAGGCAGTGACAGTGGGATAGTAGTAATGTCACTGAACTAGTAATCCAGAGGCTCAGGCTAATGCCCTGGGTTCAAATCCCACCATAGCAGCTGGCGGAATTTAAAATTCAATGATTTAATATATTCAATTGATAAATACAAATTTGGAATTGAAAGTTGGACTTAAGAATGTTGCCATGAAAGTATCATCGATTTTTATAACAATCTATCTGGTTCACTAATGTCCTTTAGGGAAGGTGATCTACCATCCTTATCTGTTCTGGTCGGCATGTAACTCAATGTGGTTCACTTTTAACTGTCCTCTGAAATAGTCTAGAAAGCCAATCAGTGTCAAGCATAATTATGGATGGACAACAAAGATGCAGGAATGGTATTCCAGAGATTTTCATAAGGGTCGTTAACTAGTCTCGGTCGTAACTCTGGACACAGGTCTTTGGGTCGACATTCCTGGGAATGATAATGTGAAGCCTCATGTCCACATTTCGAAACAATTGTTGTTTATAAACTGTCATCTTTTTGATTGGTTACTCGATGGTTCAATCATGAGTATTACAAGAAATAATGAGACAGCACTCAGAGCTCAAATTAAACACCAATGACTCTACTAGATTCAGTAGGAATACTACTAGTTTACAATTATACAAAATACCCATTCACAATGTACCGGTGAACAATACACCCATTAGTCACAAATATGTTGCAAAGAGTCATGCATACATGATAACCCAGTGAGCATTTCCCTCCCTGCTAATCGTTCTGTCGCTGACCAATCTCCTCGACCTTATCATTGAATCACTATTTCCAATGATTTTGCACCTTTCATTTCAAGGTGGGCTGAATGTTTCACTGACAAGATCACACTGTCCTATCAAAATCCACCGTAAGCTACAATTGTCCAATGAGATGCCTAATTCTTTGTTCAGATGATGATATGAGAGACTGCCTTGATGGTGAGCATGTGTTTACATTTCCTTCAGTATTTTCATCACCACTTGTGGATGTTACAGATGCCTCAGGATTGTTCTCAGCACAAACAATAGCAGCTTTTCTTCCTGGTCACAGACACATTTGAAACCACAGGACAATTAAACAATCCAAATCCCTTACATTCCTGACGTCTTACAAACTGTTGCTTAGAGAATTTCTGGTTTATTTGCATTTCAAAACAAGACATACTCTGACATCATTAATCATCTTGAATAAAACTCTAGAATTAAAATATCTATTCTCATGGTGTTCATTGTCAATTGTTGTAAAAACACATCTGGTTCACCAATGTCCATTAGGGAAGGAAATCTGCCATCCTAACCTGGTCTGGCCTACATGTGATTCCAGACTCACAGCAATGTGGTTGATTCTGAAATGGCCTAGCAAGCTGCTCAGTTGTACGAAACGGCTACAAAATCTAAGAAAAGCAATGAAACCAGACAGACCACCCAGCATCGACCTAGGCACCAGAAACAACAAAGACAAACCCAGCCCTGTCGACCCTGTAAAGTCCTCCATACTAACATCTGGGGGCTTGTGCCAACGTTGGGAGAGCTGTCCCACAGGCTAGTCAAGCAGCAGAAAACATAGTCATACTCATCGAATCACACCTTACAGACAGTGTCCCAGACAATGCCATCACCATCCCCAGGTATGGACTACAGGGGTTCAAGAAGACAGCTCAGCACCACCTTCTCAAGGGCAATTAGGGATGGCAATAAATGCTGGCAGAGCCAGCGACACCCACATCCCATGAATGAGCGAATAAAAGAAATGCCCTGTGTTTAGCTAAAACCCAACAGCTTCAGACACAATCAGTCAACAGTGGGCAGTAGTGGCTGCTGTTTCCAAACACAAAGCTAGATATCTGCGTCCTTGTTGGGACAAAACTGTAGGATTGAGTTTATTTTATGATAGGACTGTTAGAACTTAGTTGTCATTTCCTTCAGTATAACGGTTAAAATAGTATTCTGTATGTAACATCACCACAACGCATGGTGTTAGCTAAATATCTGGACAAGTCCTGACCTGTTGAGACCCTTTATTTTAAAGTCGTTAGACTGTGGATTATCCCAGGGAGATTGCTGGTTTTTAAACGGTATAAAACTGTAAACAATGCCCGTGTGGCCAGGAAGCTGTGAAATGAGATATGTACAATTCAATGCCATTAAGTGGTCACTGTGGTTGAATAGGCACAGCAGGGTGGCACCGGGTCAAGATATGACCTTTTGTAAAGGAATTCGTAGAGTTAAGGCAGCTGGAACCTGGAGGTCCCTCCCCTCCCCCACCACCTCCCCCCCCCCCCAATCCCCGCCACTCCCCACTGAACGACAATGACAATGACTTAAACCAGGCTCAAAGTACTATCATGGAAGGGTAGTTAGTTAATGACTGACCAATCAAATGAACAGAAGTGGCCTTTTACCTAATATGGAACAGAACCAAGCTGGGAAATGTGTATAAATTAAGAGCTTGTAAGACCCCAAAAGGGCACATCATCATCAAGAAGAAGACAGAAGATAGACTCCAATGAAGAGACAAGGTTCGACAGATAACCGGAGGTTGAGGACCGGGTGTTCCATTGAGAACACAACTGCTGACCACTTCCCTTTGCTCAATATTGCCATGTTCTGCTTATTGTGCAGAACTTCATTCAGTCTGTGAAGCTTGTGAAAACAGCCTTGTATCCATGCAGTTTTATAACTAGTCTGAGCTGCAAGTCCCTTTTAGATCTGATCTCCCAACATCGACTGTCATTGTAATTGACCTAAGTCTGACAATTACATTAAATCAAACCCCAGATCTTACAAGTGGTGCTGAAACCCGGGACTTTGATTACTATGCAAACCGAGGGTGTTGTAGCAAAGTTTCGCAAACATATCATATTCGTTTGACCAGTGAAAACTCTTGCAGGGATAAACTCTTTTGAGGGGCAGACGATTCTACTGACCCAGTGATGTCTCTTTAAATGCACATTATGTCACAAAAAAGACAATGGGAAAAAGGGTCTCTGGGAAACATATGAGGAAGAGTTAAGCACTAAGTGTAATATGGACAGTATCCAGTCCCTGTTCGGAGACTGTGTATGCACACGTTCCTTTTAAAATATAGTGAAGTTTATCCAGGCACACGTCTTGGCTAAACATCAGAAGGGTGAAAAGGCTTTAAATCTGACTCCATGTGCAGCATCGTGCACAGTGCGATGAGGAAGTGATCGAGTCACAGGTGAGAGAAATGGTAGCTCAAAGTGAACAGACCCAGCAGCAGCAGCAGACACAGCTACATGAGTTACACAATAAGCTAGTGTACTTTACTGTCACTATACAACAACAGCCACTTAATGCAGGACAAGCTTGTGCAGTTCAGCAGCAGTTAGAGTTTGCAGAGAAACATATTGTTACAGTCACACAGGATAATGTCCAGTTGACCCAGAAGTTAGAGAATTCTAGAGGTGTCCTTAGGGAGTTACAGGAGTGACCCCACCTGAAGACAGAGCATGCACAGTACAGGTCTAACATTCAGTGATTGCAAACCCAGAGGGAAAGCAGCTCCCAGGCGGGTGTAGCAGCCTTCACAAAAAGCAGAGTCTCACACAGGTGGCACTAAAACGGAGCAGGAGGCCTCGGAGGGGGACAATGTTGGAGAGGGAGAACGTTTACCAATCTGTCCCGTTAAGGTAACCTCCTTGACAGGCTGTCCCGTTAATGTGGTGACAACACCGAATGGAACAGTCTGTTGCTCTCAATCCCACCAAGTCACGTGTGACGTTAACAAAGAACAAAGAACAAAGAAAATTACAGCACAGGAACAGGCCCTTCGGCCCTCCAAGCCTACGCCGATCCAAATCCTCTATCTAAACCTGTTGCCTATTTTCTAATGGTCTGTATCTCTTTACTTCCTGCCCATTCATGTATCTGTCTAGATACATCTTAAAAGACGCTATCGTGCCCGCGTCTACCACCTCCACCAGCAATGCGTTCCAGGCACCCACCACCCTCTGCGTAAAGAACTTTCCACGCATATCCCCCCTAATGTTTTCACCTTTCACTTTGAACTCGTGTCCCCTTGCAATTGAATCCCCCACTCTGGGAAAAAGCTTCTTGCTATCCACCCTGTCTGTCCCTGAGATATAAAAGGAAAGGAAATCTTTCGGAGCCACAGTAAGGCTTAAAGAATGTCTGAGGAGAACAGGAGGAAAAGCTTGTGTTTGAGTAAGTGGGTCTGTTTTTGTATTTGAAGTTTCCTGTTTGATTTCTTTGTCTGTCTCAGCCAGTGTCTATTACGGTCAGTTACGTCTGGTCCTGCATGCTGTCTGAATGTAGTTGGTTGTTTAACATGTGTGTATAGTTATATTTTAAATTGGTGTGAGTGGGAAGGACAAAAGTTTTGATAACGTGGATGTTGGAGTGTTAAAAGCAATTGCTTTCTGCTGGGAAGGAGACAGAGAGAAAGAAAGAAAGAGAGACAGAGAGAGAGAGAGAGTGAGAGAGAGAATGAGTGAGAGAGAGAGACAGAGAGAGAGAGGGGGAGAGAGTGAGAGAGGGAGTGAGAGAGAGAGAGAGAGAGAGAGGTGTTCCTCCAGGGGGGATAATGAGTAATGACACTCAGGGACAGAGGAAATGTGATCTCTGGTACTTTGATTGTTCCTGTAGGTAAAAACCTTGAAAACCCTCTTTCCACCTCCTGCCGCTATGGGTGTGGATGACATGGACTGAAGTTCCTGTCTTTAACAGGGATCTATTCAGAATCTGGCACACTTGACGCCTTCCACCATCGGTGGGTACCGCAGGGGCTGGGATGCATCTTTAATGCCGAGAATGGCATTTTAATTTGAGTTTTTGGTTTATTTATCTGTTTTTAATAAACTTAATTCAAAATTTAAATAAAGGGGTCCTGGCGAATAAAGTCCCCCTGGATAAAAAAACAAAACGGGCCTGAGGGTCAGATCGAGTGTAAATCTCCCTCTACACTGTTGAGGGTGTGGAGGGATAAACATAGATGTCTCGTGAGACTGAGGTCTCTGAACCTCCTCACCTCTCCATGAATAAGAGGAGGAGGCATCCCTCCACTGCAGATTGCCGAGAGGAACAGGGTCAGTCTCCTGGCGGGTCCTCGGACTCCCCGCACTATCAGCACCATTGGGGCTCGAGCCCTAAGTCACAGCTTTCTATCCCATAAAATGGAGTGGGGACAGAAGCCTCTGTACCATTCGCAACACCCGAGGTGGGGCGGGGGAGTGGTGAAGGGCCCCTCCCCTGATGGGGGAGCCTGTGGATCCACCAGGAGAAAACATTCCATCTCCCACTTGGTCCGGTGTCCTGGGTGGGGCTGAGATCTGTGAGGGTCAACGCTCTCGGCGCCTGTTGCTGTCATCCAGGATGGATCTGACTCGGAGGTTGATTTGAATAATGTTAACAGTGCTCTGTCTGCTGGTACTGTGGCGCTGGCAGGGTGGGAGATGGCCTCCTCTCTCTACCTCGGGTCCCGCTCCGGCTGGATTTCCAGAGTCAAGAAACAACTGCCTCCCCCGAGGCTGATCACAAGCCCGGGCACCGAGGGGGAGAGGCTGTCCTCAACCACAGGCACTCATATTCCCAGTTTCCCCAGAGGAATATAGGAATGACTCCTCCACCACCGATCCTGGGGATGTGATCATGAGGGAGGTGAGACTCGCTGGCGTGGCCGGGATGTCCACACCACATTGTGTGGTGGGTGTGTCGGCCACTGGCGGTGACGGCCCGGAGGAGGATGGAGTCTCGGTGAGGGGCACGGAGGACGACCTTGAATCCATTGCCAGTGAGGCGGTGCACTCCCTCCTGCCTCCTACTGAGTCTCCTCTCATCCCCATTGTAGATCTCCGGGACTTCCTTGTTGCTTGAAGGGAGGTTCAGCCGCCCCTTGACCAGTGTGTGTAGCTGGCGCTGATCATCTGGTCTGTCCGTCTTGCCCTCAAGGAGGGTTACAAATGTGCAGACATGAAAAAGGTCATGCGATGCCTGTTCAATGTGTTCCTCTCCAGGTTGCTGGGGGAGTGCAAGGCGATGAGCAGTTCCACTCTCTCCTCACAGTAAGGTATTGGTGACAGGATGGTGGTATTTTTGACATGAAGATATCCATAGCCAGCCTCAACATCAACAGCAGCAGGGGGTCTCTCAGCCGTTTTCACAATCTCACAGTCCTCAGGGAAGGGAGATTTGTGATGGGTTTTATGCAGGAAACCCACACCGTTCCGGGAGATGAAGCCACCTGGCTCCTGGAGTAGCAGGGTGACTTGATGGATCAACTACCTCAAATTAGTGGACGCCTGGTGGAATCTCCATCCCAACTCCAGTGCTTTCGTCTGGAGGACTCAGAAGAAGGGTACCGGAATTGACCGCCTCTACATTTTACAGGCATACGCCTCCTGCATCTCGGTGGCTCCAAGTGGCTGGTTCCGTGCTCGGACCACCACCTGATGTGGGAGGAATTCACTCCACTCCGCACACGGGACGGGTCCCTGTAATGGCACTTTTAACAAATGGCTGCCGGAGGACGAGTGATTCCGTGACTCATTCCGTCGATTCTGGGCTGACTGGAGAAGGAAGCAGGGAGGCTTCCTGTACTTGAGGCCATGGTGGGATGTGGACAAGACTCACATCCGCGTCTTCTGTAAGGAGAACACGAAGGTGTCGACCAAGAGGCGGGAAGCCGAGATCGAGCTTCTAGAGAGGGAGGTGCTTGACTTGGAGTCCCATCTCGGTCAGGCCATCACAGACCCCATCCTGTGGCAGGTGTACAAAGAGAAGAGGGCGCGCTGAGGGACCTGCAGCTCACGAGGCGTGTACGTGAGGTCGCGGATCCAGATCCTGGAAGATTTGAACCACGCCTTACCCTTCTTCTACTCAATGGAAAATTGGCAGAGGGTGCATAAGCAGCTCTTCGAGCAGCTGGCAGACGATGGATCCGGAGGGAATGGGAATATTGGTCCGAACCTATAACAGTGCATTGCTCTCTCCGGACCCGTCCAGCGAGGACACGTGTAGAGTTTTGTAGGAGGACCTGCCAAAGATCAGACTGGAGGGCGCCAAAGGATTGGAGACTCCGCTCACATTAGCACAATTGTACGGTGCCCTCCACCAGCACTGAATGGGCAAATCGCCGGGGCTGGACGGGGCCACTGTGGAGTTCCTCGGGGCATTGGGATACGTCCTGAGGACAATAACGTGCAGTTCCTGGGGGAAAGCCTGGCGACTCGGGGGTGCCCCTCTCGTGGCACAGGGCGGTTGTCATCCTGTTGCTGAAAAGGGGTGATCTCTGCTTGTTTAAGAACGGGCGTCCGGTCTCCCTCCTCAACATGGATTATAAGATCTACCTACGTCCAGGAATTCCCAGAGAAACACATCTCCAGAGGCACTAATTACAGTCCCCATATCTCATGCAGAGTTAGGTCACGAAATCCTCTGTCAACCCTGAATGTCTGTAGCAGCTCACAACATAACCTCCAGAAAGCCATCCACAGCACCTCCACTGACTTTACAATAGCAGAAGTAAGTCAAAACACCCACACCTGTAAGTTGGAAGCCTGGTCCTTTTACATAACACTTGTGCTGCTGAATGGATGTTCAGCTGAGCGTGACTAACACAGGCGGTCAGTAGACGTGCACAGACGAAGCTACAAAGACGTCTGGCAAAGATATCGGAATGGTTGATTGATGTCAATTCAAACCCCTCCTCACACTAACAGCACATGGTCAATTAGCCTGGGCGAGAGACTGGCACAACATGGGACATGTAATGACCACACCAAAGCCCTGTCCAGAATGAGGCACAGTGTTAAGCACAGCAAAGCCCTGCCCGTCATGGGTCACAGTGCTGACCATATTAGAGCCCTGCCCAAAATGGAGGAATGTCATGGCCACACGAGAGCCCTGTCCAACATGGGTAACTATGCTGACCACACTACAGACGTGCACAACATCGGGCACCATGCTGACCACATTGGAACACTACCCAGCATAGGGCACCATGCTGACCACGCTAGAACCCTACCCAGCAAATGGGAACGGAGCTGACCACACTAGAACCCTGCCCAGCATGGAGCACCGTGCTGACCACACACGAACCCTACCCAGCAAATGGGAACGGTGCTGACCACACACGAACCCTACCCAGCATCGGGCACCATGCTGACCACACTAGAACACAGCCCAGCATGGGGCACTGTGCTGACCTCACTAACGCCCAGCCCAGCATGGGGCACTGTGCTGACCACACTAGAGCCTTGTACAGCATGGGGCACTGTGCTGATCACACTACAGTCCTGTCCAGCATGGGGCACTGTGCTGACCACACTAGAGCCCTGTGCAGCATGAGGCACTGTGCTGATCACACTACAATCCTGTCCAAAATGGGGCACTGTGCTGACCACACTAGAGCCGTGGGCAGCATGGGGCACTGTGCTGATCACACTACAATCCTGTCCAGCATGGGGCACTGTGCTGACCACACGAGAGCCCTGTACAGCATGGGGCACTGTGCTGATCACACTACAGTCCTGTCCAGCATCGGGCACATTGCTAACCACACTAGAGCCCTGGCTAGCATGGGGCACTGTGCTGACCACACTAAAGTCCTGTCCAGAATGGGGCACTGTGCTGACCACACTAGATCCCTGTCCAGCATAGGGCACTGTGCTGACCACACTCGAGCCCTGTCCAGCAGAGGGCACTGTGCTGATGTCACTCCAGTCCTGTCCAGCATGGGGCACTGTGCTGATGACACTCTAATCCTGTCCAGCATGGGGCTCTGTGCTGACCACACGAGAGCCCTGTCCAGCATGAGGCGCTGTGCTGATCACACGACAGTCCTGTCCAGCATAGGGCACTGTGCTGACCTCACTAACGACCAGCCCAGCATGGGGCACTGTGCAGATCACGATAGTGCCCAGTCCAGCATGGGGCATTGTGCTGAGCACACTAGAACCCATGTCCAACCTGGGGCATTGTGCTGAACACACTAGATCCCTGTCCAATACGGGGCACTGTGCTGACCACACGATAACCCTGACCATCATGGGGCTCTGTGCTGACCACACTAGAATCTTTCCAGCATGGGGCACTGTGCTGACCACACTAGCATCTTTCCAGCATAGGGCACTGTGCTGACCACACTAGCGTCTTTCCAGCATGGGGCACGGTGCTGACCACATTAGATCCCTTCCCAGCATGGGGCGCTGTGCTGACCTCTCTGGAGCACTGTAAAGCATGGGTCACTGTGCTGACCAACTGGAGTCCTGCCCAGCACGAGGAGGCAAATGCTGACCACACTGGAGCCCTACCTAGCATGGGGCAATGTGCTGATCACACTAGTGACCTGCGCAACATGGAGAACTGTGCTGACAACACTAGAGACCTGCCCAGCCTGGGGCACTGTGCTGATCACACTACAGTCCTTTCCAGCATGAGGCACTGTGCTGATCACACTACAGGCCTGTACAGCATGGGGCAATGTGCTGACCACACTAGAGTCCTGTCCAGCTTGAGGCACTGTGCTGATCACACTACAGTCCTGCCGAGCATGGGGCACTGTGCTGACCACTCTCGAGTCCTGTCCAGGATGAGGCACAGTGCTGATCACACTACAGTCCTGTCCAGCATGAGGCACTGTGCTGACCACACTAGAACCCTGCCCAGCATGGGTCACTGTGCTGACCACACTAGAACCCTGCCCAGCATGTGGCACTGTGCTAACCACACTAGAACCCTGCCCAGCATGGGGAACTGTGCAGACCACACTAGAATCCTTCCAGCATGTGGCACTGTGCTGACCACACTAGCGTCTTTCCAGCAAGGGGCACTGTGCTGACCACTCTAGAGCACTGTAAAGCATGGAGCACTGTGCTGACCACACTAGATCCCTGCCCAGCATGGGGCACTGTGCTGATCACACTGGAACCCTGCCCAGCATGGGGCTCTGTACTGTACACACTAGAACCCTGACCAGCATAGGGCATTGTGCTGACCACACTATAACCCTGCCCAGCATGGGGCTCTGTGCTGACCACACTAGAATCTTTCCAGCATGGGGCACTCTGCTGACCACACGAGCGTCTTTCCAGCATGGGGCACGGTGCTGACCAGATTTCATCCCTTCCCAGCATGGGGCGCTGAGCTGACCACTCTAGAGCACTGTAAAGCATGGGGCACTGTGCTGACCGCATTTGATCCCTTCGCAGCATGGGGCGCTGTGCTGACCTCTCGAGAGCACTGTAAAGCATGGGGCACTCTGCTGACCACACTGGAGCCCTACCTAGCATGGGGCAATGTGCTGATCACACTAGTGACCTGCCCAAAATGGAGCACTATGCTGACCGCACTAGCGACATGCCCAGCAGGGGCACTGTGCTGATCACACTACAGTCCTGTGCAACATGGGGCAATGTGCTGACCACTCGAGAGACATGCCCAGCATGGGGCACTGTGCTGATCACAGAACAGTCCTTTCCAGCATGAGGCACTGTGCTGATCACACTACAGTCCTGTACAACATGGGGCAATGTGTTGACCACACCAGAGGCTGTCCAGCATGAGGCACTGTGCTGATCACACTACAGTCCTGCCCTGCATGGGGCACTCTGCCGACCACTCTAGACCCCTGTCCAGCATGAGTCACAGTGTTGATCACACTACAGTCCTGTCCAACATAGGGCACTGTGCTGACCACACTAAAGCCCTGTCCAGCATGGGGAACTGTGCTGATCACGCTACAGTCCTATCCAGCATGAGGCACTGTGCTGACCACACTAGAGCCCTGTCCAGCATGGGGCAACGTGCTGATCACGCTACAGTTCTGTCCAGCATGAGGCACTGTGCTGACCACACTAGAGCCCTGTCCAGCATGGGGCACTGTGCTGATCACACTACAACCAGTCCAGCATGAGGCACTGTGTTGACCACAATAGAGCCCTGTCCAGCATGGGGCACTGTTCTGATCACACGACAGTCCTGCACAGCATGGGGAACTGTGCTGACCACTCGAGCGCCCTGTCCAAAATGGGGCATAGTGCTGAACATACTAGATCCCTTTCCAACATGGTGCATTGTGCTGAACACACTAGATCCCTGTCCAACCTGGGGCATTGTGCTGAACACACTAGATCCATGTCCAATATGGGGCATTGTGCTGAACACACTAGATTCCTGTCCAGCATGGGGCACTGTGCTGACCACACTAGCTGCCTGTCCTGCATGGGGCACTCTGCTGACCACACAAATCCCTGTCCGACATGTGGCACTGTGCTGACCACACTAGATCTCTATTCAACATGGGGCACTGTGCTGACCACACTAGACCCCTGTCCAGCATGGGGCACTGTGCTGACCACACTAGACCCCTGTCCAACATGGGGCACTGAGCTGACCATACCAGTGCGCTGCACAGCATGGGGAACTCTCATAGGCACACCGGCGACCTGTGCTGATCACACGAGAGCCCTACCCAGCATGGGGCATTGTGCTGACCACACTAAACCCTGTCCAGCATGGGCACTGTGCTGACCATATCAGAACCCTTCCCAGAATGGGGCATTGTGCTGAACACACTAGAACACTGCCCAGCATGGGGCACTGTGCGGACCACACTAGAGCCCTGCCCAGCATAGGGCACTGTGCTGACCACACTAGAACCCTTTCCAGCATGGGGCACTGTGCGGACCACACTAGAGCCCTGCCCAGCATGGGGCACTATGCTGACCACACTAGAATCTTTCCAGCATGGGGCACTGTGCTGACCACACTAGCGTCTTTCCAGCATGGGGCACTGTGCTGACCACTCTAGAGCACTGTAAAGCATGGGGCACTGTGCAGACCACACTAGAACCCTTTCCAGCATGGGGCACTGTGCGGACCACAGGAGAACCATGCCCAGCATAGGGCACTGTGCTGACCACACTAGAACCCTTTCCAGCATGGGGCACTGTGCGGACCACACTAGAGCCCTGACCAGCAAGGGGCACTGTGCTGACCACACGAGAACCATGCCCAGCATGGGGCTCTGTGCTCAACACACTAGAACCCTGACCAGCATGGGGCACTGTGTTGACCACACTATTAGCCTGCCCAGCATGGGGCTCTGTGATGACCACACTAGGGTCTTTCCAGCATGGGGCACTGTGCTGACCACTCTAGCGTCTTTCCAGCATGGGGCACGGTGCTGACCACATTTGATCCCTTCCCAGCATGGGGCGCTGTGCTGACCTCTCTGGAGCACTGTAAAGCATGGGGCACTGTGCTGACCACACTGGAGTCCTGCACAGCACGAGGAGGCAAGTGCTGACCACACTGGAGCCCTACCTAGCATGGGGCAATGTGCTGATCACACTAGTGACCTGCCCAACATGCAGCACTGTGCTGACCACAACAGAGAACTGCCCAGCATGGGGCACTGTGCTGATCACACTGCAGTCCTTTACAGCAAGAGGCACTGCGCTGATCACACTACAGTCCGGGACAGCATGGTGCAATGTGCTGACCACACTGGAGTCCTGTCCAGCTTGAGGCACTGTGCTGATCACACTACAGTCCTGCCAAGCATGGGGCACTGTGCTGACCACTCTAGAGCCCTGTCCAGCATGAGTCACAGTGCTGCCCACACTGGAGCCCTGCCCAGCATGGGGCACTGTGCTGATCACACTACAGTCCTGTCCAGCATGAGGCACTGTGCTAATCACACTACAGTCCTGTCCAACATAGGGCACTGTGCTGATCACACTGGAGCCCTGTCCAGCATGGGGCACTGTGCTGATCACACTACAGTCCTGTCCAGCATGAGGCACTGTGCTAATCACACTACAGTCCTGTCCAATATAGGGCACTGTGCTGATCACACTGCAGTCCTGTCCAGCATGGGGCACTGTGCTCATCACACTACAGTCCTGTCCAGCATGGGGCACTGTGCTCATCACACTACAGTCCTGTCCAGCATGGGGCACTGTGCTCATCACACTACAGTCCTGTCTAGCATGGGGCACTGTGCTCATCACACTACAGCCCTGTCCAGCATGGGGCACTGTGCTCATCACACTACAGTCCTGTCCAGCATGAGGCAATGTGCTCATCACACTACAGTCCAGTCCAGCATGAGGCACCGTGCTGATCACACTAGAGCCCTGTCCAGCATGAGGCACTGTGCTAATCACACTACAGTCCTGTCCAACATAGGGCACTGTGGTGATCACACTGGAGCCCTGTCCAGCATGGGGCACTGTGCTGATCACACTACAGTCCTGCCCAGCATGAGGCACTGTGCTAATCACACGACAGTCCTGACCAATATAGGGCACTGTGCTCATCACACTACAGTCCTGTCCAGCATGGGGCACTGTGCTGATCACACTACAGTCCTGTCCAGCATGAGGCACTGTGCTGATCACACTACAGTCCTGTCCAGCATGGGGCACTGTGCTCATCACACTACAGTCCTGTCTAGCATGGGGCACTGTGCTCATCACACTACAGTCCTGTCCAGCATGGGGCACTGTGCTCATCACACTACAGTCCTGTCCAGCATGAGGCAATGTGCTCATCACACTACAGTCCAGTCCAGCATGAGGCACTGTGCTGATCACACTACAGTCCTGTCCAGCATGAGGCACTGTGCTGATCAGACTACAGTCCTGTCCAGCATGGGGCACTGTGCTGGTCACACTACAGTCCTGTGCAGCATGGGGCACTGTGCTCATCACACTGGAGCCCTGTCCAGCATGGGGCACTGTGCTCATCACACTACAGTCCTGTCCAGCATGGGGCTCTGTGCTGATCACACTACAGTCCTGCCCAGCATGGGGCACTGTGCTCATCACACACCAGTCCTGTCCAGCATGGGGCTCTGTGCTGATCACACTACAGTCCAGTCCAGCATGGGGCAGGGTGCTGATTACACTACAGTCCTGTCCAGCATGAGGCACTGTGCTGATCACACTGCAGTCCTGTCCAGCATGGGGCACTGTTCTGAAAACAGTATAGTCCTGTCCAGCATGAGGCACTTTGCTGATCACACTAGAGCCCTGTCCAGCATGAGGCACGGTGCTGATCACACTACAGTCCTGTCCAGCATGGGGCACTGTGCTCATCACACTACAGTCCTGTCTAGCATGGGGCACTGTGCTCATCACACTACAGTCCTGTCCAGCATGGGGCACTGTGCTCATCACACTACAGTCCTGTCCAGCATGAGGCAATGTGCTCATCACACTACAGTCCAGTCCAGCATGAGGCACTGTGCTGATCACACTACAGTCCTGTCCAGCATGGGGCACTGTGCTCATCACACTACAGTCCTGTCCAGCATGGGGCACTGTGCTCATCACACTACAGTCCTGTCCAGCATGAGGCACTGTGCTCATCACACTACAGTCCTGTCCAGCATGAGGCACTGTGCTGATCACACTAGAGCCCTGTCCAGCATGGGGCACGGTGCTGATCACACTACAGTCCAGTCCAGCATGGGGCACTGTGCTCATCACACTGGAGTCCTGTCCAGCATGGGGCACTGTGCTCATCACACTACAGTCCTGTCCAGCATGGGGCTCTGTGCTGATCACACTACAGTCCTGCCCAGCATGGGGCACTGTGCTCATCACACACCAGTCCTGTCCAGCATGGGGCTCTGTGCTGATCACACTACAGTCCAGTCCAGCATGGGGCAGGGTGCTGATCACACTACAGTCCTGTCCAGCATGAGGCACTGTGCTGATCACACTGCAGTCCTGTCCAGCATGGGGCACTGTTCTGAAAACAGTATAGTCCTGTCCAGCATGAGGCACTTTGCTGATCACACTAGAGCCCTGTCCAGCATGAGGCACGGTGCTGATCACACTACAGTCCTGTCCAGCATGGGGCAATGTGCTGATCACACTAGAGCCCTGTCCAGCAAGGGGCACTGTGCTGATCACACTACAGGCCTGTCCAGCATGGGGCAATGTGCTGATCACACCACAGTCCTGTCCAGCATGGGGCACTGTGCTGATCACACTAGATCCCTGTCCAACTTGGGGCATTGTGCTGAACACACTAGATCCCTGTCCAACATGGGGCATTGTGCTGAACACACTAGATCCCTGCCCAGCATGGGGCACTGTGCTGATCACACTGCAGTCCTTTACAGCAAGAGGCACTGCGCTGATCACACTACAGTCCTGGACAGCATGGTGCAATGTGCTGACCACACTGGAGTCCTGTCCAGCTTGAGGCACTGTGCTGATCACACTACAGTCCTGCCCAGCATGGGGCACTGTGCTGACCACTCTAGAGCCCTGTCCAGCATGAGTCACAGTGCTGATCACACTACAGTCCCGTCCAGCATGAGGCAATGTGCTGCCCACACTGGAGCCCTGCCCAGCATGGGGCACTGTGCTGATCACACTACAGTCCTGTCCAGCATGAGGCACTGTGCTAATCACACTACAGTCCTGTCCAACATAGGGCACTGTGCTGATCACACTGGAGCCCTGTCCAGCATGTGGCACTGTGCTGATCACACTACAGTCCTGTCCAGCATGAGGCACTGTGCTAATCACACTACAGTCCTGTCCAATATAGGGCACTGTGCTGATCACACTGCAGTCCTGTCCAGCATGGGGCACTGTGCTCATCACACTACAGTCCTGTCCAGCATGGGGCACTGTGCTCATCACACTACAGTCCTGTCCAGCATGGGGCACTGTGCTCATCACACTACAGTCCTGTCTAGCATGGGGCACTGTGCTCATCACACTACAGTCCTGTCCAGCATGGGGCACTGTGCTCATCACTCTACAGTCCTGTCCAGCATGAGGCAATGTGCTCATCACACTACAGTCCAATCCAGCATGAGGCACTGTGCTGATCACACTACAGTCCTGTCCAGCATGAGGCACTGTGCTAATCACACTACAGTCCTGTCCAACATAGGGCACTGTGGTGATCACACTGGAGCCCTGTCCAGCATGGGGCACTGTGCTGATCACACTACAGTCCTGTCCAGCATGAGGCACTGTGCTAATCACACTACAGTCCTGTCCAATATAGGGCACTGTGCTGATCACACTGCAGTCCTGTCCAGCATGGGGCACTGTGCTCATCACACTACAGTCCTGTCCAGCATGGGGCACTGTGCTGATCACACTACAGTCCTGTCCAGCATGAGGCACTGTGCTGATCACACTACAGTCCTGTCCAGCATGGGGCACTGTGCTCATCACACTACAGTCCTGTCTAGCATGGGGCACTGTGCTCATCACACTACAGTCCTGTCCAGCATGGGGCACTGTGCTCATCACACTACAGTCCTGTCCAGCATGAGGCAATGTGCTCATCACACTGCAGTCCAGTCCAGCATGAGGCACTGTGCTGATCACACTACAGTCCTGTCCAGCATGAGGCACTGTGCTGATCACACTAGAGCCCTGTCCAGCATGGGGCACGGTGCTGATCACACTACAGTCCAGTCCAGCATGAGGCACTGTGCTGATCAGACTACAGTCCTGTCCAGCATGGGGCACTGTGCTGGTCACACTGCAGTCCTGTGCAGCATGGGGCACTGTGCTCATCACACTGGAGCCCTGTCCAGCATGGGGCACTGTGCTCATCACACTACAGTCCTGTCCAGCATGGGGCTCTGTGCTGATCACACTGCAGTCCTGTCCAGCATGGGGCACTGTTCTGAAAACAGTATAGTCCTGTCCAGCATGAGGCACTTTGCTGATCACACTAGAGCCCTGTCCAGCATGAGGCACGGTGCTGATCACACTACAGTCCTGTCCAGCATGGCGCACTGTGCTCATCACACTACAGTCCTGTCCAGCATGGGGCACTGTGCTCATCACACTACAGTCCTGTCCAGCATGGGGCACTGTGCTCATCACACTACAGTCCAGTCCAGCATGAGGCAATGTGCTCATCACACTACAGTCCAGTCCAGCATGAGGCACTGTGCTGATCACACTACAGTCCTGTCCAGCATGGGGCACTGAGCTCATCACACTACAGTCCTGTCCAGCATGAGGCACTGTGCTCATCACACTACAGTCCTGTCCAGCATGAGGCAGTGTGCTGATCACACTAGAGCCCTGTCCAGCATGGGGCACGGTGCTGATCACACTACAGTCCAGTCCAGCATGAGGCACTGTGCTGATCAGACTACAGTCCTGTCCAGCATGGGGCACTGTGCTGGTCACACTACAGTCCTGTGCAGCATGGGGCACTGTGCTCATCACACTGGAGCCCTGTCCAGCATGGGGCACTGTGCTCATCACACTACAGTCCTGTCCAGCATGGGGCTCTGTGCTGATCACACTACAGTCCTGCCCAGCATGGGGCACTGTGCTCATCACACACCAGTCCTGTCCAGCATGGGGCTCTGTGCTGATCACACGACAGTCCAGTCCAGCATGGGGCAGGGTGCTGATCACACTGCAGTCCTGTCCAGCATGGGGCACTGTTCTGAAAACAGTATAGTCCTGTCCAGCATGAGGCACTTTGCTGATCACACTAGAGCCCTGTCCAGCATGAGGCACGGTGCTGATCACACTACAGTCCTGTCCAACATGGGGCATTGTGCTGAACACACTAGATCCCTGTCCAACATGGGTCACCGTGCTGAACACACTAGATCACTGTCCATCATTGGCCATTGTGCTGAACACACTGGATACTTGTCCAACATGGGGCATTTTGCTGAACACACTGGATCCCTTTCCAACATGGTGCATAGTGCTGATCACACTACAGTCCTGTCCAGCAAGGGGCATTGTGCTGATCACACTACAGTCCTGTCCAGCATGGGGCACTGTGCTGATCACACTAGAGCCCTGTCCAGCATATGGGCACGGTGCTGATCACACTACAGTCCAGTCCAGCATGAGGCACTGTGCTGATCAGACTACAGTCCTGTCCAGCATGGGGCACTGTGCTGGTCACACTACAGTCCTGTGCAGCATGGGGCACTGTGCTCATCACACTACAGTCCTGTCCAGCATGAGGCAGTGTGCTGATCACACTACAGTCCTGCCCAGCATGGGGCACTGTGCTCATCACACACCAGTCCTGTCCAGCATGGGGCTCTGTGCTGATCACACTACAGTCCAGTCCAGCATGGGGCAGGTTGCTGATCACACTACTGTCCTGTCCAGCATGAGGCACTGTGCTGATCACACTGCAGTCCTGTCCAGCATGGGGCACTGTTCTGAAAACAGTATAGTCCTGTCCAGCATGAGGCACTTTGCTGATCACACTAGAGCCCTGTCCAGCATGAGGCACGGTGCTGATCACACTACAGTCCTGTCCAGCATGGGGCACTGTGCTCATCACACTACAGTCCTGTCCAGCATGGGGCACTGTGCTCATCACACTACAGTCCTGTCCAGCATGAGGCAATGTGCTCATCACACTACAGTCCAGTCCAGCATGAGGCACTGTGCTGATCACACTACAGTCCTGTCCAGCATGGGGCACTGTGCTCATCACTCTACAGTCCTGTCCAGCATGAGGCACTGTGCGGATCACACTACAGTCCTGTCCAGCATGAGGCACTGTGCTGATCACACTAGAGCCCTGTCCAGCATGGGGCACGGTGCTGATCACACTACAGTCCAGTCCAGCATGAGGCACTGTGCTGATCAGACTACAGTCCTGTCCAGCATGGGGCACTGTGCTGGTCACACTACAGTCCTGTGCAGCATGGGGCACTGTGCTCATCACACTGGAGCCCTGTCCAGCATGGGGCACTGTGCTCATCACACTGCAGTCCTGTCCAGCATGGGGCTCTGTGCTGATCACACTACAGTCCTGCCCAGCATGGGGCACTGTGCTCATCACACACCAGTCCTGTCCAGCATGGGGCTCTGTGCTGATCACACTACAGTCCAGTCCAGCATGGGGCAGGGTGCTGATCACACTACAGTCCTGTCCAGCATGAAGCACTGTGCTGATCACACTGCAGTCCTGTCCAGCATGGGGCACTGTGCTGATCACACTACAGTCCTGTCCAGCATGGGGCACGGTGCTGATCACACTACAGTCCTGTCCAGCATGGGGCAATGTGCTGATCACACCAGAGCCCTGTCCAGCAAGGGGCACTGTGCTGATCACACTACAGGCCTGTCCAGCATGGGGCAATGTGCTGATCACACTACAGTCCTGTCCAGCAAGGGGCATTGTGCTGATCACACCACAGTCCTGTCCAGCATGGGGCACTGTGCTGATCACACTACAGTCCTGTCCAGCATGGGGCACTGTGCTGATCACACTAGATCCCTGTCCAACTTGGGGCATTGTGCTGAACACACTAGATCCCTGTCCAACATGGGGCATTGTGCTGAACACACTAGATCCCTGTCCAACATGGGTCACCGTGCTGAACACACTAGATCACTGTCCATCATTGGCCATTGTGCTGAACACACTGGATCCTTGTCCAACATGGGGCATATTGCTGAACACACTAGATCCCTGTCCAACATGGGTCACCGTGCTGAACACACTAGATCACTGTCCAACATGGGTCACCGTGCTGAACACACTAGATCACTGTCCATCATTGGCCATTGTGCTGAACACACTAGATCCCTGTCCAACATGGGTCACCGTGCTGAACACACTAGATCACTGTCCATCATTGGCCATTGTGCTGAACACACTGGATCCCTTTCCAACATGGTGCATAGTGCTGAACACACTAGATCTCTTTCCAACATGGGGCATTGTGCTGAACACACTAGATCCCTATCCAACATGGGGTACTGTGCTGAATACACTAGATCCCTTTCCAACATGGGGCATTGTGCTGAACACACTAGATCCCTATCCAACATGGGGTACTGTGCTGAACACACTAGATCCCTGTCCAACATGGGTCACCGTGCTGAACACACTAGATCACTGTCCAACATGGGTCACCGTGCTGAACACACTAGATCACTGTCCATCATTGGCCATTGTGCTGAACACACTAGATCCCTGTCCAACATGGGTCACCGTGCTGAACACACTAGATCACTGTCCATCATTGGCCATTGTGCTGAACACACTGGATCCCTTTCCAACATGGTGCATAGTGCTGAACACACTAGATCCCTTTCCAACATGGGGCATTGTGCTGAACACACTAGATCCCTATCCAACATGGGGTACTGTGCTGAATACACTAGATCCCTGTCCAACATGGGGCATTGTGCTGAACACACTAGATCCCTGTCCATCATGGTGCATAGTGCTGAACACACTAGATCCATGTCCAACATGGGGCATTGTGCTGAACACACTAGATCCCTGACCAACATGGGGCACTGTGCTGAATACACTAGCTCCCTGTCCAGCATGGGGCACTGTGCTGAACACACTAGATCCCTGTCCAACATGGGGCACTGTGCTGAATACACTAGATCCATGTCCAACATGGGGCATTGTGCTGAACACACTAGATCCCTGACCAACATGGGGCACTGTGCTGAACACACTAGATCCCTGTCCGATATGGGGCACTGTGCTGAATACACTAGATCCATGTCCAACATGGGGCATTGTGCTGACCACACTAGATCCCTGTCCAACATGGGGCACTGTGCTGAATACACTAGATCCATGTCCAACATGGGGCATTGTGCTGAACACACTAGATCCCTGACCAACATGGGGCACTGTGCTGAATACACTAGCTCCCTGTCCAGCATGGGGCATTGTGCTGACCACACTAGATCCCTGTCCAGCATGGGGCATTGTGCTGACCACACTAGATCCCTGTCCAGCATGGGGCATTGTGCTGACCACAACAGATCCCTGTCCAGCATGGGGCACTGTGCTGACCACACCAGAGCCTTGCCCCGCATGGGGCACTGTGCTGACCACACTAGATCCCTGTCCAGCATGGGGCATTGTGCTGACCACACCAGAGCCCTGCCCAACATGGGGCACTGTGCTGACCACACCAGATTCCTGTCCAACATGGGGCTCTGTGCTGACCATGCTAGAGCCCTGCACATCATGGGGGACTGTCATGGGCACACCTGCGCACTTTTCAGCATGGGGCATTGTGCTGATCACACTCGAGCCCTACCCAGCATGGGGCATTGTGATCACCCCACTGGACATCTGCCCAGCATGGGGCACTGTGCTGAACTCAATAGATCCCTGTCAAATATGGGGCACTGTGCTGAACACACTGCATCCCTGTCCAACATGGGGCACTGTGCTGACCACGCTAGACCCCTGTCCAACATGGGGCACTGTGCTGACCATACTAGATCCCTGTACAACATGGGGCAGTGTGCTGACCGCACTAGATCCCTGTCCAACATGGGGCACTGTGCTGACCACACAAATCCCTGTGCGACATGGGGCACTGTGCTGACCACACTACATCCCTATCCAACATGGGGCACTGTGCTGAACATACAAGATGCCTGTCCAATATGGGGCACTGTGCTGACCACACTAGATCACTGTCCAACATGGGGCACTGTGCTGACCATACCAGAGCGCTGCACAGCATGGGGGACCCTCATAGGCACACTGGCGCCCTGTGCTGATCACACTCGAGCCCTACCCAGCATGGGCATTGTGCTGAACAGACAAGATCCCTGTCCAATATGGGGCACAGTGCTGACCACAATAAAATCTTTCCAGCATGGGGCACTGTGCTGACCACACTAGCGTCTTTCCAGCATGGGGCACTGTGCTGACCACTCTAGAGCACTGTAAAGCATGGGGCACTGTGCTGACCACACTGGAGCCCTGCCCAGCATGGGGCTCTGTGCTGAACACACTAGAGTCTTTCCAGCATGGGGCACTGTGCAGACCACACTAGCGTCTTTCCAGCATGGGGCACTGTGCTGACCACATTTATCCCTTCCCAGCATATTGCGCTGTGCTGACCTCTCTGGAGCACTGTAAAGCATGGGGCACTGTGCTGACCACACTAGAACCCTGCCCAGCATGGGGCTCTGTGCTGAACACACTAGCGTCTTTCCAGCATGGGGCACTGTGCTGACCACATTTATCCCTTCCCAGCATGTTGCGCTGTGCTGACCTCTCTGGAGCACTGTAAAGCATGGGGCACTGTGCTGACCACACCTAGAACCCTGCCCAGCATGGGGCTCTGTGCTGAACACACTAGAGTCTTTCCAGCATGGGGCACTGTGCAGACCACACTAGCGTCTTTCCAGCATGGGGCACTGTGCTGACCACATTTATCCCTTCCCAGCATGTTGCGCTGTGCTGACCTCTCTGGAGCACTGTAAAGCATGGGGCACTGTGCTGACCATACTGGAGTCCTGCCCAGCACGAGGAGGCAAGTGCTGACCACACTGGAGCCCTACCTAGCATGGGGCACTGTGCTGATCACACTAGAACCCTGCCCAGCATGGTGCACTGTCCTGACCACACGAGAGCTCTGCCCTGAATGGGGTACAGTGCTGACCACACTGTCCAGCATGGTGCACTGTGCTGATTACACCAGATCCCTTCCCAGCATGGGGCACTGTGCTGATCACATTAGATCCCTTCCCAGCATGGGGCACGGTGCTGACCACATTAGATCCCTTCCCAGCATGGGGCACAGTGCTGACCACTCTCGAGTCCGTCCAGCATGGGGCACTGTGCTGACCACACCTGAATCCTGCCCAGCATGGGGCACGGTGCTGACCACAATATAGCGCTGCCCTGAATGCGTTACAGTGCTGATCACACTAGAGTCTTGTCCAGCATGGGGCACAGTGCTGATTACATTAGATCCCTTCCCAGCATGGGGCACAGTGCTGACTACTCTAGAGTCCGTCCAGCATGGGGCACGGTGCTGACCACATTAGATCCCTTCCCAGCATGGGACACTATGCTAACCACACTAGAGCCCTGCCCAGCATGGGGCACTTTGCTGATCACACTGGAGTCCTGCCCAGCATGGGACACTATGCTAACCACACGAGTGCACTGTCCAGCATGGGGCACTGTGCTGACCACATTCGATCCCTTCCCAGCATGGGACACTATGCTAACCACACTAGAGCCCTGCCCAGCATGGGACACTATGCTGACCACACTAGAGCCCTGCCCAGCATGGGACACTATGCTAACCACACTAGAGCCCTGCCCAGCATGGGGCACTTTGCTGATCACACTGGAGTCCTGCCCAGCATGGGACACTATGCTAACCACACGAGTGCACTGTCCAGCATGGGGCACTGTGCTGACCACATTCGATCCCTTCCCAGCATTGGGCACTGTGTTGACCACACTTGACTCCTGCCCAGCATGGGTTACAGTGCTGACCACACTAGAGTCTTGTCCAGCATGGGGCACTGTGCTGACTGTACTAGAGCCCTGCTCGGTATGGGGCGCTGTGCAGTTTCAGCAGCAGATGGACTGAGACAGGGATGAAGTTAGCGATGTTACCGAGGTGGAAATAGACGGTTGTAATGATATCCTGAAAATGAGGTTAAATCTCATTTTGTGGTCAAATGTGACACCAAGGTTGCAAACAGACTGTTTGAATCTCAGACTGTTACCAGGGAGAGGGATGGAATCAATAGCAAGGGAACAGAGTTGGAGTGGGGAGTCAAAACAATGGCTTCAGTCTTCCCAATATTTAATTGGAGGAAATTTCTGCTCATCCAGTACTGGATGTCGGATAAGTACTCTGATAATTAAACAACAGTGGAGAAGTGGAGATAGGTGATGGTGAGATAAACTTTATGGAGGTCTTTGATGAAACAATAGAAAGGTCTGATGAGGGTGGTGTGATTGAAGTTATATTTATATGGACTTTCAACTGTGTTTGATCACGTGTCATTCAATAGACAGCTTAACGAAACTGAACCCTATGGATTAAAGGGGCAATGACAGTGTTTTTTAAAAATTCATTCACGGAATGTGGGCATCGCTGGCCAGGATATCATTTATTACCCATCCCTAATTGTCCTTGAGAAGGTGGTGGTGAGCTGCCTTCTTGAACTGCTGCAGACCATGTGGGGTAGGTAAACCAACAGTGCTGTTAGGATTTTGACCCAGTGACAGTGAAGGAATGGCGATATAGTTCCAAGTCAGCATGATGTGTGACTTGGAGGGGAACATGCAGGTGGTGGTGTTTCCATGTATTTGCTGCCCTTGTCCTTCTAGTTCGTAGAGGTCGCGGGTTTGGAAGGTGCTGTCTAAGGAGCCTTGGTGCATTGCTGCAGTGCATCTTGTAGATGGTACACACTGCTGCCACTGTGCGTCAGTGGTGGGGGGAGTGAATGCTTGTAGATGGGGTGCCAATCAAGCGGGCTGCTTTGTCCTGGATGGTGTTCAGCTTCTTGAGTGTTGTTGGAGCTTCACCCATCCAGCCAAGTGGAGAGTATTCCATCACACTCCTGACTTGTGTCTTGTAGATTGTGGACAGGCTTTGGGGAGTCAGGAGGTGAGTTACTCGCCTCAGGATTCCTAGCCTCTGACCTGCTCTTGTAGCCACGGTATTTATATGGCTACTCCAGTTCAGTTTCTGGTCAATGGTAGCCCCTAGGATGTTGATAGTGGGGGATTCAGCGATGGTAATGTCATTGAATGTCAAGGGGTGATGGTTAGATTCTCTCTTGTTGGAGATGGTCATTGCCTGGCACTTGTGTGGCACGAATGTTACTTGCCACTTATCAGCCCAAGCCTGGATATTATTCAGGTCTTGCTGCATTTCTGCACGGACTGCTTCAGTATCTGAGGAGTCGCAAATGGTGCTGAACATTGTGCAATCATCAGCGAACATCCCCACTCCTGACCTTATGATTGAAGGTCATTGATGAAGCAGCTGAAGATGGTTGGGCATAGGACACTACCCTGAGAAACACCTGCAGTGATGTCCTGGAGCTCAGATGATTGACCTCCAACAACCACAACCATCTTCCTTTGCGCTAGGTATGACTCCAGCCAGCGGAGGGTTTTCCCCCTGATTCCCATTGACCTCAGTTTTGCTCGGGCTCCTTGATGCCATACTCAGTCAAATGCTGTCTTGATGTCAAGGGCAGTCACTCTCACCTCACCTCTTGTGTTCAGCTCTTTTGTCCATGTTTGAACCAAGTCTGTAAGAAGGTCAGGAGCTGAGTGTTCCTGGCAGAACCCAAACTGCGTATCACTGAGCAGGTTGTTGCTCAGCAAGTGCCGCTTGATGGGACTGTTGATGACACCTTCCATCACTTTACTGATGATTGAGAGTAGGCTAATGGGGCAGTAATTGGACGGGTTGGATTTGTTCTGCTTTTTGTGTACAGGACATACCTGGGCAATATTCCACATTGCAGGCTAGATGCCAGTGTTGTAGCTGTACTGGAACAGCTTGGTTAGGGGTGCTGCAAATTCTGGAGCACAGGTCTTCAGTACTATTGCCGGAATGTTGTCAGGCCCCACAGCTTTTGCAGTATCCAGTGCCTTCAGCCGTTTCTTGTTATCACGTGGGTGAATCTAATGGGCTGAAGTTTGGTATCTGTGATGCTGGGGACTTCAGGAGGAGGCCGAGATGGATCATCAGCTCGGCACTTCTGGCTGAAGATTGTTGCAAATGTTCAGCATTATCTATCGCACTGATGTTCTGGGCTCACCCATCATTGAGGATGGGGATATTTGTGGAGCCCCCTCCTCCAGTTAGTTGTATAATTGTCCACCACTATTCATGGCGGGATGTGGTAGGACTGCAGAGTTTAGATCTGATCCGCTGGTTATTGGATCGCTTAGCTCTGTCTATCGCATGCTGCTTACTCAGTTTGGCATGCAAGTAGTCCTGGGTTGTAGCTTCACCAGCTTGACACCTCATTTTGAGATATGCTTGGTGCTGCTCCTGGCATGCCCACCTGCACTCTTCATTGAACCAGGGTTGGTCTCCTGGCTTGATGGTAATGGTAGAGTGGGGGATATGCCGGGCCATGAGGTAACAGATTGTGGTTGAGTACAATTCTGCTGCTGCTGATGGCCCACAGCGCCTCATGGATGCCCAGTTTTGCATTGCTAGATCCGTTCGAAATCACCAGCACGGTGATAGTGCCAGAGAACACGATGGACGGTACCCTCAATGTGAAGGCGGGACTTCGTCTCCACAAGGACTGTGCGGTGGTCACTCCTACCACTACTGTCATGGACAGATGCATCTGTGGCAGGTAGATTGGTGAGGACGAGGTCGAGTATGTTGTTCCCTCGTGTTGGTTCCCCCACCACCTGCCGCAGACCCAGTCTAGCAGCCATGTCCTTTAGGACTCGGCCAGCTCAGTCAGTAGTGGTGCTACCGAGCCACTCATGGTGATGGACATTGAATTCCCCCACTCAAGGTACATTTTGTGCCCTTGCCACCCTCAGTGCTCCCTCCAAGTGCTGTTCAACATGGGGGAGTACTGAGTCATCAGCTGAGGGAGAGCGGGAGGTGGTAATCAGTAGGAGGTTACCTTGCCCATATTTGTCCTGATCCCATGAGATTTCATGAGGTCCGGAGTCGATGTTGAGGACTCCCAGGGCAACTCCCTCCCTACTGTATACCACTGTGCCACCACCTCTGCTGCGTCTGTCCTGCCGGTGGGACAGGACGTACCCGGGGATGATGATGGCAGTGTCTGGGAGATTGTCTGTCAGGTATGATTCCGTGAGTACGACTATGTCAGGCTGTTGCTTGACTAGTCTGTGGGCAGCTCTCCCAACTTTGGCACAAGCCCCCAGATGTTAGTAAGGAGGACTTTGCAGGGTTGACAGGGCTGGGTTTGCCGTTGTCGTTTCCGGTGCCTCGGTCGATGCCGGGTGGTCCGTCCAGTTTCATTCCTTTTTATAGACTTTGTAGCGGTTAGTTATAACTGAGTGGCTTGCTAGACCATTTCAGAGGGCATGTAAGAGGTAACCACATTGCTGTGGGTCTGGAGTCACATATAGGACAGACCAGGTACGGACATCAGATTTTCTTCCCTAAAGGACATAAGTGAACCAGATGGGTTTTTACAACAATCGACAATGGTTTCTTGGCCATCTTTAGACTCGTTTTAATTCCAGATTTTTTTTTATTACTTTCAAATTCCACCTTCTGCTGTGGTGGGATTCGAACCCATGTCCCCAGAGGAATACCCTGGGTCTCTGGTTACTAGTCCAGTGTGGATATAACATTGGCTAATGAAGAGTGAACAGAGAGAAGTGGTGAAAAGTTGTTGTTCAGACTCGATGGCAGTATACAGTGGTGTTCCTCAGCTGGGCTACGAAGTGGCAGATGGAGTTCAACCTGGAAAAGTGTGAAGTGATTCATTTTGGAAGGTCGAATTTGAATGCGGAATACAGGCTTAAAGACAGGATTCTTGGTAGCGTGGAGGAACAGAGGGATCTTGGGGTCCATGTCCATAGATCGCTCAAAGTTGCCACCCAAGTTGATAGGGTTGTTAAGAAGGCGTATGGTGTGTTGGCTTTCATTAACAGGGGGATCGCGTTTAAGAGCCGCGAGGTTATGCTGCAGCTCTGTAAGGTTCAACCACACTTGGAATATTGTGTTCAGTTCTGGTCGCCTCATTATAGGAATGATGTGGAAACTTTAGAGAGTGTGCAGAGGAGATTTACCAGGATGCTTCCTGAACTGGAGGGCATGTCCTACGAAGAAAGATTGAGGGAAGAAGGGTCACTGACCCGAAACGTTAACTCTGCTTCTCTTTCCACAGATGCTGCCAGACCTGCTGAGTGAATCCAACATTTCTTGTTTTTGTTTGAGGGAGCTAGGGCTTTTCTCATTGGAGCGAGGAAAGATGAGAGGTGACTTGATAGAGATGATGAGAGGCATAGATCGAGTGGAAAGTCAGAGACTTTTTCCCAGGGTGGAAAGGGCTATCACCAAGGGGCATAATCTTAAGATGATTGGAGGAAGGTTTCAGGGAGATGTCAGAGGTAGGTTCTTTACACAGAGAGTGGTGGGTGCGTGGAATGTGCTGCCAGCGGTGGTAATAGAAGCAGATACGTTAGTGGCATTTAAGCGACTCTTGGATAGGTACATGGATGATAGTAGAATGAAGGGTAGGTAGTTAGTTTGATCTTGGAGTAGGTTAAAGATTCGGCACAACATTGTGGGCTGAAGGGCCTGTACTGTGCTGTACTGTTCTATGTTCTATGTTCTATGTTCTATGTTCGGTATTGGGACCACTGCTCTCTTTGCGCTTGGAAAACCCAGGGAGGGGAGGGCAGAGCCCCCTCCTCCTCCCTCTATACTGAGCTTCCCCTCTCTGCAGCCTCTGCTCCATTTGTTGGTCATGTTTCAGACCCAGAGACACTGTAACTGCAGTCCCATATCTTGACCAGAGTTGGGTCAACAAATCCTCTGTCGTCCCTGAATATCTGCAGCAGCTCACAACACAACCTCCAGAAAACCATCCACAGCACCTCCACTAACTTTGCAATAGCAGAAATAAGTCAAAAACCCCTCACCTGTAAGTTGAGTGCAAACGTACACACATACGAATGAGGAGCAGAAGTAGGCCATTCGGCCCCTCGAGCCTGCTCTGAAATTCAATGATAACATGGCTGATCTGGTTGTGTTTTGAATTCTAACTCCCATCTTACCCTGATAACCTTTCATTCTCTTGACTAACAATAATCTTTCTACCTCCACTTTTAAAATATTTCATGACCCCATCTCCACCACCTTCTGTGGCAGAGAGTTCCAAAGTCACACAAACCTCTGAGAGAAAAATGTTCTGCTCATCTCTGTCCTGAAGGGGCGACCCATAATTTCAAAACAGTGCCCCCAAGTTCTCGACTCACCCACAAGAGGAAACATCCTTTCCACATCCACCTTGTCAAGACCTTTCAGATTCTTGTAAACCTCAACCAAGTCTCCCCACACTCTTCTAAACTCCAGTGAAAACAAGCCTGTCTGTCCAACCTTTCCTCATAAGACATCCCGCTCATTCCTATTATCACTCTAGTAAACTACCTCTGAACCGCCTCTAAAGTATTCACATCCTCCCTTAAATAAGGAGACCAAAACTCTAGACATTATTCGAGATGTGGTCTCACCAATGCCCTGTATAACTGAAGCATCACATGCTGACTTTTATTTTCAATTCCTCTTGTAATGAAGGATAGCATTCCATTAGCCTTCTTTGTTACTTTCTGTACCTACCTACTAACTGTTTGTGACTCATGCATTAGAACACCTAGATCCCTAAGCACCTCGGAATTTTGCAGCGTCCTACCAAAGTGAACAACTTCACATTTTCCCACATTATACTCCATCTGTGAGATTGTTTTCCCACTCATGCAACCTATCTTTATCGGTCTGCAACCTCCTTATGTCCTCTTCACAACATACTTTCCTATCTATCTTTGTGCCACCTGCAAATTTAGCTACCATGCCATCGCTTCCCTCATCTAAGTCATTAATATAAATTGTAAAAAGTTGAGGCCCCCTGCACAGACCCCTGATGGACTCCACTTGTCACATCCTGCTAATCTGAAAATGACCCATTTATGCAGACCCTCTGTTTGCTGCAACTGGCTAATCTTCGATCCAAGTTAATATGTTACCCCCTACACATGAGCTCCTACTTTGCACAATCACGTTTTATGTGACATCCAGTCTAATGCCTTCTGGAAATCCAAGCGCAGTCGGTCAAAGGGCTCCCCTTTATCCATATTGCATGTTACTCCTTCAAAGAACTTCAATAAATTAGTTCAGGATGATTTCCCTTTCAGAAAACCATGCTGTCTATTCGCGATTACCTTGAGTTTTTCTTAAGTGCCCAGCGAAAGCCTCCTTAATGATCGATTCTAACACCTTCCCCAGAACAGATGTCAAGCTAACTAACATATAGTTGCCTGTTTTCTGCCTCCCCCTCTTCTTGAATAGAGGGGTTATATTTGCTACTTTCCAGTCAGATGGAATCTTTCCAGAGTCTAGCGAATTTTGAAAAAATAACACCCACACATCTACGACCTCATTCGCCACATCTTTTAAGACCCTAGGATGAAGTCCATCAGGACCCGGGGACTTGTCAGCCCGCAACTCCATAAGTTTGCTCAGTAAAGATTCCCTGGTGATTGTATTTTCACCAAGGTCCTCCCTTCCTTCCACCTCCTGATTTACAGCTATTACTGGCATGTTTCGTGCATCCTCTATAGTGAAGACCGAAGCAAAATATTTGTTCATTGCATCCACCGTTTCCTTATTATCTACTACGAACTTTGCATTCTCACTGTCCAGAGGAGGAACACTCTCTTTACTTATTCTTGTCCTTTTTAAATACCTGTAGAAACTCTTGCTATCCATTTTTACATTTCTCGCTAGCTTCCTCTCATACTCTAATGTCTTTCTCCTGATTAACCCTTTAGTCATTGTCTGCTGTTCTTTATATTCTGACCAATCATTAGAACTGTCACTCATTTCTGCACAATGATATGCCTTTAACTTCAGTGTCATGTTTTCCTTAACTTCGTTAGTTAACCGCAGACGGTGGGTCCTTCCCCTTATAGTAGGAATATACTTATTCTGGAGTATTTTGAAATATCCCCATAAATTTCTGCCACTGCTTCTCTAATTATCTACCTCCAAGCCTAGTAACCCAGTTCACTTCAGCTAGCTCAGTTTTCATGCCCAAATACTTTCCCTTATTCAAGTTTAAAATACTAGTCTTAGACCCACTCTTCTCACTTTCAAACTGGATGCAAAATTCAGTCACAGTGTGGTCGCTGCTACCTAGAGGTGCCTTTACTCTGAGGTCATTAATCAATCCTGTCACATTACACTATATCAAAACTAATTTAACCTGCTCTCTGATTGTGTCTAGAACGTGGTGCTCTAAGAAACTATCCCTAAAACATTCTATGCACTCCTCATCCAGGCTATTATTCCATATATGATTTTTCCAGTTTATATGTTGATTAAAATCATCCATGATTATTGCCGGACCTCTATCATAAGCAAACGATATTTCTTCTTGTATAATATGTTTTATATTGCGATTACTGTTAGGAGACCTGTAGACCACTCCCACTGGGCACTTCTTTCCCCTGCTAATCCTCATCTCCACCCAAACCGATTCGACACCCTGATCTCCTGTACCAAGTTGATCTCGAACTAATGCACCAATACCATCCTTGATTAACAGTGCTACCCCTCCACCTTTACCTAGCTTCCTATTCTTCTTGAATGTCATATACCCCTCAATATTCTGGACCAGGATGCCTGGTCCTTTTAAAAAACAGTAGAAGGGTTTATTCATGCTTCTGAATGTATCTTCAGCTGTGAGTGAGTAGCACAGGCGGTCAGTGGTCATGCACAGACCAAGTTTCAAAGACGTACATCAAAGATGCTGGAATGGGACATTGACGTCACTTCAAACCCCTCCTCAGACTAACAGCAAATGCACAGTATACACAGGCTACATCCCTGCACAGCATGGGGCACTGTGCTGGCCATACTAGAAGTGGTCGCCTGTTCCATTCACATCATTTTACAGATCCAGGTTTCTGTAATATTGGCACCAGTGGTGCCATAGAGTAAAAATCACAGCCGGAGGAGACAGGGAGGGTAAAGCAAATCACTTTCAAAAGGGAATTGGAAAAAAAGCCTCAAAGGCATAAGATTACAATGATATGAGACTGGAGAGGGGAATGGGATTAATTGGAGGGGTGAGGCCATGGAGAGATTCAAACACAAGAATGAGAATATAAAAATTAAGGTGCTGCCAGACCAGGAAGAAACATAGATCAGTGAGCACAGGGGTGATGAGTGATCGGGATTTGCTGTGAGTTAGGATACAGGCAGCAGAGTTCTGGAAGGGCTGTGGTTTATGGAGGTTTATAACTGGGAGAGTGTCAAGGATAGAATTGGAATAGTCAAGTGTGGATTTAAGAAAGGCATAGATGAGTATTTATTCAGCAGATGGGCTGAGGCAGAGGTGGAGACGGGTGATATTACAGAGGTGGTTGTAGGCAGGGTGGGTGATGGAGTGAATGTGGAGATGAACTCAGCTCAGAGTCAACTGGATGCCAGAGGTCGCAAATAGTCTATTTCAGCCACAAACATTGGTCAGTGAGGGGAATGCAGATGGTGGATAGGGAATGGAGTTTGTGACAGTGACTGAATGCAATGTCTTTGGACTTCCCAAGATTTACATGACAAGAACATCAAATCAGTGAAATATGATTTATAGTTCTAAACGTTGGATAAAGAGACTTACCAGGGACACCAACAATAGCGAGGATGGGATAATAAATCGTTTGAATCATCTTCAGTGCATAATAGATCCGTTCATCTAATGTTAGCCAAAAATAATCTGCAGTAACTAGGACAAACCAAGAGGAGAAACTCCTGCTTCCCATTGTAGTAACATCCCAATCTACTGTTCTCAGATTCTGACCCATGGTCATAACATTCCAATCTAATGTTCTCAGATTCTGATCTACCCTCTCTCTCTCTCTCGAACTGCTGATCCTGAAAGTGCCGGGAAGCTGCTGGGAATAACACATTGACAGGAGTCCTGTATTAATAGAAGTTGGAAACCCTCCAGTGACAAATGTGGGGTCCATGGTGACTGACATTAGTAACAGTAACTGAACAAACAAGTTCAGTTAACCCCTTACAATCCACCAATTTTTGCCCTGCCCTGCCTGCAGCAGTAGTAGACTTGCCAACCTTAAGGGCATTTAAGTGGTCATTGGATAGACATATGGATGAAAATGGAATAGTGTAGGTCAGATGGTTTCACAGGTCGGCGCAACATCGAGGGCTGAAGGGCCTGTACTGCGCTGTAATGTTCTAATTCTAATTCTAATAAAGTAGAACATGTCTGAATTGGATGTGTGGGGGGTGCTGAGGGAAGGAACTGGCCAGAATCTTCCAACCCTCCTTGGGTATGAGACTGGTGCCAGAGACAGGAGGGTTCTAAATGTTACACACTGTTTTAAAAAAGGAGAGATGCGGTAAACCGTGTAATTACTGACCAGTCAGTCTAACGTCGCTGGTGGGAAATTTCTGGAGTTCACAGCCCAGGACAAAAGCATTCGTTGCTTGAAAAAAAACACCGGACAATGAATGGACGGCAGCAGGGATATGGTAATGACAAATCATGTCTAGCAAAGCTCAACAACAGCAACTTACATTTCTTGGTCAAAGCAGAATGTCTTAAGTCGTGGTTTAAGGGAGGAAAGTGAGGCATAGAAGCAGTGACAGTGGTATAGTGACGATGTCACTGAACTAGAATCCCAGAGGTGCAGGCTGATGCCCTCGGTTCAAATCCCACTATGGCAGCTGGTGGGAATTAAAATTCAATCAATTAATAATTTCAACTGATTAATAAAAATCTGGAAATGAAAGCTATTCTCAGTAATGGTGTCACGAATCTATCATTGACTGGTGTAAAAACCGATCGGATTTACTAATGTCCTCTAGGGAAGAAAATCTGCTGTCCTTACCTGATCTGGCCTACATCTGACTCCAGACCCACAGCAATGTGGTTGACTCTGAACTGCCTTGTGAAATGTCCAAACAAGTCACTCAATTATCAGGGCGATTAGCGATGGGAACAAATGATGGCCTTGCCAGCGAAGCCCACATCTCACACAATAATAACAAAAAGTGGTGTAGGGAGGGAATTCCAGAGCTTTGGGCCTCGGCAGCTGAAGACCTGGCTGGCAGTGGTGCAATGATGGAAATCAAGCAAACACAAGAGCCCAGGATTAGAGGAGTGCAGATATCATGGAGGGTTGTGGGGCTGGTAGAGATTACAGCGATAAGGAGGGGTGAGAAAATGGAGAGAGTTGGAAACACAGTTGAGAATTTCAAAATCAAGACATGGCCTGACTGGAAGCTGATGTATGTCAGTGATTGGGAACGGGACTTGGTGCGGGTTAACACAAGAGCAGCAGAGTTTGGATGACCTCAAGTTTACAGAGAGTAGAATGTGTGAGACAAGCCACGAGTGTGTTCAAATCTGGAATAGAAAGCTAGTAACAGTGGCGCAGTGGTTAGCACCGCAGCCTCACAGCTCCAGGGACGCGGGTTCGATTCTGGGTACTGCCTGTGCGAAGTTTGCAAGTTCTCCCTGTGTCTGCGTGGGTTTCCTCCGGGTGCTCCGGTTTCCTCCCACACGCCAAAGACTTGCAGGTTGATAGGTTAATTGGCCATTGCAAATTGCCCCTAGTGTAGGTAGGTGGTAGGGAAATATATAGGAACGGGTGGGGATGTGGTAGGAATATGGGATCAGTGTAGGATTAGTATAAATGGGTGGTTGATGGTCGGCACAGACTCGGTGGGCCGAAGGGCCTGTTTCAGTGCTGTATCTCTAAAAAAAAAATAGTCTCAGTCATGGCGCCATGAAACTATTAGCGATTTTTTTAATTAAACACCATCTGATTCACTAATGTCCTTTAGAGAATGAAATCTGCCGTCCTTTCCTGGTCGAGCCTACATGTGACTCCAGACTCACAGCAATGTCATTGACTCGCAACTGACCTCTGAAAGGGCCTAGCATCTCACTCTGTTTAAGGATTTGAAAAGAAGGCTGAGCGTTTTACAATTGAGGAGTTGCTGGCCAGGATCCAATGTAGGTCAGTGAGTACATAAGGTGATGGGTGAACAGGACTTGGTGTGCGTTAGGACATGGGCAGCAGTGTTTTGGATCACCTCAAGTTTATGGAGGGTAGGATGTGGGAGAACAGCCAGGAGTGTGTTGGAATGGTCAGGTCTACAGGTAACACAGGCAAGGTGGGGGGGGGGGTGTATTTTATCAACAGAAGAGCTGAGAGACGGGCAAAGCTGGCTGAAGATACGGAGGTGGAAATAGGCTGTTTTAGTGATAGTGCGAATATTTAGCAGGAAGCTCATTGTAGGGTCAACTATGACATCACTTTGTGAACAGTTTGGTTTAGTCTCAAAGAGTTGGCAAGTAGAGGGATGGAGTCTGTTGCTAGGAAATGTTTGATGTGGGGTTTGAAAACAGTGGCTTAATTCTTCCTAATATTTAATTGGCATGGCAGATATGTAAGGTGATACTTTGTGGGAAGATTTTGTTGATATTATTTATTCATGGATTGTGGGTGTCGCTGGCTGGGCCAGCATTTATTGCCCATCCCTAATTACCCTTGAGAAGGTGATGGTGAGCTGCATGTGGATGAATGAGGAGAGATAATACAAGGTAAATGACACAACTTTAAAGGTGGTGAGAATAACAGAGAGACATGGGGTGTTTGTGTACAATCTTTGACGTTAGCTGGACAGGTTAACAAACAGTTAACGAAGCAAATAGATTCCTAGGCTTTATTAATACAGACACAGAGTAGAATAGTCAGGATGTTATGTTACACCTATAGAAAAGACGAGTCCGGCTCCACCTGGAGTATTGTGTCCAATATGGGAACCACACTTTAGGAAGGACAGGAAACGTTTGGAGAGGAGACAGAAGAGTTTTACTGGAACATTTCCAGGGATGAGGGATTACAGTTATGTAGCTGGGATTGTTTACCTCAGAGCAGGGAAATTTAAAAGAAGATCTGATAGAGATGTTTAACATTATGAAGGATTTAGATAAATTAAATAAAGTGAAACCGTTTCCAATATGAGAGGGGCAATTAACCAGAGGACACAGATTTACGGTGATTGGAAAAAAGAAGCAGAGGTGACACGAGGATTTTTTTTAGACAATGGATGTTTGGGATTTGCAATGTATTGTTTGATAGGCTGAAGGAAACAGATTCAACAGTAGATTCCAAAAGGGAAATGCATAAATATCTTAAGGAGAATAAAAGGAAGGATCTGGGAAAGAGCCAGGGTGTGGGACGAACTGGAAGCTTTTCAAAAGGGCCAGCACAGAATAAATGGACCAAATGGTCTCATTCAATGCAATGCTATTATGTGTTTCTATGATTGCTCCTGTCTGCATTTTCTCAATACCCCTATTCTTTCAACATGCGTTTGATAAAGTACCACATAACAGCAGTGTTACCAAATTAGAAACACTTGGGATTAAAGGACCAATGTCAGCCGTGGCTCAGTTTGTAGCACTCTCCCCGTTCAGTCACAAGCTTGTAGGATCAAGGGTCACTGCAGGTCTTGATGACAAGAATCAAGGCTGACACTGCAATGCAGTACTGAGGGAGTGTCGCACTGTCAGATGTGCCGTCTTTCGAATGAAACGTTAAACCAAGGCCACATCTGCCCTCTCAGATGGATGTTAAATATCCCATCGCTCTATGTAGAAGCAGAGCAGGGGAATTATTCCCGCTGTCCTGGTCAATATTTATCCTTCAATCAACATCACAAAAACAGATCTGATCATTATCACATTGCTTCCCCTCTCGGCAGCCTCTGCTCCATTTGTTGGTCATGTTACTGACCCAGTGACACTGTAACTACAGTCCCCCTATATCGTCCACATTTGGGTCACCAAATCCTCTGTCCTCCCTGAATATCTGCAGCAGCTCACAACACAACCTCCAGAAAACCATCCACAGCACCTCCACTAAATGTACAATAGCAGAAGTCAGTCAAAAGTCCCTCACCTGTCAGTTGGATGCCAGGTCCTTTTAAATAACACTAGAGGGGGTTCCTCGTGCTGCTGAATGTATGTTCAGCTGAGAGTGACTAACACAGGCGGTCAATGAACATGCACAGAACAAGTTTCAAAGACGTACAACAAAGCTGCTGGAATGGCTGATTGACACCATATTAAGACCCCTCCTCACGCGACAGACACACACACGTTGCACCCACGCTCGCACCCCGGCCAGCCTGGGTGTCCTGTACAATGTGCTGGATGTGACCGGCTGTGCAGCTCACACCATTTTATGGATCCAAACTTCCACAGCACCAGTGGAGCTGGACAGAACAAATGTGTGGTCAGGGAGAGAAACAGAGGGAAATAAACTCACTTTAAAAAGGGAATTAGCAAAACACTTTAAGATAAACAAGCTTCAGGAATATTGGAAATGGGCAGGGGTTTAGGATAATCAGAGGGGTGATGCCATGGAGGGAGTTGATCATATGAGTGACAATATTAAATTTGAGGTGTTACTGGACCAAGAGCCAGTGAGCACAAGGATGTTGGGTGAACAGAATTTAGGGTAAATTAGAAGATGGCAGCAGAGTTTTAAATGACCACAAGGTTACAGTGAGTAGAATGTGGGAGACCAGCCAAGAGTGTGTTAGAATAGTCAAGCCTCGATGTAACAAAGGCATGGATGAGGGTTTCAGCAGCAGATGAGCTGATGTGACCGCTCTCTTTCCCTCACTCTCTAACTTTTTCTGTTTCTCTCTCTGTCGCCCTCACTTGTTCTTCCCCCCTCCCCCCCACCCCCCGCCCTTAGGATCTTATATGTCGCCTTTTACACTTCTAAACTCCAGATGATGTAAGCCTAGCCTCTGCAGCCTTTCCTCATAAGACAGCACACCCATTCCAGGTATTAGTCTAGAAATCCTTCTCTGAACTGCGTCCAATGCATTTACATCCTTCCTTAAATAAGGTGGCCAGTACTGTACACAATACTTCAGATGCAGTTTCATCAATGCCTGTACAACTGAAACATAGCCTCTCTACCTTTGCATTCAACTGCTCTCCCAATAAGCAGTTCTACACCTAATCTGTACTAATGCTTTGTCTTTCAACACACCATTAACATATTGTTTGCCTTTGCTCCGTGGCAAAGGTCAGCTATGTGGCCTGGTCCAATCTGCACCTTCTCCTTTGTTATCTCTTGCCCAACCCCCACCTCACTTGTTTAGAATCTGTGACTTTTCTAATATTTGTCAGTTCCGAAGAAGTGTCACTGACCCGAAACGTTAACTCTGCTTCTCTTTCCACAGATGCTGCCAGACCTGCTGAGAGAATCCAGCATTTCTTGTTTTTGAAGCAGTTCTATTAGCTTTCCTAAACACTTGCTGAACCTTCATTCTAACATTTGTGATTCATGAACTAGGACACCCAGATCCCTTTGCATCCCAGAGCTTTGCAGTCTCTCACCATTCAGATATTGTGTTTATTTTTTTTTAATTCTTCCTGCCAATGTGGGCAATTTCACATTTCCCCCTATTATACCCCATTTGTCATATCTTTTCCCTCTCACTTAACCTATCTACATCCCTTTTTAGCCGCCTTATGTCCTCTGCACAGCGTACTTTCCGACCTATCTTTGTGCCATCAGCAAATTTAGCACCCATACCTTTGGACCCTTCATCCAAGTCATTTATATAAATTGTAAAAGGTTGAGGTCGCAGCACTGATCCCTGTGGCAACCACTCATTACATCTTGCCAACCAGACAATTACCAATTCATGCCTACTCTCTGTTTCCTGTTAGCTAGCCTATCTTCTATCCATGCCAATATGTCACCCCCTATACCATGGACTTTTATATTCCACAATAACCTTTGATGTGGCACATTATCAAATGCCTTCTGGTAATCTAAGGACAGTACATCCACCGGCTCCCCTTTATCCACAGCACATGTTATTTCTTCAAAGAACGCTAATAAATTGGTTAAACATGATTTTCCTTACACAAAACCATGTTGATTCTGCCTGATCACGTTGAATTTCTCTACGTGCCCTGCTATAACATATTTGATACTAGCTTCCAACAACTAATCCGTAGCCAGAAAGACTTTTTCACCTGTTACAGGTCATATGTCTACTGTTTCCAATTAGATTATGCCCTGTATTTGAACTGTCATTACTTAATTAACTGCTTGTGAACCTTTTCCCTCCTTTTGGTTAATCTGTGACCGTTGATCAGATCTTACAGTGGTGTCGGAGAGGGATCACAGAGATCGGGATCATAGGCTTAGTTTACTTGGTTTGTGAGTAATGTCAAACTCAGTTGAGCGATCATTGCTGGGAATGTGTAGGAGCTTTGGAGACAGAGAGGGATTACAATCAGTCAAATGCCTGTGGTTATTTCGAAGTCTGGGTAAGAATTTGTGACAGAGAGCTGGAGAGAGAGAATGTACACTCAAAGACATGTGATCAGCATTGGGACTGGCTCAGAAATCTCAAAATTTATGTCTTAGGCAAATTTGGAGATTCTACTCTGCATTCCAATATCTAAGTCATTTATATATCGCAAAAACGCAATGGTCCCAAGACTGACCATTGGGGAACACCTACTGTCGAACATCCTCCACACTTAAAAACAACCATTTATTACCACTCGCTGTTTTCTATCCTTAATTCAATTTGACAATGATCCTCTTATTCCATGAGCCTCAATTTTGCTAACCAGCCTTTTATGTGGTACCTTATTAAACACTTTCCTAAAATACATATACACAAAATCCACGGCATTCCCTTCATCAACCGTCTCTGTTACTTCATCAAAACCTTCAACTAAATGAGTGAAGTATGATCTGCCTTTACTGGAGTGTGTAAGAGATGGGTTTCTGGAGAAGTACATTGAAGGATTAACTTAGAATCGGGCTATTTTATGGAACGAGAAAGGGTTAGTTAATAACATTGCTGTGAATGAGCTTTTGCGAAATAATGGCTATATTATGATAAAATTTCACATTTCATTTGAATATGTTAATTTTGAAACTAGGGTGTTAAACCTGAAAAAGGGAAACTATGAAGGTACGAGGGGCAAATTGGCAATTTAGTGTTGGTAAAGAGGTAGTACTTGAAAAGTTAACTGGATTGAAGGTTGATAAATCCCTGGACCAGATGAGCGACATCCCAGAGTGTTGAAGGAGGTGGCAATAGAGATGGTGGATGTATTGGTTGGTATCTTTCAAACTTCTATAGATTCTGGAAGAGATCCTAAAGACTGGAAAGTAGCAAATGTAACCCCACAATTTAAGAAGTGTGGGAGAGGGAGAATGAGAACTACAGACCTGTTAGTTTGATGTCAGTAATAGGGAAAATGTTAGAATTTATTGTAAAGGATGTAATAACTGGACACTTAGAAAATAATGGTAAAATTGGCGGAGTCAACGTGGATTTATGAAAGGGGTATCATGTGCAACAAACCTGTTGAAGTCTTTTGAGGATGTTACTTGCAGCATTACTAAAGGAGAACCAGTGGATGTGGCGTATTTGGATTTACAGAAGGCTTTTGATAAGGTCCCACACAGGAGGTTAGTAAACAAAATTACAACGCATGGGATTGGGAGTAGGAATAAACGGGTCATTCTCAGGATGGCAGGCTCTTACGAGTGGGAGTAACACAAGGATCAGCACAAGGGCCACAGCTGTTCACAATCTATATAAATGATTTGAATGTGGGGATCAAATGTAATATTTACAAATTTGCTGATGATACAAAACTAGGTGGGAAAGTAAGTTGTGAAGAGGATGCAAGGAGGCTTCAAGCGGATTAGGATAGGATAAGTGAACGAACATGAACATGGCAGCTGGAATATATTATGAATAAGTGTCAAGTGATCCACTCTGGTAAAACAGAGACAGAAAGACAGTATATTTTTGACTGGGGAGAGGTTGGGAAGTGTTGATTTCCAAAGGGACGTGGGAGCCCTTGTTCATGAGTCACTAAAAGCTAGTGTGCAGGTGAACCAATCAGTTTGGAAGGCAAATGGTATGTTGGCTTCCATCTCAAGCGGTTTTGAGTGCAGGAGTAAAGATGTCTGGCTGCAATTGTAGACAGCCTTGGTGAGACTGCACCTGGAGTATTGCTTACAGTCTTGGTCTCCTTGTCTAAAGAAGGATATATTTGCCATGCAGGGAGTACAACTGATGTTCAGCAGACTATCCCTGGGATGGCAGGATTGTCTTATGAGGAGAGATTGAGAAAACTGGGCCTGTATTCTCTCGAGTTTCAAAAAATGTGAAGTGATCTCATACAAAATTTGTACAGAGGGTGACGGGGTGGATGCAGATCGGATGTTTCCCCTGGGTGGTGAGTCTTGAACCAGGGGACATAATCTCAGAATAAGGGGTAAGCAATTTAAGACTGAGATGAAGAAGAATTTCTTCACTCAGAGGGAGGTAAATCTTTGGAATTCACCACCACAGAGGCTGTGGAAGATCAACACTGAGCATGTTCAAGACAGAAATCAATGGATTTAGGGAGACAAATCACATCAAGGGACACAGGGATAGCACGGGAAAGTAGCGTTGAGGTAGATGATCAGACATGATCTAGAACAAAGAAGAATGAAAATTACAGCACAGGAACAGGCCCTTCGGCCCACCAAGCCTGCGCCGATCCAGATCCTCTACCTAAACATGTAGCCTATTTTCTTACTGTCTGTATCTCTTTGCTTCCTGCCCATTCATGTATCTGTCTAGATACATCTTAAAAGACGCTATTTTGCCCGCGTCTACCACCTCCGCTGGCAACGCATTCCAGGCACCCACCTCCCTCTGCGTAAAGAACTTTCCACGCATATCCCCCCTAAACCTTTCCCCGCTCACTTTGAACTCGTGACCCCTAGTAACTGAATCCCCCACTCTGGGAAAAAGCTTCTTGCGATCCACCCAGTCCATACCTCTCATGATTTTGCATACCTCAATCAGGTCCCCCCTCAACCTCCGTCTTTCTAATGAAAATAATCCTAATCTGCTCAACCTCTCTTCATAGCTAGTGCCCTCCATACCAGGCAACATCCTGGTGAACCTCCTCTGCACCCTCTCCAAAGCATCCACATCCATTTGGTAATGTGGCGACCAGAACTGCACGCAGTATTCCACATGTGGCCGAACCAAAGTCCTATACAACTGTAACATGACCTGCCAACTCTTGTACTCAATACCCCGTCCGATGAAGGAAAGCATGCCGTATGCCTTCTTGACCACTCTATTGACCTGCGTTGCCACCTCCAGGGAACAATGGACCTGAACACCCAAATCTCTCTGCGCATCAATTTTTCCCAGGACTTTTCCATTTACTGTATAATTCACTCTTGAATTGGATCTTCCAAAATGCATCACCTCGCATTTGCCCTGATTGAACTCCATCTGCAGTTTTTCTGCCCAACTCTCCAATCTATTTACATTCTGCTGTATTCTCTGACAGTCCCCTTCACTATCAGCTACTCCACCAATCGTAGTATCGTCTGCAAACTTGCTAATCAGACCACCTATACTTTCCTCCAAATCATTAATGTATAACACAAACAACAGTGGTCCCAGCACAGATTCCTGTGGAACACCACTGGTCACACGTCTCTATTTTGAGAAACTCCCTTCCACTGTTACTCTCTGTCTCCTGTTGCCCAGCCAGTTCTTTATCCATCTAGCTAGTACACCCTGGGCACCATGCGCCTTCACTTTCTCCATCAGCCTACCGTGGGGAACCTTATCAAACGCCTTACTGAAGTCCATGTATATGACATCTACAGCCCTTCCCTCATCAATCAACTTTGTCACTTCCTCAAAGAATTCTATTAAGTTGGTAAGACATGACCTTCCCTGCACAAAACCATGTTGCCTATCACTGATAAGCCCATTTTATTCCAAATGGGAATAGATCCTATCCCTCAGTATCTTCTCCAGCAGCTTACCTACCACTGACGTCAGGCTCCCCGGTCGATAATTACCTGGATTTTCCCTGCTACCCTTCTTAAACAAGGGGACAACATTAGCAATTCTCCAGTCCTCCGGGACATCACCCGTGTTTAAGGATTCTAATTGAATGATGGAGCAGGGTCGATGGGCTGAATGGCCTACTCCTGCTCCTATGTTCCTTCAAACACGTGATTGTTTTCCTTCATTAACTCAAACCTCTCCAAGTTTCTGTTGATTTCTTCTCTAATTATTGTTTGTAAAACATTACTGATGTTCAACTAACTGGTCTGTAATTGCTAGGACTGTGCTCACATCATCATGAAGAAGATGCAGGTTTAAGGTAATTGGCAAAGAACCAGAGGAAAAATGAAGAGAATTTTCTTACACAGTGAGTTGCCAAATTTAGAGCCCCCGGTTATCTAGAAACATACAGGGAAAGATAAATCAGATAAAAGAAGGCTTATGACAGGTACAAACAAATAATACTTCAGAAAGCTGAGAGGAGTAAAGGAAGTGCAGGGGTGAAGTAAAAAAACGAAATTAGAAAAGCAAAGAGAGGGCATGAAAAAATATTGGCAGGTAAAATCAAGGAAAACCCAAAGATGTTTTATCAGTACATTAAGAATAAAGGGATAACTATGGAAAGGGGAGGGCCTATCAGAGATGTAAAAGGTAGTTTGTGCATGGATGCAGAAGATGTTGGCAGGGTCCTTAATGGGTTTTATGTCTCTGTCTTCATAAAAGAGAGTGATGATGCAGACATTGTAGTTAAAGAGGAGGAGTGTGAAATATTAGATACAATCAGCATAATGAGAGAGGAAGTACTCGAGGGTTTGAAACCCTTGAACGTGGAGAAATCGCCAGGGCCGGATGGATCGTAGCTCAGGCTGTTAAAGGAAGCGAGGGGGGAAATAGCAGATACTTTGAGGATCATCTTCACATTCTCACTAGATACAGGCGAGGCAGTAGACGATTGGATGTCTGTGAACATAGTGCCAGTGTTTAAAAATGGTGCGAAGGATAGGCCAAATAATTAGAGGCTGGTCAGTCTGACCTAAAGGCCTGTTACCCGACCCAAGCCCGACGAGACCCGACGTCATATGTCGGGTTCGGGTCGCTCTTCCGGATCCGGCTTTCGGGCTCGGTTTGGGTCGGACACACACAGTACTACCTTTTGATCGGCTGGGAGGAAAAGGGAAGTTGAGTAAGTAAGCATGATAGTTTGAAAAGTCATCCTCAGCTGAGAGTCCGAGATGTCAAGGAGGGAAACGTGCATCTGGACTCCACAGACTCTGAGTCTGCGCAGTGAGAAAGTGAGTGTTTCTATGATGTCACCGCGCTCATGCTGCAGCTTCCTCCCATTCCATCCAAAAGTGCTAAGTCCAGTGAGTGCAATATGGTAGGGTCAGGCTCGGGTCCGATGTTGTTCTGTCAGGATCGGTCGGGTTTTATTTCCAGACCCGAGCAGGCCTTTAGTTGGACATCGGTGGGCAAATTATTAGAATCAATTCTCAGATCAACGATAAACTGTCACTTACAAAGGCAAAGATTAATCAGGGATAGTCAGCATGGATTTGCTAAGGGAGGGTCTTGTCTTACTAACACAATTAAGTTTTTTGAGGAAGGAGCAAGAAGGATTGATAAAGGTAGTGCAGTGGATGTGGTCCACATGTATTTTAGTAAGGCGTTTGAAAAGGTCCCACAGGGCAGACTGATCAGAACAGTGAAAGCTCATGAGATACAGGGGAATGTGGCAAGTTGCTTCCAAAATTGGATCAATGACAGGAAACAAAGGGTAATGGTCGACAGATGTTTCTTGTGAATGGAAAGCGGTCTCCAGTGGCGTTCCCAGGTCTCAGTGTTGGGTCCCTTGCAATTTGTGATGTATATTAATGCTTTGGACATAAATGTGGGAAGCATGACTGGAAATTTGCTGATGGCACAAAAGTTGGTCATGTAGTTGATAGTGAAGAGGATAGCTGTGGACTCCAGAATGATATCAATTGTTAAATGGTTTGGTTGAGTGGGCGGAAAAGTGGCAAATGGAAGTCAATCTGGGGAACTGTGAGGTAATGCAGTTGGGAAGGGCAAATAAAGCGAAGGAATACACAACAGACAGGAGGATATTGAAAGGGGTAGAAGATGTTAGAGACCTTGGAGTGTTTGTCCACAGTTCCTGGAAGGTGGCAAGACAGGTAGACAGAGTGGTGAAGAAGGCATATGGAATGCTTTCCTTTACTGGCCGATATATAGAATACAAAAGGAGGGATGTAATGCTGGAATTGTATAAAACACTGGTTAGGCCACAGCTGGAGTATTGTGTACAGTTCTGGTCACCACATGACAGGAAGGACATAATTGCTTTGGAGAGAGTACAGAGAAGATTTTCAAGAATGTTACCAGTGATGGAAAATTGCATCCATGATGAAAGATTGGATAGGCTAAGATTGTTTTCTTTAGAACAGAGGAGACTTAGGGGTGACTTGATTGAGGTGTACAAAATTATGAGGGGGCCCAGATAGAGTAACCAGGGAGCACCTGTTTCCCCTCGCGGGGAGGTCAATTACCAGAGGGCACAGATTTAAAGTGATTGATAGACGGATCAGAGGCGACATGAGGAAAAACCTTTTCACCTAGAGGGTGGTGGGTGTCTGGAATTCACTGCCAGGCCGGTGGTGGAGGCAAAAACCATCTATTATTTTAATAGGTACCTGGACCTACACCTGAAGTGCTGCAACTGGCAAGGCCATGGACCAGCGGCTGGAATCTGGGATTAGATTGGGCGGCTTGTTTTTTCATCCAGCAGAGACACATTGGGCTGAATAGCCTCCTTTTGAGCGTTAACCCTTCCATGGATATTTGGTCCAATCTGTCTGTGGGTGCGATCTGGAATTCACTGCCTGAAAACATGGTGGAAGCAGATTCAATAATACCTTTCAAAAGGGAATTAAACAAAAACTTGACAAGGAAAAAAAAACAATCGGAGTCTGGGGAAAGAGGAGGGAGTGGAACTAATTAGATATCTCTTTCAAAGGGACAGCACTGACCGAATAGCCTCTTTATGTGCTGCATCAATCTCTGATTGTATGAACAAGAGACACAGAGAGAGAGGGAGAAAGGGTGAAAGAGGGGAAGGAAAATAGAGACAGAGTGGAAGAGACGTTTGTACCAGTTTTCAGGGGTAGGGATTGTGATTCGTGATCTGCCCGTGCCCATTCCTGTTGAGGCAGGTGACACACAAACTTCCTGCTGCCTCCTCATTTCCATGAATTCTACGTGCTGCCCAGGGTGACACGCACTGCTGCCTGTCTGCAGGCTTAACAGGCACCTCACTGTGTGTGAGACTGGCACGTGCTTCAGCCAGGATTCAGCTCTTAAAGGTAGTCTGTCCCTCTTAAAGGGAAGCTTTACTGAATCACAGGAGGCTGCTGCTGCTGACTGTGAATGCTGCAATTGGAGACAAGGTAAATGGAATACTAGGATAGAGAGAGGTCTCTGCTGTTCACGGATGTGGTGTTGGAGGCCTGAGTCATGGAGGTTGACCAGAGGAGAGTGGCCATGTTTCTGTGGGGTGGGGCGGAGACCCTTAAGGAACGTCTTCCGAAGGGAATGGGAGCAGGTGGTCAGGGAGGTCAAATGCAAGAATCTGGCCCCGAGGACCTGGCAGCAGAGCCAGAAGAAGTTTCATGAGCTCACACGGGTGGCCAATGTCAGTGAATTCATCACCACATGGCATCTCCTACCCCCAACATCACCAACCTCTCACACAGCTCAATGTACCACAGCCCCATCACTTAGTTTCAAAGACGTATAGCAAAGCTGCTGGAATGGCTGGTTGGTGTCAGATCAGATCCCTCTGCACACTACCAGCACATATTTGGTGAACAGGGACTAGAGCCCTGTTTAGCATGCAGCACTGAAAGTGACCGGCAGCTCAGCCCATTCCATTTTATGGATCCACACTTCCATGGCATTGGGCCCAGTGACACTGCAGAGCTGAGAATACCTGCCATAGACAGAAACAGAAGGAAAGAAGCCTTCTTTTAAATGGGAATTGAAGAAAAGACTTGAAGGCTGGAATATGGGAATGGACAGGGCAATGGGACTAATTGAGGGTGAGATTCAAACACAAGAATGAGAATATTAAATTTAAGGTGCTGCCGGTCCCGGAGCTAATGTAGATCAGTGAGCACAGGGGTGATGGGTGATCAGGATTTGGGGTGACGGGTGATCAGGATTTGGTGCGAATTAGTTTACAGGCAGCAGAGTTCTGGATGGGCTGTGGTTTATGGAGGTTTATAACTGGGAGGGTGACCAGGATAGAATTGGAATAGTCAAGTGTGGATTTAACAGATTTAAAGATTGGTGAAGACAAATGTAGTTCCCTTACCGTCAGAAACATGGGAATTAATTATGGGGAACAAAGAAATGGCTGACCAACTAAATGCATACTTTGGTTCTGTCTTCACAAATAAGCACACAAATATCATAACAGAAATGTTGGGGAACACGGGGTTTAGTGAGAGAGAGGAACTTAAGGAAATCTGTATTAGTAGAGAAATGGTGTTGGGGAAATTGATGGTATTGAAGGCCGATAAATTCCCTGGGCCTGATAATCTACATCCCAGAGTACTGAAGGAAGCGGTCCCAGAAATAATGGATGTATTGGTGGTCATCTTACAAGATTCTATAGATTCTGGAACATTTCCTACAGATTGGAGGGTAATCCCAGGGAGGTTGTTGAGGAAGCAGGGAATTATAGACCAGTCAGCCTGACGTCGGTGGTGGGGAAAGTTCTAGAGTCCATTATCAAAGATTTTATAGCAGACCACTTGTAGAAAAGTGGTAGAATCGGACAGGGTCAGCATGGATTTACGAAAGGGAAATCATGCTTGACAAATCTACAAGAATTCTTCGAGGATGTAACTAGTAGAGTTGATGAGGGACAGCCAGTGGATGTGGTTTATTTGGACTTTCAGAAGGCTTTCGACAAAGTCCCACATAACAGATTAGCCTGTAAAATTAAAGCGCATGAGATTGGTGCTCGTGTATTGTGATATATAGAAAATTGGTTGGCAGACAGGAAACCCGAGAGGAGGAATAAATGGGTATTTTATTCCGAATGGCAGGCAGTCACTAGTTGGGTACCATAGGGATTGGTGATAGGACCCCAGCTATTCACAATATATCTTACTGATTTCGATGAGCGAACTAAATGTAATATCTCCAAATTTGCAGAAGACACAAAACAGGGTGGGAGGGTGAGTTGTGAGGAGGATGCAGAGAGGCTTCAGGGTGATTTGGACAAATTGAGTGAGTGGGCTAATGCATGGAAGATGCAGTACAATGTGGATAAATGTGAGGTTAATCACTTTGGTAGCAAATGCAGGAAGGCAGATTATTATCTGAATGGCTATAAACTGAGAGAGGGGAATATGCAAGGAGAGCTGGGTGTTCTCGTACACCAGTCACTGAAGGTAAGAATGCAGGTGCAAAGGACAGTAAAGAAGGTAAATGGTATGTTGGCCTTCACAGTGAGCTGATTCGAGTGCAGGAGCAGGGATGTCTTGTTGCAATTATACAGGGCCTTGGTGAGGCCACACCTGGAATATTGTGTGCAGTTTCGGTCTCCTTATTTAAGGAAGGATGTTATTGCTATAGGTTTATCAGACTGATTCCCTAGATGGCGGGACTGATGTATGAGGAGAGATTGAGTCGGTTAGGATTATGTTCGCTGGAATTCAGAAGAATGATGGGGGATCTCATAGGAACCTATAAAATTCTAACTGGACTTGACAAAGCAGATACAGGAAGGATGTCCCCGATGGTGGTGGAGTCCAGAACCAGTGGTCATAGTCTAATGATACAGGGTAAACCTTTCAGGACTGAGATGCGAAATCTCTACACCCAGAGAGTGATGAGTCAGTGGAATTCGCTGCCACAGGAAGCAGTTGAGGCCAAAACATTGCATGTTTTCAAGAAGGAGCTAGATGTAGCTCTCAGGATGAAAGAGATCAAAGGATATGGGGGGAAAGCGCAAACAGGTTGCTGAGTTGGACAATCAGCCATGATCATAATGAATGCCGGGGTACGCTCGAAGGGCCGAACGGCCTACTCCTGCTCCTATTTCATATGTTTCCATGTTAACAAGGGCACAGATGAGGGTTTATGTAGCAGATGAGCTGTGGCAGACGGATGATATTACAGAGCTGGTAATAGGCAGGGCAGGTGATGGAGAGAATAAGGGTTCAGAACTCAGCTCAGGGTTAAATAGAACGCAGAGGATGCAAACTGTCTGATTCATCCTCAGACATTAGCCAGTTAGGGGTACGTGGTTCATGGATATGGACAGAATTTCTGAAGGAGACCGATTGCACGAGCTCCACTCTTCCCAAAATTAAAATTGTAAGAACATTATTTCAGTGAAACGCGGTTTACAGATCACATCGCGGGAAATAGGGACTTAGCAGGGGAAGCAGCAGCAGAAAACACGGTCGAGTAAATTACACGAACTCTAATACAAGTAGCAATGGTTTATTGAGCTCATAGCTGGAGATAGAGTTTTGCCAGGGATAACAAAAGTAACAAGGAGGGCAGAGTAAATGACAAGAGCAGTAATGTTGCTAAACTTGGTTTATAACATACATAGCTATATAGAGAGACTTACCAGGGACACTGATAATAGCAAGGATGGGATAGTAAATGTGTTGCATAATCTTCAATGTGAGATAGATCCGATACTCTAATGGGAACCGATCATAATTGGCAGAAAGACGGTCAAACTCCCAAATGAAACTCCTGCCCATTGTTGTAACATTCCAGTCTATTGTTTTCAGATTCTGAACCATTGTTGTAACATTCCAATCTATTGTTCTCAGTGTCTGACACATTGTTGTAACATTCCAATCTATTGTCCTCATATTCTGACCCATTGTTGTAACATTCCAGTCAATTGTTCTCAGATTCTGATCCATTGTTGGAACATTTCAATCTATTGCTCTCAGATTCTGATCTATCCTCTCCCTCTCTCTGGAGCTGCTGATCCCTGTTAGTGCCAGGTCTGATGCTCCCGCTAACACTTTGTGATAACGCATTGAAAGCAGTCCATTATTAATAGCAGCGGGAAACCCTCCATTGACACAATTAGAGTCCATGGAGAATGACATTAATTACAGTCACTGAACAAACAGGTTCAGTTAACCCCTTTCAATCCAACTCTTTTTGTCCCACAATAAAATAGAACATTTACCCAGTAGGGATGGGATGTATAAGGATAGCTGAGGGAAGGAATGGTGGAAATAGTAGAGGCACTTGACAGAATCTTTCATTTCTCCTTGGATATGGGAGTGGTGACAGAGGACTGGAGGGTTGTAAATGTTACACCCTGGTTACAAATGGAGAGATGGAGCAAACCCTGTACTGTCCAGTCCATCTGACGTCAGTGGTGGGGAAATTTCACAACCCAGGACAGAAATATTCGTTAGTTGGAAAAACATAGCATAATTAATTTCAAGCAGCACGGATATGCTAATGACAAATCATGTCTGGAAAACTTCAACAAGAACTTATCCCAAGGTACTTCACAGCAGCATTATGAAAAAAAGTATAACACTGAACCACAAATGTAGATATTAGGTTAGGAGACCAAAAGCTTGGTCAAAGCGGTAAGATTTAAAGGAGTGTCTTGAAGTATAAAAGTGAGGTGGAGAGGTAGAGCTGTGTAGGGAGGATATTCCCGAGCTCGGGACCGAGGCAACTGAAGGTGCAGACAGCTATGGGGGAGTAATTAAAATCAGGAATGCACAAGAGGCCAGAATTAGTGGAGTAGAGATATCTCAGAGGGTTGTCGGGCAGGAAGAGATTACAGAGATAGTGAGGGATGAGACCATGGACGGATTTGAAAATATGATTGAGAATTTTAAAATAAAGGCATTGTTTGACAGTGAGCTGATGTAGGTCAGTGATCGGGGAATGGGACTTGTTGTGAGTTAAGACATAGGCAGCAGAGTTTTAGATTACCTCAAGTTTACAGATAGTAAAATGTGGGAGAATGACTTGGAATAGTCTAGTCTACAGGTAATGAAAACATGAAGGAGAGCTTCAGCAGCAGATGAGTTGAGACAGGAGTGAAGTTGGGCGATCTTATTGAGGTGGGAATAGGTGGGCATAGTGATGGCACGAATATGAGGTTGGAAGCTCATTTTGTGGTCGAATGCCACAGAGTCACAGAATTGTTACAGCACAGAAGGTGGCCATTCTGTCCATCGAGTCTGCACTGGCTCTCCGAAAGAGCAATTGATCTAGAGCTACTCCCCTGCCTTCTCCCTGTAACTCTGTACAATCTTCCTTTTCAGATAACTATCCAATTTCCTCCTGAATGCCTCGATTGAATCTGCCTCCACCACACTCTCAGGCAGTGCATTCCAGACCTTAACACTCACTGTATGAAAATGTTTTCCTCATGTCACTTCTGCTGCTTTTACCAATTACTTTAATTCTTTGTCCTCTCGCTTTCGATCCGTTCAGAAATCGGAACAGTTTTTCCCTTTCCACTCTGTCCAGACACCTCATAATTTTGCAGACCTTTTTCAAATTTCCTCTCAGCCTTCTCCTCTGCAAGGAAAATGTTCCAACTTCTCCAGTCTATCTTCAATACTGATATTCGTCATCTCTGGAACCATTGTTGTGAATGTTTTTTCACACTCTCCAATGTTTCCATGTTATCTAATGTGCCCAGAACTAAACGTAACGCTGCAGCTGAGGCCGAACTAGTGTCTTATACAAGTTCAAAACAACCTCCTTGCTCTCGTATTCCATGCTACAGGATACTGTAGGCTTTACTAACTGCTCTCTGATCCTGTCATGCCACCTTCAATGACTGATGCACATATACATCCAGGTCCCTCGGCTCCAGAACCCCCTTTAGAATTCTAACCTTTATTCTATATTTTCTCTCCATGTCCTTTCTACGAAATGAATCACTTCACATTTCCCCACATTGAACTTCATCTGTCTGCCCATTCCACCAACTTGTCTGTGTCCTTTTGAAGTTTTACACTATCCTGCCAACAGTTCATAATGCTTCCAAGTTTTGTATCATCTACAAACTTTGAAATCGTGCCATGTACACCAAGGTCCAGGTCATTACTATATGTCAGGAAGAGAAAGGGTCCAAACACTGATCCCTGTGGACCTCCACTACAAATCTTAAGTAAAAAACGAAACGTGCTGGAAATACTCAGCAGGTCTGGCACCATCTGAGTAGACAGAGAAGCAGAGTTAATGTTCCAGGTCTCTGACCCTTCATCAGAGCTGGAAAAGGTTAGAAATGTAATTGGTTTTAAGCAAATAAAGCAGGGATGGGGCAAAATTGATAAGAAGGGGTGTTGATAGAACAGAGGGTCAGAGAGATTCACTGACCAGGAGGTCGTGGGGCAAAGGCAAAGAGAGTGTCTTCATGGTGTGGTGAAAGACAAAGCATTAGTGCACAGCAGGTGTTAAATGATAGAATAATGAACAGCCCGAGCTAAAAGCACCAATATAAAAATCCCAGTTTAAGTCTGGCACATGGTAACAAACTGATAAAACAAATAATAAAAATGGACCAGTCATGCTTTGAAATTATTGAACTCAATGTTCAGTCCTGAAGTCTGTAGAGTGCCTATTCGGACAATGAGGTGCTCTTCCTCGAGCTGGCGTTGATGTTCACTGGAACACCACAGCAGGTCAAACACAGATTGGGTGACTGCTTTGTGGAACACCTCCGCTCAGTCCAAAAGCATGACCCCGAGCTTCCACTCGCTTGTCATTTCAACACACTCTATCCCCCACCCCCGCTCTCATGACTACATTTCTGTTCTTGTGTTTACACCCTCCACTCCCGCTTCACTTGCTTAAAACCTATTACATTTCTAACCTAATCCAGTTCTGATGAAAGGTCACAAGCCTGGAACATTAACTCTGTTTCTCTCTCCACAGACGCTGCTGAGTATTTCCAGCACTTTCTGTTTTTATTTCAGATTTCCAGCATATGCAGTATTTTGTTTTGATTCCACTACAAACTTTTCTCCAACCCGAAAAGCATCCATTAATCACTACTCTCTGTTTCCTGTCACTCAACCAGTTTAGTTTCATGTTGCTACTGTCCTTTATTATTCGATGAGCTATAAGTTTGCTCACAAGTCTGTTGTGTGCCACTTTATCAAATGCTTTTTGGAATTCCATTTAAACCATACCAACAGCATTGTCCTCATCAAGCTTCCTTTTTACCTCTTCAAAAAACTCCAGCCAGGTTGTTAAACACCATTTTCCCTTAACAAATCCGTGCTGATTTTCCTTAATTAACCCACATTTGTCCATATGCCTATTAATGTAGTCCCAAATATTACACCAATGTTGCAAACAGACTGTCTGAATCTGAGACTGTTACCAGGGAGAGGGATGGAATCAATAACAAGGGAACAGATTTGGACTGGGCAGGGAAAACAATGGCCTCAATCTTCACAATATTTAATTGGAGGAAATCTCTGCTCATCCAGTGCTGGATATCGGATAAGCAGTTGGATAATTTAACAGCAGTAGAGGAGAGGAGAGAGGTGGTGGTGAGGTAAACATGATGGAGTTATTTGATAAAACAATGGAGAGGGTTGATGAGGGTGGTGTGATTTAAGTTATATTTATAGACTTTCAAAAGGTGTTTGATCAAGTTACATTCAATAGACTGATTCGGAAAACTGAACACTATGCAGTGATTGATAAAACAATGGAGACGGTTGCTGAGGGAAGGAATGGTGGAAATAGCAGAGGCACTGGTCAGAGTCTTCCAATCCTCCTTAGATATGGGAGTCATGACAGAGGACTGGAGGGCTGTAAATGTTACTCCCTGTTACAAAAGGAGTGATTATATAAATCCTGTAATTACTGACCAGTCAGTCTAATGTCAGTGGTTGGAAATTACTAGAGGCCAGAACCCAGCACAAAAATATATCTTTCTTGGAAAAACATGGGATAATAAATAACAAACAGCACGGATAGGTTAATGGAAAATCATCTCTGATAATCCTGATCAAGTTCGTTGATGACATAACTGTGAGTGTTGATGAGGATAACATGTTTTGTGTTATGTGCACAGAATTTCAAAAGACCGGTGATCAAATGACATTTCATAGACTTGTTATGAAAAATGGAACATATGGACTAATGTGACAGTGACAGTGTGGATATGATACTGACTCATGGACAGAAAGCAGAGAGAAGTGGTGAACAGACATTGTTCAGACTGGGGGAGGGGGAGTATGCAGTGCTGTTTCTCAGGAGTCTGTATTAGGACCAGTCCCGTTCCTGGCATATAGATAGATATATAACTGACACAAACGTATGCGTAAAAAAAACATAATTTCAGCTCTTGCAGATGACATGAAACGCATAACTAAAGGTGGGAAAATGCAGACCAGAGAATTATCCAACTTCACAGACGTTTTTCTTTAAAATTTATTTATTCTGGACACTAATCCATCACAAATATATTCCTCACTCTAATTTATTTGTGTGTGATTCTCGTGTGAGTGTGTGCGTGAATGTGTTGCGTATAGTTTTATTATTTTATTTAGATACAGCTTAGATTGTTAAGTATAATAAACTCACCTCTTGTTTAAACTCAAGAAAACCTGTCCTATTGGCTCTTTCACGATCACAATAAAGATAAAAGGTAAAACACTCACTGAGGTGGTCAGCACGTCCACTGCTAAAAAGGAATAAACTCTGTTGTGGTGAAATAAGATATAAGACAAGAGGGGAGCCTGGGACCCCTCCTCACCTGGCTGTCACAGAAATCTGGAGGTTCTAGTGATCGTAAACCAACAACAAATGAGAAATTGGAAGTAGGGAAAAATAATTGATCCTGAGAAAAAACTTTTTTTTTAGAATTAGAATTCGAACATTACAGTGCAGTACAGGCCCTTCGGCCCTCGATGTTGCGCCGACCTGTGAAATCATCTGACCTACACTATTCCATTTTCATCCATATGTCTATCCAATGACCATTTAAATGCAGTTGAAGTTGGCGAGTCTACTACTGTTGCAGGCAGGGCGTTCCACGCCCCTACTACTCTCTGAGTAAAGAAACTACCTCTAACATCTGTCCTGTATCTATCACCCCTCAACTTAAAGCTATGTCCCCTCGTGTTTGCCATCACCATCCGAGGAAAAAGACTCTCACTATCCACCCTATCTAACCCTCTGATTATCTTATATGTCTCTATTAAGTCACCTCTCCTCCTCCTTCTCTCCAACGAAAACAACCTCAAGTCCCTCAGCCTTTCCTCGTAAGACCTTCCCTCCATACCAGGCAACATCCTAGTAAATCTACTCTGCACCCTTTCCATAGCTTCCACGTCATTCCTATAATGCGGTGACCAGAACTGCACGCAATACTCCAGGTGCGGTCTCACCAGAATTTTGTACAGCTGCAGCATGACCTCGTGGCTCCGAAACTCGATCCCCCTACTAATAAAAGCTAACACACCATATGCCTTCTTAACAGCCCTATTAACCTGGGTAGCAACTTTCAGGGATTTATGTACCTGGACACCAAGATCTCTCTGCTCATCTACACTACCAAGAATCTTCCCATTAGCCCAGTACTCTGCATTCCTGTTACTCCTTCCAAAGTGAATCACCTCACACTTTTCCGCATTAAACTCAATTTGCCATCTCTCAGCCCAGCTCTGCAGCCTATCTATCTCCCTCTGTACCCTACAACATCCTTCGGCACTATCCACAACTCCACCGACCTTCGTGTCATCCGCAAATTTACTAACCCACCCTTCTACACCCTCTTCCAGGTCCTTTATAATAATGACAAACAGCAGTGGCCCCAAAACAGATCCTTGCGGTACACCACTAGTAACTAAACTCCAGGATGAACATTTTCCATCAACCACCACCCTCTGTCTTCTTTAGGCTAGCCAATGTCTGATCCAAAGCTCTAAATCACCTTCAACCCCATACTTCCGTATTTTCTGCAATAGCCTACCGTGGGGAACCTTATCAAGCGCCTTACTGAAATCCATATACACCACATCCACTGCTTTACTCTCATCCACCTGTTTGGTCACCTTCTCGAAAAACTCAATAAGGTTTGTGAGGCACGACCTACCCTTCACAAAACCGTGCTGACTATCGCTAATGAACTTATTCTTTTCAAGATGATTATAAATCCTGTCTCTTATAACCTTTTCCAACATTTTACCCACAACCGAAGTAAGGCTCACAGGTCTATAATTACCAGGGCTGTCTCTACTCCCCTTCTTGAACAAGGGGACAACATTTGCTATCCTCCAGTCTTCCGGCACTATTCCTGTCGACAATGACGACGTAAAGATCAAGGACAAAGGCTCTGCAATCTCCTCCCTGGCTTCCCAGAGAATTCAAGGATAAGTCCCATCTGGCCCAGGGGATTTACCTATTTTCACACTTTCCAAAATTGCTAACAGATCCTCCTTGTGAACCTCAATCCCATTTAGCCTAGTAGTCTGAATCTCAGTATTCTCCACGACAACATTTTCTTTCTTTACTGTAAATACTGCCGAAAAATATTCATTTAACACTTCCCCTATCTCCTTTGATTCAACACACAACTTCCCACTACTATCCTTGATTGGCCCTAATCTAACTCCAGTCATTCTTTTATTCCTGATATACCTATAGAAAGCCTTAGGGTTTTCCTTCATCCTATCCGCCAATGACTTCTCGTGTCCTCTCCTTGCTCTTCTTCGCTCTCCCTTTAGATCCTTCCTGGCTAGCTTGTAACTCTCAAGCGCCCTAACTGAGCCTTCACGTCTCATCCATACATAAGCCTTCTTCTTCCTTTTGACAAGCGCTTCAACTTCTTTAGTAAACCACGGCCCCCTCGCTCGACAACTTCCTCCCTGCCTGACAGGTACAGACTTATCAAGGACACGCAGTAGCTGCTCCTTGAATAAGCGCCGCATTTCGATTGTGCCCATCCCCTGCAGTTTCCTTCCCCATCCTACGCATCCTAAATCTTGCCTAATCGCATCATAATTTCCTTTCCCGCAGCTATAATTCCTGCCCTGCGGTATATACCTGTCCCTGCCCATCGCTAAGGTAAACCTAACCGAATTGTGATCACTATCACTAAAGTGCTCACCTACATCTAAATCTAACACCTGGCCAGGTTCATTACCCAGTACCAAATCATATGTGGCATCGCCCCTGGTTGGCCTGTCTACATACTGTGTCAGAAAACCCTCCTGCACACACTGGACAAAAACAGACCCATCTAAAGTACTCGAACTATAGTATTTCCAGTCAATATTTGGAAAGTTAAAGTCCCCCATAACCACTACCCTGTTACTCTCGCTCCTGTCGAGAATCATCTTCGCTATCCTTTCCTCTACATCTCTGGAACTATTCGGAGGTCTATAGAAAACTCCCAACAGGGTGACTTCTCCTCTCCTGTTTCTAACCTCGGCCCATACTACCTCAGTGGACGAGTCCTCAAACGTCCTTTCTGCCGCTGTAATACTCTCCTTGATTAACAATGCCACACCCCCTCCTCTTTTACCATCTTCTCTGTTCGTACTGAAACATCTAAATCCCGGAACCTGCAACATCCATTCCTGCCCCTGCTCTACCCATGTCTCCGGAATGGTAACTACATCGAGATCCCAGGTACCAAGCCATGCTGCAAGCTCACCCACCTTATTCCGGATACTCCTGGCGTTGAAGTAGACTAAACTGAAAATGTCAATGCAGGCTTTATTGTTGTTTTCACTGCTGGAACACTGAAATGCCCACGTTCGAAGACAGAGCATACGAACATATGAACATATGAATTAGGAGCAGGTGTAGGCAACTCGGTCCCTCAAGACTGCTCTGCCATTCTGTAAGATCATAACCAATCTGATTGAAACCTCAACTCCACATTACCACCTACCCTCGATAATCTTCCACCCCCTTGCTTATCAAGAATCTATCTATCTCTGCCTTACACACACTTAAAGAGTCTCTTCCACTGCCTTTTGAGGAAGAGAATTCCAAAGGCTCACAACCCTCAGAGAAAAAAAAATCTCCTCATCTCTGTTTTAAATGGGCGACCCCTCATTTTTAAATAGTGACCCCTAATTCTAGATACACCCAGATACACACATCTTTCCACATGCACCCTGTCAAGACCGCTCATGATCTTAGATGTTCAAATCAAGTCGCCACTTACCCTTCTAAATTCCAGTGGATATAAGCCGAGCCTTTCCAATATTCCCTCATAAGACAGCCCACTCATTCCAGGTATTAGTCTGGTAAACCTTTTCTGAATTGCTTCCAATGCTTTTACATCCTTCCTTAAATAAGGAGACCAGTAATGTACACAGTACTCCAGATGTGGTCTCACCTATGCCCCCTATAGCTGAAGCATAACATCCCTACTTTTGTATTCAATTACCCTTACGATAAACGATAACATTCTATTAGCTTTCCTAATTACTTTCTGAACATGCATACTAACCTTTTGTGATTCATGCACACGGACACCCAGATCCCTCTGCATCTCAGAGCTCTGCAATCTCTCACCATTAGATAATATGCTTCTTTTTCGTATAATTCCTGCCAAAATGGACAATTTCCCAATTTCCCGCATTATACTCCATCTCCCAGGTCTTTACGCACTCAATTAACCTATCTACATTCATTTACAGCCTCCTTATGTCCCCGTCACATGTTACTTTCTTACTCATATTTGTCTCATCAGCAAATTTAGCAACCATGCCTTCGGTCTCTTCATCCAAGTCATTTATATAAATTGTAAAAAGTTGAGGTCCCAGTACTGATCCCTGTGGCACACCACTCGTTACATCTTGCCAGCCAGAAAGTGACCCATTTATGCCTACTGCCTGTTTTCTGTTAGCTAACCAATCTTCTATCCATGCCAACATGTTACCCCCTTCATCATGAGCTTTTATTTTCACAAAACCTTTGATGTGGCACCTTATCTATTGCATCCTGGAAATCGATGTACAGTACATCCACCCGTTCCCCTTTCTCCACAGCACATGTTACCTCTTCAAAGAACTCCAACAAATTGATTAAACATGATTTCCTTTTCATAAAACCATTTTGATTCTGCCTGATTACGTTGAATTGTTCTAAGTGCCAGCCACACTGTCTTTAATAATAGCTTCTAACATTTTACCTCAGACAGATGTGATGCTAACTTGCCTGTAGTTTCCTGTTTCCCTCCCTTTCTTCCTAAAGGAGTTACATTCCCAAGAAAGGAGTTGCATACAGAGTTAAGTAACTCGGTACAGGTCAAAACGCCTGTCTGTTGAAAAGTTGAGTAATGTAGCTGGACAGTTAGGGATTACTCTCTGTCCAAAAGGTAGGAAACCCGAAATCCTAAGACTTTTGGCCAAACATATTTCACTTGAAGCTGAAGACTCAAACAGGGTTAGAATCACTAACAGATAGAATAATGTTAGCTAAGGTAGAACTAGAACAGAATAGACTAGAATTAGAATTCCAGAGAGAGCGAGAAGGAGCAGAGTGAGTGTCACGAAAGGGAAAACGTCAGAGTGTTCCAGAAGGAGAAGGAGGAAAGGGAGTTAAGGCGGCTCAAACAACTGGAGGAAGACCGATACACCCAGTGAAGGCACAGCTATTGAGGGAGCTACCCCTAGCTCAGGAAAATGTACTGAGCTCTTAAAGTTCTCCCAGTTCATGACAAAGTTCAATGAGGAGGATGTGGCAGAATCTTTCGTCACTTTTGAAAAGCTTGTAAAGCAACCGAAATGGCCAGCAGAGAGCTGGACACTGTTTTTACAAAACAAAGTAACAGGAAAATCCCATGAGATTTATTCACTATTGCCAGATGAAAGTTCATCAGATTATGAGATGACTAAAATTGCTATCCTGGGTGTACATGAGATAGTACCGGAAGTGTACCGTCAAACATTCCAAACCCTCAGAAAGCAGCCTGACTAAACTGACCTCGAGTTTGAAAGTGTTAAGCAGCTTCCGAACATAGGGGCAAAGGAGCAGGAGTAGGCCATTCAGCCCATCGAGGCTGCTCCACCATTCAATATGACCATGGCTGAACATCCATATCAATGCCTTTTTCACACATAATCTCCATATCCCCTTTTTTGTCATTTGCAGTTAGAAATCTGTCAATCTATACTTTAAATATACTCAACGACTGAGATTCCACATCCGCCTGGGATGCAGAATTCCAAAGATTCAGAAACCTCTGAGTCAAACTTTTCTCCTCATCTCTGTCCTAAATGGCTTCCCCCTTATTTTGAAATTGTATCCATTAGTTCTGGACTCCGCAACCAGGGGAATTTTCGCACATGCATCTACGATGTCTATCCCTTTAATTATTTCGTACATTTCAATGAGATCACGACACATTCTTTGAAACTCTCTAGAATACCGGCCCAGTTTCTCCAATCTCCCTTCATAGAACAGTCCCGCCATCCCGGGAACAAGTCTGGTGAACCTTCATTGCACTCCCTCTATGGCAATAATATCCTTCCTAAGGTAAGGGGACCCAAACTGCACACAATATTCCAGGTGTGGTCTAAGCAAGGTTCTATACACATGAAGTAAGACTTCACAACTCCTGTACTCAAATCATCTTGTGATAAAGGCTAACAGAACATTAGCCTTCCTAATTGCTTGCTGCACCTGCATGTTAGTTTTCAGTGATTTACTGACACCCGGGTCCGTTTGTACATCTACACTTTCTAATTTTTCACTATTTAAGAAATACTCTGCACATCTGTTCCTCTTACCAAAGTGGATAACCTCATATTTGCCCATATTACATTCCATTTGCCATGTTCTTGCCCAGTCACTATGTCTGTCCAAATCCCCTTGAAGACACATTGCATCTACCTCACAACATGCATTCCCACCTAGTTTTGTGTCATCTGCGAACTTGGAAATACTACATTTGGTCCCCACATCCAAATCATTGACATATATTGTTAACAGCTGGGGCCCAAGTACTGATCCTTGCGGTACCCAACCAGTCACAGCCTGCCAAAGTGAGAATGACCCGTTTCTTCCTACTCTCTGTCTTCTGCCTGTTAACCAATCTTTAATCCATGCCAGTATTTACCTCCTATCCCATGTACTTTAATGTTGCTAACCAACCTCCTGTGGGGGACTTTATCAAAAACCTTCTGAAAATCCAAGTATAACACGTCCACCAACTCCCCTTTCTCAATTCGGTTAGTAACAGCCTCAATAAAACTCCAACAGGTTCGTCAATGATGATTTCTCATTCATAAATCCATGTTTACGATGCCCAAGCAGATTATTATCCAACTGTCCATTTATCACATCCTCTGGAATAGAGTCCCAGCATTTTCCCAACAACTGGTGGCAATCGGGATGGTGGATGTATTGGTTGGCATCTTTCAATCTTCTATAGATTCTGGAAGAGATCCTGAAGACTGGAATGTAGCAAATCTAACCCCACTATTTAAGAAGGGTGGGAGAGGGAGAATGAGAACTACACACCTGTTAGTTTAACATCAGTAATAGGAAAAATCTGAGAATCTATTGTAAAGCATGTGATAACTGGAACTTAGAACATAATGATAAAATTGGCAGAGTCAAAGGGGATTTATGAAAGCGGTATCATGTGTAACAAATCTGTTGAAGTTTTTTGAGGATATTACTTACAGCATTACTAAAGGAGAACCAGTGGGTGTGGTGCATTTGGATTTACAGAAGGCTTTTGATAAGATCCCATGCAGGAGGTTAGTAAACAAAATTACAGCACATGTGATTGGGGTAATATGCTGGCATGGATTGATTGGTTAACATGCAGAAAAGAGAGAATGGGAATAAACGGGTCATTCTTAGGATGGCAGACTGTTCCGAGTGGGGGTACCACAAGGATCAGTACTAGGGCCACAGCTGTTCATAATCTATATAGATGATTTGGATGTGGGGACCAAATGTAATATTTACAAATTTGCTGATGATACAAAACTAGGTGGGAAAGTTAGTTGTGAGGAGGATGCAAGGAGGCTTCAAGCGGATTTGGCTGGCGAAGAGAATGGGCAAGAATATGGCAGCTGGAATATAATATGAATAAGTATCAAGTGATCCACTACAGTAAAACAAAAACAGAAAGACAGTATATTTTTGACTGGTGAGAGGTTGGGAAGTGTTGATTTCCAAAGGGACGTGGGTCCCCTTGTTCATGAGTCACTAAAGGCCAGTGTGCAGGTGCACCAATCAGTTTGGAAGGCAAATGGTATGTTGGCTTCCATCTCAAGGGTTTTTGAGTACAGGAGTAAAGATGTCTGGCTGCAATTGTATACACATTTGGTGAGACTGCACCCGGAGTATTGTGTACAGTCTTGGTCTCCTTGTCTCAAGAAGGATATATTTGCCATGCAGGTAGTGAAACTGAGGTTCAGCAGGCAATCCCTAGGATGGCAGGATTGTCGGATGAGAAGAGATTGAGAAAACTGGGCCTGTATTCTCCCGGCTTTCAAAAAATGAGAAGTGATCTCATGCAAATTTTTTACAGGGGGTGACGGGGTGGATGCAGATCCACCCCTGGGTGGTGAGTCTTGAACCAGGGGACATAATCTCAGAGTAAGGGGTAAGCAATTTAAGACTGAGATGAAGAAGAATTTCTTCACTCAGAGGGTGGTAAATCTTTGGAATTCACCAACACAGAGGCTGTGGAAGATCAACACTGAGCATGTTCAAGACTGAAATCAATGGATTTCAGGAGACAAATGGCTTCAAGGGATAGCATGGGAAAGTGACATTGTGGTAGATGATCAGACATGATCTAATTGAATGACGGAGCAGGGTCGATGGGCTGAATGGTCTACTCCTGCTCTTATGTTCCTACAAATACGTGCTTGCCATCCATCATTAACTCAAACCCCTCCAAGTTTCTGTTGATTTCTTCTCTAATTATTATTTGTAAAACATGACCCACCACTGATGTTAAACTAACTGGTCTGTATTTGCTAGGACTGTGCTCACAACATCATTAAAATTATGCAGATTTAAGGTAATGGGCAAAGAATCAGAGGCAAAATGAAGAGAATTTTCTTGCACAGTGTGTTGTCAAATTTAGAGCCCCCGGTTATCTGGAAACATACAGGGTAAGATAAATCAGAATAAACGATGCTTATGACAGTCACAAACAAACACTACTTTAGAAAGCCGAGAGGAGTAAAGAATGTGCAGGGGTGAAGTAAAAAAGGTAATTAGAAAAGCAAAGAGAGGACGTCAAAAATATTCGCAGGTAGAATCAAGGAAAACCCAAAGATGGTTTATCAGTACATTAGGAATAAAAGGATAACTAAGGAAAGGAGAGGGCATATCAGAGATGTACAAGGTAGTTTATGCGTGGATGCAGAAGATGTGGGCAGGGTCCTTACTGAGTCTCTGTCTTCACAAAGGAGAGAGATGATGCAGACATTATAGCTAAAGAGGAGGTCTGTGAAATATTAGATATGATAAGAACAATGAGAGAGGAAGTACTAGAGGTTCTGACATCCTTGAAAGTGGATAAATCGCCAGGACCAGATAAATTGTATCCCAGGCTATTAAAGGAAGCCAGGGAGGAAATAGCAGATGCTCCGAGGATCATCTTCAGATTCTCACTAGATACAGGAGAGGTACCAGACCATTGGAGGTCTGTGAACGTAATACCAATGTTTAAAAATGGTGCCAAGGATAAGCCAAATAATTATAGGCGTTTCAGTCTGAGCTCAAGGCCAGCTACCCGACCAAAACCGGACAAGACCCGACGACATATGTCGGGTTCGGGACGGATCGGATCGCTCTTCCGGATCCGGCTTTCAGACTCGGGTTGGGTCGGACACACACAGTACTTCATTTGGATCGGCTGTGAGAAAAAGGGAAGTAGAGTAAGTAAGCATCAACATTTTAAAAGCCTGCCTGAGCTGGGAGTCTGGGACGTCAAGGAGGGAAACGTGCATCTGGACTCAACAGACTCTGAGTCTGCGCAGTGAGAAAGTAAGTGTTTCTATGATGTCACCGCGCTCATGCAGCAGCTTCCTTCCATTCCATCCAAAAATGCTAAGTACAGTGAGTGCAATATGTTCGGGTCAGGCTCGGGCCGGCTGGGACTCGGGTCCGATGTTGTTCTGTCGGGTTCGGTCGGGTTTTATTTCCAGACCCGAGCAGGCCTTTAGTCGGATATCGGTGGGCAAATTATTAGAATCAATTCTCAGAGCTACAATAAACTGTCACTTAGAAAGGCAAAGATTAATCTGAGATAGTCAGCATGGATTTGTTAATGGAAGGTCTTACCTTACTCACATAATTAAGTTTTGTGAAGAAGTAGCAAGAAGGATTGATAAAGGTAGTGCAGTGGATGTGGTCGACATGGATTTTAGTAAAGTCCCACGTGGCAGACTGTTCAGAAAAGTGAAAGCTTACGAGATACAGGGGAATGTGTCAAGTTGGATCCAAAATTGGATCAATGTCAGGAAACAAAAGGTAATAGTCGACAGATGTTATTTGCGAATGGAAAGCGGTCTCCAGTGGCGTTCCACAGGTCTCAGTGTTGGGTCCATTGCAATTTGTGATGTATATCAATGATTTAGACTTAAATCCGGGAGGTATGATTGGAAAATTTGCTGATGACACAAAAATTGGTTTTGTAGTTAATAGTGAAGAAGATAGCTGCAGACTCCAAAATGATATCAATGGTTTAAATGGTTTGGTTGAGTGGATGGAAAAGTGGCAAATGGAAGTCAATCTGGGGAACTGTGATGTAATGCATTTGGGAAGGGCAAATAAAGCGAGGGAATACACAACAGACAGGAGGATAGTGAAAGGGGTAGAAGAAGTTAGAGACCTTGGAATTTATGTCCACAGGTCCTGGAAGGTGGCAGGACAGGTAGACAGAGAGGTGAAGAAGGCATATGGAATGCTTTCTTTTACTGGCCGATATATAGAATACAAAAGTAGGGATGTAATGCTGGAATTGTATAAAACACTGGTTAGGCCACAGCTGGAGTATTGTGTACTGTTCTGGTCACCACATTACAGGAAGGACATAATTGCTTTGGAGAGAGTACAGAGAATATTTTCAAGAATGTTGCCAGTGATGGAAAATTGCATCCATGATGAAAGATTGGATAGGCTAAGATTGTTTTCTTTAGAACAGAGGAGACTGAGGGGTGACTTAATTAAGGTGTACAAAATTATGAGGGGCCCAGGTAGAGTAGCAAGGAAGGACATGTTTCCCCTAGCAGAGAGGTCAATTACCAGTGGGCACAGTTTCAAAGTGATTGGTAGACGGATCAGAGGGGACATGAGGGAAAACCTTTTCACCCAGAGGGTGGTGGGTGTCTGAAATTCAATGCCAGGAACGGTGATGGAGCCAGAAGCCATCAATTATTTTAAAAGGTACCTGGACCTACACCTGAGGTGCTGTAACTGGCAAGGCCATGGACCAGCGGCTGGAAGATGGGATTAGATTGGGCGACTAGTTTTTTTCAGCCAGCAGAGACACGATGGGCTGAATAACCTTATTCTGTGCTGTAACCTTTCCACGGATATTTGGGCCTATCGTTCTATGGTTGTGATCTGGATTTGACTGCCTGAAATCATGGTCGAAGCAGATTCAATGATATCTTTCAAAAGGGAATTTAACAAAAACATGACAAGGAAAAAAAACAATAGGAGTCTGGGGAAAGAGGAGGGAGTGGAACTAATTAGATATCTCTTTCAAAGAGACAGCACTGACACAACGGACCGAATAGCCTCCTTCTGTGCTGCATCAATCTCTGATTATTTGAACAAGAGACAAAGAGAGAGAGGGAGAAAGGGTGAAAGAGGGGAAGGAAAATAGAGACAGAGTGGAAGAGACGTTTGGACCAGTTTTCAGGGGTAGGGATTGTGATTCGTGATCTGCCCGTGCCCGTTCCTGTTGAGGCAGGTGACACACAAGCTTCCTGCTGTCTCCTCATTTTCATGAATTCTACGTGCTGCCCAGGGTGACCCGCACTGCTGTCTATCTGCAAGCTTAACAGGGACCTAACTGTGTGTGAGTCTGGCACGTGCTTCAGCCAGGATTCAGCTCTTAAAGCTAGTCTGTCCCTCTTAAAGGGAAGCTGTACTGAATCACAGAAGGCTGCTGCTGCTGACTGTGAATGCTGCAATTGGAGACGAGGTAAATGGAATACAAGGACAGAAAGAGGGCTCTGCTGCTCACAGCTGTGGTGCTGGAGGCCTTAGTCATGGAGGGTGACCGTAGGAGAGAGGCCCTGTTTCTGTGGGGTGGGGCGGAGACCCTTAAGGAACGTCTTCCGAAGGGAATGGGAGCAGGTGGCCAGGGAGGTCAATGCAAGAGGTCTGGCCCCGAGGACCTGGCAGCAGAGCCAGAAGAAGTTTAATGAGCTCACACTGTTGGTCAATGTCAGTGAAGTCGTCTCCACATGGCATCTCATACACTCAACGCCACCAACCTCTCACACTGCTCAATGTATCCCCCCCCTCCCGCCCCCCCCCCCCCCCCCCCGCATCACTTCATATCAAAGACGTATAGCAAAGCTGCTGGAATGGCTGATTGGTGTCAGATCAGATCCCTCTGCACACTACCAGCACATACTTGGTGAACAGGGCCAAGAGTCCTGTCCAGGCCTGGAGCACAGGAAGTGGCCGGCAGCTCAGCTCATACCATTTCATGGATCCAAACGTCCATGGCATTGGGCCCAGTGACACTGCAGAGCTGAGAATACCTGCCATAGACAGAAACAGAGGGAAAGAAGCCTTCTTTTCAATGGGAATTGAAGAAAAGACTTGAAGGCAGCAATATGGGAATGGACAGGGCAATGGGACTAATTGAGGGTGAGGTTCAAACACATGAATGAAAATATTTAATTTAAGGTGCTGCCGGTCCCGGAGCCAAAGTAGATCAGTGAGCACAGGGGTGATGGGTGATCAGGATTTGATGTGAATTAGTTTACAGGCAGCAGGTTCTAGATGGGCTGTGCTTTATCAAGGTTTATAACTGGGAGGGTGACCAGGATATAATTGGAATAGTCAAGAGTGGATTTAATAGATTTAAAGATTGGTCAAGACAACTGTAGGTCCCTTACCATCAGAAACAGGGGAATTAATTATGGGGAACAAAGAAATGGCTGACCAACTAAATGCATACTTTGGTTCTGTCTTCACAAATAAGCACACAAATACCATATCAGAAATGTTGGGGAACACGGGGTTTAGTGAGAGAGAGGAACTTAAGGAAATCAGTATTAGTAGAGAAATGGTGTTGGGGAAATTGATGGTATTGAAGGCCGATAAATTCCCAGGGCCTGATAATCTACATCCCAGAGTACTGAAGGAAGCGGTCCCAGAAATAATGGATGTATTGGTGGTCATCTTCCAAGATTCTATAGATTCTGGAACATTTCCTACAGATTGGAGGGTAGCTAAAGTAACCCCAGGGAGGTTGAGAGAAAGCAGGGAATTATAGACCAGTCAGCCTGACGTCGGTAGCGGGGAAAGTTCTAGAGTCCATTATCAACGATTTTATAGCAGAGCACTTGTAGAAAAGTGGTAGAATCGGACAGGGTCAGCATGGATTTACGAAACGGAAATCATGCTTGGCAAATCTACAAGAATTCTTCGAGGATTTAACCCGTAGAGTTGATGAGGGGGAGACAGTGGATGTGGTTTATTTGGACTTTCAGAAGGCTTTCGTCAAAGTCCCACATAACAGATTAGCCTGTAAAATTAAAGCGCATGAGATTGGTGCGAGTGTATTGTGATAGATAGAAAATTGGTTGGCAGACAGGAAACCCGAGAGGAGGAATTAATGGGTCTTTTTTTCCCGAATGGCAGGCAGTGACGAGTTGGGTACCACAGGGATCGGTGCTAGGACCCCAGTTATTCACAATATATATTACTGATTTCGATGAGGGAAATAAGTGTAATATCTCCAAATTTGCAGAAGACACAAAACTGAGTGGGATGGTAAGTTGTGAGGAGGATGAAGAGAGGCTTCAGGACGATTTGGACAATTTGAGTGAGTGGGCTAATGCATGGCAGATGCAGTACAATGTGGATAAATGTGAGGTTATCCACTTTGGTAGCAAAAACAGGAAGGCAGATTATTATCTGAATGGCTATAAACTGAGAGAGGGGAATATGCAAGGAGAGCTGGGTGTACTTGTACACCAGTCACTGAAGGTAAGCATGCAGGTGCAAAGGACAGTAAAGAAGGCAAATGGTACGTTGGCCTTCACAGCGAGAGGATTCGAGTACAGGTGCAGGGATGCAATTATACAGGGCTTTGGTGAGGCCACACGTGGAATATTGTGTGCTGCTTTGGTCTCCTTATCTAAGGAAGGATGTTCTTGCTGTAGGCTTACCAGATTGATTCCCTGGATGGCGGGACTGACGTATGAGTAGAGATTGAGTCGGTTTGGATTATGTTCGCTGGAGTTCAGAAGAATGATGCGGGGATCTCATAGGAACCTATAAAATTCTAACTGGACTTGACAAAGCAGATACAGGAAGGATGTCCCCGATGGTGGGGGAGTCCAGAACCAGGGGTCATAGTCTAAGGATATGAAGTAAACCTTTCAGGACTGAGATGCGAAATTCCTACACCCAGAGAGTGATGAGCCTGTGGAATTCGCTACCACAGGAAGCAGTTGAGGACAAAATATTGCATGTTTTCAAGAAGCAGTTAGATATAGCTCTTAGGATGAAAGGGATCAAAGGATATGGGGGGAAAGTGGGAACAAGTCATTGAGTTGGATGATCAGCCATGATCATAATGAATGGCTGGGCAGGCTCGAAGGGCCGAATGGCTTATTCCTGCTCCTATTTTCTATGTGTGTTTCTATGTGTTTCCATCTGTGTTAACAAGGGCACAGATGAGGATTTATGTATCAGATGAGCTGAGGCAGACGGGTGATATTACAGAGCTGGTAGTCGGCAGGGTTGGTCCTGGAGAGATTAAGGGGTCAGAACTCAGCTCAGGGTTACATAGAACGCAGAGGATGCAAACTGTCTGTTTGAACCTCAGATATTAGCCAGTTAGGGGTACGTGTTCATGGATATGGACAGAATTTCCTATGGAGACTGATGGCACGAGCTCCACTCTTCCCAAAATTTAAATTGAAAGAACATTATTTCAGTGAAACAGTGAAACACTTAGCGGGAAATAGGGACTTAGCAGGGGCAGCAACAACAGAAAAGATGGTAGAGTAACTTACATGAACTCTAATACAAGTAGCAATGGTTTATAGATCTCATAGCCGGAGATAGAGTTTTGCCAGGGATAACAAATGCAGCAAGGAGGGCAGAGTAAATGACAAGAACATTAATGTTGCTAAACTTAGTTTATAACATTCATAGCTAGATGGAGAGACTTACCAGGGACACCGATAATAGCAAGGATAGGATAGTAAAAGTGTTGCATAAACTTCAATGCGAGAAAGATCCGATAGTCTAATGAGAACCGACCATAATTTGCAGAAAGAGAGTCAAACTCCCAGATGAAACTCCTGCCCATTGTTGTAACATTCCAGTCTATTGTTCTGAGATTCTGTACCATTGTTGTAACATTCCAGTCAATTGTTCTCAGATTCTGATCCATTGTTGTAACATTTCAATCTATTGTTCTCAGATTCTGATCTATCCTCTCCCTCTCTCAGGAGCTATTCATCCCTGTTAGTGCTGGGGCTGATGCTCCCGCTAACACTATGGAATAACACATTGAAAGCAGTCCCTTATTAATAGAAGAGGGAAACCCTCCAGTGACACAATTAGAGTCCATGGAGACTGACATTAATTACAGTCACTAAACAAACAGTTTCAGTTAACCCCTTTCAATCCAACACCTTTTGTACCAGAATAAAATAGAACATTTATCCAGTAGGGATGGGATGTATAAGGATTGCTGAAGGAAGGAATGGTGGAACTGGTAGAGGCACATGACAGAATCTTTCAATTCTCCTTGGATATGGGAATGGTGACAGAGGACTGGAGGATTGTAAATGTTACACCCTGATTACAAATGGAGAGATGGAGTAGACCCTGTAGTGTCCAGTCCATCTGACGTCAGTGGTGGGGAAATTTCACAACCCAGAACAGAAATATTCGTTGGTTGGAAAAGCACAGCATAATAAATTTCAAGCAGCACGGATATGCTAATGACAAATCATGTCTGGAAAACTTCAACAAGAACTGATCCAAAGGTACTTCACAGCAGCATTATGAAACAAAGTATAACACTGAACCACAAATGTAGATATTAGGTTAGGAGACCAAAAGCTTGGTCAAAGAGGCAACTTTTAAAGGAGTGTCTGAAAGGATAAAAGTGAGGTGGAGAGGTAGAGCTGTGTAGGGAGGATATTCCCGAGCTCTGGACCGAGGCAACTGAAGGTGCGGCCAGCGATGGTGGAGTAATTAAAATCAGGAATGCACAAGAGGCCAGAATTAGAGGAGCAGAGATATATCAGAGGGTTGTCGGGCAGGAGGAGATTACAGAGATAGTGAGGGATGAGGCAATGGAGGGATTTGAAAACGTGTTGAGAATTTTAATATCAAGACATTGTTTGACTGTGAGCTGATGTAGGTCAGTGATCGGGGAATGGGACTTGTTGTGAGTTAACACACAGGCAGCAGAGTTTTAGATGACCTCGAGTTTACAGATAGTAGAATGTGGGAAAATGAGTTTGAATTGTCTAGTCCACAGGTAATGAAAGCATGAAGGAGAGCTTCACCAGCAGATGAGTTGAGACAGGGGTGAAGTTGGGCGATGTTATTGAGGTGGAAATACGTCGTCATAGTGATGGCACGAATATAAGGTTGGAAGCTCATTTTGTGGTCGAATGCCACAGAGTCACAAAATTGTTACAGCACAGAAGGTGGCCATTCTGTCCATCGTGTCTGCACTGGCTCTCCAAAAGAGCAATTCATCTAGTGTCACTCCCCTGCCTTCTCCCTGTAACTCTGTACAATCTTCCTTTTCAGATAACTATCCAATTTCCTCCTGAATGCCTCGATTGAATCTGCCTACACCACACTCTCAGGCAGTGCATTCCAGACCTTAACACTCGCTGTATGAAAATGTTTTCCTCATGTCACTTCTGCTGCTTTTACCAATTACTTTAATTCTTTGTCCTCTCGTTTTCGATCCTTTCAGGTGTGGGAACAGTTTTTCCCTATCAACTGTGTCCAGACACCTCATAATTTTGCAGACGTTTATCAACTCTCCTCTCAGCCTTCTCTTCTCCAAGGAAAATGTTCCAACTTCTCCAGTCTATCTTCTTAACTGGTATTCTTCATCCCTGGAACCATTCTTGTGAATGTTTTTTCACACTCTCCAATGTCTTCACGTTATCTAATGTGCCCAGAACTATACGCAACGCTGCAGCCGAGGCCGAACTAGTGTCTTATACAAGTTCAAAACAACCTCCTCGCTCTTGTATTCCATGCAACAGGATACTGTAGGCTTTATGAAAAGCTCTCTCAACCTGTCCTGCCACCTGCAATGACCGATGCACATATACACCCAGGTCCCTCTGCTCCTGAACCCCTTTTAGAATTGTAACCTTTATTCTATATTTTCCCTCCATGTCCTTCCTACGAAATGAATCACTTCACATTTCTCCACATTGAACTTCATCTGCCACCAGTCTGCCCATTCCACCAATTTGTCTATGTCCTTTTTAAGTTTTATGGTATCCTCCTAACAGTTCACAATGTTTCCAAGTTTTGCATCATCTACAAACTTTGAAATTGTGCCCTGTACACCAAGGTCCAGGTCATTAATATATGTCAGGAAGAAAAAGGGTCCTAACACTGATCCCCGGGGAACTCCACCACAAATCTTAAATAAAAAAACTTAACGTGCTGGAAATACTCAACAGGTCTGGCACCATCTGAGTTGAGAGAGAGAAACAGAGTTAATGTTTCAGGTCTGTGATCTTTCATCAGAACTGGAAAAGGTTAGAAATATCAAGTTTGAAGCAGATAAAGCAGGGATGGGGCAAAATGGAGCAAAAGGGGTGTTGATAGAACAGAGGATCAGAGAGATTAACTGACCAGGAGGTCATGGGGCAAAGGCAAAGAAAGTGTGCTCATGGTGTGGTGAAAGACAAAGCATTAGTGCAGAGCAGGTGTTAAATGACAGAATAATGAACAGCCCGAGCTAAAAGCACCAACATAAAAATCCCAGTTTAAGTCTGGCACATGGTAAAAAAAAACTGATGAAACAAAATAATAATAAAAATGGACCAGTCATTCTCTGAAATTATTGAACTCAATGTTTACTCCAGAAGTCTGTAGAATGGACAATGAGGTGCTGTTCCTCGAGCTGGCATTGATGTTCACTGGAACACCACAGCACGTCAAACGCAGATTGGGTGACCGCTTTGTGGAACACCTCCGCTCAGTCCAAAAGCATGACCCCGAGCTTCCGCTCGCTTGTCATTTCAACACACTCCATCCCCCACCCCCGCTCTCATGACTACATTTCTGTTCTTGTGTTTACACCCTCCACTCCCGCTTCACTTGCTTAAAACCTATTACATTTCTAACCTAAGCCAGTTCTGATGGAAGCTCACAAGCCTGCAACATTAACTCTGTTTCTCTCTCCACAGACACTGCTGAGTATTTCCAGCACTTTCTGATTCTATTTCAGATTTCCAGCATCTGCAGTATTTTGTTTTGATTCAACTACAAACTTTTCTCCAGCCCGAAAAGCATCCATTAATCACTAATCTCTTTTTCCTGTCACTCAACCAGTTTAGTTTCATGTTGTTACTGTCCTTTTTATTTGATTAGCTGTACCTTTGCTCACAAGTCTGTTGTGTGACACTTTATCAAATGCTTTTTGGAATTCCATTTACACCACATCACAGCATTGCCCTCATCAGGCTTCCTTTTTACCTCTTCAAAAAACGCCAGTAAGTTTGTTAAACACCATTTTCCCTTAACAAATCCATGCTGATTTTCCTTTATTAACCCACATTTGTCCATGTGCCTATTAATGTTGTCCCGAATATGACACCAAGGTTGTAAACAGACTGTCTGAATCTCAGACGGTTAGCAGGGAGAGGGATGGAATCAATAGCAAGGGAACAGAGTTGGAGTAGGCAGTGAAAACAATGGCTTCAATCTTCCCAATATTTAATTGGAGGATATTTATGCTCATCCTGTACTGGATATCAGATAAGCAGTTTGATAATTTAACAACAGTGGAGGAGAGGAGAGAGGTGGTGGTGAGTTAAGCTTGATGGAGTTCTTTGATGAAACAATGGAGAGGGTTGATGAGGGTGGTGTGATTTAAGTTATATTTATAGACTTTCAAAATGTGTTTGATAAAGTGTCATTCAATAGACAGATTAGGAAAACTGAACTTTATGCAGTTCTTTGATAAAACAATGGAGACGGTTGCTGAGGGAAGGAATGGTGGAAATAGCAGAGGCACTGGTCAGAATCTTCCAATCCTCCTTGGATATGGGAGTCACGACAGAGGACTGGAGGGCTGTAAATGTTACTCCCTGTTACAAAAGGAGAGATTAGATAAATCCTGTCAGTCAGTCTAATGTCGGTGGTTGGAAATTACAAGAGGCCAGAACCCAGCTCAAAAATATATCTTTCTTGTGAAAATATGGGATTATAAATGACAAACAGCACGGATAGGTTAATGGAAAATCATGTCTGATAATCTTAATCAAGTTCGTTGATGACATAACTGTGACTGTTGATGAGGACAACATGTTTTGTGTTATGTGTACAGACTTTCAAAAGGCCGGTGATTAAATGCCATTACATAGACTTGTTATGAAAAATGGAACATATGGACTAATGTGACAGTGACAGTGTAGATATGATACTGACTCAGGGACAGAAAGCAGAGAGAAGTGGTGAACAGACATTGTTCAGACTGGGGGAGGGGGAGTATGCAGTGCTGTTTCGCAGGTTTTGGTATTAGAACCAGTGCTGTTCCTGGCATATAGATAGATATATAAATGACACAAACGTATACGTAAAAAAAAACATAATTTCAACTCTTGCAGATGACATAACTAAAGGTGGGAAAATGCAGACCAGAGATTTATCCAACTTCACAGACGTTTTTCTTTAAAATTTATTCATTCTGGACACTAATCCATCACAAATTTATTTCTCACTCTAATTTATCTGTGTGTGATTCTCGAGTGAGTGTGTGCGTGAATGTGTAGCGAATATTCTTATTATTTTATTTAGATACAGCTTAGATTGTTAAGTATAATAAACTCACCTCTTGTTTAAGCTCAGGAAAACCTCTCCTATTGGCTCTTTCACGATCACATCAAAGATAAAAGGTAAAACACTCACTGAGGTGGTCAGCACGTCCACTGCTAAAAAGGAATAAACTCTGTTGTGGTGAAATAAGATATAAGACAAGAGGGGAGCCTGGGACCCCTCCTCACCTGGCTGTCACAGAAATCTGGAGGTTCGAGTGATCGTAAACCAACAACAAATGAGAAATTGGAAGTCGGGAAAACAATTGATCCTGAGAAAAAACTAAAAATTTCAATGAAGGTTTTATTGTGGCTTTCAATGCTGGAACACTGAAATGCCCATGTTCGAAGACAGAGCATACGAACATATGAACATATGAATTAGGAGCAGATGGAGGCCACTCGGCCCCTCAAGGCTGCTCTGACATTCAGTAAGATCATGACCAATCTGATTGAAACCTCAACTCCACATTACCACCTACCCTCGATAATCTTTCACCCCCTTGCTTGTCAAGAATCTATCTATCTCTGCCTTACACGCACTTAAAGAGTCTCTTCCACTGCCTTTTGAGGAAGAGAATTCCCAAGGCTCACAACCCTCAGAGAAAAAAAATTCTCCTCATCTCTGTTTTAAATGGGCGACCCCTCATTTTTAAATAGTGACCCCTAATTCTAGATACACCAAGATACACACATCTTTCCACATGCACCCTGTCAAGACCGCTCATGATCTTCGATGTTCAAATCAAGTCGCCACTTACCCTTCTAAATTCCAGTGGATATAAGCCGAGCCTGTCCAATATTCCCTCATACGATAGCCCACCCATTCCAGGTATTAGTCTGGTAAACCTTTTCTGAATTGCTTCCAATGCATTTACATCCTTCCTTAAATAAGGAGACCAGTAATGTGCACAGGACTCCAGATGTGGTCTCACCAATGCCCTCCATAGCTGAAGCATAGCATCCCTACTTTTGTATTCAACTACCCTTACGATAAACGATAACATTCTATTAGCTTTCCTAATTACTTTCTGAACATGCATACTAACCTTTTGTGATTCATGCACACGGACACCCAAATCCCTCTACATCTCAGAGTTCTGCAATCTCTCACCATTAGATAATATGCTTCTTTTTTTATAATTCCTGCCAAAATGGACAATTTCCCATTTTCCCATATTATACTCCATTTCCCAGGTCTTCACGCACACACTTAACCTATCTACATTCATTTACAGCCTACTTATGTCCCCTTGCCATGTTACGTTCTTACTCATCTTTGTGTCATCAGCAAATTTAGCAACCATGCCTTCGGTCTCTTCATCCAAGTCATTTATATAAATTGTAAAAGGTTGAGGTCTCAGCACTGATCCCTGTGGCACACCACTCGTTCCATCTTGCCAACCAGAAAATGACCCGTTTATGCCTACTGCCTGTTTTCTGTTAGCTAACCAATCTTCTATCCATGCCAACATGTTACCCCCTTCAACATGAGCTTTTATTTTCACAAAACCTTTGATGTGGCACCTTATCAATTGCCTCCTGGAAATCTATGTACAGTACATCCACCGGTTCCCCTTTCTCCACAGCACATGGTACCTCTTCGAAAAACTCCAACAAATTGATTAAACATGATTTCCTTTTCATCAAACCATTTTGATTCTGCCTGATTACGTTGAATTTTTCTAAGTGCCGGCTACACTGTCTTTAATAATAGCTTCTAACATTTTACCTCAGACAGATGTGATGCTAACTTGCCTGTAGTTTCCTGTTTTCTGTTTCCCTCCCTTTCTTACTAAAGGAGTTACATTCCCAAGAAAGGAGTTGCATACAGAGTGAAGTAACTTGGTACAGGTCAAAACGCCTGTCTGTTGAAAAGTTAAGTAATGTAGCTGGACAGTTAGGGATTACTATCCGTCCAAAAGGTAGGAAACCCGAAATCCTAAGACTTTTGGCCAACCATATTTCACTTGAAGCTGAAGACTCAAACAGGGTTAGAATCACTAACAGATAAAGCAATGTTAGCTAAGGTAGAACTAGAACAGAATAGACTGGAATTAGAATTCCAGAGAGAGCGAGAAGGAGCAGAGTGAGTGTCACGAAAGGGAAAAAGTCAGAGTGTTCCAGAATGAGAAGGAGGAAAGGGAGTTAAGGCAGCTCAAACAACTAGAGGAAGACCCATACACCCACTGAAGGCACAGCTAGTGTGGGAGCTGCCCCTAGCTCAGGACCATGTACTGAGCTCTTAATGTTCTCCCAGTTCATGACAAAGTTCAATGAGGAGGATGTGGCAGAATTTTTCGTCAATTGTGAAAAGCTTGTAATGCAACTGAAATGGCCGTCAGAGAGCTGGACACTGTTTTTACAAAACAAAGTAACAGGAAAATCCCATGAGATTTATTCACTGTTGCCAGATGAAAGTTCATCAGATTATGAGATGACTAAAATTGCTATCCTGGGTGTACATGAAATAGTACTGGAAGTGTACCGTCAAACATTCCAAACCCTCAGAAAGCAGCCTGACTAAACTGACCTCGAGTTTGAAAGTGTTAAGCAGCTTCCGAACATATGGACATTGGAGCAGGAGTAGGCCATTCAGCCCATCGAGGCTGCTCCACTATTCAATATGACCATGGCTGATCATCCACTTCAATGCCTTTTCCACAAATAATCTCCATATCCCATTTTTGTCATCTGCAGTTAGAAATCTGTCAATCTATACTTTAAATATACTCAACGACTGAGATTCCACATCCGCCTGGGATGCAGAATTCCAAAGATTCAGAAACTTCTGAGTCAAAGTTTACTCCTCGTCTCTGTCCTAAATTGCTTCCCCCTTATTTCGAAATTGTATCCATTAGTTCCAGATTCCGCAACCAGGGGAATTTTCGTACATACGTCTACGCTGTCTATCCCTTTAATTATTTCATACGTTTCAATGAGATCCCGACACATTCTTTGAAACTCTCTAGAATACCGGCCCAGTTTCTCCAATCTCTCTTCATAGAACAGTCCCGCCATCCCGGGAACAAGTCTGGTGAACCTTCATTGCACTGCCTCTATGGCAATAATATCCTTCCTAAAGTAAAGTGACCCAAAATGCACATAATATTCCAGGTGTGGTCTAAGCAAGGTTCTATACAAATGCTGCAAGACTTCAGTACTCCTGTACTCAAATCATCTCCTGATAATGGCGAACAGACTATTCGCCTTCCTAATTGCTTGCTGCACCTGCATCTTTTTCAGTGATTTACTGACACCCGGGTCCGTTTGTACATCTACACTTCCTAATTTTTCATAATTTAAGAAATACTCTGCACATCTGTTCCTCTTACCAATGTGGATAACTCATATTTGCCCATATTACATTCCATTTGCCATGTTCTTACTCAGTCACTATGTCTGTCCAAATCCCCTTGAAGACGCATTGCATCTACCTCACAACATGCATTCCCACCTAGTTTTGTGTCATCTGCGAACTTGGAAATACTACATTTGGTCCCCACATCCAAATCATTGACATATATTGTTCAGAGCTGGGGCCCAAGTACTGATCCTTGCGGTCCCCAAATAGTCACAGCTGCCAAAGTGAGAACGACCCGTTTCTTCCTACTCTCTGTTTTCTGCCTGTTAACCAATCTTTAATCCATGCCAGTATATTACCTCCTATCCCATGTGCTTTAATGTTGCTAACCAACCTCCTGTGGGGTACTTTATCAAAAACCATCTGAAAATCCAAGGAGAACACATCCACCGACTCCCCTTTATCAATTCTGTTAGTAACATCCCCAATAAAACTCCAACAGGTTCGCCAAACATGATTTCTCATTCATAAATCCATGTTTGCGATGCCCAAACAGATTATTATCCAACTGTCCATTTATCACATCCTTTAGAATAAAATCCCAGCATTTTCCCAACGACTGATGTATGAGAGCAGGTCTATAATTCCCTGTTTTCTCTCTCCCTCCCTTCTTAAATAGTGGGGTGACATTTGCTACCTTCCAATCTGCAGGAACCGCTCCAGAATCTATAGAATTTTTGAAGATGATCACCAATGCAGCCACCATCTCCATAGCTATCTCTTCCCACACCCTGGAATGCAGAATATCAGATCCTGGCGCCTTATCAAACTTCAGCCCCATTAATTTCTCCAATACAACATTCTTACTAATATTAATTTCCTTCACTTCCTCAATCTCCCTAATCCCTTGGATCTCTAATTCTGGAAATTTCCTTGTATCTTCCTCAATGAGGGCAGACACAAAGTAATCATTTAGCTTCACTGCCATTTCTCTATTCACCATTGTACATTCCCCTGACACTGCCTGTATTGGACCCACATTTGTCTTCGCCAAATGTTTCATTTTTAGGTAGCTAAAGAATATTTAAAGTCAGTTTTTGTGTTTACTTTTGACCAGTGGATAGAAACACTCAAATTACAGCCCACATATCGAAACCTCAGAGTGGTGATCCATCTCAAGGAGTTCACAAACTCGCTCCCCCTCCCATTAAAACCCACAAAGAGGAACAAAGGGTTCAAAGAGCTAGACAAGTTGCAATTCTGGTGATGAATTTTCCCTTGCACACAAGGCCGTAGCCCCAATGGGAAACACTTCCCTGGTCACCACAAAGACTCGAAAATAAAAGGTCTGGGGGGTTATAGAAACCCGAACAGCCAAGGGCAAGGAGGAAAAGCTGGACACACGGGGGCCCATCCTCAGGTCAAATAGGATGGTACTGAGAGCAGGAGAAACGGCCAAAGACCTGTGTGTTTCCAGTGCAATAAGGTAGGTCGCCATCGAGCTGAATGATGCAAGTGACGGGGAAAACCTGGAGGATTAATCAGGGTCCACCAGATCATAGCAGGAAAAAGGGCCCTGATGGAAATCACAACAGATCAGGCTGTGCCTCCAACTGCGGCAGTCAGACCCAGTAAGTCAGACCCAGACCCAGTCAGACCTACCACAGAGAGGGGGCGGGGGGGGGGGGAAATAAACAAAATCCTTGAGAGCTACCAGGAATTTGTATCCGAAGGAAAGGTGAAACCACACCCCTTGAGTGAGGGAATTAAACCAATAGTCATACTCATGGATGCAGGGGCCTGCCAATCCCTTCTGCTGGGACAAAGAAAGTGCAGTGAATGCTAGAGCGTTAGTGAATGGTGTCGGAAGACAGTATATGTCCATACCCTTATATCCGGTGTACTTGGAGTTTGACCCAGTTTCATGACTCTTTACCATGTGGATTGTCCCTAGTTTACTGATTGATGGGTCGAACTGCTCCTGGGTAATGATCTGACAGGGGAAAAGGTGGCAGCTTCCCCAGTAGTTCTAGAGAGACCAAAAGAGGTCCGGCAGACAGGGTAGTTACAGCAGAAATCCCTGATTGTGTGGTGACTCGGTCCATGGCCAAACAATCCCCTGAACTGACACTGCAGACGGATGACCCTGCTGTCTGGTTGTCTGAAACCTTCGTTGGGAAGTTAGAGGACCCAAAGGATGTGTGAAACAGTTCTTCCTTTTTTGTGGCTCCACATCCCGACCCAGTGTTAAAAAATAGCACAGACTTTCCAAACAAAAACTGAAGCAGAGGGAGTTGCAGACTGTTACTATTTAAAGAATGAGGAGCTAATGAGGAAGTGGAGACCTCCTCACAGAACAGCGGATGAAGAGTGGACAGTGGTTCTCCAGATAGTGGTGCCGCTGAAGTCCCTTAAAGAAATATTAACAATGGCCCACGAACTTCTAATGGATGGACATGTCAGTATATTAAAAATCGAAGACCGCAGAAGACAGCATTTTGACTGGCCACAATTCCACAAAGATGTGGTGGATTACTGTAAAATTGGTCTCACGTGCCAGGTTGTGGGAACCCTTCATCAGAATGCCGGAAGATTGTGTGGGACCCCTGCTGAAAATATAACGGGACGACCAGTATCTTCTCACCATTATGGATGTGGTGACCCGATTCCCAGAGGCCATTCGCCCGAAGAACTATCTCTGCCAAAGAAGTGGTGAAGGGGCTATCTCAATTCTTTACACTATATTGGCTTCCTGCTGAGATCCAGTCGGATCGGGGCACACATTTCATGTCCAGTATTTTTGAAAAGGTCATGCGTAATCTGGAGCACCGCAGCCTCACATTTCCAGCGACCCTGGTTCGATTCTGTGTACTGCCTGTGCGAAGTTTGCGAGTTCTCCCTGTGACCGCGTGAGTTTTCACCAGGTGCTCCGGTTTCCTCCCACAGCCAAAGACTTGCAGGTTGATAGGGCCCTAGTATAGGTTGGTGGTAGGGGAGTTGAGGGATGGTGGGGATGTGGTAGGAATATGGGATTAATGTAGGATTAGTATAAATGAGTGGTTGATGGTTGGCACAGACTCGGTGGGCTGAAGGGCCTATTTCAGTGCTGCATCTCTAAATAAATAAAATAAGTAATTAAATAAAGTCCTCATCCTACTATCCACAGTCACAATGGGCTTTGGAGCAGTACCACCAGACCCGAAAGACAATGATCAGTCCATACTGCAATGAGCAACCCCATGACTGGGACAAAGGGATGGGATTTCTCCTGCTGGTTACCGAGACTTATCTAAAGATTCCACTGGCTTTAGTCTCTTTGAATTAGTTTATGGACACGAGATGAGTGGTCCTCTTAAATTAATCAAGAAGACGTTTTTGGGACACAGGGATGAGTCTTCCATGTTAGACCACATTTCCGTGCTCTGGGAGCGACTCACGAGAGGCTGTGCAATGGCTCAGTAACAGCAAAAGATCTCACAGGCAGCTATGAAAAGGTAAGCAGACAGAAATGCCAAGGCTAGGACATGTCATCCCAGAAACCATGTATTGTTAATACTCCCAATGCATGGCGAACCCCTTAAAGTCCAGTTCAGTGGTCCATATCGAGTGGCAAAAGGAATCGTCAGATAAATTATTTAATTGACATCCCAGACCAAAGGAAAAAAAGTAAATGCTGTTGAGGGGACAGACAAGTACAGATCTGTCAGACAGTCAGGAAGGGAGGATTGAAAAGGACAGTGAGGACAGGTTAGAGGATGGCCAGGAGAATTCCCAACTGGAACCCCCCCACTCTACGATTTGCCAACCCTGAAATGTTAGATAAATTGGACCACACACTCTCCTCATTAAATGCAGGTCAAAGAGGCAACCTAAAAAGGCTGCTCACAGCATTTACAGAAACGTGCAAGGACAAGGAAAGGTCCCAAAAAGGCATGTCAATGGTGAGGGAGATGCCTCACCTAGTCGAAGTGCAGCTGGAGAGTGCAGTGAAAGCTGGACAGACACCTGTGCGCAGTAATGTCGCAAAAGACATAGGGTAGATAAAAGAAAGTTCCTTCCCATAGTTAAGTAAAAAGTGAAGGGAAAATACCCTCAAGTAAACAGCACTTGTGCACCTCACCAGAAAGCTAAAAGTAAGGTCAGTGTGGATCTACCCTCTGAAGAACCCAATGATCAGATCCCAAACACAAAGCTAATCAAACCCAACAATTTCAAAGCCGAACTCAGCTAGAACAAAGGCCCAGAGGAAATCTCGGACACCTCACAGGGGCAAAAAAAAACAATTTATTACACACTGTCGGTTTTGGGAGAAAGAGTATCAAGGTGCATAGTACCTGAGTAGTTAAAACTTCATTAGAGGAGAGAAAAGGAAAACAAGCAATTGGTGATGCATTGTCCAAGGTCGAAACCGACACATGACCATCCCAGACAAAATGCCAAAAATATTTAAATCAGTACAGCTGTAACAGACTATGTCAGCTGCAGTAATTCTAAGATTAATGTGTGAATTTGAGAAGTGATTATTGAGAATGCATGTGTATTTCTTCCGTTTTCTTCCCACAATTCTGCAATGAAATGTTCCTATTATCACATTTCTTTCCATGTGCTATGCCGGTGTCACGATAGCACAATATGCCAAATGAGGAATTTTAATTCATCGATTGGAAACTTACACTAAATTTTTGATAGAAAACATCCTACCGTTAACCTTGAAAAAGCTGGCAGCCAAGATGGCCACCGCAATTGGCATCTGGAACACCTTTTCACATTCCAAGGCCTACGACAGGAGCCACATGTCTGATGAGCCTGGACCTATATCATTGGCTTGCTCCAGTGATTGAATGACCTAAGATTACATTCATTAACACGGCATACAAGGCTACTCTGACACATTGAATTTCAAAGTGCAAACTCCTCCAAGTATATATACTGGCATCCTGAACCCTGGGGAGATAGAAGTTTCTAACTTTGAATCACATTAGAAGGGTCCAGAGAATGCACTGAGGCAGTCATGAGACCTTCTGCCCAACTCTGTGAAAGCTGGGAGTTTCCCCTGGACAAAAACAGACAAGCCAATGATTCAAACTGTGCAGAAGCAGAAGGGCTGTGACCACCGCCCCCCCCCCCTCCACCCCGTACTCCCCCCACCTCTCTCTCTCCGTCTCTCTCTCCTCCTAACATCACAAGTTTGAAAATCACATGTGACTGTGGGCCCCTCATGCCTACGGATTGCTACAGACAGAGTAACCAGGGGAAGAAAGCCACCTACAAGTCTGCCTCAAGGAAAACCCTGAGCAATGTGGACCAGCCACAAACTGCACTTCGACAAACAAAAGACGTCAAGAATGTAACTTCAGCTGGAAGACCACGGAATCGCCCAACATCACAGAATGAGTTTTTAAAAAAAAATTATTCTGGACTCAAATCCAACCACAAATTTACTTCTCACTCTGTAATCTATTTGTGTGTGTGTGTGTGATTCTCGTGTGAGTGTGTACGTAACTGTGTGTTGTGTTTTTTTTTAATGATTTTATTTAGATCGGGTTTATATTGTTAAGTATAATAAACTCACCTCTTTCATGTTTAAACTCAGGAGAACCTGTCCAATCAGTTCCTTCACCATCACACCAAAGGTAAAATGTAAAACACTCAATGAGACGTTACTATTGCACTGTTTATAAAGGACAAACACTATTGCAGTCAAATAAAGAAGACCCACTCTGACCCCTCCTCACCTGGCCATAACAATTGGCTGGGCTGGGGATGGAGCGAATATGGGGATGAACTCAGCTCAGCATTAAATAGATACCAGAGGTTGTAAACTTCCTGGTTCAGCCTCAGACAATGGCCAGCGAGGGGGATGCAGATCATGGACAGGGAATGGTGCTTGTGACAGAAACTGAAGACAATGGTTTCAGTCTTCTCACGATTTAAATGACAAGAACACTAAATCAGTGAAATATGGTTTATGAATCTAATAGTTGGATACAGAGACTTACCAGGGACACCAATAGTAGCGAGGATGGGATAGTAAATAAATTGAATCATCTTCAGAGCATAAGCGATCCGCAATTCTAATGTTATCCAATAATAATCCGCAGTAAGATAGTCAAACCAATAGGATAAACTCCTGTCACTTGTTGTAACATTCCAATCTATTGTTCTCAGATTCTGACCCATTGTTGTAATATTCCAATCCAGTGTTCTCCGATTCTGACCCATTGTTGTAACATTCCAATCTATTGTTCTCAGATTCTGACCCATTGTTGTAACATTCCAATCTATTGTTCTCCTATTCGGACCCATTGTTGTAACATTCCAATCTATTGTTCAGATTCTGATATCTCCTCACCATCTCTCTGCAGCCACGGATCCCTTTGAGTGCCGGAGCTGATGCTCCCGCTGACACTTTCAGAAAACACATTGAAAGGAGGCCTGTATTAATAGAAGAGGGAAACCCTCCAGTGACACCATTAGGGTCCATGGAGACCGGCATTAATTACAGTCACTGAACAAACTGGTTCAGGTAACCCCTTTCAATTCAACACTTTTTGTACTACAATAAAGTAGAACATTTAGCCAGTCTGGATGGGAATTATGAGAGTTACTGAGGGAAGAAATGGTGGAAATGACAGAGGCACTGGACAAAATCTTTCAGTCCTCCTTGGATATGGGAGTGATGCCAGAGGTCTGGAGGATTGTCAATGTTACACCCTGTTTAAAAAGGAGAGGTTGGGTAAACCTTGTAAGCATCAGTCTAATGTTGGTTGTTGGAAACTTCTAGAGGTCATAACCCAGCACAAAAATATATCTTGCTTGTAATACAACTTTTGATACATGACAAGCAGCACGGAAAGGTGAATGAAATATCATTCCTGATAATCTTCATCAAGTTCGTTGAGGACGTAACAGTGAGTGTTTCACGTAATATAATCATAGAAAGTTTAACATACTGAAAGAGGCCACTTGTGCCATTGTGTCTGCAGCGGCCGAAAAATGATCCACCAACTCTAATCCCACCTTCCAGCATTTGATCCACAGCCCTGCAGATAATGACAGTTGAGGTGAACATCCAGTTTCCTTTTCACTGAGTGGAGGGACTCTGCTTAAACTATCCTTTCAGGCAGTAAGTTCTGGACCCTCACTATAAACAGGGGATGCAATACTGAACCCTGTGGAACGCCACTGCAAACAGTCCTCCGGTTAGTAAAATGCCTGTCAACAACTACCCTTTAATAAAAACAAGAAATGCTGGAAATACTCAGCAGGTCTGGCAGCATCTGTGGAGAGAGTAGCAGAGTTAACGTGACAGGTCCGTGACCCTTCATCGCTGATCTGAAAACTTAACTCTGCTTCTCCCTCCACAGATGTTGCCAGACCTGCTGAGTATTTCCAGCATTTATTGTTCTTACTTCAGATTTCCAGCTTCCGCAGTATTTTGCTTTTATTATAACAATGACCCTTTGTTTCCTGCCACTGAGCCAATTTTGTATTTTTGGGTGGACAGGTTTCTCCTCAACTCCCAGTTAATCCTTCTACCAAGCACTTTAAGTCACTGCCCCCTAGTCACTGATCTCTCTGCTAAGGTGAATAGACTCTTCACCTCCACTCTATCCAAGCCCCTCAAAATTATGTCCATTTCAATCAGATCTGCCTTCAGCCTTCTCTGTTCCAAGTAGAACAACCCCAGCCTATCTAATCTTGCTTCGTAGCTGCATTTTTCCAGTCCTGGCAAACATCCTTGTAAATCTCCTCTGTACCCTCTCGAGTGCAATTACATCCTTTGTGTAATCAGGTGACCAGAACTGCAGAGTACTCAGGTTGTGACCTAACCAATGATTTATACAGTTCCAGCATAACCTCCCTGCTCTTGTATTCTATACCTCAGCTAATAAAGGAAAGGATTCCATATGCCTTCTTAACCACCTATCGACCTGACCTGCTACCTTCAGGACATCAGTGGACATTGACTTCAAGGTCCCTCACATCCTCTACGCTTCTCAGCATTTTCCTATTAATTGTCTATCCCTTTGCCTTGTTTGACCTCCTCAAATACATATTTCATACTTAACCGGTTGAATTCCATTTGACACTTTTCTGCCATCAATATCTTCCTGCAGCTTACAGCTATACTCCTCGCTATCTACCACATGGCAAATTTGTGTGCCATCTGCACACATCTTGATCATGCCCCTACATTTACGTTCCAATCGTTAATATATGCTCCAAAAAGCAGGTGATCCAGAAATGAGCCCTGTGGAAAGCCACTTGAAACAGACCTCAAGTCAGTAAAACACCCATCAAGGAGATCCTAGTATTCTCTGGGAAGATAGGGAGGAGATTGCAGAGCCTTTGTCCTTGATCTTTATGTCGTCATTGTCGACAGGAATAGTGCCAGAAGACTGGAGGATAGCAAATGTTGTCCCCTTGTTCAAGAAGGGGAGTAGAGACAGCCCTGGTAATTATAGACCTGTGAGCCTTACTTCGGTTGTGGGTAAAATGTTGGAAAAGGTTACAAGAGACAGGATTTATAATCATCTTGAAAAGAATAAGTTCATTAGCGATAGTCAGCACGGTTTTGTGAAGGGTAGGTCGTGCCTCACAAACCTCATTGAGTTTTTCGAGAAGGTGACCAAACAGGTGGATGAGGGTAAAGCAGTGGATGTGGTGTATATGGATTTCAGTAAGGCGTTTGATAAGGTTCCCCACGGTAGGCTATTGCACAAAATACGGAAGTATGGGGTTGAAGGTGATTTAGAGCTTTGGATCAGAAATTGGCTAGCTGAAAGAAGACAGAGGGTGGTGGTTGATGGCAAATGTTCATCCTGGAGTTTAGTTACTAGTGGTCTAGCGCAAGGATCTGTTTTGGGGCCACTGCTGTTTGTCATTTTTATAAATGTCCTGGAACAGGGTGTAGAAGGGTTAGTTAGTAAATTTGCGGATGACACTAAGGTCGGTGGAGTTGTGGATAGTGCCGAAGGATGTTGTAGGGTACAGAGGGACATAGATAGGCTGCAGAGCTTGGCTGAGAGATTGCAAATGGAGTTTAATGCGGAAAAGTGTGAGGTGATTCACTTCGGAAGGAGTAACAAGAATGCAGAGCACTGGGCTAATGGGAAGATTCTTGGTAGTGAAGATGCACAGAGAGAGCTTGGTGTCCAGGTACATAAATCCCTGAAGGTTGCTACCCAGGTTAATGGGGCTGTTAAGAAGGCATATGGTGTATTAGCTTTTATTAGTAGGGGGATCGAGTTTCGGAGTCACGAGGTCATGCTGCAGCTGTACAAAACTCTGGTGAGACCGCACCTGGAGTATTGCGTGCAGTTCTGGTCACCGCATTATCGGAAGTATGTGGAAGCTTTGGAAAGGGTGCAGAGGAGATTTACTAGGATGTTGCCTGGTATTGAGGGAAGGTCTTACGAGGAAAGGCCGAGGGACTTGAGGTTGTTTTCGTTGGAGAGAAGGAGGAGGAGAGGTGACTTAATAGAGACAAATAAGATAATCAGAGGTTTCGATCGGGTGGATAGTGAGAGTCTTTTTCCTCGGATGGTGATGGCAAACACGAGGGGACATAGCTTTTAGTTGAGGGGTGATAGATATAGGACAGATGTGAGAGGTAGTTTCTTTACTCAGAGTGTAGTAGGGGCGTGGAACGCCCTGCCTGCAACAGTAGTAGACTCGCCAACTTTAAGGGCATTTAAGTGGTCATTGGATAGATATATGGATGAAAATGGAATAATGTAGGTCAGATGGTTTCACAGGTCGGCGCAACATCGAGGGCCGAAGGGCCTGTCCTGCGCTGTAATGTTCTAAATTCTAAATCAACAATCACCCTTTGTTTCCTGTCACTGAGCCAATTTTGTAACCAGCTTGCTGCGTTTCCCTGGATTCCATGCGATTTAATTTTTTAACTAGTATGCCACATGGGACCTTGTCAAAAGCCTTGCAAAAATCCACGGAGACCATATCATCTGCACTACCCTCATCTATCATCCTTGCTACTTCGTCGACAAATTCAATCAAGTTGGTCAAACAATATCTTCCCTTATCAAATCCATGCTGACTGTCCTTGATTGACCTGAGCCTTTCTAAGTGACAGTTTATCCTGTCTCTGAGAATAGATTACAATCATTTTCCCACTACTGAGGTAACACTGACTGGCCTGCAATTGTTTGGTATATCTCTTGCTCCATTTTAAAGAGGTACAATGTGAACAGTACTCCAATCCTCTGGCACTACACCTGCATCCAGTGAGGATTGGAAAATGATGGTCAGAACCTCTGCTATTTCCTCTCTCACTTCATTTGACAGCCTAGGATACATTTCATCAGGCCCTGGTGATTTATCAACTTTCAAGGATGCTAATCCCATTAATACTTCCTCTCTCCTATGTATATCACATCCAATAATTCACACTCCTCTTCCTTAACCACAATACCTGCATCGCCCCCACCCCCACTTTTGTTAAGACAGATACAAAGTACTTATTAAGAACCTTGACAACATCTTGCGCTCCTACTCATGTATATCCTCTTCTGTATATAGATTTTCAGTAGGCCTGTGATCAAATGACATTTCATAGAGTTGTTATGACATGGATTAATGTGACAGTGATGGTGTGGATATGACACTGACTCAGGGACAGAAAGCAGAGAGAAGTGGTGAACAGTCATTGTTCAGACTGGAGGTGGAGGGGACTATACAGTACTGTTTCTCAGGGTTCGATTCACTCCGCATGATATCAAGAAACTACTGAATGCACTGGATACTGCAAAGGCTATGAGCCTTCACAATATTCCGGAATAGTACTGAATATCTGTGCTCCAGAACTTCCATTCCCCCATCAAGCTGTTCCAGTACAGCTACAACATTGGCCTCTATCCTGCAATGTGGAAAATTGCCCAGGTATGTCCTGTACACAAAAAGCAGGACAAGTCCAACCCGGCCAATTACCGCCCCATCAGCCTATTCTCAATCATCAGTAAAGTGATGGAAGGTGTCATCGACACTGCCATCAAGCGGCACTTGCTTAGCAATAACCTGCTCAGTGACGCTCAGTTTGCGTTCCGCCAGGGGCACATAGCTCCTGACCTCATTACTGCCTTGGTTCAAATATGGACAAAGGAGCTGAACTCAATAGGTGAGGCATGAGTGACTGCCCTGACATCAAGGCAGCATTTGACTGAGTATGGCATCAAGGAGCCCGAGCAAAAATGGAGTCAGTGGGAATCGGCGGGGAGGGGCGGGGGGGGCGGGGGGACTTTCTGCTGGTTAGAGTCATACCTAGCGCAAAGGAAGATGGTTGTGGTTGTTGCAGGTCAATCAGCTCAGCTCCAATACATCACCGCAAGAGTTCCTCAGGGTAGTGTCTTAGGCCTAACTATCGTCAGATGCTTCATCAGTTACATTCTTTCAATCATAAGGTCAGAAGTGGGGATGTTCGCTGATGATTGCACAATTTTCATGACCAATCGTGACTCCAAAGTACTGAAGCAGTCCGTGCAGAAATGCAGCAAGACTTGGACAATATCATGGCTTGGGCTGATAATTGACAAGTATCATTCGCACTGCACTAGTGCCAGGCAATGACCATCTCCAACAAGAGATAATCTAATCATCTCTGTTGACATTCAATGACATTACCATCGCTGAATCCCCCACTATCAACATCCCAGGGGCTACTATTGACCAGAAACTGAACAGGAATAGCCATATAAATACCATGGCTAAAAGAGCAGGTCATATGCGAGGAATCCTGAGGCGAGTAACTCACCTCCTGACTCCCCAAAGCCAGTCCACCATCTACAGGGCACAAGTCAGGAGTGTGATGGAATTCCGTCTGCTTGTCTGGATGGCTGCAGCTCCAACAACACTCAAGAAGCTCGGCATCATGATTGGCACCCCATCCACAACATTCACTCCCTCCACCACCGACGCACAGTGGCAGCAGTGTGTACCATCTGCAAGATGCACTGCAGCAACACACCAAGGCTCCTGAGACAGCACCTTCAAAACACACAACCTCTACCACATAGAAGGGCAAGGGCAGCAGATGTGTGGAAACACCACCACCTGCAAGTTCCCCTCCAAGCCACACACCATGCTGATTTGAAACTATCTTGCAGTTCCTTCACTGTCGCTGGGTCAAAATACTGGAACTTCCTTCCTAACAGCACTGTGGGTGTACCTACCCCACGTGGATTGCAGTGGTTCAAGAAGGCAGCTCACCACCACCTTCTCAAGGGTAATTAGGGATGGGCAATAAATGCTGGCCTGGCCAGTGATGTCCACATCCCATGAATGAATAAAAAAAATGATGCCAGAGAACTGGAGGGCTGTAAATGTTACACCCTGTTTAAAAAAGGGGAGGTTAGATAAATCCTGTAACTCTCAGTCAAATGTTGATTCTTGGAAAATTCTGGAGGCCGTAACCCAGCACAAAAATATTTCTTACTTGTAAAATCATATCTTAATAAATGACAAGCAGCAGGGATAGCTTCATGAAAAATCATTTCTGATAGTCTTGATAGTTTGTTGACATATTGTGAGTGTTAACGAGGATAGCGTGATTCGTGTTATAGAATCATAGAATCGTTGAAAATTTAAGGCACAGAAAGAGGCCACTTGGCCCATCGTGTCTGTGCCTGCCGAAAAATTATCCACCTATTCTTATCCCACCTTCCATCATGTAATCCATAACCCTGCAGATTATGACACTTGTGGTGCACATTCAGACTCTTTTTGAATCAGTAGAGGGTTTCTGCCTCAACCATCCTTTCAGGACGTGAGTTCCAGACCCTCACTAAAAGCAAGGGACCCAGTACCAAGCCCTGTGGAAAACCACGGGAAAGTCCTCCAGTGAATATCCGTCAACAATTACCCTTTGTTTCCTGTCACTGAGACAATTTTGTATTTCTGGGTGAACATGTTTTTCCTCAACTCCCTTCTGAAAGTTCTACCAATCACTTTAAATCTATGTCCCCTAGTCACTGACCTTTCTGCGAAGGTGAATAGAGCCTTCACCTCCACTCTATCCAGGCTCCACAAAATGTTGTTCATTTCAATCAGATCTCCCCTCAGCCTTTTCTGTTCCATGGAGAACAACCCCAGCCTATCCAATCTTTCCTCATAGCTGCATTTTTCCAGTCCAAGCAACATCCTCATAAATCTCCTGTGTACCCTCTCTCGTGCAATTACTTCCTTTCTGTAATGTGGTTACCAGAACTGCACAAAGTATTCAAGATGTGGCCTAACCAATGTTTTATACAGTTCCAGCAAAGCCTCCCAGCTCTTACATTCTATACCTCAGCTAAAAAGGGAAATGATTCCATATGCATTCTTACCTGCCTTATTGACCTATCCTGCTATCTTCAGGGATATGTGGGCATTCACTCCAAAGTTCCTTACTTGCTCTACACTTCTCAGTATTGTCCTAGTAATCGTATATTCCTTTGCTTGTTTGAGCTCCTCACACTTATCCGGGTCGAATCCCATTTTGCTGCCCATCTGACCAGACCGTCAATATCTTCCTGCAGCCTTCTCGCTGTCGACAACATGGCCAATCTTTGTGTCGTCTGCAAAAGTCTTGATCATACCCCCTACATTTACGTCTAAATCTTTAATATAGACAACAGAAAGCAGGGGACCCATTACTCAGCCCTGTGGAATGACACTGGAAACAGTCCTCCAGTCGCAAAAATACCTGTCAATAATTACCTTTTATTTCCTGCCACTGAGCCAATTTTGTATCCGCCTTGCTGCATTTCTCTGGATGCCATTGGATTTTATTTTTTGAACCAGTTTCTCATGTGGGACATTGTCAGAAGCCTTGCTAAAATCCATGTAGACCACATCAACTGCACTACCCTCATCTATATTCCCTGTAACATCTTCAAAAAATTCGATCAATTTGGTCAAACAAGAGCGTCCCTTAACAATTCCATGCTGACTATCTTTGATAAACCTGTGCCTCTCTAAGTGACAGTTTATCCCGTCTCTCAGAATAGATTCCAATAATTTGCCCACTACTGAGGTTAGACTGACTGGCCTGTAATTATTCAGACTATCCTTCGCTCCCTTTTTAAACAGAGGTACAATGTTAGCAATTCTCCAATACTCCAGCACCAAAACTGTATCTAGTGAGGATTGGAAAATGATGGTGGGCAGACCCTCTGCTATTTCTTCTCTTGCTTCTTCGAACAGCCTGGGGTACATTTCATCCGGCTGTGGTTATTTTTCAACTTTCAAGGATGCTAATCCCATTAATACTTCCTCTCTCCCTATGTTTATCACACGCAATAATTCACACTCCTCCTCCTAACGACAATATCTAAATCCCCCCTCTTTTCTGAAGACATACGCAAAGTGATCAATAAAGAACCATACCAATATCTTCCACCCTTATACAAAGGTTACCTTTCTGATCTATTATGGGTCCTACTCTCCCCTTAGTTAACCTCTTACTCGTAATGTATTGAGAAAACATCTTTGGGTTCACCTTGATTTTTCTTGCCAATATTATTTCATTCCCTCTCTTTCCTTTCCTAATTTCCTTTTTGATTTGACCCCTCCACTTTCTAAACTCCTCACAACTTTCTGTAGTATTGAGTTCTCAGTGTCGGATATATGCTTCCCTTTTCTGTCTTATCCTACCCTGTCGGCACCTTGACATCCATGGGACTCGAGATTTGGCCGACTCACCCTTTTTCTTTGTGGGAACATGCTTATCCTGAACCTCTTGAATCTCCCCTTTGAATGCCTCCCACTGCTCTGAGACTGAATTACCTTCAAGCAGCTGTTTCCAGTCCACTTTCGCTCCACAGTTTAGTAATATCAGCCTTGACCCATTGAGAACTCTAACTGCTGATATATCTCTTGTCCTGGTCCATAATTATGTTAAAACTAACTGAATTATGATCATTCCCACCAAAATGCTCTCCCACTACTACTCCTTCCACCTGCACATCTTCATTTCCTAAAACAATGTCTAAAACGGCACCCTCTCTTGTTGGACTTGTTACATCCTTGTCAAAAACGTTCTCCTGAATGCACCCCAAGATTTCTGCTCCCTCAATTCTTTTCATACTAAAATTATCCCAGTTAATATTGGGGTAATTAAAATCCCCTACTATTACTGCCCTATTGTTCTTGCACTTCTCAGAGAGGTGCCTACATATCTGCTCTTCTATCTCCCCCTGACTATTTGGCTGTCGAGATAACACTCCCAGCAGTGTGATTGTCCCTTTTTGGTTCCTCAGCTCAATCCATATGGTCTCACTTGATGAACCTTCCAACATATCATCCCTCCTCACAGCTGCAATAGATACCTTGACCAAAATTGTCACTCCCCCTCCTTTCTTATCACCTTCCCTATCGCGTCTGAAAACCCGGTAACCAGGAACGTTGAGCTGCCATTCCTGTCCCTCCTTAAGCCATGTTTCTGCAATAGCTATGATATCATACTACCACGTGTCTATCTGTGCCCTCAGCTCATCTGCTTTATTTGCTATCCCCCTTGCATTGAAATAGATACCCTTGAGCACCGCTAAGCTCTTCATGTTTATTTTATAACCTTTGTTTCCTCTGTCTTCCAGACTCATCCATTAATTTTCCGCCTTCCATTTTCATTTCTGATTTTGTCCCAGCTGAGTCTACCCTCAGGTCCCCATCCCCCTACCAAACTAGTTTAAACCCTCCCCAACAGTACTAGCAAAACGTTCCACAAGGAACCCAGTCCCGACTCTGTTCAGGTACAAATCTTCCGGAATATACAGGACCCATCTCGCCCAGAGCTGGTCCAGTGTCCCAGGAATATGAAGCCCTACTTTCTGCACCATATTTCCAACCAAACATCCATCTGTCTTATCTTTCTATTTCTGTGCTCAGTTGTGCGTGGCATTGGGAGTAATCCGGAGATTGCTACTTTTGACATCCTGCTTGTCAATTTCTTCCCTTGCTCCCAAATTCTGACCACAGAACAACATTCCTCTTTCTACCTATGTCGTTGGTTCCGATGTGAACCACGACTTCTGGCTGTTCCCCTTCACCTTCAGGATGCTCTGCAGTCGCTCAGTGACATCCTTGACCCTGGTAACAAGGAGGCAACACACCATCCTGGATTCACGTTTGTGGTCACAGAAACGCCTGTCTGTTCCCCTGACCATTGAACCACCGATCACTCCGGCTCTTTCAGTCATCCCTGTATCCCACTCTACAGCTGAGCCACCCGTGGTGCCATGGACTTGGCTCTGGCTGTCCTCCCCAGGTGAAGCATCATTTTCCTCACTATTCAGAACTGAATACCTGTTGGAGAGTGAGATGCACTCAGGGGTCTCCTGCACTGCCTGCCTGATTCTTTTTGACTGTCTGGTGATCACCCATTCCCTCTCTCCCTGCATACTCTGAAGCAGAGGGGTGACCACATCTATAAACATGCTAAAGCTGAATAAACTGGTATATGAGAAGGAAGAATGTGCAGGGTTACGGGAAGAAGGCAGGCAATGGGATTAGGTGAATTGCTCATGCGGAGAGCCGGTGCAGACACGACGGGCTGAATAGTTCCTTTTGTGCGGTAATAACACTGTTCTGCGCCGTCTCAGATGGGTGTAATGGTGGAGAATGGGGGATCCATGGTGGGAAAGGGAAGTTGTCCTATGGGGACCGAAATCTTAGCAAGAATTGTCCGGGTCGAGGGCATCCAGGAAATATCCTCCCTGCTCCGCCAGCTCCTGAAGTGTCCTCCGGATTCCTGGTGCCAATGACTGTGTCCTCATGACGGTGATGATATGAAGGGTGCAGCAGAATACCATGAACTTGGACACCTGATCCAGTGTGTAGTGGAGGGCTCCTCCCGAGCGGTTCAGACATCGGAAGCATTGCTTCATCACACCGATGGTCTATTCCTGGTGACACCATTGCCCACGTTATACACAAGTTAATTGTGTGATGTTGGTTGGCGGTGGGAGGTGGTTTGGGGGAGTAGAAACATGAGCTGTGTCCAGAGGGGGTTTCCTTTGTCTCCGAGGAGCTACATTCTGAATCAGCATGGAGACCAAAGTGTTGGGACCGGCTGACTGCTTCAGAATGAAGGTATGGTGGCTGCAGCCAGCATAGTGGACATTCACCAATATGATGTACTGGGCATGCTCTCACACCAACTGTATATTAATGGAGTGAGAGTTCATCCAATTTCTGTGACTCTCCCTATTGAAATGGGGGCCCGGAAGAGCAACCTACACCATCAGGAATTCCGCTATCCTGACAAAGCCACGGGATCTCTCATCCTGCTTCTCCCTGCTGAGGGAGAAATGATGACATAGATGGTCACCCTCACCTCCCAGAATTATCAATGGACATCACACAGGCCTCGCAACTACTGGTCAGTTAGTGCAACATCAGTGGTGAGTAAGGTTTTAGAAACAATAATAAGGGGAAAAGGACACAATTGGAGAGGTTTGAGTTATTTAAGGATTGTCAGCACGGATTTCTAAAAGACAGATGATGCTTGATGAACTAATTGAATTTATTTTGATGATCAGAGAAGGTTGATGAAGGGAATGTGGTGGATGTTGTCTACATGGATTTTATGGAAGTATTTGATGAAGAACCAAACAAAAGCTTGCGTAACAAAATTGAAGCTCATGGAATAGCATCCAATTGGATCAAAAATTGTCCAAAGGACAGCAAAAAGAGAAATGTGTTAAATGGTTGTTTTTCAGACTGGAGGATGGTAGACAGTGACGTTCCCCAAGGGTCAGTGCTGGGAATACTGATTTATTTATTTATTTTTGCTGTATGTAAATGACACAGATCTTTGAATGCAGAGTAGAATTTCAAAATTTTCCGTAGATACCAAACTTGGAGGAGTGGTAAGCAGTGAGGATGATACAAACTGCCTGCTACAGGATATAGATCGGCTAGCAGAATGGACAGAGAAGTGGCAGGCAGAATTTAATACAGAGGAGTGTGAGCTGATGCATTTGAACAGAAGGAATAGGAAGGCAATATAGACTGAATGGCACAGTTCTAACGTTTATGCAGGAACCGAAGGATCTGGGGCTCCATATGCATTGATCGAGGCAGGACCTGTTTGGTGAGTGTTTAGCAAAACGTATCGACCACACTTGGAATATTGTGTTCAGTTCTGGTCGCCTCATTATAGGAAGGATGTGGAAGCTTTAGAGAGGGTGCAGAGAAGATTTACCGGGATGCTGCCTGGACTGGAAGGCATGTCCTACGAAGAAAGATTGAGGGAGCGAGGGCTTTTCTAATTGGAGCGAAGAAGGATGAGAGGTGACTTGATAGAGGTGTACAAGATGATGAGAGGCATAGATAGAGTGGATAGCCAGAGACGATTTCCCAGAGTGGAAAGGGCTATGACCAAGGGACATAATTTTAAGGTGATTGGAGGAAGGTTTCGGGGAGATGTCAGAGGTAGGTTTTTTACACAGAGACTGGTGGGTGTGTGGAATGCGCTGTCAGCGGTGGTAGTAGAAGCAGATACATTAGGGGCATTTAAGCGACTCTTGGATAGGTACATGGATGATAGTAGAATGACGGGTCGGCAGTTAGTTTGATCTTAGAGTAGGTTAAAGGTTCGGCACAACATCGTGGGCTGAAGAGCCTGTACTGTGTGTACTGTTATATGTTCTATGTTCTATCTTGGGATTCATCATCAGAGACAAAGATACAAAATAAGGGAAGTTATGCAGAACCTTCATAAAGCTTTGGTTAGGCCCCAACTAGAGAACTGTGTCCAGTTCTGGTCACCACATTTTACGAAGGATGTGAAGGTCCTTGAGAGGGTGCAGAGGAGATTTAACAGAATGGTTCCAGGAATTGGTGCGGGGGGTGGGGGGTGCGTGGGGGGAGCGGGATGGTTAGTTACAAGGTTAGTTTGGAGAAGATGGTGTTGTTCTCCCTGGAGTAAAGGAGATTGAGAGAGATTTGATAGAGGTGTACAAGATTATGATAGGCTTAGATAAGAAAGACATGGGAAAACAGTTCCCTTTAACTGATGAAACAAGGATTAGGGGACACAGATGGAAGGTTTTGGGTAAGAGATGCAGGGGGAAAATGAGGAAGAACTTTTTTACACAGTTGACGTTAATGAGCTGGAACTCACTGCCCATGAGGGTGGTGGAAGCCGAGACAATCAATGATTTCAAAAGGAAACTGGATGGACACCTGAAGGAAATGAACTTGCAGGGATATGGGGATTGTGCGGGGGAGTGGGACTGACTGGATTGTTCCAGCAGAGCTGGCATGGAGGGACCGAATGGCCTCCTTCTGTGTTGTAAATGAGTCTATGACAGTATTTTGGATATGTCTCCGGCTCCTGCCTGGAAAGATCCAGATACATAGAGTTTCAATGAAGCTGTGACCTTAACAGCCACTGACAGCTCCGTCCTCACACTGGTGAGAGGCTCCAGGTCGTGTTACAGGAGGTGGCACAGCTCTGTGACCTCCTCCTTATTGAATCAGAGTCACCTCACACACTGCTCCTGGGTTCGGTGCAGGTAGGGAAATTGCTCTTGGAAAACCCGGGGTGGGTCGGACAACGTCCCCTCCTCCTCCCTCTTTACAGAGCTTCCCCTCTCTGCTGTCTCTGCTCCAAGTGTTGGTCATGTTACAGACCCAGCGACACTGTAACTACAGTCCCCATACCTCGTCCAGAGTTGGGTCACCAAATCCTCTGTCCTTCCTGAATGTCTGCAGCAGCTCACAACACAACCTCCAAAAAACCATCCACAGAACCTCCACTCACTTTACAATAGCAGAAGTAAGTCAAAAGCTGTAAGTTGGATGCCTGGTGCTTTTAAATAACACTAGAGGGGGTACCTCGTGCTGCTGAATGTATGTTTAGCTGAGAGTGACTAACACAGGCGGTCAGTGGACATGCACAGACCAAGTTTCAAAGACGTACATCAAAGTTCCCGGTATGGTGCATTGACATCACTTTCAAATCCATCCTCAAAGGGACAACACATGTATGGTACGATTGAGCTCGTGCCCTGCCCAGCTTGGGACACTGTGCTGGCCACACTAGAATTGACCGGCTGTGAGGACCACACGAATAGAACATAGATGATACGAGTTTGCTGGAGCACTGCCCAGCATGGGGTATTGTGCACTAGCAGTGGTCGGCTCTGCGGTTCTCATCATTTTATATATCCCAGCTTCTGTACCGTGAGCACCAGTAGTGCTGCAGAGTCTAAAATCGGGGCTCGGGACAGATACAGAGGGAAATAAATTCACTTTAAAAGGAGAACTGAAAAAAGATTGATGTCAAAAGAGTTGCAGGAATATGGGAAATGGGCAGGGAAATGGGACTATCTGGAGGGGTGAGGCCATGGAGAGATTCAAACACAGGAAGGAGAATATTAAAATTAAGGTGCTGCCAGACTGGGAGCCAATGTAGATCAGTGAACACAGGGGTGATGGGTGATCGGGATTTGGTGTGAGTTAGGATACAGGCAGCAGAGTGCTGGATGGACTGTGGTTTATGGATGTTTATAACTGGGAGGGTGACCAGGATAGAATTGGAATAGTCCAGTGTGGATTTAACGGTGACACGGATGAGGGTTTATGCAGCAGATGGGCTGAGGCAGAAGTGAAGACGGGTGATATTACAGAGGTGTTAGTAGGCAGGGTTGGTGATGGAAAGAATATGGAGATGAACTCAGCTCAGGTTTGAATATAACACAGAAGTTGTAAACTGTCTGGTTCAAGCTCAGATATTGGGCAGAGTGTAGTATGTGCTTCCCAGATAGGGGATGGAGTTTGTGATGGAGACCAATGACACTGGCTTCGGTATTCCCCAAATTTACATTACAGAACAGCATTTCATTGAAACAAGGTTTACAGATCTCCTAGCCTGAAATAGAGACAGCAACAGCAGCAAAGATGAGAGAGTAAATGACAAGAACTGTAATACAGTTGAGAATGGTTTATAAAGCTAATAGCTGGAGATATTCACCAGGCATAACAACGGCAGCAAGAAGGGCAGAGTAAATTACAGGAGCAGTAATGCTGTTAAACATGGTTTAAGGAATTAATAGCCAGATGGAGAGACTTACCAGTGACACCAATAATAGCCAGGATGGGATAGTAAATGTATTGAATAATCTTCAGTGCGAGATAGATCCGAGGATAAACTCCTGTCCATTGTTGTAAGATTCCAATCTATTGTTCTCAGATTCTGACCCATTGTTGTAACATTCCAATCTATTGTTCTCAGATTCTGACCCATTGCTGTAACATTCCAGTCTTTTGTTCTCAGATTCTGATCTATCCTCTCTCTATCTCTCTGGAGCAGCTGATCTGTGTAAGTGCCGGAGCTGATGTTCCCACTGACTATGGAATAACATATTGAAAGAAACCCCTTATTAATAGAGGATGGAAAACACAATTAGGGTCCATGGAGACTGACATTAATTACAGTCACGGAACAAACAGATTCAGTTAACCTTTTTCAATCCAACACTTTTTGTACCACAATAAAGTTGAACATTTACCCAGTCTGGATGGGATGTATGAGGGTTGCTGAGGGAAGGAATGGTGGAAATAGCCGAGGCACTGGCCAGAATATTCCAATCCCTCTTGGATATGGGCGGGATGACAGATTTCCACAGGCTCACCACTCTCTGGGTGAAGGAACTTCTCCTCATCTCAGTCCTGAAAGTTTTACCCCGTATCCTTTGACTATGAGCCCTAGTTCGGGAGTCCCCCACTATCGGGAACATCCTTCCTGCATCTGCCCTGTCAAGTCCTGTTAGAATTTTATAGGTTTCGATGAGATCCCTCCTCACTTTCTGAATTCCAGTGAATAGAATCCTAATATCTCTCCTCATACGACAGTCCTACCACCCCAGAAATCAGTCTGCTAAAATTCTACTGCATTCCCTCTATAGCAAGAACACCCTTCCTCAGATAAGGAGACCAAAACTGCACACAATATTCCACGTGCGGCCTCACCAAGGCCCTGTATAATTGCAGCAAAACATCCCTGCTCCTGTACTCGAATCCTGTCTCTATGAAGGCCAACATAACATTCGCCTTTTTCTGCCGCCTGTTGCAGCTGCATGCTTACCTTCAGTGACTGGTGTACGAGAACACCCAGGTCTCGCTGCATATTCCCCTCTCTCAGTTTATAGCCCTTCAGATAATAATTTGTCGTCCTGTTTTTGCTAGTAAAGTGGATAACTTCACATGTATCCACATTATACTGCATCTACCATGCATTTGCCCACTCACTCAACTTGTCCAAATCACCCTGAACCCTCTCTGCATCCTCCTCACAACTCACCCTCACACCCAATTTTGTATCATCTGCAAATTTGGAGATATTACATTTAGTTTCCTCATCTAAATCATTAATATATATTGTGAATAGCTGGTGTCCTAGCTCCAATCCCTGTGGTACCCCACTAGTCATTGCCTGCCATTCAGAAAAAGATCCGTATGTTCCAATGCTTTGTTTCCTGTCTTCCAACCAATTTTCTATCCATCGCAATATACTACCCCCAGTCTAGTTCACTTTAATTTTACATGCTAATCCCTTACGTGAAACTTTGTCGAGAGCCTTCTAAAAATGCAACTAAACCACATCCACTGGCTCCCCCTCATCAACTCTACTAGTTACATCCTCGAAGAATTCTAGTAGATTTATCAAACATGATTTCCCTTTCATAAATCCGTGCCGACTCTGTCCAATTCTACCATGGTTCTCCAAATGCTCTGCTAAAAATCTTTGATAATGGACTCCAGGATTCCCCCCACGACCGATGTCAGGCTGACTGGTCTACAATTTCCTGCTTTCTCTCTACCTTCCTTTTTTAACAGTGGGGTAACATTAGCTACCTTCCAATCTGTAGGAACTGTTCCAGAGTCCATAGAATCTTGGATGATGACCACCAATACATCCACTATGTCTCGGGCCACTTCCTTAAGTACTCTGGGATGTAGATTACCAGGCCCTGGCATTTATCGGCATTCAATACCATCAACTTCCCCAACATCATTTCTCTACTAATACTGATTTCTTTCAGTTCCTCTCTCTCACTAAACCCTGTATTCACCAACATTTCTGGTATGATATTGGTGTCCTCCTTTGTGAAGTCAGAACCAAAGTATGCATTTAGTTGGTCAGCCATTTCTTTGTTTCCCATAATAAATTTCCCTGTTCCTGACTGTAACGGACCTACATTTGTCTTCGCCAATCTTTTCCGCTTCACATACCTATAGATTCATTTACAGTCAGTTTTTATGTTCCCCACAAGCTGACACTCGTACTCCATTTTCCCCTTCTCAATCAATTCCTTGGTGCTCTTTTGCTGAATTTTAAACTGCTCCCAATCTTCAGGTCTGTTGTTTTTTCCTGGCAAATTTATATGCCTCTGCCTTGGATCTAATGATATCTCTAATTTTCCTTGTAAGCCATGATTTGGCTACCTTGTTAGTTTTACTTTTGTGCCAGACAGGATTAACAATTGTTGCAGTTCGTTCATGCGCTCTTTGAATGTTTGCCATTGCCTATCCAGGGTCATCTCTTTAAGTAACATTTCCCAATGTATCATCGATAACTCATGCCTCATACCTTCGTAGCTTACTTTATTAAGATTCACGACCATAGTCTCAGAATCAACTAGGTCATGAAGAATTCTATCATATTATGGTCGCTCATCCCCAAGGGATCTCGCACAACTGGATTGTCAATTATTCCTCTTTTATTACACAATAACCAGTCCAGGATGGCCTGTTCTCTGGCTGGTTCCTCAAAGAATTGGTCCTAAAAACCATCCCGTATATTCTCCAGGAATTCCTCCACAATGTATTGTGACCAATTTGATTTGCCCAATCTATATGCAGAGTCAGGAAACCCATAATTACAGATGTTCCTTTATCGGTTGCGTCTCTAGTTTCCTGTTCAATGCCATTCCCAAATTCAGCACTACAGTCTGGGGGTCTATATACAACCCCCAATAACGTTTTTTGCCCTTTAGTGTTTCTCAGCTCTACCCATACAGATTCGATATCGTCAGAGCTAATATCCTGCCTCACTATTGCGTTCATTTCCTCTTTAACCAGCAATGCAACTCCACCAAGGTTGGTGTGAATATTTGGTAGGAAGCTCATCTCAAGACATCTCAAGGAGAACGATGTAACCAAGTATGTGAACAGTTTAAGTTAGTCTCAAACATTTACAAAGGAGAGGAATGACGTGTGTAACTAGGAAATGTTTGGAGCAGACATAGAAAACAATGACTTCAATCTTCTCAATATTTAATTGACATTGCAGATGTATGAGGTAATACATTTTGAAAGGATGTTTGAAGAGGGACAATACAAGTTAAATGGTACAACTATAAAGGTGGTGAAAGAACAGAGACACCTGGGGTGCTTGAACACATATCTTTGAAGGTGGCAGGAAAGGTTAACTAAACAGTTAATAAATATATGGGATCCCAGGGTTTATAAATAGAGGCAAAAAGAACAAAAGCAAGGACATTATGTAAAACATATATAAAATAATAGTTCAGCTGCACCTGAAGTCTTGTGTCGAATACTGGGAACCACACTTCAGGAAGGAAATGAAGCCTTCGGAGAGGGTACAGAACTGTTTTACTAGAATTTGTCCAGGCATGAGGGATTACAGCTATGTAGCTGGGGTTGTTCTCCTCAGAGCAGAGAACTTTCAGAGGAGATTTGATTGAGGTGTTTAACATTAGGAAGGGTTTAGATAAATTAAATAAAGAGAAACTGTTTCCAATGTCCAAGGGACCGGTAATCAGAGACACAGATTTAAGGCGATTGGTAAAAGAAGCAGACATGAGGATTTTGCTTCTGAGTGGTTTGGATTTGGAATGCACTGTCTGATAGGCTGATGGATACAGATTTAATAGTAGATCCCAAAAGGGAATTGGATAAATATCTGATGCAGAAAAAATGTTAGGATATAGTGAAAGAGTCAGGGAGTGGGAGTAACTGGATTGCTCTTTGAAAGGGCCAGCACGGATTTGATGGGAGGAATGACATCGTTCAGGTTGTGCTATTCTGTCATTCTGTGATGGTTCCCACCTGGACTTTCACAATTTTCCTATCCTTTCAACAGGTGTTTGATGAAGTACCACACAACAGCCGTGTTAACGAATTAGAAACACATGGGATTAAAGGACCAATGTCAGCCGTGGCTCAGTTTGTATATCTCTCCCCTTTCAGATTCGAAGAGCAAGTGTCACTGCAGGACTTGATCACAAGGATCAAGGCTGACACTGCAGTACAGTACTGAGGGAGTGTTGCACTGTCAGAGGTGCCGTCTTTTGAACAAAAAGTTAAGCCAACGCCCCACAGCACTAAAATAAAAGCAAAAGCACTCTCAGGTGGAAGTTAAAGATCCCATTGGATTATTTTGGAGAAGCAGAGGGGAATTATCCCCAGTTCCCTGGTCAAGATTTACCATTCAATCAACATCACAAAAACAGATCTGATCATCATCACATTGCTACTTGTGGGATCTTACAGTGCAGAAATTGTCTTCCTGTTTCCCACATTACAAGAGTGACAACGCTTTAAGAAGTTCTCATTGTGTGTTAGGTGCTTTGTGCCGTCTGATGGCCATGAAAGGCACTATATAAATGCAGCTTTTAAAAAAAATCAATGCCAGCATGCAGGAAATTATCTAAGCAACAGAAAGCAGAGAGTAGTGGAGAATGGTAATTGTTCAGTCTGGAGGGAAGTACACAGTGGGGTTCCCCAGGGTCACAGTCGGGATCACTGTTGCTGTATGTTATTGCCGTTGGGTTGTGTACAGGGGGGATAATGTCAACGTTTTCAGATGGACATAAGCGCAGAAATGTTAATAAACAGTGAGAAGGATAGTAACAGACTTCAGGAAGACAGAAACTGACTGGTGAAATGGGCAGGAACATGACAGATATAATTTAACACAGTGAAATGTGAAGTGAGACATTTGGGTAGGAAGTATGAGGAGAAACAATATAAACTAAATGGTACCATTATAAAGTGGGTGCAGGATTAGAGAGACTGGGGGTGGACACACACACAGATCTTTGAATGTAACATGTAGTGTCCTTGGTGTTAGAGAGAGAGGCACAGAGTAATAAAACTCAGGAGGAAATGCTGATGTTCATCCATCATTGGTTAGGTCCCAGCTGGAGAATTGTGTCTAATCCTGATCACCATACTTTGATAAGGATGTCAAGGACTTAGTGAAGATACAGAGGTGATTTACTGGAATGGTACCAGGGATCTGGGAATTCAGTTTTGTGGAGAGATTGGAAAAGCTGGGATTATTCTCTTTGGAGCAGTGAAGGGTAAGAGGAGATTTAATATAGAATTCTAAATCATGAGGGGTTTTGATAGAGTATTTAATGTGAAACTGTTTCCAGTGTCAGAAAGTTCAGTGTTAAGAAGACACAGATTGAAGGTAATTGACAAAGAAGCAGAGGTGAAATGAGGAGAATTTTCTTCCACAGCAACTTGTTGGGATCTGGAATTCACTGCCTGAAAACATGGTGGAAGCAGATTCAATAATTTTTCAGAAAGGAATTTAACAAATACACGAAAAGAAAAAATAAACGGGAGTCTGTGGAAAGAGGATGGGAGAGGAACTAATTAAACACCTCTCTCACAGAGACAGCACTGACACAATGGGGCGAATAGCCTCCTTCTGTGCTACATAATCTCTGATTCTGAGAGTAACAGAAAGAGAATGAAGCGAAAGGGAGAGAGAGAGTGAGAGGGGGGGTGAAAAGGGGAAAGGGAAATAGAGACAGAGTGAAAGAAAACTTTGCACCCGCTTTCGGGAGTAGGGATTGTGATTCGTGATCTTCCCATGCCCGTTCCTGTTGAGGCAGGTGACACACAAACTTCATGCTGCCTCCTTATTTCCATGAATTCTACGTGACCCTCAGGGTGAACTACCCTGCTCACTGTCTGCACATTTAACAGGAACCTAACTGAATGTGAGGCTGGCATGTGTTTCAGCCAGGATTCAGCTCTTAAAGGCAGTCTGTCCCTCTTAAAGAGAAGCTGCATAGATTCACAGTAGGCTGCTGTTGCTGACTGTGATTTCTGCAATTGGAGACAAGGTAAATGGAACACTAGGACAGAGAGATGGCTCTGCGGTTCATGGATGTGGTGCTAGAGGCCTTAGTCATGGAGGGTGATAGGAGAAGAGTGCCCATGTTTCAGTGGGGTGGGGTGGAGACCCTCAAGGAACGCTATCCTCAGGGAATGGGAACAGTGGCCAGGGAGGTCAATGCAAGAGGTCTGGCCCCGAGGACCTGAACCAGAGCCAGAAGAAGTTTAATGAGCTCACACGGGTGGTCAATGTCAGTGAATTCATCACCACATGACACCTCCTACCCCCAACACCACCAACCTCTCACAATGCTCAAAGTACCACACCCCCATCACTCACCCATCAGCTGTCCCTAAACTCAGTACTCACACTCAGCATTCACATACTCCACCTCACCCTCACACACCTTCCACTGATGCCAGCCTCACACCCACCTCTCACTGCCTCCACATCCTCCAGCTATTCAGCTATGGTAGGCACATCACCCAAGCACAGTGCAACACAATTACTGACATTCTGCCCTCTCTCTTACAGGAGAAGGCGGCCCCTAATCACAGGGATCAGCAGTGAACAGACAAGGGGCCTGGCATACCTTAATCCCCGAGCCTGAGGGAGGAGATGGTTCTCCATATCATAGGACCAGTTGTGACAGAGCCCGTAGCATCCGGCATCACCGAGAGCATTCAGGATGATGCTATGCTCCTGTCTTATGTCCCTTCTTAACTCCCACCTCCCCTCATCCTGCTGTCTGGGATGACCTGCAAGTTGTAGACATTGATAGAGTCATAAAGTCTTTGAGTTATTTAGAGCACAGAAGGAGGCCATTCGGCTAATCGTGTCCATGCTAACTCTCCACGGAACTGTCGATTGTGTGCCACCCCCTCCCGCCCCCCACCATCCCTGCACCCCCCGCATGATCCCCGTATCTCTGCAAGTCTATTTCACTCAGATGGCAAACCAATTTCCTCGTGAAGTCATTTTTTTTGTCTCCTCATCCACCACCCTTGTGGGCAGCGAGTTCCAGGTGATTAATACCAACTGTGTAAAAAGGTTTTTCCTCACAATCGCCCTTCATGTTCAGCCCAATACCTTCAATTTGTATCCCCTAGTCGTTGTATCATTTGTTAATCGGAACAGTCTTTCCTTGTCTAACTGATCTAAGTGAGATTAACAGCCTGAGTAACAGGAACCAGAGAGTAGTGATGAACAGTTATTTCTCAGATTGGAGGAAGGTTTATAGTGGGGTTCCCCAGGGGTCGGTGATAGGGCCACTGTTTTTGTGATCTATATTAATGACCTGTACTTTGATCTACAGGGCACAATTTCAAAATTTGCAGGCGACAGAATACTTGGCATTATTGTGAACAAAGAGGAGGACAGTGATGGACTTCAAGAGGACAGAGATAGGCAGGTGGAATGGGAGGACACGTGGCAAATGAAATTTAATGTCGATACATGTGAAGTGATTCATTTTGGCGGCAAGACCGCAAAGAAGCAATAGAAAATAAAGGATACAATTCAAAAGGGTATGCAGGAGCAGAGAGACCTGGGGGCTATATATGATCCTATTGTTGGAGGTGGCAGGCAGGTTGAGAAAGCAGTCAGTAAGGCATTCAGAATCCTGGGTTTAATAAATAGAGACAGTGAGTACAATAGCAAGGAAGCTTTGATGAAGCTTTATAAAACACTGCCTCCGTCTCAACTGGAATATTGTGTCCAGTCCTGGGCATCACAGTTCAGGAAGGTTGTGAGGGCATTAGAGAGAGTGCAGCAAAGATTTATGGGAATAGATTCAGGAATGAGGAATTCTGTTCTATGGATAGATTGGGGATGCTGGGGCTGTTCTGCTTGAAGAAAAAGTGAAGAGGAGATTTGACAGAAGTGTTCAAAGTTATAAGGGATCTGGAATGGGTGGATCGGGAGAAACTGTTCCCATTGGCGGATGGATCAAGACCAGAGGACACTGATTTAAGGTGATTGGTCGAAGAACTAAAGGTGACATGAGTGAGTGGTTAGAATCTGGAATGACCTGCCTGAGAGTGTGGTGGAGGCAAATTCAAACGTAATTTTCAAAAGGTAATTGGATAATTATCTGAAAAAAAAATGCAGGTCTTTGGGAAGAGGCAGGGGCAGTGGGAGGAGCTGAGTGACTTTCACAGAGATCCAACATGGACATAAAGGGCGAATGGCCTCCTTCTGTGCTGTAACAATCCTATGAGACTGTGACTCGCCACGTGCAGATTCCGGCTCTACACCAGCCTCGAAGGTACACGCAGTGTTAATATTTGAGCTGGTGACTGTGAGTATCAGACCAAGTGATGAGACTTCACCATCAGTGCTGTGCTGCTGCTCTCTCTCTGTCTCCTGGAGCTCCTGTGACTGGGAAGCTGGCAGTTTTGGGTTATCAATGGAAAGTATGAAACCATCTGCTTCACGAATGTCCTTTAGGGAAGGAAATCTGCTGTCCTTACCTGGTCTGGACTACATGTGACTCCAGACCCACAGCAATGTGGTTGACTTTTAACTGCCCTCTGAAATGGCCTAGCAAGCCACTCAGTTCAAAGGCAAATCGGGATGGGCAGCAAATGCTATTCTTGACAGTGACACACAAATTCATGGAAGAATAAAAAAAAAGATCATAAGGTTTGGGGTGAGGAATTGTGGTGGGATGGAAAGCAGGACGGCCATGGTTCCATGAGTGGAGTCTCAAAATTTCCGATGACACAGAATTTGGAGGAGGGCAAAGAATCAGGATGATATGAAGCACCTGCAACAGGACACAGACACGCAAGCGGACTGGGCAGACAACTGGCAGATGGAATTTAATAGAGAGGAGTGTGAGGTGATGCATTTTGGCAGTAGGAATAGAGGGAGGTTACATAGTCTAATAGTACAGTTCTAAAGAGTGTGCATGAGCAGATAAACCTGCCGGTGGATTGATCTGTGAAGGTAACAGGACATATTGAGAATGGTCAGCAAAGTATATGGGATTTGGGTTTAAAACAGAGGCATTGAGGACAAAAGCAGGGACGTATGCTGAACATTGACAGAACATTGGTTAGGCTCCAACTGGAATATACTGTCCAGTTCTGGTCACCACACGTGGGGAAGGGTGTGAGTGTCCTTGAGAGGGGGAGCGGAGGTTAGATACAAAGTTAGTTTAGAAAATGTGCCTTTGTTTGCCTTCGAACAAAAGAGATTGAGTGGAGATTTTATCGAGGTGTATGAGATTATGACAGGCTTAGATAAGTTAGACAAGGAAAACTGTCCCTATTAACTAATAGTACAAGGACTAGGGACATTGATTGAACGTTTTGGCAAGAAATTCAGGGAGAATATGAGGAAAAACTTTTTTGTTTTACACAGCGAGTGGTAAGAATCTGTAACTCACTACCCACAATGGTGGTGGAAGTGGAGACGAACAATGATTTCCAGAAGAAACCGGATGTACAGTTGAAGGAAAGAAACTTGCTGAAACACGGGGATTGAATGGGGGAATGGGACTGACTGGATTATTCTGCAGAGAGCCAGCATGGTCTCAATCTGTACCATAAATGACTCCGTGACTCCAGCACTAGTCAGAGTGAGAGCAGTGTGTACAACCTACACTATGTCCAGCAACAACTCATCAAGCCTCCTCAGACAGCACCTTCCAAATCCCCGACCTCTACCACCTGGAAGGACAAGTGCAGCAAATGCATGGGAACACCAAAAGCTGCACGTTCCCCTTCAAGTCACACACCATCCTGACTTGGAACTATATCGCCGTTCCTTCACTGTCGCTGGGTCAAATTCCTGGAACTCCCTTCCTAACAGCACTGTGGGTATAACTACCCCACATGGACTGCAGCGGTTCAGAAGGCAGCTCACCACCACCTTCTCAAGGGTAACTAGGAATGGGCAACAGATACTGGCCTAGGCAGCGACGCCCACATCACATGAATGAATAACAAATGCTGCAGCCACTGGGGTAGCAATGTATAGAAGCACTAGGCAAGACTGGCTGGAAGGCATCCAGGAAATATCCTCACTGCCTCCTCCTCCTCTTCTTCCTGAGGTAACCTCCGGATTCCTGGTGACAATCCCAGTGTCCTCATGATGGTGATGATATGAAGGGTGCAGCAGAACACCATGAACTTGGACACCTGCTCCAGTGAGTACTGGAGGGCTCTGTCCGAGCGGTTCAGACATCGGAAACATTGCTTCATCACACCGTGGATCTGTTCCACCATGTTCTTGCTGGCTGGAATTGGAAGGTGGGGTATGGGGTGTGGAATCTTGAGCCATATATGGGGCGGAGGGTACTAATTGTCTCTGAGGAGCCACATTCTGATTCTCCTTGAAGGCCTGAAGACGTTGGGAATGGCTGACTACCTCAGAATGAAGGTATGGTGGCTGCTGCCAGGATAGTGGACATACACCAACATGATGTACTGGGCATGCTCACACACCAACTTGTACATTAATGGAGTGAGAGTTCTTCCAGTTCCTGTACCTCTATCCGTTAATATGGGGGCCCCGCAGAGCCACTTACACCATCAGGAATCCCGCTGTCCTGACAAAGCCACGGGATCTCTCATCCTACTTCTCCCTGCTGAGGGAGCAGACAGTATAATTCACCTCACCCGGCCTCTGTCACACAATAGATACACCAATGGACAACCTAAAGAGAGGTAATGGAGACGTCACCCGCTCCTGCCTGGAAAGATCCAGATCCATAGAAGTTCAATGAAACTGTGAACTTAACCGTCGCAGACTGCTCCGTCTTCACCCTGATGTGAGGCTTTAGGTCATGTTACAGGAGGTGACACAGCTCTGTGATCACCTCCTTATTGAATGAGAGACACCTCACACAATGCTCCTGGGATAGGTATAGGTAGAAACAGTGCTCTTGGAAAACCCGGGGTGGTTAGGGCAGAGCCCCCTCCTCCTCCCTCTTTACAGAGCATCCCCTCTCAGCAACCTGTGCTCCATTTGTTGGTCACGTTAGAGACCCAGAGACACTGTAACTAGAGTCCCCATACCTCGTTTAGTGTTGGACCACCAAATCCTCTTTCCTTTCGATATGTCGGCAGCAGCTCACAACACAACCTCCAGAAAAAACATCCACAGCACCTCCACTAACTTTATAATCGCAGATGTAAGTCAAAAGCCCCTCGCCCGTAAATTGGATGCCTGGCCCTTTTAAATATCACTAGAGGGGGTTCCTCGTGCTGCTGAATGCATGTTCAGCTGAAAGTGACTAATACAGGCGGTCATGGGACATGTACAGACCAAGCTGCAAAGACAAAGAACAAAGAATAAAGAACAGTTCAGCACAGGAACAGGGCATTCGGCCTGCCAAGCCTGCGCAGATCTTGATGCCTGCCTAAACTAACACCTTCTGCACTTCTGGGCCCTTATCCCTCTATTCCCTTCCTATTCATGTATTTGTCAAGGTGTCTCTTATACGTCGCTATCGTATCTGCTTCCACTGCCTCCCCTGGCAGCAAGTTCCAGGCACTCACCACCCTCTACATAAAAAAAGTGCCTCGCACATCCCCTCTAAACTTTGCCCCTCGCACCTTAAACCTATGTTCCCTCGTAACTGACTCTTCCACCCAGGGTAAAAGCTTCTGATTATCCACTCTGTCCATGCCGCTCATAACTTTGTAAACCTCTATCATGTTGCCCCTCCACCTCTGTCATTCCAGTGAAAACAATCCGAGTTTTTCCAACCTCTCCTCATAGCTCATGCCCTCCGCACCGGGCAACATCCTGGTGAACCTCCTCTGTCCCCTCACCAAAGCCTCCACATCCTTCTGATAGTGTGGCGACCAGAATTGCACACAATATTCTAAGTGTGGCCTAACTAAGGTTCTGTACAGCTGCAACATGACTTGCCAATTTTTATACTCTCTGCCCCGACCGATGAAGGCAAGCATGCCGTATGCCTGTTTGACTATATTATCCACCTGCGTTGCCACTTTCAGTGACCTGTGGACCTGTACCCCTAGATCTCTCTGCCTGTCAAAATTCCTAAGGGTACTGCCATTTGCTGTATACCTCCCTCCTGGATTAGACCTTCCAAAATGCATTACCTCACATTTGTCTGGATTGAACTCCATGTACCATTTCTTCGCCCAAGTCTCCAACCGATCTATATCCTGCTGTATCCTCTGACAATCCTCATCATTATCCGCAACTCCACAAACCTTTGTGTCATCTGCAAATTTACTAATCAGATCAGCTACATTTTCCTCCAAATCATTTATATATACTACAAACAGAAAAGGTCCCAGCACTGACCCCTGCGGAGCACCACTAGTCACATTCCTCCATTCAGAAAAACACCCATCCACTGAAACCCTCTGTCTTCTGTGACCGAGCCAGTTCTGTATCCATCTTGCCAGCTCACATTTGATCCCATGTGACTTCACCTTTTGTACCAGTCTGCCATGCGGGACCTTGTCAAAGGCTTTACTAAAGTCCACATATAAAACATCCACTGCCCTTCCTTCATCAATCATCTTTGTCACTTCCTCAAAAAACTCAATCAAATTAGTAAGACACGACCTTCCCTTCACAAAACAATGCGTTTTAGTACCACAATAAATTGGACCCGGTCTACACGAGATATATGAGGGTTGTTGAGGGAAGGAGTGGTAGAAATAGCAGAGGCAATGGCCAGAAGCTTCCAATCCTCCTTGGATATGGAAGTGTTATTAAAGGACTGGAGGGTTGTAAATGTTACACCCTGTTTACAAAAGGAGACATTAGCTCAACCCAGTAACCTCTAAAGTCGATGGTTGGAAATTTCCAGAGGCCATAACCGAGCACAAAAATATATCTTTCTTGGGTAACATGGGATAATAAATGACAACCAGCACAACAGGTTAATGCAAAATCGCGTCTGACAATCTTGATCAAGTTCATTGATGACTTAACTGTGAGTGTTGCTGAGCATAGCGTAGTTCGTGTTATGTATGTGAACTTTCAAAAGGCTTGTGATCAAATGACATTTCATACACTTGTTATGAAAAGTGGAACATATGGATTAATGTGACAGTGATAGTGTGGATATGACACTGACTCAGGGACAGAAAGCAGACAGAAGTGGTGAACAGACACTGTTCAGACTGGGGGAGGGGAGTATAAAAGGCTGTTTCTCAGAGGTCGCATTTTGGAAACAGTGCAGCTCCTGACAAATCAATAGATATATAAATGAAAGAGACGTTTATGTAAAAATAAAACAATTTCAACTCTCGCAAATGATATGAAACTCATAACTAAGGGTGGGAAAAGTACAGACCACAGAATTATCCAACCACACAGAACTTTTATTTATTTATTCTGGACTCTATCCAACATAAATTTATTTCTCACTTTGTAATTTATTTGTGTGAGATTTTCGTGCGAATGGGTGCGTGAATGTGTCGCGTTTATTTTTACGAATTTATTCAGATCCAGTTTAGATTGTTAAGTATAACAAACTCAACTCTTGTTTAAACATGAGAAAACCTGTCTGATTGGTTCTTTCACGATCACAATAAAGGTAAAAGGTAAGAAAACGCACTGATGTGGTCAGCATGTCCACTGCTAAAATGGAATAAACCTAGTTGTGATCAAATAAAAGATAGGACAAGAAGATCGCCTGTGACCACTCCTCACCTGGCTATATCAGAAATGTGGAGGTTCCAGGGATTGTAACGCAATGACAAACGAGAAATTAGCAGTGGTAAAAATAATTGATCCGGAGAATAAAAAATTAAAATTTCAATGCAGATTTTATTGTGGTTTTCACTGCTAGAGCACAAAAATGTCCTCATTCGAAGACAGTACCTTCTGAAGCGAGAGTATACGAATAAATGAACATACGAATTAGGAGCAGGAGTAGGACACTCGAACATTCAATAAGATCATGACTAATCTGATTGTAACCTCGACTCCACATTCCCACCGATCCCCGATAACCATTCAATCCCTTGCTTATCAAGAATCTATCTACCTCTGCCTTACAAATATTTAAATACTCTGCTTTCACTGCCTTTTGAGGAAGAGAATTCCAAAGACTCAAAATATTCTCCTCAACTCTATTTTAAATGGGCGACCCATTATTTTTAAATAGTGACCCTTATTTCTAGATACTCCCAGGACGAGAAACATCCTTTCCACATCCACCCTGTCAAGACCCCTCAGGATCATATGTGTTTCAATCAATTCGCCTCTGACTCTTGTAAATTTCGGTGGATATAAGTCTCAAATGGCTGTAACAGAAATGTGGAGGTTCTAGAGATCGTAACCAATGACAAACGAGAAATTGGAAGTGTCAGAGTCACCGAGTTAAACAGCACAGAAACAGTCCCTCTGGCCCACTGTGTCTGTGTCGGTTATCAAGCCTATCCATTCTAATCCCATTTTCCATCACTTCGCCCATAACCTTGTAATCTATGGCGTTTCAAGTGCTCATCTAAATACTTTTTCAATTTTGTGAGTGTTCCTGCATCTACCACCGCTTCCGACAGTGTATTCCAGATTCCAACCACCCTCTGGGTGATTTCCTTTTCCTCAAATCCCCTCTAAACCTCGTGGCCCTTAGCTTAAATCAACTCTCCGGGTTACTGACACAGCCGCTATGGGAAAAACGTTTCTTCCTATCTACCTTATCAATGTCCCTCATAATTTTGTATACCTCAATCATGTCCCCCTACCGCCACCCACCCCCCCCCCCACCGGCCCCCAGCCTTCTCTGCTCTAAGGAAAACAACCGGAGCCTATCCTGTCTCTCTTCATAGCTGAAATACTCCAGCCTATGCAACATCCTGGAGAATCTCCTCTGCACCCTCTCCAGTGCAATCACATCCTTCTTATCGTGTGGTGCCCAGAACTATACACAGTACTCCAGCTGTGGCCTGACTAGCGTTTTGAACAGCTCCATCATAACCTCCCCACTCTTATATTCTATGCCTCAGCTAATAAAGGCAAGCATTTCATATGCCTTCCAAACCACCTGAGCTGCTGCCTTCGGTGATCTATGGACAAGTCCACAAATATCCCTTTGACATTCTGTACTTCCCAGCGTGCGACCATCCATTGTATATTCCCTTGCCTTGGTAGTCCTCCTAAAATGCATCACGTCACATTTCTCAGTATTAAATTCCATTTGCCGCTTCTCTGCCCATCTTACCACCCCATCTATATTGTCCTGTAATCTAAGGCTTTCCTCCTCACTATTTATGACACCACCAATTTTTGTGTCATCTGTGAACTTACTGATCATAACTTCTACATTCACGTCTAAATTATAGATGTATACTACAAACAGGAATGGTCCCAGCACCGATCCCTGTGGTACACCGCTGGTCAAAGGCTTCCAATCACAAAAACAACCCTCGACCATTACCCTCTGCCTCATGCTAATAAGCCAATTTTGGATCCAATTTGCCAAATTGAGCTGGATCCCATGGGCTCCTACCTTAGAAACATAGAAAATGGGAGCAGGAACAGGCCATTCGGCATTTTGAGCCTGCTCCTCCATTCATTATGATCAAGGCTGATCATCCAACTCAGTAACCTGTTCCCGCCTCTCCCCACCGCCCCCCCCCCACATCCTTTGATCCTTTTCAACCCATAAGCTATATCTGACTCCTTCTTGAAAACATACAATGTTTTGGCCTCAACCGCTTTCTGTGGTAGCGAATTCCACTGGCTCACCACTCTCTGGGTGATGACATGTCTCCTCATCTCAGTCCTGAATGGATAACCCCGTATCTTTAGTCTATGATCCCTGCTTCTGGACTCCCCCACCATCGGGAGCATCCGTCCTGCATCTATCCTTTCAAGTCCTTTTCAAAATTTATAGGTTTCTATGAGATTCCCCCTCACTCTTCTGAACTCTTGTTAAATCCTAACTGACTCAATCACTTCTCAGACGTTAGACCCACCATCCCAGGGATCAGTCTGGTAAACCTCCGCTGCATTCCGTCGATAGCAAGAACATCCTTCCTCAGACAAGGAGAACAACATTTCACACAATATTCCAGGTGTGGCCTCACCGAGGCTCTGTACTCGAATCCTCTCGCTATGAAGGCCAACATACCATTTGCCTTTTTTACCGCCTGTTGCACCTAAAAGCTTACCTTCAGCGACTGATGTACGGGAACACCCAGGTCTCGTTACATATTCCCCTCTCTCAGTATATAGCCGTTCCATATTCCCCTCTCTCAATTTATAGCCGTTCAGATAATAATCTGCTTTCCTGTTTTTGTTACCGAAGTGGATAACCTCACATTTATCCATATTATACTGCATCTGCCATGCATTTGCCCACTCACTCAACTTTTCCAAATCACCCTGAAGCCACTCTGCATCCTCCTCACAACTCATCCTCCCACTTAGTTGTGTGGCATCTGCAAATTTGTACATATTGCATTTAGTTCCCTCATCTAAATCATCAATATATATTGTGAATAGCAGGCTTCCCAGCACCAATCCCTGCGGTACCCAACTAGTCACTGCCTGTCATTCAGAAAGAGACCCGTTTATTCCTACTCATTGTTTCCTGTCTGACAACCAATTTTCTATCCATCGCAATACACTACCTCCAATCCCATGTGCTTTAATTTTAGACGCTGCACTCTTATGTGGGACTTTGTCGAAAGCCTTCTGAACGTCCAAATAAACCATATCCACTGGCTCCCTCTCATCAACTCTACTAGTTATATCCTCGAAGAATTCTAGTAAATATGTCAAGTATGATTTCCCTTTCGTAAATCCGTGCTGCCTCTGTCCGATTCTACCACTGTTCTGAAAGTGCTGTACTATAAAACCTTTGAGAATGTGCTATAGAATTTTCCAAACTACCAACGTCAGGCTGCCTGGTATATAATTCCATGTTTTCTCTCTACCTCCCTTTTTAAAATAGTGGGGTTACATTATCTATCCTCCAATCTGTAGGAACTGCTTCAGAGTCTATAGAATCTTGAAAGATGACCACCAATGCATTCACTATTTCTAGGGCCACTTCCTTAAGTACTCTGGGACTTCTTAAGTACTTCTTAACCCGAGTCCCATGCGGGACCTTATCAAAAATCCTCATCTACACATCTGGTCACCTCCTTGAAAGATTCAGTCAAATTTTGAGATATGATCTCCCTCTGACAAAGCCTGACTATCCCTGATTAATCCCTGCCTCTTCATGTGGAGATTAATCCTGTCTGTCAGATTTTTTCTCCAGTAGTTTCCCTACCAATAATGTTAGACTCACTGGCCTGTAATTACATGATTTATCCCTGCTTCTTGAATAATGGTAACACATTCACTATTCGCCAGTCCTCTGGCACCTCTCCTGTGGCCAGAGAAGTGGTAAAAACAATTGACTCTGAGAAAAAGAAATCATTTCATTGCAGATTTTAATGTGGCTTTCACTGCTAGAACACTAAAATGTCCACATTCGAAGCCAGTACCTTCTGAAGCCAGAGCATACGAACATATGAACATACGAATTAAGAGCAGGAGTAGGCCACTCGGCCCCTCGAGCCTTCTCTGCCATTCAATAAGATCATGGCTAATCTGACTGCAAACTCGACTCCACAATCCCACTTACCCCGATATCATTTCAGCCTCTTTCTTATCAAGAATCTATCTACCTCTGCCTTAAAAAATATTGAAAGATCCTGCTTCCACTTCCTTTTGAGGAAGAGAGTTCCAAAGACCCACGACCCTCTGAGAGAAAGCAATTCTCCTCTTTCCTGTTTTAAAAGGGCGACCCCTTATTGTTAAATAGTAACCACGAATTCTAGATTCTCTCACAAGAGGAAACATCCTTTCCACATCCACCCTGTCAAGATCCCTCAGGATCATAAATGTTTCAATCAAGTCGCCTCATACTCTTCTATACTGCAGCGGATACAAGCCTAGCCTGCCCATTCTTTCTTCATAAGACAATCCACCCATTTCAGGTATTAGTCTAGTAAACCTTTCCTGAACTGATTCCAATGCATTTGCATCCTTCCTTACATAAGGTGGCCAATATTGTACACAGTCCTCCAGTTGTGATCTCACCAATGCCCTGTATAGCTGAAGCATAATCTCCTTACTTTTGTATTCAGTTCCCCTCACAATCAACAACATTGCATTAGCTTTCTGAAGGAATTGCTGTGTGTGCATACTAGTCTTGCGCGATCCGTGCACCAAGACACCCAGATCCCTCTGCATCTCAGAGCTCTGCAATCTCTCTCCATTTAGATAATATGCTTCTTTTCACTCTTTCTGTCAAAATGAACAATTTCCCACTTTCCCACATTGTACTCCATTTGCCCACCCACTTTACATATCTATATTCCTTTGTAGCCTCCTTCAGTCCTCTTCACAACTTACTTCCCTATCTATCTTTGTGTCATCAGCAAATTTAGAAACCATACCTTCGGTCCCTTCATCCAAATCATTTATAAATTGTAAAATGTTGAGGCCCCAGCACAGATCCCTGTGGCACACCACTCGTTACATCTTGCCAACCAGAACATGACCCATTTTTGCCTACTTTGGTTCCTGTTTGCTAGCAGGACTCGGAGGGCAGAGTTCCGGAGCAGTGAGTATATAAAAAAACTTATGTCGGGCATTCTCGGAGCAGACTCGCAGGGCGGAGCTCCGGAGCGGTGAGAATATAAAAAAACATGTCTCGGGGATTCTCGGAGCAGACTCGGAGGGCGGAGTTCCGGAGCGGAGGGTGTATTAAAAAACGTATCTCGGGGATTGGCGGAGCAGACTCGGAGGGCGAAGTTCCAGAGCGGTGGATTCACAGAGTACGTTCGCTCGGGTGGGAATAAAAAACTGAAAAAGTGAAGTCACAGGAAAGCTGTGACCTGATTGGCTGGTAGGGAATCTGCACCGAATTTGAAAATGAAACTAATAAAAATTGATTAAAACACTGATTAACTCATGAATAAGTAGAGTAACTAAACCAGAGGGAAGAGATTACTGTATTTAGACAGCATTTAATATTTATTGTTAGAAATTTAGCACCAGGGACCACATAGTGAAGTGTATCATAATTTAGTAAGGATTTAATAAGTATTTATTTATTTTACATCAATTAACTAATTAGTGATAGAAATGTCAGTTAGAGGGGGGAAGTGCTTCACCTGTGAGATGTGGGAAGTCCGTGATGCTTCCAGCGTTCCGGGCGACTACATCTGCAGGAAGTGTACCCAGTTGCAGCTCCTCACAGATGCATGGATCGGTTGGAGCGGCAACTGGATGCAGTTAGGAGCATGCAGGTGGCTGAAAGCGTCATAGACAGGAGTTTTAGAGAAGTGGTTACACCCAAGGTGCAGGCAGATAGATGGGTGACCGTCAGCAGGGGCAGGCAGTCAGTGCAGGATTCCCCTGTGGCTATCCCCCTCTCTTACAGGTATACCGTTTTGGATACTGTTGAGGGGGATGGCCTATCAGGCGAAAACAGCAGCAGCCAGAGCAGTGGCACCACGGCTGGCACTGGTGTTCAGCAGGGAGAGACAAAGCACAGAAGAGCAATAGTTATAGGGGACTCTATAGTCAGGGGCACAGATAGGCGCTTCTGTGGACTTGAAAGAGACTCCAGGATGGTAAGTTTCCTCCCTGATGCCAGGGTCAAGGATGTATCTGAACAGATAGGGGGTATTCTGAAGGGGGAGGGTGAACAGCCAGAGGTTGTGGTACACATCGGTACCAACGACATAGGCAGGAAGAGTGATGAGGTCCTGCAGTGGGAGTTTAGGGAGTGAGGTAGTAAGTTAAAAAACAGGACCTCTAGGGTTGTAATCTCTGGATTACTCCCTGTGCCAAGTGCCAGTGAGGCTAGAAATAGGAAGATAGTGCAGCTAAACACGTGGCTGAGCAGCTGGTGTAGAAGGGAGGGTTTCAGATATCTGCACCATTGGGCTCTCTTCAGGGACAGATGGGACCAGTACAAGAAGGACGGGTTGCATCTAAACTGGAGGGGCACAAATATCCTGGCTGCAAGATTTGCTAGCGTCATTCGGGAGGGTCTAAACTAGTGTGGCAGGCAGGTTGGAACCAGAGCAGTAGGACAGCTAGTGAAGTAAATGAGGAGGACATAGTAAATAAGGCCAGTAGGACTTAGAGGAAGAGCAGTCAGGGAGATGTGACTGTGCACAGCGGGACTGGTGGTCTGAAGTGCATTTGTTTCAACGGGAGAAGTATAACAGGTAAGGCGGATGAAATTAGAGTTAAGACTAGTACTTGGAAATATGATGTTGTTGCTGTTACAGAGACTTGGTTAAGGGTGGGGCAGGATTGGCAGCTAAATGTTCCAGGCTTAAGAAGCTTCAGGCGGGATTGAGGGGGATGTAAAAGGGGTGGGGGAGTTGCATTACTGGTTAAGGAGAATATCACAGCTGTACTGTGGGAGGACACCTCAGAGGGATCATGCAGCGAGGCAATATAGGTGGAGCTCAGGAATAGGAAGGGTGCAGTCACGATGTTGGGGGTTTACTACAGGCCTTCCAACAGCCAGCGGGAGGTCGAGAAGCAGATATGTGGACAGATTTTCGAAAGATGTAATGGTAACATGGTTGTAGTGGTGGGTGACTTTAACTTCCCCAATATTGACTGGGACTCACTTAGTGCTAGGGGCTTGGATGGGGCAGAATTTGTGAGGAGCATCCAGGAAGGCTTCTTGAAACGGTATGTAGATAGTCCAACCAGGGATGGGGCCATTCTGGACCTGGTATTGGGGAATGAGCCCTGCCAGGTGGTCGAGGTTTCAGTGGGGGATCATTTCGGGAGCAGTGACCATAATTCCATAAGTTTTAAGGTACATGTGGATAAGGATAAGAGTAGTCCTCGGGTGAAGGTGCTAAATTGGGGGAAGGCTAATTATAACAATATTAGGCAGGAACTGAAGAATTTAGATTGGGGGCGGCTGTTTGAGGGTAAATCAACATCTGACATGTGGGAGCCTTTCAAGCGTCAGTTGATTAGGATACAGGACCAGCATGTTCCTGTAAGGAAGAAAGGCAAGTTTGGCAGGTTTTGGGAAGCTTGGATAACACGGGATATTGTGAGCCTAGTCAAAAAGAAAAATGAAGCATTTGTAAGGGCTGGAAGGCAAGGAACAGCTGAAGCACTTGAGGAATATAAGGATAGTAGGAAGGAACTCAAGCAAGGAGTTAGGAGGGCTAAAAGGGGTCATGAAAAGTAATTGGTGAAAAGGATTAAGGAAAATCCCAAGGCTTTTTATACATATATAATGAGCAAGAGGGTAACCAGGGAAAGGGTTGGCCAACTCAATGACTAAGATGGGAATCTTTGCGTGGAGCCAGAGGAAGTGGGTGAGGTGCGAAATGAGTACTTTGTATCAGTATTCACCAAGGAGAAGGAGTGGATGATCAGCTGAGGGAAGGGAGTGCAGATAGTCTCAGTCATCTCATTATCAAAAAGGAGGAGTTGTTGGGTGTCTTGCAAAGTATTAAGGTAGATAAGTCCCCAGGGCATGATGGGATCTACCCTAGAATACTGAGGGAGGCAAGTGAAGAAATTGCTGGGGCCTTGACAGAAATCTTTGCATCCTCACTGGCAACAGGGGAGGTCCCAAAGGGCTGAAGAATAGTCAATGCTGTTCCTTTTTTTAAGAAGAGGGGTAAGGATAATCCAGGAAATTATAGGCTGGTGAGCCTTATGTCAGTGGTAGGGAAACTATTAGAGAGGATTCTTTGGGACAGGATTTACTCCCATTTGGAAACAAACGAACTTATTAGCGAGAGACAGCATGGTTTTGTGAAGGGGAGGTCGTGTCTTACTAATTTGACTGAGTTTTTTGAGAAAATGACGAAGATAATTGATGAGGGAAGGACGGTGGATGTTGTCTATATGGACTTTAGTAAAGCCTTTGACAAGGTCCCGCATGGCAGACTGGTGCAGAAGGTGAAGTCACACGGGATCAGAGGTGAGCTGGCAAGATGGATACAGAACTGGCTTAGTCACAGAAGACAGAGGGTAACAGTGGATGGGTGTTTTTTTGAATGGAGAGTTGTGACAAGTGGTGTTCCGCAGGGATCAGTGCTGGGACCTTTGCTGTTCGTAGTATATATATATGACTTGGAGGAAAATGTAGCTGGTATGATTAGTAAGTTTGCAGATGACACAAAGGTTGGTGGAGTTGCAGATAATGATGATGATTGTCAGAGGATACAGCAGGATATGGATCGGTTGGAGACTTGGGCAGAGAAATGGTACATGGAGTTTAATCCAAACAAATGTGAGGTAATGCATTTTGGAAGGTCTAATGCAGGTGGGAGGTATTCAGCAAATGGCAGAACCCTTAGGAGTATTAATAGGCAGAGAGATCTGGGCGTACAGGTCGACTGGTCACTGAAAGTGGCAACGCAGGTGGATAAGCTAGTCAAGAAGGCATACGGCATGCTTGCCTTCATCGGTCGGGGCAATTGGCAAGTCATGTTGCAGCTGTCCAGAACCTTATTTAGGCCACACTTAGAATATTGTGTGCAATTCTGGTCGCCACACTACCCGAAGGACGTGGAGGCTTTGGACAGGGTACAGAGGAGGTCTACCAGGATGTTGCCTGGTCTGAAGGGCATTAGCTATGAGGAGAGGTTGGAAAAACTCGGATTGTTTTCACTGGAACGACGAAAGTGGAGGGGCGACATGATAGAGGTTTACAAAGTTATGAGCGGCATGGACAGAGTGGATAGTCAGAAGCTTTTTCCCAGGGTGAAAGAGTCAGTTACTCGGGGACATAGGTTTAAAGTGCGAGGGGCAACGTTTAGAGTGGATGTGCGAGGCAAGTTTTTTACACAGAGGGTGGTGAGTGCCAGGAACTTGCTGCCGGTGGAGGTGGTGGAAGCAGATGCGATAACGACGATGAAGAGACATCTTGACAAATATATGACGAGGAAGGGAATAGAGGGATATGGGCCTCGTAAGTGCAGAAGGTGTTAGTTTCGGAAGGCATCAAGATCGGCGCAGGCTTGGAGGGCCGAATGGCCTGTTCCTTTGCTGTCCTGTTCTTTGTTCTTTGTTCTTGTTCAATCTTCTATCAATGCCAGTGTGTTACCCCCTACACTATAAGCTTTTAATTTCCACATTAACCTTTGATCTGGCACCTGATCAAATGCTTTCTGGAAATCTAAGTACAGTACATCCACTGGTTCCCCTTTCTCCACAGTACATGTTATTACTTCGAAGAACTCCAACAAATTGATTGAACATTTCAGAAGACCATGCTGACTCTGCCTGATTACTTTGATTTTTTTTCTAACTGTCTGCCATTACGTATTTAATAATTATGTCTCACATTTCCCGCAAGAGAGATGTGAAGCCAACTGGCCTGTAGTTTCTGTCTCCCTCCCTTTTTGAATAAAGGAGTTACATTGGCAAAAAGGAGTTACATACAGAGTGAAGTAACTCGGGACATGTTAAAAGCTCTCTCTGTTGAAAAGTTGAGTAATGTAGCTGCACAGTTAGGGATTACTCTCTGTCCAAAAGCTAGAAAACCCGAAATCCAAAGACTTGTGGCCCACCATTTTTCACTTAAAGCTGAATACTCAAACAGGTTTAGATCACTAACAGGTTGGGTAATGTTCGCTAAGGTAAAACTAGAACAGAATAGACTAGAATTAGAATTCCAGAGAGAGCAAGAAAGAGCAGAGTGATTGTCAAGGAAGGGAAAAAATAAGAGTGTTCCAGAAGGAGAAGGAGGAAAGGGAGTTAAGGCGGCTCAAACAACTAGAGGACGACCCAGTACACCTAGTGAAGACACAGCTAGTGAGGGAGCTGCCCCTCGCCCAGGACAATGTGCTGAGCTCTTAAAGTTCACCCAGTTCATTCTAAAGTTGAATGAGGAGGATGTGGCAGAATTTTTCATCACTTTTGAAAAGCTTGCAAAGCAGCTGAAATGGCTGGCAGAGAACTAGATACTGTTTTTACAAAACAAGGTAACAGGAAAAGCCCATGAGGTTTATTCATTGTTGTCAGATGAAAGTTCATCAGATTATGAGATAACTAAAAATTATATCTTGGGCGCATATGAGATAGTACCAGAGGTGTACCAGCAAAAATTCCAAACGCTCCGAAAGCAGCCTGACTAAACTGCCTCGAGTCTGAATGAGTTAAGCAGCTTAGGAACATAGGAGCAGAAGTAGGCCATTCAGCCCATCCAGCCTGCTCTGCCATTCAATATGATAGTGGCTGATCATCCACTTCAATGCCTTTTTCCCACATTATCCCCATATCCCTCTCTGTCAGTGGTACTTAGAAATCTGTCAATCTCTACTTTAGGCAGACTCAATCACTAAGCTTCCACAACTCTCTGGAGCAGAGAATTCCGAAAGTTCACAATCCTCTGAGTAAAGAAATGTCTCCTCAGCGCGGTCCTAAGTGGCTTCCGTCTTATTTTGAAAGTGTGTCTGCTGATTCTAGTCTCCCCAACCTTGGGGAACATATTACCTACATCTATCCTGTCTATCTCTTTAAATATTTTGTAGGTTTCAAAGAGATACCCTCTCATTCTTCGAAACTCTAGAGACGACACGCCCAGTTTTCCCAATCACTCTTCAAAGGGCAGTCCTTCCATCCCAGGAACACGTCTGGTGAACCTTTCATGCATTCCTCGATGGCAATAATATCCTTCCTAGGGTAAAGGGACCAAAACTGCACACAGTACTCCAGGTGAGGTCGAACCAAGGTTCTGTACAATTGAAGTAAGCCTTCACTACTTCTGTACTCAAATATTCTTGCAATAAAGGCGGACATACCATTAGCCCTCTTATTGCTTGCTGAACCCGCTTGTTTGTCTTTAGTGACTTATTGACGACGGGGGGCGTTCAGAACTGGCTGCAGTCGCTTTGTGGTGACACAACCACACATGTTTCCCCCACTGCTTGATATAAATTCTGACAGTATGTACGTGTGTAACAGTTTGACCGAGTACCTACCTCTGTGGGAAGTGAGAGGTTTTGTGTCAGCAGATGGCAAACCTTTTCCATCTGCCCCATTACTGCAGAGAATAGTAGATGCAGCGAGGAAAGGGGAAAGGATTACAGAAAATACTATGAGATATTGACCTATGTTGTGAAAATTGGAAAGGAGATAATTGGGACAACTTTGTCTAAGTGTAGTCTGGAAAACCAGGTGGTCATGTGTCCTCACCACAGAGGTAGGTACTCGGTCAAACTGTAACACACGGACATACTGTCAGTTTATATATATATATATATATATATATATATATATATATACATACATATAAAACAGCAGAAAAAAAGTGTGGATTTAATACCACTGTAAATTGCACCATGGAAACTAGGAAGGCATTATCAGGTTAACCCATGTGGCCTAGAAGGGAAAGGGGAGATATTGCTTAATAACCACGATGAAGGAGTACCAGTATGGACATAACCGGATTTGTCTGGTGAGGAAAAGTACGTTTCTTTTATACCCACAAATACCAACTAGAGTAGAGAAGATGGATTTGTAGAATACAGAAAAGAAAGACAGAAACGATAACTGTGACACAAAGTGTTAAGGACGACTTGATAAATTACCTCCGGGAATATGAATATACTATTCAGCCATTGCCCATACGTTTGGGTCAAGAGAGGCAGCAACTAGAAACCATTGCTGTGGTGTACTACAATCTGGAACAACAGTGGAAGATAGTACAAGATGAGATTGACGAAATAAATGATTCTACCTGGTGGGAGGGCTGATGGAACTTGGGGTGAAACGTGCAGATACACCCCTGGTTTACAATTATTTCCCATGTCCTGATCGTTGTTTCGGGTATCATGGTGATATATGTGACATACTTAATTCGGAAACTTAAGAAATTGATTAAGGAATGTGCGAGGATGTATGAATGCAGGTTGGACAGCTACCTTAAAGGCAATCAGTATTCAAACTTGTTCTATAAAAAGATAGACAATTAAATATGTAACACGAGGGTAGTTGTATAACTATTGGTAGATACTTAAAATGAATTAATGAATGACAAATGTATTCTACAAATTAAATTGCGACTGTATTATGATCACACAAGTGATTAATTATGTAACAATGATGTTTAAATTGTGCTTTCTTTAACATTACACTACTTAGGATATTGCGTTAACAATGAAATTGTAATTGCACAAGTGTACTACCTAAGAGATGGGAGAGTGTGATCCCTTGCGCATAGCCCTGCAGGATCAAAGGAGGGCGGGGAGAGCTGTAGACTCAGTAAAAACGCATAAGAACTTAGTTGAAACAAGGGGACTCGTCACACAACAATACACAACGTTTTGAAACATAGTGGGGGCTGGATAGAAAGGAGCACTGCAAACAGATGGCCAAGGAATTGTAGACAGTACAGAAAAACAGGCTGAAACAAGAGAGAGATTCTCCCAGACAGTATCCTTGCACAAACCAGATAAAAGAGTTGCTATGGACACGAGATATGATTAGACTCACAGTAGACAATGGCTGAAACTGGTGACGGCACGAGAGCCCCAGGGAAGAACAGTCGAGAAGGTTCCCTGTGTCAAGGACTCAGAGAACAAAAGGGCAGCCGCTAGTCTGAGACTGATCACCTCGTGACTTGACGGGTAATATAACGTGCAAGTATTTAGTGCTTGCACCTGATGATTTAATGTGTGAATAAACATTGATATACCTTCCACCAGTCCACTTCTGTGAATTCTTTAAGAGAAAGTGCAGATTAGGCACAACAACGATCTGATAGCTCTATATAGGGTCTTACCAGGAACATTAAAAGAAGCAACACCAAGAGAGAAAATTACACGACCAGTAACAAAATTAGCCATGCTTCGTAGAGTTTACAGCCTGTATCAAAGACTCACCAGGAGTAACAACAACAGCAAAGAGGGATGAGAAAATGTCAGGAGCAGTAATGCAGTTAAACACGGTTTATAGAATTAATAGCTGGATAAAGAGTCTTACCAGGAACACCAATAATAGCGAGGATGGGATAGTAAATATATTGAATAACCTGAAGAGCTAAAAAGATCCGATAGTCTAATGAGTACCAGTCATAATATGTGGAAAGATCGTCAAATTGCCAGATGAAACTCCTGTCCATTGTTGTAACATTACAATCTATTGTTCTCAGATTCTGATCTATCCTCTCCCTCTGTCTGGAGCTGTTGGTCCCTCTTACTGCCGGGTTTGATGCTCCTGTTGACACTATGTGATAATACATTGAAATGACTCCCATATTAATAGAAGATGGAAACACTCCAGTGAAACAATTAGGGTCCATGGAGACTGACATTAATTCCAGTCACTGAACAAACAGTTTCAGTTAACCCCTTTCAGTCCAGCACTGTTTGTACCACAATAAAGTAGAACATTTATCCTGTCTGGATGGGATGTATGAGAGATGCTGAGGGAAGGAAAGGTGGGAATAGCGGAGGCACTGGACAGAATCATTCAATCCTCCTTGGATATAGGATTTGTGACAGAGGGCTGGAGGGTTGTAAATGTTACACCCTACTTGAAAAAAAGGAGAGATTGAGTAAACACTGTATTTACTGACCAGACTGTTTAATGTCACTGATGGGGAAATTTCATAACCCAGGACAAATATATTCATTGCTTTGAAAAACATGGAATAATAAATAGACAGCAGTAGGGATATGGTGATGTCAAAGCATGACTGGCAAACCTCAACAACAATTTATATTTATATAGTGCTTCTAATGTTATAAAACATCCCAAAGTGATTCTCAGGATCATTACGAAGCAAAGTATGACACTGAGACATAACAGGTGATATTAGATCAGATGGCCAACAGCTTGAACAAAGAGATAGGTTTTAAGGAGTACCTGAAAGGAGGAAAGCGAGACGGAAAGGCGGTGACCGTAGCGGAGTGGTAATATTACCAAAATTGTAATACTGAGGCTCAGGCTGATTCTCGGAGGACATGGGTTCAAATCCCACCGTGGTAACTGGTGCAATTTAAAATTCAATATGTGCTAAAATTCAATTAATTAATACAAATCTGCATTTGAAAACTATTCTTAGCAATGGTGCCATGATGCTATCAATGATCGTCATAAAAAAAACAGCCTGGCTTACTGATGTTCTTCAGCAATGGAAATCTGCCATCCTTATACGGTCTGGCCTCCATGTGACTCCAGACCCACAACAATGTGGTTGACTCTAAAGTGAATTCTGAAAGGTCCAGCAAACCATTCAGTCATCAAGGGCAATTAGAGATGGGCAGAAAATGCTGGCCTTGTCAGTGACACCCACATCCCATGAACGAATGAAAAAAAAACAGTGCAGTGAGGATATTCCAGAACTTTGGGCCTAGGCAGCTGAAGACCTAGTCGCCAGTGGTGCAGTGATTAAAATCCGGGTGCACAAGAGGCCGGAATTAGAGGAGCACATATATCTCGGTGGGTTGTGGAGGTGGAGGAGATTACAGAGATATGGGGCGGGGGGCGAGGCCATGGAGGGATCTGAAAACAAGGATAAGAATTTTAAAATCAAGACATTGCTTAACTGGGAGCCAATGTCGGTCAGTGATAGATGAACGGGAGCTTAGTGTGAGCTAAGACATGGGCAGCAGAGTTTTGGATGACCTCAAGTTTACAGAGAGTAGAATTTGGGAGATCAGCCAGGAGTGAGTTGGAATAATCAGATCTCGAGGTGACGAATGTATGAATGAGGTTTCAGCAGCAGATGGGCTGAGACAGGGGTGAAGTCGGGTGATGTTACTGAGGTGGAAATAGGCGGCTGTAATGATATCCTGAAAATGAGGTTAAAGATCATTTTGTGGTGAAATGTGACACCAAGGTTGCAAACAGACTGTCTGAATCTCAGATTGTTAGCAGGGAGAGGGATGGAATCAATAGCAAGGAAGCAGAGTTGGAGTGGGGAGTGAAAACAATGGCTTCAGTATTCCCAATATTTAATTGGAGGACATTTCTGCTCATCCAGTACTGGATGTCGGATAAGCAGTCTGATAATTTAACAACAGTGGAGGAGTGGAGAGCGGTGGTGCTGAGGTAAATGTGATGGCGTTCTTTGATAAAACAATGGAGAAGGTTGCTGAGGGTGGTGTGATTAAAGTTATAGATATGGATTTTCAAAAGGTGTTTGATCAAGTGACATTCAAGAGACAGGTTAGGAAAACTGAACCCTATGGTTTAAAGGGACAGTGACAGTGTGGATATAACATTGGCTAATGAACAGTAAACAGAGAGAAGTGGTGAAAGGTTGTTGTTCAGACTCGATGGGAGTATACAGTGGTGTTCCCTCGTGCTCGGTATTAGGACCACTGCTTTTTCTGTTCTTGTAGAACACGGGGTGGGTAGGGCAGAGCCCCCTACTCCTCCCACTTTACAGAGCGTTCCCTATTTGCAGCCTCCGCTCCATTTGTTGGTCGTGTAACAGACCCAGAGACACTGTAACTACAGTCCCCATACCTTGTCCACAGTTGGGTTACCAAATCCTCTATCCTCCCTGAATGTCTGCAGCAGCTAACAACACACCTCCAGAAAACCATCCACAGCACCTCCACTAACTTTACAATCGCAGAAGTAAGTCAAAAGCCCCTCACCTGTAAGTTGGATGCCTGGTCCTTTTAAATAACACTAGAAGGGATTCCTTATGCTGCTGAATGTATGTTCAGCTGAGAATGACTAACACAGGTGGTCAGTGGACATGCACAGACCAAGTTTCAAAGACGTACATCAAAGCTGCTGGAATGACTGATTGACGTCAATTCAGACCCTTCCTCACACTACAGACACACACACATTACACCCACGCTATCACCCCGGCCAGCCTGGGTGTCCTGTACAATGTGCTGGATGTGACCGGCAGTACAGCTCACACCATTTTGTGGATCCAAACTTCCACAGCACCAGTGGAGCAGGAGAGATGAAATGTGTGGGCAGGGAGAGAGAAAGAGGGAAAGAAACTCACTTTAAAAATGGAATTATAAAAAGACTTTAAGATTAACAAGTTTCAGGAATATTGGAAATGGACAGGGGATTGAGATAATCAGAGGGCTGAGGACATGGGGGGATTTGATCACATGATGGGACTATTAAAATTGAGGTGTTACCGAACCAAGAGCCAATGTAGGTCAGTGAGCACAGGGATGTTGGGTGAACAGAATTTGGTGTAAATTAGAAGATTGCAGCAGAGTTTTAGATGACCACAAGGTTACAGATCGTAGAATGTGGGAGAGCAGCCAGGAGTGTGTTCGAATAGTCAAGTCTCAAGATAACATACGCATGGGTGAGGGTTTCAGCAGCAGATGAGCTGAGCTGTCTCTCTCTCTCTCTCTCGCTCTGTTTCTCTCTCTCTCGCTCTGTTTCTCTCTCTGTTGCCCTCACCTACTCTATCCCACAATCAGAATCTTACGTTTCAATCAAGTCGCCTTTTCATCTTCTAAACTCCAGATGATATAAGCCTAGCCTGTCCAACCTTTCCTCATAAGACAACCCACCCATTCCAGGTATTAGTCTAGTAAACATTCTCTGTACTGCTTTCAACACATTTACATCCTCCTTAAATAAGGAGACCAGTAATTTACACAGAACTCCAGATGTGGTCTCACCAATGTCCTGTATAAATGAAACATAACCTCCATACTTTTGTATTCAATTCCTTCTGTAATACATGATAACATTCGATTAGTTTCCGAATTGCCTGTTGTACCTGCATAATATCCTTATACAATTCATGCACTAAGACACCCAGTTCCTCTGCATCGTACAGCTCTGCAATCTCTCACCATTCAGATAATATGTTTCTTTTATATTCTTCCTATAAAATGGACAATTCCACATTTTCCCTCGTTAACCTCCATTTGCCACATCTTTGCCCACTAACTTAGCTACCTATATCCCTTTGTAGCCCACTTATGCCCTCTTGACAACTTTCGTTCCTTTCTGTTTTTGTGTCATCAGAAAATTTAGCAACCATACCTTGAGTCCCTTCATCCAAGTCATTTATATAAATTGTAAACAGTTACGTCCCCAGCACTGATCTCTGTGGCACACGACTCGTTACATCTTACCAAACAGAAAATGACCCATTTTGCCTACTCTCTGTTTTCTGTTGGATAGCCAATCTTCTATCCATGTCAATATGTTACCCCTTACACCATTCGCATTTAGTTTCTGCAATGACCATTGATGTGACACGTTATCAAGTGTCTTCTGGAAATCTAACTACATTACATCAAACGGTCCCCCTTTATCCACAGAACATGTAATTTCTTCAAAGAACTCCAATAAATTAGTTAAACCAGATTTTCCTTTCACAAAAGCATGCTGACACTGCTTGATCACTTTGAATTTCTCTACGTGCCCTGCTATAAACGTCCATAATAACAGCTTCTAACATCTGATCCATAGCCAGAAAACCTTTGTCACCTGTCACAGGTGACAAGTCGACTATGTCTATTCTGATACTGTGCTGTATTTGAACTGTCACTCCTCAATAAACTGCTTGTGACCCTTCGACCACCTTTTGGGTAATCTGGAACCCTGGATCAGATCGTACAGTGGTATAGGAGAGGGAACAGAGTTCATGTCAAAGTCCTGCCTCCCTTTTCTATAATGGACAGGGACTACTGGGCAGTAATGTGCTCAAAGGTTATCAGCAGTAATTGATTATCCCTGTATTTGTATATTTTAGAACATTAAAACATGCCCCTACTCTGGTGTCCAGTGTAACCTCAATATTCATGATTAAAATATCAGAGGAGTGTGAACCAGACACCTCTGATGACCCTGAGGTACAGGTGATTCTCGAGTCGGTCCTGAGTGTATTCACAACCCATAAAGATAACTGTGGAAACATGAGCAGACCTGAAGAAATTAACTGACCATTGCATGCTCCATGAAGCAGTACTGTTACCGAGCTGAGATTATATCATATATTCCAGACACTATCAATCATTGTTTACCAGGGTGTTGTTCACAAAGACGCATTCACTATTCACTGCTTGATTTGGCCGCTGAGAAAACCGGATGGCAGCTGGTGACTGACTATTGACCACCACAAACTCAACTCAGTCACCCCTGTGTGAACCTGGTTGTCTGAGAGACACCCACCCTACTCTCCCGGATTCCCAGCAGGAGGGGTGTCTTCAGCACCCTGGATATCTCTAATAGTTATTGGAGTATCCCAGTAAAACTAGGGAAACAAATTAAATTCACATTTAGTTCTGTGGACCAGAGATACACCTGGACATGTCTGTCACAAGGGGATCCAAAAAAAACCCCACTATTTTACACAAACGTATAGCCGGGACCCTTATGAGTTTTTCAGTCTTCCTGCTCTCTGCAATATGTCGATGATCTCCTCCTCATCACCACAGACCCTGTCCACACATTTAACCCTTTTACAGGAACTATTGCATTTACTTTGGGAGCTGGACTAAAAGACCATCCACGTAAGGCCCAGCGGGTGTAACATCGTGTCACCGTTCCAGGTGTCCAGATTGTATATCCAGCATCAGCCCAGACCAACATCAGGTCGAGACCATCCAGTGTCTACTCCTGTCCACCTCAAAGACTGCCCTGTGTCCTATCCTCAGACTGGTGGGGTATCAGTGGACCCTCATCCAGTGTCTACACTTTTCCAACTCAAAGACTGCCCTGTGTCCTATCCTCAGGCTGGTGGGGTATCAGTGGACCCTCATCCAGTGTCTATCCCTGTCCACCTCAAAGACTGCCCTGTGTCCTATCCTCAGACTGGTGGGGTATCAGTGGACCCTCATCCAGTGTCTACACTTTTCCAACTCAAAGACTGCCCTGTGTCCTATCCTCAGGCTGGTGGGGTATCAGTGGACCCTCATCCAGTGTCTACCCCTGTCCACCTCAAAGACTGCCCTGTTTCCTATCCTCAGGCTGGTGGGGTATCAGTGGACCCTCATCCAGTGTCTACACTTTTCCACCTCAAAGACTGCCCTGTGTCCTTTCCTCAGACTGGTGGGGTATCAGTGGACCCTCATCCTGTGTCCACCCCTGTCCACCTCAAAGACTGCCCTGTGTCCTATCCTCAGGCTGGTTGGGTATCAGTGGACCCACATCCAGTGTCTACCCTTTTCCACCTCAAAGATTGCCCTGTGTCCTATCCTCAGGCTGGTGGGGTATCAGTGGACACTCATCCAGTGTCTACCCTTTTCCACCTCAAAGACTGCCCTGTGTCCTATCCTCAGACTGGTGGGGTATCAGTGGACCCTCATCCAGTGTCCACCCCAATCCACCTCAAAGACTGCCCTGTGTCCTCTCCTCAAGCTGGTTGGGTATCAGTGGACACTCATCCAGTGTCTACCCTTTTCCACCTCAAAGACTGCCCTGTGTCCTATCCTCAGACTGGTGGGGTATCAGCGGACCCTCATACAGTTTATCCCACTGGCCACCTCAAAGACTGCCCTGTTTCCTCTACTCAGGCATGTGGGGTATCAGTGGACCCTCATCCAGTGTGTACCCCTTTTTACCTCAAAGACTGCCCTGTGTCCTATCCTCAGGCTGGGAGGCATCAGCAGACTCTCATCCCTCGATTTTCGGAGACTGTGACTCCTCTTTATAAACTACCTAATGGTGATGATGACCAGGTGTAACCCGGTTGAACTGAAGAGAGCACGGAAGCAGTAACCAAATTGCCCAGGCAACGTGTCTTATCTCACCTAACCCTGACAAGACTTGCCACCTGGAGGTGGGGGACTCAGAAAAAACGTCTGACTGCTGTCCTAAGTAGAGAAAACCAGGAGAAACTACTCCCCATTGTGAATGATCCAGAATGGTGAGTGGGACTGAACTGATTTACTCTGTTTGTGAAAGACATTTGTTAACCACGTTCTGGGACATCAACCATTTCACTTACATTATGGGGTTCAACAGGGTGATACTGTCCAGTCCACTTTAAACTTTCCCAGTATAGGAAATCAGTAGTAATAGTATTCTTCTGTCAGAGAGTCGTGGAGTCGTAGTTATTTCAGCACAAAATGAGGCCATTCGGCCCATCGAGTCCATGTCAGCTCTTCCTAGATAAATCCAGTCAGTCTCATTCCCCAGCTCTGTCTCCATATTCCTGCAAGTTTATTTCCCTCAAGTGTCCATCCATTATCATTTTGAAATCGTTCACCATCTCTGCTTCCACCACCCTCGCAGACGGTGAGTTCCAGGCCATTCCCTCTCGCTGTGTAAAAAAGTTGTTCCTCACATCCCCCTGTATCTCTTGCCCACAACCTTAACTCGAGTCCTTGCACCAATAACTAATGGGAACATCTTTTCCGGTCCACCTTATCCAAACATGTCATCATCTTGTATACCTCTATCAAATTTCAGTGTAAGTTACAAGTTAATCCCCTTTTGTTTCGGAGGACCAGGGGACTGCTGGGTAACGGAAAACTATTTATTTGGGCAGTTTTAAAATCATTTTCTTTTTGCAAGGAGCAGCTTTGACAGAACGAGGTGCAGAGCGAACTTACAGCTGAGCGGTCAATTTCAGTGCAAGTTACAAGTTAATACCCTTCTGTTTCGGAGGACCAGGGGACTGCTGGGTAAGGGAAAACTATTTATTTGGGCAGTGGCAGTACCCAAGACACTATACGTGTAGTGTCTCCTACCCACCCTCCTCCTCTAACCAAAAATAAAGGACTCTACTGTGTTGATAATGGAAGCTTTTAATTTAGAAAGTTCAGTCCGTCGGATTGCTACGCGAACAAGTTTTGACTTTTTTTTTTCGATTGGTTTTTCAGTAGATTTGTTGGGAATCTAGAATAGTGGGAATGGAGGTAAAGGCAGTTGTATGTTCCTCCTGCAGAATGTGGGAGGTAGGGGTCGCCAAGAGTGTCCCTGCTGACTGCATCTGCGGGAAGTGCACCCAACTCCAGCTCGTCGCAGACCGCGTTAGGGAACTGGAGCTGGAGCTGGATGAACTTCGGATCATTCGGGAGGCGGAGGGGATTATTGACAGGAGTTATAGGGAGGCAGTCACACCTCAGGTAAAAGAAGTAGGTAGATGGGTTGCCGTCAGGGGAAGGAGAGGGAACCAGCAGGCAGTGCAGGGATCCCCTGTGGCCGTTTCCCTCAACAACAGGTATACCGTTTTGGATACTGTTGAGGGGGACGACTTACCAGGGGTAAGCAATGGGGTACAGGTATCTGGCACAGAGTCTGTCCCTGTTGCTCAGAAGGGAAAGGGGAAGAGGAGCAGAGCATTAGTCATTGGGGACTCCATAGTTAGGGGAACAGATAGGAGGTTCTGTGGGAACGAGAGAGACTCACGGTTGGTGTGTTGCCAGGGTACATGATGTCTCTGATCGTGTTTTTGGGATCCTTAAGGGGGAGGGGGAGCACCCCCAAGTCGTGGTCCACATAGGCACCAACGACATAGGTAGGAAGAGAGATGGGGATTTAAGGCTGAAATTCAGGGAGCTAGGGTGGAAGCTTAGAGCGAGAACAACCAGAGTTGTTATCTCTGGGTTGTTGCCCGTGCCATGTGCTAGCGAAGAGAGGAATAGGGAGAGAGAGGAGTTGAACACGTGGCTGCAGGGAAGGTGTAGGAGGGAGGGTTTTGGTTTCCTGGATAATTGGGGCTCTTTCTGGGGTAGGTGGGACCTCTACAAACAGGATGGTCTTCACCTGAACCAGAGGGGTACCAATATCCTGGGGGGGAGATTTGTTAGTGCTCTTCGAGGGGATTTAAACTAATTCAGCAGGGGAATGGGAACCCAAATTGTAGTTCCAGTGTACAGGCTGTTGAGAGTAGTGAGGTAGGGGATAAGGTTACAGGGACGCAAGAGGGTACTGGCAAGCAAGAACCTGGTTTAAAGTTAAACTTCAACGCCAGGAGCATCCGGAATAAGGTGGGTGAGCTTGCAGCATGGGTTGGTACCTGGGATCCTGATGTTGTGGCCATTTCAGAGACATGGGTAGAGCAGGGACAGGAATGGATGTTGCAGGTTCCGGGATTTAGATGTTTCAGTAAGAACAGAGAAGAGGGTAAAAGAGGGGGGGGTGTGGCATTGTTAATCAAGGAAAGTATTACAGCGGCAGAAAGGACGTTTGAGGACTCGTCTACTGAGGTAGTATGGGCCGAGGTTAGAAACAGGAGAAGAGAGGTTACCCTGTTGGGAGTTTTCTATAGACCTCCGAATAGTTCCAGAGATGGAGACGAAAGGATAGCAAAGATGATTCTTGACAGGAGCGAGAGAAACAGGGTAGTTGTTATGGGGGACTTTAACTTTCCAAATATCGACTGGAAATACTATAGTTCGAGTATTTTCGATGGGTCAGTTTTTGTCCAGTGTGTGCAGGAGGGTTTTCTGACACAGTATGTGGACAGGCCAACCAGGGGCGATGCCACATTGGATTTGATACTGGATAATGAACGCGGCCAGGTGTTCGATTTAGATGTCGGTGAGCACTTTGGCGATAGTGATCACAATTCGGTTAGGTTTACCTTAGCGATGGGCAGGGACAGGTATATACCGCAGGGCAAGAATTATAGTGGGGGAAAGGAAATTATGATGCGATTAGGCAAGATTTAGGATGTGTAGGATGGGGAAGGAAACTGCAGGGGTTGGGCACAATCGAAATCTGGAGCTTATTCAAGGAGCAGCTACTGCGTGTCCTTGATAAGTATGTACCTGTCAGGCAGGAAGGAAGTTGTCGAGCGAGGCAGCCGTGGTTTACTAAAGAAGTTGAAGCACTTGTCAAGAGGAAGAAGGCGGCTTATGTTAGCATGAGACGTGAAGGCTCAGTTAGGGCGCTTGAGAGTTACAAGCTAGCTAGGAAGGATCTGAAGGGAGGGCTAAGAAGAGCAAGGAGAGGACACGAGAAGTCATTGGCGGATAGGATCAAAGAAAACCCCAAGGCTTTCTATAGGTATATCAGGAATAAAAGAATGACTAGAGTTAGAACAGGGTCAATCAAGGATAGTAGTGGGAAGTTGTGTGTGGAATCAGAGGAGATAGGGGAAGCGTTAAATGAATATTTTTCGTCAGTATTTACAGTAGAGAAAGAAAATGTTGTCGAGGAGATTACTGAGATACAGCCTACTAGGCTAGATGGGATTGAGATTCACAAGGAGGAGGTGATAGCAATTTTGGAAAGTGTGAAAATAGATAAGTCCCCTGGGACAGATGGGATTTATCCTAGGATTCTCTGGGAAGCCAGGGAGGAGATTGCAGAGCCGTTGTTGTTGATCTTTATGTCGTCATTGTGGACAGGAGTAGTGCCGGAAGACTGGAGGAAAGCAAATGTTGTCCCCTTGTTCAAGAAGGGGAGTAGAGACAGCCCTGGTAATTATAGACCTGTGAGCCTTACTTCGGTTGTGGGTAAAATGTTGGAAAAGGTTATAAGAGATAGGATTTATAATCATCTTGAAAAGAATAAGTTCATTTGCGATAGTCAGGACGGTTTTGTGAAAGGTAGGTCGTGCCTCACAAACCTTATTGAGTTTTTCGAGAAGGTGGATGAGGGTAAAGCCGTGGATGTGGTGTATATGGATTTCAGTAAGGCGTTTGATAAGGTTCCCCACGGTAGGCTATTGCAGAAAATACGGAAGTATGGGGTTGAAGGTGATTTAGAGCTTTGGATCAGAAATTGGCTAGCTGAAAGAAGACAGAGGGTGGTGGTTGATGGCAAATGTTCATCCTGGAGTTTAGTTACCAGTGGTGTACCGCAAGGTTCTGTTTTGGGGCCACTGCTGTTTGTCATTTTTATAAATGACCTGGATGAGGGTGTAGAAGGGTGAGTTAGTAAATTTGCGGATGACACGAAGGTCGGTGGAGTTGTGGATAGTGCCGAAGGATGTTGTAGGTTACAGAGGGACATAGATAGGCTGCAGAGCTGGGCTGAGAGATGGCAAATGGCGTTTAATGCGGAGAAGTGTAAGGTGATTCACTTTGGAAGGAGTAACAGCAATGCAGAGTACTGGGCTAATGGGAAGATTCTTGGTAGTGTAGATGAGCAGAGAGATCTTGGTGTCCAGGTACATAAATCCCTGAAAGTTGCTACCCAGGTTAATAGGGCTGTGAAGAAGGCATATGGTGTGTTAGCTTTTATTAGTAGGGGGATCGAGTTTCGGAGCCACGAGGTCACGATGAAGCTGTACAAAACTCTGGTGAGGCCGCACCTTGAGTATTGCATGCAGTTCTGGTCACCGCATTATCGGAAGGATGTGGAAGCTTTGGAAAGGGTGCAGAGGAGATTTACTAGGATGTTGCCTGGTATGGAGGGAAGGTCTTACGAGGAAAGACTGAGGGAGTTGGGGTTGTTTTCGTTCGAGAGAAGGAGGAGGAGAGGTGACTTAATAGAGACATATAAGATAATCAGGGGGTTAGATAGGATGGATAGTGAGAGTCTTTTTCCTCGGATGATGATGGCAAACACGAGGGGACATAGCTTTAAGTTGAGGGTTGATAGATATCGGACAGATGTCAGAGGTAGTTTCTTTACGCAGAGAGTAGTAGGGGCGTGGAACGCCCTGCCTGCAACAGTAGTAGACTCGCCAACTTTAAGGGCATTTAAGTGGTCATTGGATAGACATATGGATGTAAATGGAATAGTGTAGGTCAGATGGTTTCACAGGTCGGCGCAACATCGAGGGCCGAAGGGCCTGTACTGCGCTGTAATGTTCTAATTCTAATTCTAATTCTAAATCTCCTCTCAATCTCCTTTGCTACAAGGAAAACAATCCCAGCTTTTCCAGACTAACCTTGTAACCAAAATCCTCCAGCTCTTGACCCATTCTGGTAAATCTCCTTTACACCCTGTGAAGGACCCTCACATCCTTCATAAAGTGTGGTGAACAGAACTGGATGCAGTAATACAGTTGTGGACTAACCAGAACTTTATAAAGGTTCAGCATAACTTCCCTTCTTCTGTATTCACTACCTCTATTTATGAAGCCCAAGATCCCATATGCTTTACTAACGACTCTCTCAATATGTCCTGCCACCTTCAGGGATCTATATACATGATCCCCCATGTCCCTCTGTCTCTGCACTTTCTTTAGAACTGCATCATTAATTGTATATTGCCTCTCCCAGTTACTTCTGATAAAATGTATCACCTCACACTTGTCTGTATTAAATTCTATCTGCCTCTTGCCATCCCATTCTACTAGCATATCTATATCCTGTTACATTGATCAGTATCAACCTCACTGTCAGCCCTGCCTCCAAGATTGCTATCATCAGCAAATTATGAAATATTGCTCTGTATTCGACTGGAGAAGTGACAGAGAATGGTGAGTGAACCCCAGGGGGATGGCACAGTCTGCCAGCTGTGCTCCAAGAGGTGATCCCCAGGGAAATCTCAAGGTCACGTTTGCTGACAGACCGGAGGAGTCCAGCAAAGTGATCACACAATCTCCATTCGCTCCTCTCCCCAATGTCCAGGGAACTCCATTGCGTGCAGTGAATACAATTACTAGCGTGTAAGAAGTGGGAGCAAATCCCTGTTTCACCTGGAAGGAGTGCTTGTCCTTGGATAATGGGAAACGAGGAGCTGAAAGTCCAGGTGTTGCATCTCCTGCGCTCGCATGGAAAGGTGCTCCAGGAAAGGAAACAGTTATTGGGGGAATTGAGGAGTTGACCAGGGTTTCATAAGGAGCAGGGGGACGGGAGGGGAGCAGAATATACGGTTGTACATGGACATAGCCGAATGTGGCAGAAATCTGGCGGATGGAGCTTGGAATACGAAGGCCGGTAGGATGGAAGGCGAGGACGAATCGATCATTATTGTGGTCCTGGCACGGAGGGGAAGGGGTGGTGGCAGTAACGTGGGAAACGGGATGGACACAGTCGAGGGCCCTGTTAACCACAGTAGAGGGCAATATCTGGTTGAGGAATAATGAATATATTCCGTAAGCACTGGTGTGGAAGGAAGCATCATCAGAAAAGATGTAATGGAGGTGGAGAAACTGGGAAAATGGAACAGAGTCTTTCCATTAATTTCTTTCGGAGGAAATATAGTCAAGGTAGTTGTGGGAGTCAGTGGGATAATAGCGGATATTAGTGGGAAGCCAATTTCCTGCAATGGAGGTGCAGAAGTCGAGGAAGAGAAGGGGAGTGTCAGAGATGGACAATTTGTAGACGGGGGATGGTTAGAAATTAGAAGAAAAGTTGACAGAAGATTCCAGTTCAAGGCAGCAGAAGGAAATGGCACCATCACAGTCATCAAAGTATCAGAAAAACAATATGTAAAGGGAAGAAGCTGAGTCGAATTGGAACAAAGAATGGTCCATTTATCCTACACAAAGGCTCATCTCTAGGACCTAAACAGGCTTCCTTAGCGACAGCATTTGAGTGTGGAATATTCCAATGTTTATACTCGGGACATCCACTGTACAACAGGGTCATTGCCTCCAGGTCAAGATGAGGATCCTGGGAGGATTTCCATTCCCAGATGAGAGTTGCAGAGGAAAAGAGGTGTTCCAACAGGAATAGCGAGTGAATGAAAGAAATCAAATACAAATGGGACCCTGGGAATGTATCAGGAGGAAATGGTGAAGGGAAACTGGCTTCAAATGGCCTTGTAGTGTCTGTCAGGCATCATCCCATCCACTATGACTTTAAGGACAGCTCGAGTGTACTGGAATTTGGAACAGAATGCAGGCAGACTGACATGGACAGAAATGTAGATGGAATTCTGGAGCAGAACTTTGAGCTCAGAAGGAAGTAAGGCTCGTGTGCTGTGGGACCATCGGGGCTGAATGAAGCCGTGGATAAGGATTCTGAGCTTGAAGGAGGGATAGAGATCTCTCAGGGGTGGAAGTAAATTCTGAAATAAGTGAATAAATTTGACATAAAAATCTTCAAGATGTTCAGTGGGAGATATTTGGTCAAGTTATCAAAAAGAAGGTAAACTTTCTGCTTCGGAAGGATTGCATCCACAGACTGAAAAGATAGAGGAGAGATAGTAGAGGCACGATTACCTGTTCATTAATAATCATCAGAATCGGGAATACTAACAGAGGAATGATGAACAGCTACTGTGAGCCTGGTATTTAAAAAAAGATCGAACAAGTTCAAGGAACTATAGTCCAGTTCACATAACATCAATGGTAGGAAAAATAATGGAACCCTCATTCAAAGATGAAATAGATAAACATCTAAAACAAACATATGACATAATGAAGAGAAGCCAGCAGACATTCTTAAAGGGTATATATCCTTGGCCAACATGACAGAATTAATTGAATAAGTGTCAGAAATAATAGATACAAATAAAATATGTTATATGTAATATACATTTGCATTCCAACGGCCTTCGATAAGGCACCACACAGCAGACTCATGACTAATCTCAAAGCAAGTGGAGTTAGGGGACAAGAAGCAGAATGGACGTCTAGCTGGTGTTCTCACTTTGACAGAAGGATGTCATTGATATTCCCCAAGCATCGGCACTTGGACCACTCTTATTCACCCATCATAGAATTTACAGGGGATTGGGAAGAAAGAGTAAAATTCATAATTTACAGACAATTCACTGACTGACAGGTTACTGAAAGCAGATTAAATATTAACTTTCAATAAACAATAAACAACTGGATCAAAACTTCAATTACACTTAGTTATAGTAGAGATGATACCAGCATAAACGAGATGTGAAAGAGAAAGATGCCATAACTTTAGTGATGAAGAACTCAACAGAACTTATTTAGAGAGTTTTTATTTGTAAGTGATTGAGTTTTATTTGATGCAGTTGTTAATTTATGCATTACCGTTAATCACTCAAAATAATTACTGTGTCAGAAAACCCTCCTGCACACACTGGACAAAAACTGACCCATCTAAAGTACTCGAACTATAGTATTTCCAGTCAATATTTGGAAAGTTAAAGTCCCCCATAACCACTACCCTGTTACTCTCGCTCCTGTCGAGAATCATCTTCGCTATCCTTTCCTCTACATCTCTGGAACTATTCGGAGGTCTATAGAAAACTCCCAACAGGGTGACCTCTCCTCTCCTGTTTCAAACCTCGGCCCATACTACCTCAGTAGACGAGTCCTCAAACGTCCTTTCTGCTGCCGTAATACTCTCCTTGATTAACAATGCCACCACCCCCCCTCTTTTACCATCTTCTCTGTTCTTACTGAAACATCCAGATCCCGGAACCTGCAACATCCATTACTGCACCCCCCCACCCCCCCCCCGCCCCACTCTCACCATCTCCATCTGCTGCTGTCCCTGTCTTACTGCAGGCACTGCCCCTCTCACCATCTCCATCTATTGGTGCTCCAGTCTCACTGACGTTTCTGCCCCGCTCACCATCTCCATTTGCTGGTGCCACCGTCTCACTGCAATTTCCACCCCTCGCAACGTCTCCATCTGCTGGTGTCTCTGACTCACTGCAGTTACTGTCCCACTCACCATATCCATCTGCTGGTGTCTCTGACTCACTGCAGTTACTGTCCCACTCACCATATCCATCTGCTGGTGTCTCTGACTCACTGCAGTTACTGTCCCACTCACCATATCCATCTGCTGGTGTCTCTGACTCACTGCAGTTACTGTCCCACTCACCATATCCATCTGCTGGTATCCCTGTCTCACTGCACTTGCTGCCCCTCTCACTCGCGCCATCTGCTGGTGTCCCTGATTCACTGCAGTTTCTGCCCCTCACAATCTCACAATCACTGCGATTTGCAACTTTGCCCAATTTGCTGTGGGTCCAAGGGGTGGTTTAGTTAAATTCAGCTGTGCATTCGAGTGAGGCATTTTTCACAACAATTCATGAATCATCTGCAGAGGAAATCCCATCTCAATCGGTCAGATTATCAATAAAATATAATCTCAGAATCAGATTTAAAATATTTTCAGGGCTCTGTGCTGCGAATATAAAATGTGCTTTCTGTCCTGTGGGGGAGTGTAGTGAATGGAATATGAAATGGGATTTAGTTCCAGTGTTTATCTCTGTCTATGATTTCACTAATTTAACAATGAGATTGAGAGGATATTTCAGCGCCTTCTTCAGCTCCTCTCTGAATTTAGTCTGGGTGACAACGTAAATACACATGTTGGTGCAGGAACTGAGAACCTGCAGCATCATTGATGTGTAATTTATGGTATCGAGAGGCTCAGTGTCAGAGAAATTATCCCAAATATCTGCAATTCGCTTATAAATGACATACACAACCCAGGGCAGCCATAACAGTATAAAACTGCCAGATATACTGAAGAGTAAAACAATTGATTTTCTCCGATTCTCCATCTCTGGGTCCTTGTAATTCTCTCCATTTCTGTGACTCCGGAATCCCCTGCGTACTTTACTGGAGAATAAAATATGTCTGATCGTCAGAATATTGAGCAGCAAAATCAGCAAGGCCGGCACACAAGGGGTTAAAATGCGGTGAAGACATTTAAATGCGGCCCATATGAGGGAAGTGAAGAAGCTCGGTTTATGAACACAAAGCATTGGAACATTATCAATAATGTACCTTGGTTTATATGCAAAGTAAATTGGGAGAGACTGTACACAGCCCAGCACACTCACTGTTCCTGCATCCACAGCTGCCGCTTTCTTGGTGCAATATTTTGTTTTTAGCTTCTTACAACAAATGGCCACAAATCGATCAAAGGTGAAAGAGACTGTGAGCCAGACAGAAATAAATGTGGATGCAGAAAGCAGAACGGCCATGAGACAACACTTGGGAGTAGTGTTCAGGAATGAATCTGGGAAATACATTAAACCAATCCACAACAGTATGGGACTAGACATAACGACCAGGAGATCAGGCACTGCCATTCCCACCAGGTAGACAGTGATACATTTGGAGAGACCGCACTTTCCCCGGGACAGGATCACAATCGCCACCAAGTTAACTGGAACAGAGGGAAAAAGAAGCGGAGAAATTACTGATCAGACCTGGAGACAAAGCAGCAGTTTAACAGTATCTGGGCTGAAATTCCCAGCTTTGTTGCTGCATCGAGCAGTGAAAACTGATTCATTGACCTGGGCAGTGCTTTGTCATAGTGAAATGTTTAAAATACAATTATTATTGGTGAATTGGGAAATTGATCTAGAAAGCGAATAAAGTCAGCACTGGAACGACTGAAAGTACTGACTGAGGATGCAGTACCGGTGGGGAAATGAGAAGGTGTTTTACAGAGATGGAATCCAATGTGTTAAATGGGGATTTATCTCCAGATTGTCGTTCGGGAAGGTTTGAGAACAGCTGGTTCGTTTCTGTGGGTTCAGAGAACAGACAGAGGCTGGTACAAAGTGGGAAAAGTCTGAGAGCTGCTGCGGTGAGTTTGAGGGTTGGGATTTATTTGGAAGAGGAAGTTGGAAGTGAAGCAAGTGAGTGAGATTGGGAGGGCGAGAAGGAAAAGGTCATGTTCGAGCTGGAGGGGAGACAGGAGCAGACGGTTTGGGAAAGTGGATAAATTGAAGCAATGGGCAGAGGATTCAATAAAGTGAGAGGAGAGGCTGAGCTTCAGGGGGAGAGACTGCAGCAAAGCGTTCGTGCAGAACTAATTTATAGATCCCAGCAACAAAACTCAATTAATTTATTAAAAAAATAATATTGGTGCTGGAGAACGTGTCATTGGTTATACAATATAGTCAATACATTTAGTTTGCACAGTCAATTAAATATCAATTTAAGCATATTTCTGTTATCAGCCTCGCTCTTTATTGAATTCAATCGTCACAGAAATTTTGAAGTACAGTATTTAAATAATGAATAACCATCAGCGAAGAACTGAATTTATTATGTTCATTAAGTCAATAAGTAAGGAATAGGAACTTTCTACAAAACAAAATGAAGACCTGACAGAAATAAATACTGAGGGACCAATTCCAACAGTAAAATTAACACAATCTGACAACTGACAGCTTCAACTCTCAGTTTTTCTCAATAATTACTTTGAATATTCCAGCACTTTATGCGAGTGATTTATTCACTCTGCTTCTTCCTCTTTCACTTTCCTTCAGGTTATCTTTTCCCCTCTGTTTCATTCTTCCTGCTCCTTCTCTAAGTTGCCCTCCCGAGCTCTCTGGACTCCTCATATCCTGAAAACTGTTACTTAATACCACTTTTCACACGCGATTTGTTCATCACATTCTGTGCCTGTGTTCTCTTCACCAGCCCCATGTTCAGTGATTCTATTTTAAGAGTCAGTTTGTTCAATGGTGAAACATCTTTGAATAATTTAGTGTGTCTATAGAGCACACAAGTCTCCACCTGTTCACCTGCACTCTTCACTTCATCTACAATACATGGAATAAACAGAATCAAAAGCTTCTTCCAGACAAACCTCAGAATCATTGAAATTCATTCTCCTGGAATTATAAAGTACACCGTTAGAATGTGGGGTAATTAAATTAATAAAACACCAACACCAGCGGTGCAGCTGATAATCTGCAGATAAATGAAAAGACTCTTGATTCAACTGATACAGTGTAAACCAATAAAACATCACATCAATACTTTCTGTTTTACAATGTAGTTTAGTGACAATGAAGACTCCACGGTGAAACAGAGAAGGAGATGTGAAAGAGGCAGCAGCAAACTCAGTTCAGTAGCCAGACCTCTGAAGCAGCGTCAGACATGCACAATATATTTTATAACAGTGATAACCAATAAATACATTGAAATCGCAGTTAAACTGAACCATGTTATTGGGTTGGGAGAATATTTTGCTGCCTCCTTGTAGCATAGATATTGTGGGTGGTCTCGGTATCAAACAGCGAAAAAAAATCATAAAAATATTCCAGGACCGGTTAGTTGCACATCACGAAAATGTGAAAATCTCCTGAAGCTCTTTTTCTTGATCTTAACCGAGACATCTGATTCAAATATATTAAATAAACACAATAATCCAGTAAGTATTCCAGGGTTACTAAAACCAATACCATTAAATATAATGCAGCTCCTGCAAGACTGAAAGAGTAGACAATCAGGAGATTCCATCAGTAAATCGCTGGTAAAGAACAGGTGGCTGGGTGAAACACACAGTGAGAAATAATACCGTGTACAGCAGCACAGTTAACATCGAGTTACGCCATTATCAACTGATATACAGTCTTACCAGGAACTCCAATTGCAGCAGGTACAGGATAATAAATGAATGCGATCTGAAGGATTACTGAATATCCCATTTCTGTGAGAAGCAGAGACTTCTGTTAGCCTGGAACCCACAGCTCCAGCACTCTGAGCTGATCCATTCCAATGGGTGCTGATTTATACAGGGAATGCGTCTCCACTGACACGGTTATACCCCTGATTATTGCTATTAGCTACACTCACCTGAACAAACACATTACTTCAGCAGCTTTGACTCTGATGTAAATAATGTGGTGGATAAAACACAATCATTTCAATGTCCATGACTTTTTCTTTCAGCCAATGTGAATACCTGACTTTTCTCCACAGTATATTCCATCAGCCACTTTCTTGCCCACTCTCTGAAGAAGTCCATATTCCGTACTCCACCCCCTCTCTGTGTCCTCCTCACAGCTTACTGTCTCACCTCAATTTGTGTTACCAGCTAACTGGATACATTACACTCCATCCCTTCATCCCACAATCAAACAGCCCCACGATTCGCGACCTTGTCTTCATCTGTTTAAGACCAACAATCTATTTCAGATATTACTGCAACAGATCCTGCCTCTGCTCGTAAAGCGCGAGACCCTGCCTCCATTATTACTGCACTAGACAACGTCTCGGTTTGTTACACTCGGCCATGTCTCTGGTTCTGCTTTGTTTCACCCGGTCTCAGTTTGTACTACACAAGACCATTTCTATGTTCATAATACAATAGGCCCTGTCTTTACCCTGTATCTCACCCCAGGTTTCCCCTTCTGTGTTCCCATTGTGCTTGGCTTGGGAGTGTTTACTGGGACATTGTCGGTGGAGATTTACTCTGTATCCCTGGAATTTAGAAGGTTATGGGGTGATTTGATCAATGTTTTCAATATCATAAGGGAAAATGATAATGTGTGCAGAGAGTAACTATTCCCACTGGCTGCGCAGTCAGGAACTTTGGGGCATAGTCTAAAAATTTAAACATAGCCTGAAAACCTTTTAAGCGTGAAATGAAGAAACGCTTCAACACACCAGGTGTGATATTTGTTTGGAACTTTCTGACAAAAATGGATGTTGATGTTGAGCCCCAGGTTTCATTTACTTTACATATAATGCTGTTGAAAAAATATTGCTAAAAAAACTGATACACTTTACAAGCAGGGAAGAAGGGAGACAGGGTGTAAGGAGTGCTTGACAGCACCTTAGTAATAATCCCCACATTCTGTCCAATTCATTACTGAGGCTTTCGTGTGAGTGTTTTAGGGTGAGTATTGGATCTATGTTTGATATCTTCAAACTACATTGACTTTCCCAGCAAGGGTAAGAGTTACAGGTTCGACATTAACCACAAAATGACTGAAAGCATGGTTGTCCAAGGAGAGAGGGAAGGAGAGAGTGATTAAAAGAGGGAGAGTGAGAGATAGTGTGAGAGAGACACAGATAATGTCTTGGACAGAGTTGGAGAAAGAGAGAGAGAGAGGGCGAGAGACAGAGAGAGATAGACAAAGAGACTGGGGAGAATAGTGTGAGAATGAGGAGGATAGAAAGTGAAAAAAACACATGGGAACAGGACCAACTGCAAGCTTCCCTTCAAGTCACACTCAATCCAGACTAGCAGTGAGATCACTGCTCTTTCACTGTCACTGGGTCAAAATCCTGGAACTGTCTTCTAACAGCTCTGCGGGTGTAATGACACTACATAAACTGCAGTGGTTTAAGGAGGAGATTCACCATCACTTTCTCAAGAGTGATTAGGGATGGGCAATAAATGCTGGCCCAGCCAGTAATGCACACATCCAACAAATAAATAAAGAAAATGCAAATTTGACGCTGAGTCACTTGAGGAGATATTAGACGAGACGACCAAAAACTTGGTCAAATAGGTTGGTCTGAGGGAGCGTCTTCAAAGAGGAAAACAGGTAGTGAGATGGAGAGGAGTATGAAAGGAATTCCAGAGTTTGGGCCTTGGCAGCTAGAAGGCACGGCCACGAATGGTGGGACGATTAAAATTGGGGCTGCTCAAAAGGACAGAATTAGAGGATCACAGATATTGGAGGACTGTGGAGCTGGAGGAGATTACAGGGGTAGGGAAGGGTCACGTGTGGAAGACAGTTCCAAGCTGCTACCATGCTGTGTGTGCAGAAATATTTCTTAATTTCACTCTTGAAAGTGTTTTAGAATAATGTTCAATTTTTAGACTTTGCCCCTGGTCGAAGACTCTCCCAGCCAGTGAGAAGGGTTTCTCTTCATCGTCCCTTAGTTCCATTATTATCTTGTGAACTTTGATCAAGCCATCCCTTAACCATCTAAATTCCAGCGATATAGAGTAGATCTCCATCTACAGTGTCCCATCAAATACTGCCAAGCGGAGTGCAGCCCATAGTCAGCTATAGAGTAAATCTCCAACTTCTCTGTTCTATCAAACACCCCGGGGCAGGTAGACTGTGGCGTTCGATGCAGAGTAAAGCTGCCCGACAAGTGGACTGTAACAATGCACCGCACAGCACGACGAAAAATGGAAAGAAGGTGCCAACTCTTCATTTTGCAAGCTGGAACGTCAGAACTATGTGTCCCGGCCTGTTGGAAGACCTTACACAAATCAACGATTCTCGGAAGACCGCCATCATTAACAACGATTTCAGTAGATTCAATCTGGACATTGCAGCACTTCAGGAGACACGCCTCCCTGCGGACGGATCTCTAAGAGAGCAAGACTACACCTTCTACTGGCAGGGTCGAGATCCTGAAGAACCAAGACAACATGGAGTGGGCTACACCATCAGAAACTCATTGCTCAGCATGATAGAGCCTCCCTCACATGGCACAGAATGCATATTGTCCTTCTGACTGCTCACGCCTCTGGTCCAGTGCGCCTGCTCAGCATCTGTGCTCCAACACGCTGCTCCCCAGTTGAAGTAAAATACCAGTTCTATGAGGAACGCCATAATATCATTAGCAGCATTCCCAATATCGAACATTTGTTCCTGCTGGGGGACTTTAATGCCAGGGTTGGAGCTAACCATGACTCATGGCTCTTCTGCCTTGGGCGTTATGGCATTGGAAGGATGATTGAGAATGGACAGAGACTGCTGGAGTTGCGTCCCACTCACAACCGCTGCATCATTAACTCGTTCTTTCACACTAAACCCTGTCCACCAGTTTTAGCCAGGGACTGCGAGAAATACAGAGTCTGTTACAAACTGCTGGATTGTTTGTGGACTATCGTAACCTGGAGCTTAGACACTGGCCTGTGCTGGTAAAAACCAGTTTGAACTAATTAATTTATGTGACAAGACAAAGGCGAGAGCACAAGAAAAGAGACTTATTTGGGCACGGTATGATACCGGGGTCTTTGGACCTGGGCCAATTAGGAGAAGATATGAACGAGGTGAGCAAGCTTAAACCAACCGGAAAGAGACAGCTCCGTTTTGGAGAGATAAGAAGGAGAATAAGTATAGAACTTCTCGGGAACAGAGCCAGCGATAAACTCTGGAGACCAACCATCCGAAGACCCTCCGTCTGCAACGCGGCTACGACGTAAAAGAGAGAGAGAATGGAACGCCTGGCCAGCGTCAGCTCTCCCCTTTTTCGGGTATTATCCTTTGTTTTCTGTGACTAGGTCAGGGAAAGGTCAGAGGAACCTAGTGGGTGTGCTTAGCAATTCTAGCTAACTTTGTTATTATCTGTATAACCCAGTTTGATTTGCATGCTTTTGTCTAACCAAGTGTATAAGCCTTATTTTTACATTGTACAACAACGTGAATAAAGTAAATTGATATTTAAAGAAAGGACTGATTTTTCTCCTCTTTGTACTAAGCCATTAACTGTAGCCGGTGGATTAGTTGGAGGGTGGCTCTCCTGCAACCCGATATCCCAAACACCCAGCCTGAGCCTGAATTAAGAGGACTTAGTCCCACGTGATGGCCAGGATCAAGTGGGTGATGGGAATAAAGGGGCCAAAGGGGAGTTGACTCCACGCTACGGTTTACACCAGATTTCATGGAGGCACCCAAGGTCACGTCGTTGGCAACAGCTGGACCTCATCATCAAAAGGCGAGCCTCTATGAACAGTGTTCAAATCACAGGCAGCTTCCACAGAGTGACCCAGGCCCAAAGACCCCGGTATCATACCGTGCCCAAATAAGTCTCTTTTCTTGTGCTCTCGCCTTTGTCTTGTCACCACTCCCTGGTGTGCAGCAAAGTTAGACTCAAACCAAAGAAGTTACATCACTCCAAGCAGAAGGGCCCCCATGCCCGCAAATCAACACAGCAGAATTTCTTATCTGCAGCTGTTTCACACGTTTCTAATTTCACTTGAAAAGCCCTTCAAAACACTCCTACAGGGAATGCAGAAACCAAGTGGGCCCACATCAGAGATGTCATCTACGGCTCAGTAATGACCACCTATGGCAAACGTGAGAAGCAGAATGTGGACTGGTTTCAATCTTTGGAACCTGTCATAGCCGCTAGGCACATTACACTGTTGAACTACAAGAAAGGCCCCAGTGAGTTAAAATCTGTAGCACTTAAAGTAGGCAGAAGCACTGCAAAAAGAACAGCCAGGCGCTTTGCAAATGACTGCTGGCAACACCAATGCAGTCGTATTCAGCCGACCTCCGACGCCGGAAACATCAGAGGAATGTATAATGATATTAAGAAAGCGTTTGGGCCAACTATCAGGAAGATAGCCCCTCTCAAGTCTAAATTTGGGGACACAATCACTGACCAACGCAAGCAAATGGACCACTGGGTGGAGCACTACCGAGAACTGTACTCCAGGGAAAATTTTGTCACTGAAACCACCTTCACTGCAGACCAGTCTCTGCCAGTCATGGATGAGCTGGACGAACAGCCAACAAAATCGGAACTCAGTGATGCCATTGATTCTGTAGCCAGTGGAAAATCCCATGGGAAGGACGGCATTACCTCTGAAATAATCAAGAGTGCTAAGCCTGCTATACTCTCAGCAGTCCATGAAGTGCTTTGCCTGTGCTGGGATGAGGGAACAGTACAACAGGACATGCAAGATGCCAATATCATCACCCTCTATATGGACAAGGGTGACCTTGGTGACGGCAACAACTACCGTGGAATCTCCCTGCTCAGCACAGTGGGGAAAGTCTTCCCTCGAGTCGTTTTAAACAGACTTCAGAAGCTGGCTGAGCATGTCTACCCTGAGGCACAGTGAGGCTATCGAGCAGAGAGATCCACCATTGACATGCTGTTCTCCCTTCACCAGCTACAGGAGAAATGCCACAAACAACAGATGCCCCTCTACTTTGCTTTCATAGATGTCACCAAAGCCTTTGACCTCGTCAGCAGATGTGGTCTCTTCAGACTACTAGAAAAGATCGGATGTCCACCAAAGTTACTAAGTATCATCACCTCATTCCATGACAATATCAAAGGCACAATTCAGCATAGCGGCTCCTCATCAGATCCCTTTCCTATCCTGAGTAGAGTGAAACACGGCTGTGTTCTCGCATCTACACTGTTTGATATCTTCTTCTCCCTGCTGCTCTCTCACGCACTCAAGTCATCAGAAGAAGGAATTTTCCTCCACACAAGATCAGGTGGCAGGTTGTTCAACCTTGCCCATCTTAGAACGAAGGTGAAAGTACGGAAGGTCCTCATCAGGAACCTCCTCTTTGCTGACAATGTTGCATTAACATCTCACACTGAAGAGTGTTTGCAGAGTCTCATCAACAGGATTGCGTCTGCCTGCAACGAATTTGGCCTTACCATCAGCCTCAAGAAAACGAACATCATGGGACAGGACGTCAGAAATCCTCCATCCATCAATATTGGCGACCACGCTCTGGAAGTGGTTCAAGAGTTCACCTACCTAGGCTCAACTATCACCAGTAACCTGTCTCTAGATGCAGAAATCAACAAGCACATGGGAAAGGCTTCCACTGCTATGTCCAGAGTGGCCAAGAGAGTGTGGGAAAATGGCGCACTGACACGGAACACAAAAGTCCGAGTGTATCAGGCCTGTGTCCTCAGTACCTTGCTCTATGGCAGCGAGGCCTGGACAACGTATGTCAGCCAAGAGCGACGTCTCAATTCATTTCATCTTTCCTTACTCTGTAAAATCCTTGGCATCAGGTGGCAGGACCGTATCTCCAATACAGAAGTCCGCGAGGTGGACAACATCCCCAGCATATACACCCTAGTGAGCCCGCGGCGCTTGAAATGGCCTGGCCATGTGAGCCGTCTGGAAGATGGCAGGATCCCCAAGGACACATTGTACAGCGAGCTCGTCACTGGTAACAGACCCAATGGCTGTCCATGTCTCTGCTTTAAAGACATCTGCAAACACAACATGAAGTCTTGTGACGTTGATCACAAGTCGTGGGAGTCAGTTTCCAGTGATCACCAGAGCTGGCTGACAGCCATAAAGGCGGGGCTAAAGAGTGGTGAGTTGAAGAGGCTTAGCTGTTGGCAGGAAAAAAGAGAGAAGTGCAAGGAGAGAGCCAACTGTGTAACAGCCCCGACAACTAATTTTATCTGCAGAGCCCACGGAAGAGTCTGTCACTGTAGAATTGGCCTTTATAGCCACTCCAGGCGTTGCTTCACAAACGACCGACCACCTCTAGGCACTTACCCACTGTCTCTCGAGACAAAAAGGCCAAAGAAGAAGAAGAGAAGAAAGCTGCCTCTATATATACCTCTCTTTCGCCTCCTCCATCCAGATGGAGAGAGTAACAGTGAGAAAGAACAGGGACAGAGATGGAGAGAGGATAACAGAGAGAGGGAAGTATGGCAATGGGGAGAAAGAACCAGCGAGAAAGAGAAAGAGACAGGGAAGGAGAGTGTCGCTCAGCTTTACTGCTAAACGCTTTGCAGCAATCTGGAAGGAACCATGCAGGTCTTGTTCTGTGATGCAGTGTATGTGTCTGCAAAGATTCTTGAACAATTTCAAGTGACTGTTCATGACAAAAAAAACTGGGCACTCACAACAACTGAACTTTCACGGGAACATTGGAGCCAGCTGCGGATATGGGTTTCTTACCAGCCTGCATAAGAAAGTGCACTGTCTGCAGTTGTGGTGTCACCAAACGCAGCCAAACAGATGTATATGGGTTTTACAAAGTTTCAGAAAAGTGACAGAGAAAAAGGCATAGCCACACACACTCATAGAGGCACACTCACAGAAGCAGACACAGAAACACACACATATACACAGAAACACACACACAAACAAATGGAACACACACATGCACACAGAAACACATGCACACAGACACACGTTCACACAGAACATACTCACAGAAACACACGCACTAAAACACATAGAGAAACAGAGTGACTCAGAGACAGAGAGCGGCAGAACAATATTTCAATTTCCAAAAGGAATTCGATGAGGTCAGCCTTAGATTTAAAAATGAACAATTTGTTTATCATCAAAGGACTAATACCACCTTATGTGTGTAGATGTGTTGCCTAAATTCACTCCTGAAAGGTCTGCCTCTATTTTTTATACCGTGCTCACTGGTGCCAGACTCCCTGACCTGTCGAAATAGTATTTTTGACCCCAATATACCCCATCAGTTCCGCTTAATATCTCACCAAATTTGACCAAATCATCCCTCATCCTACAAAGTTCCAGGGAATACATACCTATTTGTTCCCCATTGCCCTGTAATTGAACCCTTGGAGCCCGGTAAACATTCCAGTAAATCTACACTGCACTCAAATTGACAGGGGCCCCAAAGTCATTTTGAAACTTGAGGGGGAGAAATTGATGGGCGATGAAATTGACGGAAGGGGAAAGTCAGAAAATGCCAAAGAAAGCGAGAGAAAGCAGAGAAAGAGACAGAGAAAGTCAGAGAGGGAGTGAAAGTCAGACACAGTGGGGTCAGTCTGATCTCTCCCGGGGTGAGTGACACAGAAACAGTGGGATCAGTCTGCTCTCTACCGGAGTCAGTGATATAAACACAGTCTGGTCATTCTGCTCTCCCCGGGTCAGTGAAAGAGACACTGTGTGGTCAGTCTGCTCGCCCACAGGGTCAGTGATACAGACACAGTAGGGACAGTCTGCTTTCCCCGCGGGTCAGTGACACAGACACTGTGGGTTCAGTCTGATCCCCCCGGGGTTTGTGATACAGACACAGTGGGGTCAGTCTGCTCTCCCCAGGGTTTGTGATACAGACAGTATGGAGTCAGCCTGTTCTCCTTCAGGGTCAGTGACAAAGACACTTTGGGGTCAGTCTGCTCACCCACGGGGTCACTGATAGAGGCACAATGGGTTCCGTCTGCTCTCCGCGGATCAGTGATATAGACACAGTGGGGTCAGTCTGCTCTCCCTGGCTCAGTGATATAGACACATTGGGGTCAGTCTGCTCTCCCCGGGGTCAGTGATACAGACATAGTGGGGTCAGTCTGTTCTCCTTAGCGGTCAGTGATGCACAGCATTTTCAGATTGCCACACCCCTGGGGTCAGGGAAACAGGCACATTGGAGTCAATCTGCTCTACACAGTGTCAGTAATACACAGAGGGGCCAGTCTGTTGTCCCCTTGAGTCAGTGATAAAGACACAGTGGGGTCAGTCTGCTCTCCCACCGAGTCAGTGGTGCAGAAGCAATGGAATCAGGCTGCTTTCCCCGGGGTCGGTGATACAGACACAATGCTGTCAGTTTGCTCATCCCGTGTCACTGATATAGACACATTGGTGTCTGTCTGCTCTCCCCGGGGCAGTGATGAAGGCAAAGTGGGGTCAGTCTGCTCTTCCTGGGGTCAGTGATACAGACACAGTGGGATGAAACTGCACAGTGATACAGACACAGTGGGATCAATCTGCACTCCACGAGGTCAGTGATACACAGTATTTTCAGATTACCAAACCCCTGGAGTCAGGGAAACAGGCACAATCTTCTCTCCACAGTGTCAGTAATGCACAGAGCGGCCAGTCTGCTGTCCCCTTCGGTCAGTGATACAGACACAATGGTGTCAGTCTGCTCTCCCCGTGCTCGATGATACAGACACAGTGGGGTCAGACTGCACTCCTGTTGGATCACTGATGAAGACAAAGTAGGGTCAGTCCGCTTTCCTAGGGGTCAATGATGCAGACACAGTGGGGACAGTCTGCTTTCCCCTCGGGTCAGTGATACAGACACAGTGGGGTCGGACTTGTCTCCCCGGGGTCAGTGACACAGACACTTTGTTGTCAGTCTGCTCTCCCCACGTCAGTGATGCAGACACATTGGGGTCAGACTGCTCTCCCATAGGGTTACTGATACAGATACAGTGGGATCAATATGCGCTCCGCGAGGTTAATGATACAGACACAGTTGGGTCAGTCTGTTCTCCACAGGGGTCAGTGATACACAGTATTTTCAGATTGCCGTACCCCTAGGATCAGGGACACAGACACAGTGGGGCCAACCTGCTCTCCACATTGTCAGTGATACACAGAGGGGCCAGTCTGCTGTCCCTTTCGGTCAGTGATAGAGAGACAGTGGGGTCAGTCTGCTCTCCCCCGGTGTCTGGATACAGAGGCAATGGAATCAGACTGCTCTCCCCGGGGTCAGTGATACAGACACAATGGTGTCAGTCTGCTCTCCCGCGGGTCAGTGATAACAACACGGTGGGGACAGTCTGCTCTCCCCATGCTCGATAATACAGACACAATGGATTCAGACTGCACTCCTCAGGGCTTAGTAACACAGACACATTGGGGTCAGTCTGTTCTCCGGCGATGTCAGTGATAAAGACAGAATGGGGTCAGTTTGCTTTCCCAGGGGTCAGTGATGCAGACACAGTGGGGACAGTCCGCTTTCCCAGGGTCAGTGATGCAGACACAGTGGGATCAATCTGCTGGATCCTGGGTCAGGGATGCAGACACAGTGGGATCAATCTGCTGGATCCTGGGTCAGTGATGCAGACACAATGGGGACAGTCTGCTTTCCCCTCCGGTCAGTGATACAGACAAGTGGGGTCAGTCTAGTCTCCCCGGCGTCTGTGATGCAGACATTAAGGGGCCAGTCTGTTCTCGTCCCGGGTCAATGACACAGACACTTTGGGGTCAGTCTGCTCTCCCACGGGCTCATTGATCGAGACACAGTGGGATCAGTCTGCTCTCCCCGGGCATAGTGATACAGACATCAGTGGGATCAGTCTGTTCTCCCCGGGTCAGTGATACAAACAAAGTGGGGTCAGTCTGCTCTCCCCGGGTTACTGTTACAGACACAGTGGGATGTAACTGCACAGTGAAACAAGCATAGTGGGGTCAATCTGCTCTCCACAGTGTCAGTGATATACAGAGGGGCCAGCCTGCTGTCCCCTTCGGTCAGTGTTACAGACACAGTGGTGTCAATCTGTTCTCCACATGGATCAGTGATACACAGTATTTTCAGATTGCTGTACCCCGAGGGTCATGGAAACAGGCACAGTGGGATCAATCTGCTCTCCACATTGTCAGTGATACACAGAGGGGCCAGTCTGCTGTCCATTTCGGTCAGTGATACAGACACAGCGGGACCAGTCTGCTCTCCCCCGGTGTCTGGATACAGAGGCAATGGAATCGGTCTGCACTCCCCGGGCACAGTGTTGCAGGCAGAGTGGTGTTAGTCTGCTTTCCCCGGGGTCAGTGTTAACGACACGGTGGGGAAAGTATGCTCTCCCCATGCTCTATGATACAGACACAGTAGGATTAGACTGAAAAGTTCTGGGGTTAGTGACACAGGCACACTGGTGTCAGACTGTTCTCCGGCGATGTCAGTGATAAAGACAGAATGGGGTCAGTCCACTTTCCCAGGGGTCAATGATGCAGACACAGTGGGATTAATCTGCTGGATCCCGGGGTCAGCGACACAGTCACTTTGGGGTCTATCTGCTCTCCCCTTTGATCAGTGATGCAGACACAATGGAGTCAGTCTGCTCTCCACCGGGTTCCATGATAGATACTCACTGGGGTCAGTTCGCTCTCCCTGAGGTCAGTGATACAGAAACATTGGGGTCAATCTGCTACCCCCGGGAATATGTGTTGCAAACGTTGAGGGGTCAGTCTGCTCTCCCCGGGGTTAGTGTTATAGATACAGACAGGTCAGTCTGCTCTCCCGCGGGGTCAGTGGTACAGACACAGTGGGATCAGCCTGCTCTCCACGCGGTCTGTGATACAGACTCAGTGGGGTTGTCTGCTCTCCCCCGGGGTCAGTGAGACAACCAAAGTGGTCTCAGTCTGCTGTCCCCTTCGGTCACTGGTACAGATGCAGGGGTGATAAGGGGAAAAGATTACATAAAATATTATGATATATTAGCCTATGTTGTGGAAATTGGAAAAGAGAAAGCCGGAACGACGTTTTCTGAGTGTAGTCTGGAAAACCAGGTGGTCATATGTCCTCATCCTCAATCTAAAACAGCAGAGTCAAAATGTGGATGTAATGCCACTGTGAATTGCATCATGGAAACTAGAAAAGCATTGTCAGGGCTAACCCATGTGGTCGATATGGGAAAGGGGAGATATGTCTTAACCATTACGGTGAAGGAATACCAGTATAGACATAACAGCACTTGTCCAGTGAGCAACAGTACGTTCTATTTCAACCCACAAATACCAACCAGAATAGGAATGATGGAGTTGGTAGACATACATAAACGAAAGACAGAAATTATAAGCGTGATAGAAAGTATTAAAGAGGACTTGATAACTTACCTCCAGGAATACAAATATACTATTCAGCCATTGCCCACATGCTGGAGTAAAGAGAGAAAGCAGCTCGAATCCATAGCTGTAGTGTAAAACAATCTGGAACAACAGTCGAAGAAGCTACAAGATGAGGTTGATGAGATAAACGATTCTACTTGGTGGGAGGACTTATGGAACTGGGGGTCAAATGTGTAGACTCACTCCTGGTTGAACATTATCTTCCATGTCCTCACAGTGGTTTTAGGTATCATGGTGATATATGCGCCGTGCTTAATTTGAAAACATAAGGGAGTGCTGCACTATCGCAGGGTCGTACTGAGGGAGCGCTGCACTGTCGCAGGGTCTATTCTGAGGGAGCGCTGCACTGTCGTAGGGTCAGTACTGAGGGAATGCTCCACTGTCGGAGGGTCAGTACTGAGGGAGTGCTGCACTTCAGAGGGTCAATACTGAGTCACTACCGAGGGAGCGCTGCATTGTCAGAGGGTCAGTACTGAGTCAGTGCCACATTATCGCTGGGTCAGTATTGAGGGAATGCAGCAGCATCGAAGGGTCAGTACTGACTGAGTGCTGCACTGTCGAAGGGTCAGTACTGAGGGAGTGCTGCACTGTCGGAGGGTCAGTACTGAGGCTGTACTGCACTGTGGGAAGGTCGGTAGTGAGGGAGTGTCACATTGTCGGAGGATTAGTTCTGAGGGAATGCAGCAGTATCGGGGGGGTGGGGGGGAGTGTCAGTACTGAGGGAGCGCTGCACTGTCGGATGGCCAGTCCTGAGGGAGTGCTGCAATGTAGAATGGTCAGTACTGAAGGGTGTGCCTCACTGCCAGAGGATCAGTACTGTGTAAGTGCCACATTATCGGAGGTGCGGGTTTTCAGGATGAGACATTAATATGAGGCCCCCTCTGCCCTCTTGTGTGGATGTAAAAGATCCCAAGGCACGATTCCAAGAAGAGCGGGGAGTGGACTATTTTCCCTGGTGTTCCTGGGCCCAATATGTAACTCTAAGCAACATCAGTTCGAAATAAAAGCAGAAAGTACTGGAAATACTCAGCAGGTTTGGCAGTATCTGTGGAGAGAGAAATAGAGTTAATGTTTTAGGTCAGTGACAGAACTGTCAGTGGGATCTTGCTGTGCACTCAATGCCTGTCACGTTTCCTACAACACAACAGTGACCTCAGTTTCGATGGCCCTCATTGCTGTGAACAACTTTGGGATTACCATAGCTGGAAGCAGGATTAGTATCATTGGGAATTCTGTCTTTCTGATTGGCAGGTCAGAATTTGGGAATTCCGTCTTTCTGATTGGCAGGTCGGAGTTTGGGTATTCTATTTCTGTTTGACAGGTCAGAATTGGAAATTGTGTCTTTCTGATTGGCAGGTCAGAGTTTGGGAATTCTCTCTTTCTGATTGGCAGCTCAGAGTTTGGGATTTCTGTTTTTTCTGATTGTCAGGTCGAAGTTTAGGAATTCAGTTGTTATGATTGTCAGGTCGAAGTTTGAGAATTCTGTTTTTCTGTTTGGCAGGTTAGATTTTAGTCAGTTTGTGGGCCACTGGCAACAGGAATCTGTTGTCAGGAATCTGTTCCAAAGTAAACCCAGAGCTGAACCTGGTGAAATATGCCGCTGCCTGTTTCTTCACAAAGGCAGATGACTGGGATGACATGGCTTGACAATATCTGTGGAAAGATCTGCGGAATGACTCAGAGTTTGAGAAGATCTGGAACGAGGACAAAGACAAATCTCAAAGCCTGGGTGGGTCTCTGAGAGGACATGATCACGGTGACAGCTAACACCATTAACGGGAGCCTGGTGCAAGAACTTGAACAATGATCTGGAAAGCTACGGAGCTGTCAACACAGACAACGCTGAGTTTAAACACAAGAGCTTCCACAATCTCCTAACCATCATCCTGAAGACTTTGAGAAAAGATTCCAGAGTGTCATAGAGCCATTCGCAGCATAGAAGGAGGAAATTCAGCCCATTGAGTCCATGCTGGCTCCCCATGGAACTATCCAGTCAGTCCCACTCCCCTGCTTATTCCCCGTAGACCTGCAAGTTTATTTCGTTAAGTGTTCATCCAATTTCCTTTTGAAATCATTTGGCTCCACTTCCATCACCCTCAAGGGCAGTGAGTTCCAGTCATTTCTGCACGCTGTGTAAAAAAATATTCCTCCCCCTCCTCCTTGCATCTTTCATCCTAAGCCTTCAATCTGCGTCCCCTAGTCCTTGTCCCAGCAGTTAATGGGAAGAGATTTTACTTGTCTAACTTATCAAATCCTGACATAATCTTGTAAACCTCTATCAAATGTCCCCTCAATCTCATTTGCTCTGAGGAGAACAATCCCAGCTTTTCCAATCTAACCTTGTTACTAAACTCCCTCGACCCTGGAACCATTCTGGTAAATCTCCTCGGCACCCTCTAAAGGGCCCTCACATTCTCCCTGAAGTGTTGTGAAGGAATATAGGTATAATAGGCTTGATTAAGTAGAATTTGGAAATAGTTGGTAGATTATACCTTTAGAGTTAAATATTTAATAAATGGTTAGTTTTCAGCGCTCACTGAGGTCCCCTTTAAGATGGTAGAGTTAAACATTTCAAGGTCTTTGTCAGAATAGAATCGCCATTACCAGGGACATGGGCGATAAACACACAGATTGAAATATCGTGTGTGACCTCAGTAAGAGGTAGCAATAAACCTTAATTAGAGTATAGGGTCGTTGTTCAGACAGTGCGGCTCCTGGGGTTGCTTTGGAGTGCCTTGGAAAGGGTAATTAACAACAAATGGGAACAAAAGACATCAGGTAAACACCATTATAAACACTTTCACCAGATAAAAGCCCACAAACTGCAAATTCGAGTAAAACAAATATATGGATTTTCAAAGGAACGACAAAAAAGTCACATGCAAAATTCAAAAGTCATATGACACCTTAGACATAGTATAGAAACACAAGGTACGAAAGAAAACACTGAGTGGTGTTGAATCCTCGACACCACTTCTCATCCCATGCCTTAATCGGGGATTTAAGGTACACGTTTACTTTAAATTTTGATGGATCTCCTGGATATTCTAAGATAATTTTGCTGTAGAATTAGCAAGACTAAACTTTTGGATTCTATGTTAGAAATAAGAATGTGTGTTGCATCTCTCAGTAATATTTGATATTGTGATATACTTATACACTTAAGAAGTTTATTGCAGGTTAAATATTTTAATAAATATATAAAAGTTAATAAATTGTCTCATGTAGTATTCTGTATACAATTGTAAGATCCACCTCTCTGTGTCTCTTTAAGTGGAGAGATACGTATTGAAGAGAATTTCCCAGACCCTTATAATATGTGGACTATTTATGATTAAGCCACAAAAATATTAGAAAAAGGTTATCTGAAAGATGGTAAAATTCTCTGTTGGTTTTCTTTCTTTGTGGGAAAGCTGGTGCAATTCTTTGGACTCAAATAAGTGTTTGAGAGTTTGTCTGGTTTCAGCTTGCTTAAAGGAGATTCGTGGGGATGTGCTGCTGATTTGGTTTAGTCCCTGCAAGGGGTTAAAGTCATAAACCAGAGCTTTATCATGGTTCAGCACAATTTCCCTGTTTTTATACTCAATGCCTACATTTATGAAGCCCAAGATCCCAAATGCTTTGCTGACGACTCTCTCAAAGTGTATTGGGGGATGAGCAACTATCATTTTGATTGATGGAACAAAGAGGTGGGAGTTGGGAATTCTGCCTCCATTTCCCACAAGGAGACGGCGTCCAAGGGCGGCAGCAAGCACTTTCTTTGTTGTAACCACGTTTATTTTGTCGCACTCTGAATCGTCTTGCTTGATGAGATGCTGTCGGGGTAGGTGGTGTCGGCCTGGACATGTGCTGCTGTCTCAACTGCAGTATTGTGGCCAGTTCTGGAAACTACACTTTATGAAAGACATGAAGGCTTTAGAAAGGGTGAAAGAGGAGATTGACCAGAATGGGAGCAGGGATGTGTGACTTCAGTGAATGTGGAAAGAATGGAGAAATTGCGATTATTCACCATGGAGCAGGGAATGTTAAAAGGGAGATTGACCAGAAAATGAGCAGGGATGAGGGCCTCAGTTCATGTGGAGAGACTGGAAAAGCTGGGATTGTTATCCTTAGAGCATGAAGGGTGAGATTGAATAGAATGGTCCCAGGGATGAGGGACCTCAGAGCCCATGAAGTTTCATGGTATCAGGTAAAACATGGGCAAGAAAACCTCCTACTGATTAACACATACCACCCTTGACCACCTCACTCAGCTGATGAATCAGTACTCCTCTAAGTTGAACAGCACTTGGAGGAGGCATTAAGTGTGGCAAGGGCACAGAATATACTCTGCTTGGGGGATTTCACTGTCCATCACAAAGAGTGGCTCGTTAGCACCACTACTGACTGTAGTGGCTGTGTACCAAAGAACATAGCTGCTCTACAGAGTCTGTGGCAGGTGGTGAGCGAACCAACAAGAGGGAAAAACATACTTGACCTCGTCCTCACCAATCTGCCTATCGCAGATACATGTGTCCATGGCAGCATTGGAATGGGCTGTGGCAGCAATGTGTGCCATCAGCAAGATGCACTGGAGTAGCACACAAAGGCTCCCCTGACAGCACCTTCCAAACCCACGACGTCTGCCACCTAGAAGGACAAGGACAGCAGATAGATGGGAACATGACCACCTGCAAGTTTCTTTCCAAGCCACAGACCATCCTGACTTGGACAATGTTGCTGTTCCTTCACTATCAATGATTTAAAATCCTGGAACACCCTTTCTAACAGCACTGCAGTGTACCTGACCCAGATGGACTGTAATGGTTCAATCTCACAACCAGCCTCTGAAGGGCAATTAGGGATGGGCAATAAATGCTGGCCTATCCAGCGATGTCTACATCCTTTGAACAAATAAAGAACAAAAAAGTTTTTCAGGTTCAATGTAAAACTAACTGCAGCTTTCTTTTCACTTTATATTATTTATCAAGACCAATACAACAATGAACTGCAATATAATTCGCCAATACCTTATGAAGCCGAAGATAACAATCAACAATAACTTTATACATCATCGTTTAGTAGCACAGAACGTGGGTATTGCTGAAAATAGAGACATGTTATCGCAGTATTTCATCTCGCACTTAAATCAATAAATTAACTGTTTAATTAGAAGAACTAAACACTATGAAGATAAAAGCAACATTTAAAATGGAACAAATTGAGTCCTTGCAAATTTACAGTCCAATGTTGCTTCAAGTCATCACAGGATGTTGCTCGTAGTTCTCACAGGATGTTTGTTGCTTGAAGTCTTCATGGAATGTTGCTTTCCTTCTCGAGCAAATTGCAATAATTAATGACTTGCAAACTCTTTCAATGGAACCAAGCTGACTTTAGAGTTTTTGAGGGGTAAAATATTGTCACAGTCCAACTTCCCTTCCTTCAGTTTAAATGACCAGAGATCTCTATCTTGTCTTGAGTTTTTAGAATTTTGAAAGATAATAACTAGACTAAATTCCCATTCCTTCAGTTTAAATGGTTGAGAGCTCTTTTTCCAGGTGCTGACGCCACAGCGGTGTCTTCTGTCAATCTGTCTGTTAGAAAAAACTGTCTTCAACTCATAAGCCAGTTCAAAACTGAATTGTAACAAATGTATTGCATCAGGTTCACTCCCAGTGTCTCTTTCTATGGTAACGAGAATGCACCCTTTAATTGCAGTCTCCAAATGGCTGTTTCTAAGGCAATGAAAATGCACCTTCCTCTAACTCCTAAGGTTTGCCGGCTCTTAAAGCAATATGGATCACTTGAAAGCCTCAAAGGCAAACTGCATATTCTGAAAAACTACAGGACCATGACACCTCCACCCCCAGTGGAATGAAATGCCATTCCCGAAATGTGTTTCATTACAATGACTAAAAAAAATACAAATTGAAAAAATGCTAGTATCTTTTTTCCACGCATTTACAGATATACACATTTCTGGAAAAAAAAACGTTTAAACTACAGCAACAATTTCCACCAGAATATTTTGGCTTTAAATGTTCAAAAGGTTGTTCCAATTAACAAGCATCATCTTGCAACTGTTTCGTGTTTTCATTCCAATTCTGCCTATTGTCCATCACCTCAGCCAGGTGAGCTGCACAGCTAGGAGCACCGACCATTACTGGGTTTCGCTATTCTCTGAGAAGTTGCTCGAGTGCCCCTTAACCTATATGGCATCAATTGACACTGAAAATCCCTGTCCGGTGTAACAGAAGCTGATTTTTTCTTACCCTGGGGTGTCAAAGGAATTTGATAGTATCCTTCCAACATAGCTGTCTCTTTAAGACACATTGTGTTGCCCATCTGTCCATACAGTCCTTTAAATCAGAATTTGGGTCGGAGTCTGCCTTCTTTACCACAGTGACGTTTCTAGAGTCTATGCAAGTTTGAGCCGTCCCACCAGGTTTAGTCATCAAGACCATGTAGGAATTCCAGCTGCCCTGACTAGGTTCATCTCAGCTGCCCTTCAGCATGCATTGTACCTCTGCTTCCACGTGGGCCTGTCTATCTGGACCGAAGCTCCAAGGATGTCAGTTTAAAGGAATGGCTCCCCATATACCCACATCATGTGTGGCTAAGGTTGTACATCCTGGCTTATCCCTACAAACTTTTTGAAACGTTGTGAAAACCCTGGTTAGGACCTCACACTGTTTTGCCTCTAACTGTAAAAGCCTATCGTTTAATTTTCCCTAGCCATTCTGCATTCGCTAATCGAATAGTTGGAGGTTCAATCTGAGAATTTCCTCGGCTTACTTCTGCCTCACCCTCACTATCCTTTTCCTTCTCCACAGACCTGATCACCTGACACACCTGTACTGGCTTATCCTCCTCCCTGCGGTAATATAGTTTGAGCATATTAACTTGACACAACCGATTCTTCACCCAGCGATCAGGGGTTTCAATCAAGTAGTCTACGTTACCCACTCTTTTGATCACTCTACATGGGCCACTAAACAGTGTTTTCACTGATTCTCCCTGTCTCGGTAACAACACTAATACCTCATCCCCTGGTTTTATGGTATTTAGAGGATTCCCCACTATTTGACAGGTGTAGCATGACCTACAAAATTGTCTCACATCCTTTGTAAGACCTGCCATTGATAATGTTGCTTATGTGTGATTTGGTCATCCGAATTCCCCTACATCCTGAAAAAGGAATATCGTGTGCTAACCTTAATAATCCTTATCAATATTTAGGTGGTACCACAATCTGTTCAACAACTGTCCAGTTTTCACTGGCAGGTCTATGAGGCAGTCTCCAATTCCTCCTCAAAACCTCGTTTGCTATATAATAGCTTTCCAGAACTCCTTTAACCTCATCTTCTGACAGAGCCATCTGTACTATTTGATAGATCTCTGGATCAGCTTGCTGTGCTGCAATGATAGATGATCTGTTAAACACCTCATTTGGATTGTCTAAATTCCCAAATAAGGTTGACGATGCCTGATTATCAACATGTGGTGCCCTATTTACCTCCGACAATGGATCCTGTTTAGCCATTGCTTGAGTAAGTAACAATGCAGGAAATATTCCAGGCAGTTGTTCCTGTAATTGGTCCTTTTCCTTAATTTCACATGATTCCTCTGTAACCAAAGGAGAAACTGATATTTTTGAACCGGCAAAATTCATTGCCTAGTAGTAGATAAATTCCGTTAAATGTTAAACTGTGGACAACACCTACAGTTACTATCTCAGATATGAAGTCACTGTCTCGGCGTACCTTATACAAAGGTACGGTAATACACATCCTCCAATTCCATGAACTAAAACTGTAGCGTTCGAGTCACTCTCTGGTGGAAACCTCATGTCTTTCCCCAGCAAGAGGGCTTGGGTCGCTCCTGAGTCCCTGAGTATAATGATAGGTTTTCCTGCCTCACTACCTGCCTTTGGCAGGAGGCGGTGGCGTCGTGCTATTCTCACTGGAGATGGTGAGAGGGAGACAGTAACTGTAGTGAGACAGGGACACCAGCAGATGGAGATGGTGAGAGGGGAACAGTAACTGTAGTGAGACAGGGACATCTGCAGATGGAGATGGTGAGAGGGGAACAGTAACTGCGGCGAGACAGGGACACCAGCAGATGCAAATGAGACAAAACGGTAGGTGGTGGTGTCGCGGTGTTATCACTGGACTAGTAATCCAAAAGCCAAAAGTATTTCCCTGGCGACTGAGGTTCGAATCGCACCACAGCAGAAGTGGAATTTGAATGTAATTAATAAATCTGGAATTAAGCGCTAGTCTAATGATGGCCGCATAACCATTGTTTTGCTTTTGTAAAAACACATCAGGTTCACTAATGTCCTTTAGGGAAGGAAATCTCCTGTGCTTACCTGATCTGGCCTACATGTAACTCCAGACCCACACCAATGTGCTTACATGCCCTCTGAAATGGCCCATCAAGCCACTTAGTTGTAACAAACCACTGCAAAGCAATAAAAAGGAACGAAACTGGACGGACAACCCGGAAACGACAATGGCGTATCCAGCCCTGTCGACCCTGCAAAGCCCTCCTTACTAACATCTGGGGGATTGTGCCAAAGTTTGGAGAGCTGTCCCACAGACGAGTCAAGCAACAGCCTGACAAAGTCATACTCCCGGAATCAGACCTTACAGACAATGTCCAAGATACTGCAATCACTGTCCCTGGGTATGTCCTGTCCCACCGGCAGGACCAATGCAAGCAGTGGTGACGGGACAGTGGCCTACAGTACGGAGGAAGTTGCCCTGGGAGTCCTCAACATCAACACCGGACCACATGAAGTCTCATGGCATCAGGTCAAACATGGGCAAGGTAACCTCCTACTGATTACCACCTACCGCCGTCCCTCAGCTGATGACTCTGTACTCCTCCATGTTGAACACCACTTGGAGGAAGCATTCGGGGTGGCAAGGGCACAAAATGTACTCTGGGTTGGGGACTTCTACCTCCATCACCAAGAGTGGCTCGGTCGCACCACTACTGACCGAGCTGGCCGAGTCCTAAAGGACATAGCTGCTAGACTGGGTCTGCGACAGGTGGTGGGGGAATGAACACCAGGGAAGAACATACTTGACATCGTCCTCACCAACCTGCCTGCCGCGGATGCTTCTGTCCAAGACAGTATTGGTAGGCGTGACCACCGCACAGTCCTTGTGGAGACGAAGTCCGACCTTCACATTGAGGATACCGTCCATCGTGTTGTGTGGCACCATCACCGTGCTAAATCGGATTGATTTTGAACAGATCGAGCAACGTAAAACTGGGCATCCATGAAGCGCTGTGGGCCATCATCAGCAGCAGAATTGTACTGAACCATAATCCATAACCACATGGCCCGGCATATCCCCCAGTCTACCATTTACCATCAAGCCAGGAGACCAACCCTGGTTCAATAAAGATTGCAGGAGGGTTGCCAGAAACAGCACCAGGCACACCTCAAAATGGGGTGTCAACCTGGTGAAGCTACTACCCGGGACTAATTGCATGCCAAACTGCATAACAGCTTGCAATAGACAAAGCTAAGCGATCCCATAACCAACGGATCAGATCTAAGCTCTGCAGTCCTGCCACATCCTGTCCTGAATGGTGGTGGACAATTAAACTACTAACTGGAGGAGGTGGATCCACAAATATCCCAACTTCAATGATGGGTGAGCCCAGCACATCAGTGCAAAAAGTAAGGCAGAAGCATTTGCAACGATATTCAGCCGGAAGTGCCGAGTTGATGATCTATCTCGGCCTCCTCCTGAAGTCCCCAGCATTACAGATGCCGGACTTCAGCCAATGCAATTCACTCTGCGTGATATCAAGAAACGAGTGAAGGCACTGGATACTGCAAAGGCTATGGGTCCTGACAATATTCCGGCAATTGTACTGAAGACCTGTGCTGCAGAACTTGCCACACCCCTAGCCAAGCTGTTCCAGTACAGCTGCAACCCTGGCATCTACCCTGCAATGTGGAAAATTGCCCGGGTATTTCCTGTACACAAACAGCAAGACAAGTCCAACCCGGCCAATTGCCACCCCATCAGTCTAATCTCAATCATCAGTAAAGTGATGGAAGGTGTCATCAACAGTGCCGTCAAGCAGCACTTGCTTAGCAATAACCTGCTCAGTGATGCTGTTTAGGTTCTGCCAGGGCCACTCAGCTCCTGATCTCATTACAGCCTTGGTTCAAAATTGCACAAAAGAGCTGAACTCAAGAGGTGAGGTGAGAGTGACTGCCCTTGACATCAAGGCAGCATTTGACCGAGTATGGTATCAAGGAGCCCTAGCAGAATTGGAGCCAATGGGAATCAGGGGGGGAACGCTCTGTTGGTTGGAGTCATACCTAACCCAAAGGAAGCTGGCTGTGGGTGTTGGAGGTCAATCATCTGAGCTCCAGGACATCACTGCATGAGTTCCTCAGGGTAGTGTCCTAGGCCCAACCATCTTCAGCTGCTTCATCACAGATCCTCATTTCATTTTGGAGAAAGTTCATTTTCTTTACATACTGACTGAATAAATAAACAGAACAGAATCAGTTATTCACTAATGGTGATTTGTTCATTAAATCTGTGCTTTAAATTCCCTGTGAATGATAAATTCAATAAAGACTGAGACTGATTTGATGAATACATTGCTATTTTAATGTAATTGAATGTATAAAGTAGATGTATTGAACATATTTTATAACCAATGAACTGTTCTCTATCATCAATGACGACAGAGATTAATGTTTCAATGCATTAATTGAGTTGTGTTACTGGGATCTCTCCATTACATTTCCTCTAACACGCTGCTGCAGTCTCTCCCTGTGAATCTCATCCTCTCCTCTCACTGTATTGAATCCTCTGTCTCCTCATCCAGTGCATCAGTTTATCCACTTTGCCAAACCATCTGCTTCTGTCTCCGCTCCAGCTCTAACATGTACTTTTCCTTTTGGCTTAAAGCTGTCATTTCGTTCTTTATACTTTCACGAGTGGGAACAGTTTCTCTCTATCCACTCTATCTGGACCCCTCATGATTTTGAATACCTCATCAAATCACCTCTCCGCCTTCTGTTCTCCACGGAAAACATTCGCATTTCTCCAATCTATCTTCAGAACTGAAATTCTTCATCCCTGGAACCATTCTAGGGAATATTTATGTTCCCACTTAAATGTTGTGCCCAGAACTCGACACAATACTCCAACTGAAGCCGAACTAGTGCCTTATATAATTTCAACATACCCAATGGAAGATGCTGCTATGGATACACAAATGGGTCCCTGTTATGGTGGTCTTTTTGTGGTGTATGTCGAAAATTCCTTGTTCCATTACTACTCATCCTCCTTCCCCTTTTTCCAGTACATTGATGAATGTATCAGTGATGTTTTCCGCTCCCGTTCTGAACTGGAAAACTTCAAACATCATCAACTTTGCTTCCAATTTCCACCTTTCTCTACTCTTCACATGGTCCGTCTCTGACACATGCCTTCCCTTCCTCGACTTCTCTCTCTCCAGCACTGGTGATCGCTTACCCACTAATAATCAATATAAGCCCATCGGCTCCCACAGCTACCTCGACTACACTTCTTCACAGTGCCTCCTGTACGGACTCCATTCCATTATCCCAGTTTTGCCATTTCTGATGCATCCGTTTTTAGATTAGAGATACAGCACTGAAACAGGCCCTTCGGCCCACCGAGTCTGTGCCGAACATCGACCACCCATTTATACTAATCCGACACTAATCCCATATTCCTACCAAACATTCCCACCTGTCCCTATATTTCCCTACCACCTACCTAAACTAGTGACAATTTATAATGGCCAATTTACCTATCAACCTGCAAGTCTTCTGGCTTGTGGGAGGAAACCGGAGCACCGGAGAAAACCCACGCAGACACAGGGAGAACTTGCAAACTCCACACAGGCAGTACCCGGAATCGAACCCGTGTCCCTGTAGCTGTGAGGCTGCGGGGCTAACCACTGCGCCACTGTGCCGCCCTCCAGCTTCCAACAACAGTGCTTCTGATAAGTCTTCTGATATCCTCAACCGAGGATTCACCGCCAATGTCGTTGATAGGGCCACGACCGTGTCCGACCCATTTCCCGCACTTCTTACCTCACGCCTTCCAGAACAGCAACAGGGTTCCCCTTGTCCTCATTTTCCACCCCACCAGCCTCCTCATTCAAAGGATCATCCTCTGCCATTTGCACCACCTCCAGTGCGATGTCACCGCCAATCTCATCTTCCCCTCTCCTCCCCGATCAAAATTCTGAACGGATCGTTCCCTCAGGGACACCCAGCTCCTCTCCTCCATCACCCCCACGAACTGATCGACTTCCCCCGACACCTTCCCATGCAATCACAGCAGGTGTAATAGCTACCCTTTTACATCCTCTCTCCTCACCACCCAGGGCTTCAAGCACTCCTTACAGGTGAAGCAGCGATTTCTTGTAATTGTTTCAATTTAGTATACTATATTCACTGCTCGCAGTGTGGTCACCTCTACACTGGGGAGAGAAACCCCAGATTGCGTGATCATTTTGTAGAATATTTCCACTCTGGCTGCAGCAAGACCCCGAGCTTCTCGTTACTTGCTATTGCAATTGACCATCCTGCTCCCAGGTCAACATTTCAATCCTGGGCCTTCTGCAGTTTCCAGTGAACCTCAACACAAGCACCTCATCCTCTGATTAGGCACTCTACAGCTTTCTGAACTCAACATTGAGTTCAACAATTTCAGAACATGAATGTTTATTTTATTTTATTTTACATTGTTGTTAACTGTGTGGCTGTTTTAAACGTGTCTTTTCACCATTTTGCGTTTGGACAGAGTCGTTCATTATTCTGCCATTTGCATTTTTTCCGGACTTATGCTTTTGTATTTCAACACAACGGTTAGCACTCCCTTGGCCTTTGTTCCATGCCACCTTTGTTAGTTAATTTCTCCTGCCGTCACAAAGTCTCTCTTTTGTTCTTCTTCCCGTTCCCCTTTTTCACTTGTTCAATAACTACTATATTTCTAACTTTTGCCTGTTATAATGGAATGTCACAGACCTGAAACGTTAACTCTGTTCCTCTCTCCACAGATGCTGAGTTTTTCAAGCACTTTCTGTTTTATTTCAGCATAAACTCCTTCCTCTTGTACTCAATGCCCCCATTGATAAAGCCAAGAATACCATATGCTTTATTGACTGCTCTCTGAACCTGTTCTCCCACCTACAGTGATTATGTACATATATCCCCAGGTCCCTCTGTTCCTGCACCCACTTTAGAGTTATACCCTTTACATTATACTGTTTTTCCATGTTCTTGCTACCAAAATGAATCACTTCACATTCCTTCGTATTGAACTTCATCTGCCACCTGTCCACCCATTCCACCGACTTCTCTATGACTTTTTGAAATTCTACACTATCCACCTCAAAGTTCACAATGCTTCCAAGTTTTGTATCATCCGCAAACTGTGAAATTGTGCCCTGTACACCAAGATCTAAATCATTAATATATATCAGGGACATCAAACTGTCCCAAAGCTGATCCCTGGGCAACTCCACTACAACACTTCCCCTAACCCGAAAATGATGCAGTAACCACTACACTCTGTTCCCTGTCAACCAGCCAATTTTGAATACATGTTGCCACCAATGTTGTTCCTTTGTTTAAGAAGGGTAGCAAGGATAATCCAGGAAATTATAGGCCGGTGAGAATTATGTCAGTGGTAGGGAAATTCTTAGCGAGGATTCTTCGGAACAGGATTTACTCCCATTTGGAAACAAGCAAACTTATTAGCGAGAGGCAACATGGTTTTGTGAAGGGGAGGTCGTGTCTCACTAACTTGATTGAGTTTTTTGAGGAATTGATGAAGATGATTGATGAAGGAAGGGGAGTGGATGTCGTCTATATGGACTTCATTAAAGCCTTTGACAAGGTCCCTCATGGAAGACTGGTACAAAAGGTGAAGTCACACGGGATCAGAGGTGAGCTGGCAAGATGGATACAGAACTGGCTCTGTCATAGAAGACAGAGGGTAACAGTGGAAGGGTACTTTTCTGAATGGAGGGCTGTGACTCGTGGTGTTCCGCAGGGATCAGTGCTGGGACCTTTGCTGTTTGTATTATATATAAATGATTTGGAGGAAAATGTAGTTGGTCTGATTAGTAAGTTTGCAGATGACACAAAGGTTGGTGGAGTTGCGGATAGTGATGAGGATTGTCAGAGGATACAGCAGGATATAGATCGGTTGGAGACTTGGGCGGAGAAATGGCAGATGGCGTTTAATCAGGACAAATGTGAGGTAATGCATTTTGGAAAGTCTAATGCAGGTGGGAAGTATACAGTAAATGGCAGAACACATAGGAGTATTGACAGGCAGAGAGATCTGGGCGTACAGGTCCACAGGTCACTGAAAGTGGTAACGCAGGTGGATAAGGTAGTCAAGAAGGCATACGGCATGCTTGCCTTTAGCGGTCGGGGCATAGAGTATAAAAAGTGGCAAGTCATGCTGCAGCTGTGCAGAACTTTAGTTAGGCTACACTTAGAATATAGCGTGCAATTCTGGTCGACACACTACCAGAAAGACGTGGAGGCATTGGAGAGGGTACAGAGGAGGCTTATCAGGATGTTGCCTGGTCTGGAGGGCATTAGCTATGAGGAGGGGTTGGATAAACTCGGCTTGTTTTCACTGGAACGACGGAGGTGGAGGGGCGACATGATAGAGTTTTACAAAGTTCTGAGTGGCATGGACAGAGTGGTTAGTCAGAAGCTTTTTCCCAGGTTGGAAGAGTCGGTTACTAGGGGACATAGGTTTAAGGTGCGAGGTGCAAAGTTTAGAGGGGATGTGCGAGGCAAGTTCTTTACACAGAGTTTGGTGAGTGCCTGGAACCTGCTGCTGGGGGCGGTGGTGGAAGCAGGTACGATAGCAACGTTTAAGAGGCATCTAGACAAATACATAAATTGGAAGGGAATAGAGCGATACGGTCCCCGGAAGTGCAGTAGGTTTTAGTTTAGGCAGGCATCAAGATCGGCGCAGGCTTGGAGGGCCGAATGGCCTGTTCCTGAGCTGTCCTGTTCTTTGTTCTTTGTGCTTTGTTTGAGATGCACTTCCTGGCACCGGAAATGTTCACCAGGGTAGAGGTAGCGCAGGACAGCAGTCCCGTCTGCCTCCCGATTGTGGTCAATTAAAGTACAAGAAGCTCGTTGTCAGTTTGTTTGAGGGGCGGGTTTGAATTTTGAAGAGGATGCATGGGTTACACACACTGTCCATTGCTGACTAGCCAAATGGAGGTTGGTACAGAGTGAAGAGATATCTATGTACAATTTTATCAAATTTACTTTCATTGCTTTTTAAGCAACTTCAATTTATAATATATACCATATATATCGGTAATATCATATATTCTCTGTTACATCATTTACTATTCCTTTCCTTAGAAATTTTACATCCACTATCTTACTGTGAGCAAGGCCATGGGAGGTGCCTCAGTATTATCTATTTCTGTATTGCATTAATTTTATTTTTCTTGACAGTAAAATCATCTTTATTACTTATCCTCCTCTTTTACTTTCTCTTTATGTCATGATGTATTATCCTTGGCTGCGAGAGTAACTGGATGTGCCACCTGTTCTCAGGACTTTGCCAACATTGCTTTGAAATGTGCTGCTGGAATTCATGCTAGGCACTGCAGTTGATTTCTGACCTTACTTGTCTGTCTTCAGGGAAATATATAGGGAGATATTATCATCTCACAGTCACCTGCTTCCTCCTTGAAAACCGGGTGTACAGCAGTTGAAAATCCAGGGGAGGGGTGTGGGGGGGGGGGGGGGGGCGGGAACCTTGGCCATCTCAAAGATGCCCAATGCCCATCTGATGCAGTTTTCAGAAACTCCTATAAATGGGCGAGGCACCCACCTGACTGAAACAGGCATAAAATTAAGGCTGCTTAAATAAGCAGAACAGGATCCTATGCCGGTTGCAGATCCTTGATTACAAACTTCTGTTAACAATGTGCACACTCTAACTGCATAACCAGTAGTCCAATTTCACACAAAGGACAGTGGAAATTTAGAACTCTCTCCCCCAAAAGACTGTGGATTGTGGGTCAATTTAATCTTGCATGACTGAGATTGTTAGAATGTTGTTAGGTATAAGTATCAATAGATATGGAGAAAAAGGCTTGTAAATAGAGCTGAGGTTAAGATCAGCCATGATCTAAAAGATTTAAAAGACAGTTGATAGGTAAATTGGACATTGTAAATTGCCCCCAGTGCAGGTAGGTGGTAGGAGAATTGAGGGAAGGTGGGGATGTGGTAGGGAATATGGGATTAATGTAGGATTAGTATAAATTGGGAGGTTGATGGTTGGCACAGACCCGGTGGGCCAAAGGGCCTGTTTCAGTGCTGTATCTCTATATGACTCTATGGCCGGAATTTTTGATTTGATATAGAGATGCAGCACCGGTGGCCCCGGGGCCGTTGCCCCCAAAGCGGATCAGGCCACCGATCCCGCTCTGCGTCACCTGGCCGCCGGCATAACACGCTGATCACCTAATCAACGGGCCCGTGGCGTAACTCCGAAAAGAAATGGCGCGCGCAGGCGGGAACTTCAGCATCATGGGGGGCCGGGCCACATACGCAGAAGGCTGACTGTCAGCCCTACATAAAGGATTACTGATTTTAAACAGAGCAGTGAGTTCCCCATTTGATGTAAAGGAAGATCCAACTTCCTTAAGGTCTGAAGATTTTAAAGGCTCCCTACCTTGCAACACAGAAAGACCAGGAGACAACAATATTGCTCTTAGTGGTGATTGAGGGCAGAAGCAATCGCGTTGCCCCCCGATTCTCTGACGATTCACTGCAAGTCCTCCTGCAGGCCGTTGAGGAGAGGAGAGACATTCTGTTCAGCTCAGATGGCAGAAGGAGACCCTCCGACGTGACCAAGAGGGCTTGGCTGGTGGTTGCAGAGGAGGTCAGCAGCCGAGGCATTGTGAGGCATACATGGATGCAGTGCCGCAAGCGCCTCAATGACCTACTTCGCTCTGCCCGGGTAAGGGGCAGTCCTCATTCATCTAATCGGTTATGTGCCAAGGGAGTTTTTTACTGTACCATGATGCAATGTGGAAGCCCTGTATGATCAATGCCTGGCTGCTGCTTTGAAATGGGACACGTCATGGGCAAGTCTGAGATGAATGCTGATGCTGTGGTGTTAAAGTTGTGCCCAGCACTGTCACAGCAGTGAAATGCAATTCCAGCCCTTTGGGTGACAGCGTAATATGCCATTGACTATGTATAAAATAAGTATCTTTGTTTATTCAGGAAAAGAGGGCACACAATGTCCGGGAGAGGTCATGTACTGGTGGCGGTGTAGCCACCCAGGCATTCCTCACCAGAATGGAGGAGGATGCTTTCATTATAGCCGGGGAGGAAGGAGGATGCGACGTGGCAGATGGCGAGGCCATGAGAGTGAGTGTTCCAGAATGTGGAGTAACTCTTCATTATTGGGATGGTGGTGGTGAGGCTGTGCTACTGTGCCAATGATTTGGTGAATGTCAAATGCCCTGAATGTTGCCCTCAATTGTAACATCACCCAGATGTAACCTGCTGGAGGCACAGACTTGTGCTTAACTCTGGATTGATGATGAAACTGATCACTATGCTTTTCCCAACAGGCAAATCCCAGCATGTACCTGGAGGTGTTACTGTTGCCCGACCATCCACCTCTAAGGTGGAGGAGGGCATCTCAGAGGGTGCACCGTCACATCATCGCGACGCCCCAAGTACCTCAGCAGGTACTGACACTTCGGTTGTGATCACTGTGTCTGGGGAATCAATGTCACATACTGGTGTGAGCACAGCACAGTTGCCGGGCCAGACACCAGAGGCAGAATCGGCCGATGCATCACACACGTGGCTCTGAGATTATCCTTTCGTCGGGCGATGTTGCAGGTGCAGAATGTGGTCCATGAAAATCTGGCGGAGTTGCCTGAAACATTGTGCGCTGTGACTCATACTCTGCAGACATCCATCCAGAGTATGAGTTCAGCAAACTCACAGGCATTTGAACATCTGGCTTCCTACATTGATAGACTGGCGGCTGCAGTGGAGGGACCAGTTTTCATATAATTCGGGACCTCAGAGTGAGTGTGGCCTCCCTGGACCAGAGTATCAGAGCGCATAATCTGACGTGACTGTGCCAGGTTGAGGACACTCAGCTCTCTGATGCCACCATTGAGGACCACCAGAGCCTCATGAGGGCACAGGGGCAGCAGATCGCAAATGGGAGCTCCTCTCACGGCACTTCTGATGCATCCGGCAGCTCCTTGCTCCTTCCGCCAGGGACATGTGAACCGCTAAATCCCGTGGTGATAGAGAGTGCTCATGATATTTGTCATGAGAATCCTGAGATGCCAGGGTCCACACGGCCACGAGCCTGCAGAGAACGTCCGCCCAAGTCATCAAAAGCAGCGCAGCAACAAGATCAGCCACCTGCCTCTGGTAAGTCTGTTGGTGAGGGATCAGGTACACGAATGAGCACGTGTAAATGGATTAAGAGAACACTTTAATATCACGACTGATGCACTGGGTGACTTGAAGTACATTTATTTGATTTGTAAAACAATAGTGTTTGATTAAATTTGAGATTTTACCAATGGACATGTCATTCCTGAAGTCAGATATTACATAGTTAGTCAACTCAGGTTGTCTCAAATGTGAGGCCACAATCTTGGGTCGCGTCCCTCATGATGTGGTGGATTGGTTATTCGCTTTGTCTCACCCCCTAAACGTTCGAGATTTTGCACTGTCAGATCCTCACAATGATTAATGCCATAAAGCACATTGAAATGTGTGAAGATTTATATCATTTCAACTGAAACGCATTCCTTTAGAGATTCCCTTGTTCCTCTAGCAGTTAGAGCCTAGTCACATTCAACTTCCTCTCCACGATCATCATTAGACTGATGCCCATCTTCCACATCAGAAACATCGTCATCATCTGAGGACACATCGTGCTGACATTGATCATCCTCCAGAGCATCTCCATGTTCAATCGCCAGGTTATGCAAGGCACAGCAGACGACAATGATTCTGAGGGGTAGGCGGTGGCGGAGTGATATTATCACTGGACTAGTAACCCAGAGACCCAAGGTATTCCTCTGGGGACATAGGTTCAAATCCCACCACAGCAGAAGGTGGAATTTGAATTTAATTAATAAATCTGGAATTAAAAGCTAGTCCAATGATGGCCATGAAACCATTGTCGATTGTTGTAAAAACCCATCTGGTTCACTAATGTCCTTCAGGGAAGGAAATTTGCTGTCCTTACCTGGTCTGGCCTACATGTGACTCCAGACCCAGCGCAATGGGGTTCACTCTTACATGCCCTCTGAAATGGCCTAGCAAGCCTCTCAGTTGTAACTAACCGCTACAAAGTCAATAAAAAGGAATGAAACCGGACGGACCACCCGGCATCAACCTAGGCACCGGAAACGACAACGGCAAACCCAGCCCTGTCGACCCTGCAAAGCCCTCCTTACTAACATCTGGGGGCTTGTGCCAAAGTTGGGAGAGCTGTCCCACAGACTAGTCAAGCAACAGTCTGACATAGTCGTACTCATGGAATCATACCTTACAGACAATGTCCCAGACACTGCCATCACCATCCCTGGGTATGTCCTGGCCCAGCAGCAGGACAGACCCAGCAGAGGTGGTGGCACAGTGGTATACAGTAGGGAGGGAGTTGCTCTGGGAGTCCTTTACTTCGGACCCCATGAAGTATCATGGCATCAGGTCAAACATGGGCAAGGTAACCTCCTACTGATTACCACCTACTGCCCTCCCTCAGCTGATGATACAGTACTCCTCCATGTAGAACACCACTTGGAGGGAGCACTGAGGGTGGCAAGCGCACAAAATGTACTCTGGGTTGGGGACTTCAACGTCCATCACCAAGAGTGGACTGGTAGCACCACTACTGACCGAGCTGGCCGAGCCCAAAAGGACATAGCTGCTAGACTGGGTCTGCGTCAGGTGGTGGGGGAACCAAGACGAGGGACGAACATACTTGACCTCGTCCTCACCAATCTGCCTGCTGCAGATGCTTCTGTCAAAGACAGTATTGGTAGGCGTGACAACCGCACAGTCCTTGTGGAGACGAAGTCCCACCTTCACTTTGAGGATACCATCCATCGTGTTGTGTGGCACTCCCACCGTGCTAAATCGGATAGATTGCGAACAGATCGAGCAACGTAAAACTGGGCATCCATGAGGCGCTGTGGGCCATCAGCAGCAGCAGAATTGTACTGAACCATAATCTATATCCACATGGCCCGGCATATCCCCCAGTCTACCATTACCATCAAGCCAGGAGACCAACCCTGGTTCAATGAAGATTGCAGGAGGGTTGCCAGAAACAGCACCAGGCCTACCTCAAAATGAGGTGTCAACCTGGTGAAGCTACAACACAGGACTACTTGCATGCCAAATTGCATAATAGCATGCAATAGACAAAGTTAAGCGATCCCATAACCAACGGATCAGATCTAAGCTCTGCAGTCCTGCCACATCTAGTCGTGAATGGTGGTGGACAATTAAACTACTAACTGGAGGAGGTGGCTCCACAAATACCCCAACTTCAATGATGGGTGAGCCCAGCACATCAGTGCAAAAAGTAAGGCAGAAGCATTTGCAACGATCTTCAGCCTGAAGGGCCGAGTTGATGATCCATCTCAGCCTCCTCCTGAAGTCCCCAGCATCACAGATGCCAGACTTCCGCCAATTCGATTCACTCTGCATGATATCAAGAAACGACTGAAGGCACTGGATACTGCAAAGGCGATGGGTCCTGATAATATTCCGGCAAATGTACTGAAGACCTGAGCTCCAGAACTTGCCGCAACCCGAGCCAAGCTGTTCCAGTATAGCAGCAACCCTGGCATCTACCCTGCAATTTGGAAAATTGCCCAGGTATGTCCTGCACACAAACAGCAAGACAAGTCCAACCCGGCCAATTACCGGCCCATCAGTCTAATCTCAATCATCAGTAAAGTGATGGAAGGTGTCATCGACAGTGCCATAAAGCAGCACTTGCTTAGCAATAACCTGCTCAGTGATGCTCAGTTTCGGTTCCGCCAGGGCCACTCAGCTCCTGATCTCATTACAGCCTTTGTTCAAAATTGCACAAAAGAGCTGAACTCAAGAGGTGAAGTGAGAGTGACTGCCCTTGCCATCAAGGCAGCATTTGACCGAGTATGGTATCAAGGAGCCCCAGCAAAATTGTAGCCAATGGGAATCAGGGGGGTAAACGCTGTGTTGGTTGGAGTCATACCTAGCACAAAGGAAGCTGGCTGTGGTTGTTGGAGGTCAATCATCTGAGATCCAGGACATCACTGCAGGAGTTCCTCAGGGTAGTGTCCTAGGCCCAACCATCTTCAGCTGCTTCATCAATGACCTTCCTTCAATCATAAGGTCAGAAGTGGGGATGTTCGCTGATGATTGCACAATGTACAGCACCATTCGAAACTCCTCAGTTACTGAAGCAGTTAGTGTAGAAATGCAGAAAGACCTGGACTATATCCTGGCTTGGGCTGATAAGTGGCAAGTAACATTTGCGCCACACAAGTGCCAGGCAATGACCACCTCCAACAAGAGATAATCTAACCATTTCCCATTGACATTCAATGGCATTATCATCGCTGAATCCCCCACTATCAACATCCCAGGGGCTACCATTGACCAGAAACTGAATTGGAGTAGTCATATAAATACCGTGGCTACAAGAGCAGGTCAGAGGCTAGGAATCCTGCGGCGACTAACTCACCTCCTGACTCCCCAAAGCCTGTCCACAATTTACAAGGCACAAGGCAGGAGTGTGATGGAATACTCTCCACTTGCCTGGATGGGTGCAGCTCCAACAACACTCAAGAATCTCGACACCATCCAGAACAAATCAGCCTGCTTGTTTGGCACCCCATCCACAAACATTCACTCCCTCCACCACCGACGCGCAGTGGCAGCAATGTGTACCATCTACAAGATGCACTGCAGCAATGCACCAAGGCTCCTGACACAGCACCTTCCAAACCCGCGACCTCTTTTACCTCGAAGGACAAAAGCAGCAGATGCATGGGAACATCACCACCTGCAAGTTCCCCTCCAAGTCACACTCCATCCTGACTTGGAACTATATCATCATTCTTTCACTGTCACTGGGGCAAAATCCTGCAACTCCCTTTCTAACAGTACTGGGGGTGTACCTACCTCACATGGACTACAGCAGTTCAGCAAGGCAACTCACCACCACCTTCTCAAGGGAAATTATGGATAGGCAATAAATGCTGGCATAGCCAGTGACGCCAAAATCCCGTGAATGAATAAAAAATAAACTTACAGGATACGGAGTTATTTTCCCCTTTGACAAAAAAAATGATTATAACTCTCAGGTATTTTATTCTTAACCTCTACATTCCTCTTAGTTTTAGTATTTGGTTTCACATTCACAGCTGTCGTTAAAGCTATAGCCTGGTCTGCCATACGCTCAGTCAGTCTTTTTCTCTGCACGAACTTTGCGTACCCCAACAAGTCCTCTGGGTTCACCTCGCAATTTCCAGCACTCTGAACGAAGATGACCCGTTTTGCTGCAATGATGAAACTTGAGCTTGCAAACCGCACTTCTATCCTCAGCATCTTCCTTTCTAACATGAGTAGGCAGTTCAAAATGAATTGTAACCAATGTATCGCATCGGGTTCACTCCCATTGTCTATATCTATGGGCGGCACAGTGGTGCAGTGGTTAGCACCGCAGCCTCACAGCTCCAACGACACGGGTTCAGTTCTGGGTACTGCCTGTGCGGAGTTTGCAAGTTCTCCCTGTGTCTGCGTGGGTTTTCGCCGGGTGCTCATTTCCTCCCACCCCCAAAGACTTGCCGGTTGATAGGTAAATTGGCCGTTGTAAATTGCCCCTAGTGTAAGTAGGCGGGAGGAGAATGGTGGGGATGTGGTAGAGAATATGGGTTAATGTAGGATTCGTATAAATGGGTGATTGTTGGTCAGCGCAGACTAGGTGGGCTGAAGGGACTGCTTCAGTGCTGTATCTCTAAAAAAATAAGTAAACGAGAATGCACCCTTTGAATCGCCGTCTCCAAATGGCTGTTTCTAAAGCAACAAAAATGAACTTCCTATAACTCCTCGGGCTTGCCGGCTCTTAATGCAATAATGATCCCTTGCAAGCCTTAAAGGCAAACAGCATATTCCGCAAAAAGACTACAGGGCCATGACACTATAAACAATCAGTCTGCAACATGAATGCAAACAGGCACACACTGTTTAGTTTAGTTCAGAGATACATCACTGAAACAGGCCCTTCGGCCCACCGAGTCTGTGCCGACCATCAACCACCCATTTATACAAATCCAACACTAATTCCATATTCCTACCACAGCCCCACCTGTCCCTATATTTCCTTACCACCTACCTACCTATACTGGGGGCAATTTACAACGGCCAATTAACCTATCAACCTGCAAGTCTTTGGCATGTGGGAGGAAACCGGAGCACCTGGAGAAAAGCCATGCTGACACAGGGAGAGCTTGAAAACTCCACACAGGCAGTACCCAGAATTGAACCCGGGTCGCTGGAGCTGTGAGGCTGCGGTGCTACCCACTGCGCCACTGTGCTGCCCATTCCTGAAGGTCCAGCTTTCCATAACCAGAACACCATGGAAAATGGTCAGTAACAGAAAACATCTTTATATACAATAATAGAAACTTTATACCACAGGAAATACCTCCGGACAAGTGGAGTACAACAGTAGGCCAATCCAGCACCAAATACGTTTGCACAACCAAAACATCTCGACACAACAGGAAACACAATAATGCAAATGCTTTGCTTCTCCATCTCAGGCCATTTCTCTGTGCCTCTCTCTCTCTTTGACCCTTCCTCCCCATCTCCCTCCCTCCATCCCTGTCTCTGTCTCTCAATCTCTCTCTCCCCGCTGTCTCTCCCTCTGCTTCTCTCTTTCAGTCGCTTTCTCTCCCTCTGTCTCTCGCCCTTCCCCTCAGTTTCGATCTCACTCCATCTGCCTCGCCCTAACGTTCGCTCTGTCTTGCCCTACGCGAGGTAGTTCAATCTGAAGCCAGGGTGTTAAATTTGAACAAAGGAAATTATGAAGGTATGAGGGGCTGAGGTGGATTGGGAAAATACATTAAAAGGTATAACAGTACATCGGAAATACATCGCCTTTAAATAAATATTGCATAGTTTAGAGCAATCCTTCAAGGCACAAAAACCCAAAAGTAAAGGCAGTCAAAAGTGGATAACAAAGGAAGTTAAGGATTGTATAAGATTAAAGAAAAGGCCTTTAAAGTTGCCAGAAATAGTAGTAAACCTGAGGATTGGGAGAATTTTAGAATACAGCAAAGGAGAACGAAGAAACTGATAAAGAAAGGGTTAATAGAATATGAATGTAAACACGCAAAAAAACATAATAAAGGACTTTAAAAACGTCGACAGGTATGTAAAAAGGGAATGTTTGGCGATGACAAATGTGGCTCCATTGCAGGCAGAATCAGGTGAATTTATAATGGGGTATAGAGAAATGGCAGAGAAGCTAAATGATTACTTTGTGTCTGTCGTCACTGAGGACGATACAAGAAATCTCCCAGAAATTGAGATCCAAGCGATTAGGAGGAATGAGGAATAGATGGGAATAAGTATTAGTAAGAAGGTTGCATTGGAGGAATTAATGGGGCTGAAGGTTAATAAATCCCCAGGACCTGATATTCTACATCCCCATGTATTGAAAGAGTAACTATGGAGATAGTGGTGAATATCTTCCAAAATTCTACAGTCTCTGGAGTGGTTCCTGCAGTTTCGAAGGTTGCAAATGTCACCCCACTATTTAAACAGGGAGGGAGAGAGAAAACAGGGAATTACAGTCCTGTCAGCCTGACATCAGTCGTTGTGAAAATGCTGGAATCTATTCTAAAGGATTTGTTAAATGGACACTTGGGTAATAATGATCTGATTGGGCATAGTCAACATGGATTTATGAATGGGAAATCATGTTTGACGAATCTGATGGACTTTTTAGTACCCAAAGACTATCGCCAAAAGTTTAGAACCTTTAGGAAGAAGTGAATCAAACCTATCTGGAGGTTGAAAGAAGTAAGCAGCTGGATTTTGACCAGTGACTGAGGGCTCTTAAAGTACAGCTCAGCGATGAGAATCTCAGAGAAGTAATTCTGTTAGAGGCATTTACAAACTCTCTCCAACACTTAATAAAGTCCCATGTGGAGGAGCAACGGGTTCATAGAGCCCGGTAAGCGGCCCTTTTAGCTAATGAGTTCCCTTTAATTTATAATTCGGTTACCCAGGGGAGAACCTATCCTAGTCACCCCCACAAAACTGAAAAGGATGACGGGTGAGAAGGTGAGAGGAGCTCAGGCAGTCCTGGGAGAGAAAGAAAAACTGCAATGTGAAAGGGACACCAGCAGATGGAGACGGTGAGGGGAGCAGTAACTGCAGTGAGACAAGGACAACAGCAGAGAGAGATGGTGTGAGGAGTAGTAAATGTACTGAATTGGACAGGAGGGTATGTTCACAAGGGGAGTTAGACAGGAGGAGGGTGTTCACAGAGGGAATTTGACAATAGGGGGTCTCACAGTATGAATTAGACTAGAGGGATGTATTCACAGGGGAAATTAGACAGGGGGTTGTGTTCAGAGGGGGAATTAGACACAAGGGGAGTTCATAGTGGGAATTAGGCAGGAGGGTCAGAGAGCAGAATATCATAGGGTATTTTGAATGCACGGCAATGGGTGCCTTCAACCCTTCCCCTCCCTCCGAGGGCACAGTGGCACAGTGGTTAGCACCGCAGCCTCACAGCTCCAGGTACTGCCTGTGTGGAGTTTGCAAGTTCCCGCTGTGTTTGCATGGGTTTCCTCTGGGTGCTCCGGTTTCCTCCCACATGCCAAAGATTTGCAGGTTGATAGATAAATTGGCCATTATAAATTGCCCCTAGTATAGGTAGGTGGTAGGGAAACAGAAGGACAGATGGGGATGTGATAGGAATATGGAATTAGAGTAGGATTAGCATAAATGGGTGGTTGATGGTCGGCACAGACTCGGTGGGCCGAAGGGCCTGTTTCACTGCTGTATCTCTAAATAAAAAATAAATAAAAAAGGACAGCGATAGGGTTCCCCTTGTCCTCATTTTCCAGCCTCCACATCCGCCATTTTGCACCTCCAGCGTTTTGCCAACACCAAACGCATCTTTCCCTCTCATCCCTGTCATCATTCCAAATGGATCGTTCCCTCTGCAACACCCTGGTCCACTCCTCCATTAACCCCGATACCTTGTCCCCTTCCCGGACACCTTCCCGTCCAATTACATGATGCGGAATACCTGCCCTTTTACCACCACCCTCTTCACCATCCAAGGTGCCAAATACTCCTTCCAGGTGAAGCAGCGATTGACTGGTACTTCTTCCAATTCAGTATATTGCATTCATTGCCACAGAGCGGTTTCCTCCACAGTGGGGAGATTAAACGAAGATTGGGGAACTGCTTTGCAGAACACTCCACTCAGTCTGCAAGCATGATCCCAAACTTCAGGTTCAATGTCATTTTAATTTTCCACCTTTTTCTCAAGCCCACATTTCTGTGCTCGGCCTGCTGCAGTGTTCCAGTGAACATCAACACAAGATCGAGGAGCAGTACCTCATTTCCCGATTAGGCATTCCACATCCTTCTGTACTCAATATTGAGTTCAATAATTTCAGACAACGAGCCCCATTATTTTGTATTTACTTTCTAATTTATTTCTGTATTTTATTTTATTTTTAAACATGTTCTAGTCTCAAACATATTTTTCATGTTTTTGCTCTCGTACAGACCTATTCATTTTTCTGCGATTAACACTCTAACTGGACTCATGCCTTGTCTTTTGCTCCAACGAGTTACTCTCCAGTTGTTTTCTGCTCCATGACAACCGTCACCTAGCCTCTCTCCTCTTCCCCCATCACAGGCCTTCCTTCTTGATCTACTTCCCCGTCTCCCCTCTCACTTGCTCTAGCTTTTTCCAGTTCTGAGGTAGGATCGCAAACCTGAAATGTTAACTCAGTTTCACTCTCTGCAGATGCTGCCAGACTTGCTGAGTATTTCAAACACTTTCTGGTCTCATTTCACTGAACACAAGGCGACGTTCACATGGGGAATTAGATAGGAGGGGGTGTTCACGGGGGAATTAGACAGGAGGGGTGTTCACAGAGGGAATTAGACAGGAGGGTGGTTTTCACAGTGGGGACTTATATCGGAGGGGGATGTGCAAAGTGGAACTTATAGAGGAGGGGGTATTTAGAGGTGGAATTAGACAGGAGGGGGCGTTGAACAGCGTGGGAAATTATACATGAGGGCGTGGTGTCCTTTGGGCAATTCGACAGCAGTACGGTTTTCACGGTTGTGGGGAATTAGACAGCAGGGCTGGATGTTCACCAGGGCTGAATTAGACAGGAAGGGGTTAGAAAGAAAGGTTTTCTTCAAAGACGTTCTGAAGATTGCAGGCACTGTAGGAAAGGTGTGAGGGCATTGGCGTGGGTATGGAAAAGATTCATGAGAATGGTTCCAGGGATGAGGAACTTCAGTTATGAAGATAGATTGGAGAAGTTCCGATAGGCTTAATGAGAGAGGAAGTAGAAGAGGGCCTGAAATCCTTAAAAATGGACAAATTATCAGGGCCGCATGGAATGTATCCCAGACTATTAACAGAAGTCAGTGAGGAAATAGCAGCTGTTCTGAGGGTCATCCTCACAGGTGACGTACCAGAGGATTGGAGGTCTGCAAAGGTTTTACCATTGTTTAGAAAGGGTGCGAGGGAGAGCCCAAATAATTATAGGCCTGTCAGTCAGAACTTGATAGTGGGCAAATAATTAGAGACAATTATGAAAGAAAGAATAACTGTTGCATAGAAAGGCACGGATTACTCAGGGATAGTGAGCGTGGATTTGCTAAGGGAAGGTCGTGTCTTTCTAATTTTATTGAATTTTTTGAGTAAGTAACAAGTAGGATTGATGAGGGTAGTTCAGTAGATGTTGTCCATATGGATTTTGTAAGGCATTTGACAAGGTCCCACATGGCAATTTGTCGGAAAGTTTATAGATTATGGGACTCCGGGGAATGTGGCGAGTTGGATCCAAAATTGACAGGAAACAACGAGCAATGCTCGACGTATGTTTTTGCTAATGGAAAGCGGTTTCCAGTGGTGTTCCACAGAGCTCAGTGTTGGGTCCCTTGCTGTTTGTGGTATATATTAATGATTTGAGACTTAAATGTGGGAGGCAAGATTGGGAAAGTTGCAGCTGACACAAAAATTGGCCGTGTAGTTGTCAGTGAAGAGGATAGCTGTGGACCCCAGAATTATATCAATGGTCTGGTTGAATGAGAAGAAAAGTGGCAAATGGTATTCAATCCAGAGAAGCGTGAGGTAATGTATTTGGGGAGCGCGAACAAAGTGAGGGAATACACGGGAGTATATTGAGAAGGGTAGAGTAAGTGAGAGACCTTGGAGTGCTGGAACTATATAAAATATGGGTTTGACCACAGTTGAAGGATTGTGTACAGTTCTGGTCACCATATTGCAAGAAGTACATAATTGCTCTGAAGAGAGCACAGAGGAGATTTACAAGAATGTTGCCAGGGCTCGGAGGTTGCAGCAATGAGGAAAGATTGGTTAGGCTAGGTTTCTTATCCGTAAAACAGAGGAGGCAAAGGAGTGACTTAATAGATATGTACAAAATTATGAGGGGACTAGATAGAGTAGACAGGCAGGGTCTGTTTTCCCCAGCGGAGAGGTCACTTACCAGGGGACACAGATTTAAGGTGATTGGTTGAAGGATTAGAGGGGACATGAGGAAAAGAGTTTTACATCCAGAGGGTTGTGGGTGTCTGGAATTAACTGCCAGAAATGGTGGTGGACGAAGAAACCTTCGATTATTTTAAAAATTACCTGGACATGCACCTGAAGTGCTGTAACCGGCAAAGCTATGGACCAGGTGCTGGAAAGTGGGATTAGATTGGGCAGCTAGTTTTTTCGGCCGGCACAGACACGATGGGCTGAATGGCCTCCTTCTGTGCCATAATTTTTCTCTGGTTCCATGGTTCTAATGGAACCATGCGATGTCAGTCGCAGTGAAAGAGGCCAAATTCAGAGGTATGAAAAGGTTTGCTGCAGGTTTGGCGGAGAGGCTAGTGATGGGGAGGTGAAAGGATGCAGAGGTATTTTAACTCAATCGTAAGAACTTTAACTATAAGGTGTTAGAGAAATGGGAGCCAAAGCGGCTGAGTGAAGGTGAGGGTGATGGGTGAGCGGGACATGGTAAAGAGTGGACATCAGCAGCATAGTTTTGGACTGGTTGACCTTGACATGTGGCCGGTTAGAATTGTGGAAATGGAGTCAGAAGGAGGCACAGTTCTAATTTTACTGGAGAGATTACCTAATGTAGAAGAAACAGGTAAATGTACGAACATATGGACATACGAATTAGGAGCAGAAGTAGGCCATTCGGTCCCTCGAGTCTCCTCTACAATTCAATAAGGACATGGGCGATCTGTTATGTCTCGAATTCCACAAGCCCATCTACCCGCGATAAGCTTCGATTCCCTTGCCTAACAAGAATCTATCTCCCTCCGCCTTAAAATTATTAATTGACCCCGCCTCCACGACATGCTAACGCAAAAAATTCCAACGTCGCACAGCCCTTTGACAGAAAAAAAATCTCCTCATCTCGGTCCAAAAAGGGCGAACCTCGAATTTTAAAACAGTGCCCCCTAATTCTGGACTCGCCCACAAGAGGAGACATCCTTTCCACATCCACCTTGTCAAGACCATTGAGGATCTTATGTACGACAATCAAGTCTCCCCTCACTCTTCAAAACTCCAGTGAACACAAGCCCAGTCTGCCCAAACTTTCCTCATAAGATAACCAGCTCATTCCAGTATCAATCTAATAAACCTCCTCTGAACCGCCTCCAAAGCATTCAATGCTGCTGATGTAATGTGTTTGTTCAGGTGAATGTAACTAATAGCAATGATCAGGGGTATAACCGTGTCAGTAGAGACCTATCCCCTGTATAAATCCGCACCCATTGGAATGGATCAGCTCAGAGTGTCTGCTGGAGCTTTGCTTTCCCGGAGAACAGAAGTCTCTGCTTCTCACAAAAATGGGATATCCATTATTGCCTCAGGTCCTATCCATTTATTATCCAGTAGTTGCTGCAATTGGAGTTCCTGCTAAGCCTGTATATCAGTTGTGAATGGTATAAATCATTGTAAACTGTGCTGCTGTACTTGGTATTATTTCTCACTATGCGATTTACACAGCTTCCTGTTCCAGCAGTTGATTGATGGCACCTCCTAACTTGCAGCTCTTTCAGTCTTGTAGGAGCTACATTAATTCTGTCATGACCTTCGTTTATCCAAATCCGGTATTGTTACTGGATTATTCTGTGTAATGAATGCATTCGAATCAGATGTCTCGGCTCAGAGCAGGAATCAGACTATCAGGAGCTTTGAATAGTTTCATGTTGTGGGTCTAACCTGTCCTGCAATATTTTAATGAATGCGTTTTCAGTGACTGATAATGAGATAGCTCATGGATTCTGTATTACAAGGGGACAGAGAAATGTCCTCCCTCCCTAATGACATGGTTCAGTTTAACGAGGATTTCAAACTATTTATTCGTTACCACTGATATAAAATATTATTTCATATTGTGTGTGTCCGACGCTGCTTCAGAGGTCTCGCCACTAAACTGAGTTTGCTGCTGGCTCTTTCACATCTCTTTCTCTGCTTCACTGCGGACCCTTCACTGTCACTGGACTACATTGTAAAACTGAAAGTATTGATGTGATCTTTTATTGGTTTACACTCTATCAGTTGGAATCCAGAGTCTTTCCATTTATCTGTAGATTATCGGCTGCAGCGCTGATGTCGGTGTGTTGTTAATTAAACAATCCCACATTCTAACGGTGTACTTTATAATTCCAGGAGAAGGAATTTCAATGATTGTGAGGTTTGTCAGGAAGAAGCTTTCGATCCTGTTTATTCCATGTATTGTAGATGACGTGCAGGTGCACAGGTGGAGACTTGGGTAATCTGTAAATAGATCAAGTATATTCACAGAGGCTTTATCATTGAACAAACTAACTCTCAGAATAGAATCATTCAACACAAGAACAGATCCGCCATTCAATACGTTGCTGGCTGATCTTCTGATTCAATTCCCATTTCCTGCCTGCTGACCATATCCCTTGATTCGCTGAGAGAACAAAGATCGGTTAATCCTATTGAATTTGGGGCTGGTGAAGAGACTACAGGTGTGGGATCTTAAGATTGAATAGGATGCGAGAAAGGAGCATTGAGGAACAGTTTGCAGAGGGGGTGTGATCCAGAGTGCTGGAGATGGCGACTGAGAGAAGAAAGGAGAGAAGGAGAAGGGAGAATGGAACAGAAAGAGATAAACAGAAGGACAGAGAGAGAAGGAGAGACAGAGAGAGAGAGACAGAGAGAGAAGTAGCGGTGTGAATAATTCACGAGGATAAACTTCTGGAAAGTCCAGAACAATTAGTGAGAGAAAGTGTGAGTTGAAGTTGTTATTCGGATGTTGTCAGATTGGGGGAGTTCTATTGTTGATATCGCTGCCTTTGTGTTTATCCCTCTCAGATCCTCATTTCATTTTGGAGAAAGTTCATTTTCTTTACATACTGACTGAATAAATAAACAGAACAGAATCAGTTATTCATTAATGGTGATTTGTTCATTAAATCTGTGCTTCACGATCACTGTGAATGATAAATTCAATAAAGACCAAGGCTGATTTCATGAATACATTGCTATTTTAATTTAATTGAATGTATAAAGTAGATGTATTGAACATATTTTATAACCAATGAACTGTTCTCTATCATCAATGACGACAGAGATTAATGTTTCAATGCATTAATTGAGTTGTGTTACTGGGATCTCTCCATTAGATTTCCTCTAACACGCTGCTGCAGTCTCTCCCTGTGAATCTCATCCTCTCCTCTCACTGTATTGAATCCTCTGTCTCCTCATCCAGTGCATCAGTTTATCCACTTTGCCAAACCATCTGCTTCTTTCTCCCCTCCAGCTCTAACATGTACTTTTCCTTTTGGCTTAAATCTGTCATTTCGTTCTCTATACTTTCACGAGTGGGAACAGTTTCTCTCTATCTACTCTGTCTGGACCCCTCATGATTTTGAATACCTCATCAAATCACCTCTCCGCCTTCTGTTCTCCATGGAAAACACTCTCATTTCTCCAATCTATCTTCAGAACTGAAATCCCTCAAGCCTGGAACCATTCTAGGGAATCTGTTCTGTACTCTCTCCAATGCCTTGACATCTTTCCTTAAATGTGGTGCCCAGAACTCGACACAATACTCCAACTGAGGCCGAACTAGTGCCTTATACAATTTAAACATAACCAAATGAAAGATGCTGTCATGGATACACAAATGGGTCCCTGTTATGGCAGTCTTTTTGTGGTGTATGTCGAAAATTCCTTGTTCCATTACTACTCATCCTCCTTCCCCCAACCCTTTTTCCAGTACATTGATGAATGTATCAGTGATGTTTCCTGCTCCCGTTCCGAACTGGAAAACTTCAAACATCATCAACTTTGCTTCCAATTTCCACCTTTCTCTATCCTTCACATGGTCCATCTCCGAGATATTCCTTCCCTTCCTCGACTTCTCTCTCTCCAGCACTGGTGATCGCTTGTCCACTAATATTCAATATAAGCCCATCGGCTCCCACAGCTACTTCGACTACACATCTTCACACTGCCTCCTGCACAGACTCCATATCTGCATAGCTGCAGGCATATCTTTAAATACTTTTCTGAACAAGGGTGTAATATTTTCAATTCTCCAGTCCTCTACTACCAACCCTGAGTGCAAGGAAGACTGAAAATTTATGATCAATGCCTTCACAATTTCCACTCTCATTTCCGTCAGTATCCTTGGATGCATCTCATCCGGCCTGCTGCGTTATCAACTTTATGTATTGACAATCTTTCTAGTACCTCTTCCTTCTCAATTTGCCGATTTTTCAAGTGTATTAATTACCCCCACTTTCACTGTGATTTGGGTAGCATTTTTTTGCTTTGAAAAGGCAGTACAAAGTATTCATTTAATACCTCATCTTTTCCCCATGCCGCCATGTGTACATCCCTATTTTGGTCCCGAATCAACTTTAATCACCTTTTACCACCCTTTTGCTATTTATATTCCTATAGAAGACTTTGGGATTCCCTTTTATGTTAGCTGCCAGACTCTTTTCATACTCTCTCTTCGCTTCTCTGAAATGCTTTTTCACTTCTACTCTGCACTTGATATAATCAGCCATGTTCTCCATTGTACTATGTACCTGAAGTCCGTCATCAGGTCACTTCTTTATTCTTCATCTTCATTCTTTTCTCCTTTGTCATTTACGGGGTCCTGGATTTGTTTGCCGGATCTTTCCCCTTCGAGGGAATATAGCTTTGCCGTGCCTGAACTGTCTCATCTTTGGGAGGTTGAATTAATGACCTCATAGTTAAGGCACCCCTAGATAGCAGCGATCATATTATGATTGAATTTTACACTCAGTTTTATGGTGAGAAGAGTGGGTCCAAGACTAGTATTTTAAATTTAAAAATGGACAATTATAAGGTCATGAAAAGAGAGCTAGATAAAGTGAACTGGCAAATCAGGTTAAAGGATAGGCCAATAGAGATGCAGTGGCAGACATTTAAGGGGATATTTCATAATACACACAGAATAGATATATTTCAACGAGAAGGAAAAATTCCAAAGGTGGGACCCACCATCCGTGGTTAACTAAAACAGTTAAAGTTAGTATAAAACTTTTTTAAAAAGCCTATAATTGTGCAACGATGGGAGGCAGGTTAGAAGATTGGTCAGAATATAATAAACATCAAAGAATGCCGGAAAGATTGATAAGGAGTGTAAAATTACAGGACGAGAGCAAACTAGCTAGAAGTAAAAAAAAGCCAGATAGTAAGAGTTTCTATAGATATTTAAAGAAAAGAGGTAACAAAGTAAGCGTTGGTTTGGTAAAATGTGAGTCTGGAGAATGAATAATGGATAATAAGGAGATGGCAGATGAACTGAACTATTATTAAAAGCAGGGAATTTGGAAAAAGATCAAGGTAATCAGGCAAAATCAACATGGTTTAGTGTAAGGGAAATCATGTTTAACCAATTTAATGGAGTTCTTTGACAGAGTTACATGTGCTATGGATAAAGGGGAACCGGTCAATATATTGTATTTGGATTTACAGAAGGCATTTGATAAGTTGCCACATTAAAGGCTATTGCAGAAAATAAAAGTTCATGGTGTGGGGGTATCATATTGGCATGGACAGAAGATTGCTTAACTGACAGAAAACAGAGAGTAGGCATAAATGGGTCATACTCTGGTTGGAAAGATTTAACGAGTGGTGTGTCACAGGGATCAGTGCTGGGGCCTCAACGTTTTACAATTTATATAAATGACTTGGATGAAGGGCCCGAAGGTATGGTTGCTAAATTTGCTGATGACACAAAGATAGGTCGGAATGTAACTTGTGAAGCGGACACAAGGAGTTTACAAAGGGATATAGATTGGTTAAGTGAGTGGGCAACACCTGGCACATGGAGTATAAAGTGGGACAATGGGAAATTGTCCACTTTGGCAGGAATAATAAAAAATAAGCATAAGTCTTTTCTTTTATATCATGTCTTTCACAAAGGTTTCAAGCTGCTTCACAAAAGGAACTATGGACAATAAACAGGGCAGCACGGTGGCGCAGTGGTTAGCACCGCAGCCTCACAGCTCCAGCGAGCCAGGTTCAATTCTGGTTACTGCCTGTGTGGAGTTTGCAAGTTCTCCCTGTGACCACGCGGGTTTCCCCTGGGTGCTCCAGTCTCCTCCCACAGCCAAAGACTTGAAGATTGATCGGTAAATTGGCCATGAGAAATTGCCCCTGGTATAAGTAGGTGGTCGGGGAATTGAGGGAAGGTGGGGATGTGGTAGGAATATGGGTTTAATGCAGGATTAGTATAAATGGGTGGTTGATGGTCGGCACAGACTCGGTGGGCCCAAGGGCCTGTTTCAGTGCTGTATCTCTAAATAAAAAATAAAATATCTAAATGGTGAGAGATTTCAGATCTCTGAGATGCAGAGGAATCTGGGTTTCCTAGTGCATGAATCGCAGAGGTTAGTATGCAGTAATTAGGAAAGCTAATAGAATGTTATCGTTTATTGTGAGGGGAATTGAACGAAAATGTAGGGAGGTTATGCTTCAGCTACACAGGGCATTGATGAGAACACATCTGGAGTACTGTGTGCAGCGCTGGTCTCCTGATTTAAGGAAGGATGCAAATTCGTTGGAAGCAGTACAGAGAAGGTTTTTTAGACTAATACCTGGAATGGGCGGGCTGACTTATGAGGAAAAGCTGGTCAGGCTAGGCTTGTATCCACTGGAATGGATAAGAGTAAGATGCGATTGTATTGAAACATATAAGATCCTGAGGGGCCTTGACAGGGTTGATGTTGAAAGGATGTTTCCCCTTGTGGCATATCTAGAACTAGGGGTCACTGTTTAAAAATAATGGGTTTCGCATCTAAGACAGAGATGAGATATTTTTCCTCTCAGAGCGTTGTGAGTCTTTGGAATTCTCTTGCTCAAAATGTTGTGAGCAGAGTCATTGAATATTTTTAAGGCAGAGGTAGATAGATTCTTGATAAGTAAGGGTGTGGAAGGTTATCAGGTGTAGATGGAAATGTTTAGTAATCAGTTCAGCCATGAACTTATTGAATGGCAGAGCAGGCTTGAACGAGAAAGTGGTCTACCCCAGCTCCTAATTCATATGTTCGTATATTCATTTGAAAGTAAGCCATTGTTCAGCTATTGTTTTTTCCTGCCAAATGTTGATTCAAATTTATTCCACCCAGATCCATTCTTACCTCATTTAGATTGTCTTTTCCCAATTAGCTTTTTTGACTCTCGATTATACGAGGCAGATTGCATATGGCATTGGAAGGATGCATGAGAATGAACAGAGGCTGCTGGAGTTGTGTACCGATCACAATCTCTGCATTACCAACTCGTTCTTTCATACTAAACCCTGTCACCAGGTTTCACGGTGGCATGCAAGCTCACATCATTGGCACCAGCTGGACCTCATCATCACAAGGCGAGTCTCTTTAAACAGTGTCCAAATCACACGCAGCTTCCACAGTGCGGACTGCGACACTGAGCACTCCCTGGTGTGCAGCAAGGTTACAGTCAAAACAAAGAAGCTGCATCACTCCAAGCAGCAGAGCCGCCCGCGCATCAAAACTAACAGAATTTCTTATCAACACCTGTTGCATAAGTTTCTAAATTCACTTGAAAAAGCCCTTCAATACATTCCTACAGGTGATGCAGAGACCAAGTGGGCCCACATCAGAGACGCCATCTACAACTCAGCAATGACCACCTATGGCAAACGTGAGAAGCAGAATGCAGACTGGTTTCAATCTCACTTTGAAGAGCTGGAAACTGTCATTGCCGCTAAACGCGTTGCACTGTTTAACTACAAGAAAGCCCCCAGTGAGTTAACATCCGTCGCACTTAAAGGGCAAGAATTATAACTGGGGGAAAGGAAATTATGATGCGATTAGGCAAGATTTAGGATGCGTAGGATGGGGAAGGAAACTGCAGGGGATGGGAACAATCGAAATGTGGAGCTTATTCAAGGAGCAGCTACTGCGTGTCCTTGATAAGTATGTACCTGTGAGGCAGGGAGGAAGTTGTCGTGCGAGGGAGCCGTGGTTTACTAAAGAAGTTGAAGCGCTTGTCAAGAGGAAGAAGAAGGCTTATGTTAGGATGAGGCGTGAAGGCTCAGTTAGGGCGCTTGAGAGCTACAAGCTAGCCAGGAAGGATCTAAAGGGAGAGCTAAGAAGAGCAAGGAGAAGACACGAGAAGTCATTGGTGGATCGGATCAGGGAAAACCCTAAGGCTTTCTATAGGTATATCAGGAATAAAAGAATGACTCGAGTTAGATTAGGGCCAATCAAGGATAGTAGTGGGAAGTTGTGTGTGGAATCAGAAGAGATAGGGGAAGTGTTAAATGAATATTTTGCGTCAGTATTTACAGTAGAGAAAGAAAATGTTGTTGAGAATACTGAGATTCAGGCTACGAGGCTAGATGGGATTGAGGTTCACAAGGAGGAGGTGTTAGCAATTTTGGAAAGTGTAAAAATAGATAAGTCCCCTGGGCCAGATGGGATTTATCCTAGGATTCTCTGGGAAGCTAGGGAGGAGATTGCAGAGCCTTTGTCCTTGATCTTTATGTCGTCATTGTCGACAGGAATAGTGCCGGAAGACTGGAGGATTGCAAGTGTTGTCCCCTTGTTCAAGAAGGGGAGTAGAGACAGCCCTGGTAATTATAGACCTGTGAGCCTTACTTCGGTTGTGGGTAAAATGTTGGAAAAGGTTATAAGAGACAGGATTTATAATCATCTTGAAAAGAATAAGTACATTAGAGATAGTCAGCACGGTTTTGTGACGGGTAGGTCGTGCCTCACAAACCTTATTGAGTTTTTCGAGAAGGTGACCAAACAGGTGGATGAGGGTAAAGCAGTGGATGTGGTGTATATGGATTTCAGTAAGGCGTTTGATAAGGTTCCCCACGGTAGGCTATTGCAGAAAATACGGAAGTATGGGGTTGAAGGTGATTTAGAGCTTTGGATCAGAAATTTGCTAGCTGAAAGAAGACAGAGGGTGGTGGTTGATGGCAAATGTTCATCCTGGAGTTTAGTTACTAGTGGTGTACCGCAAGGATCTGTTTTGGGGCCATTGCTGTTTGTCATTTTTATAAATGACCTGGAAGAGGGTGTAGAAGGGTTGGTTAGTAAATTTGCAGATGACACTAAGGTCGGTGGAGTTGTGGATAGTGCCGAAGGATGTTGTAGGGTACAGAGAGACATAGATAGGCTGCAGAGCTGGGCTGAGAGATGGCAAATGGAGTTTAATGCGGAGAAGTGTAAGGTGATTCACTTTGGAAGGAGTAAAAGGAATGCAGAGTACTGGGCTAATGGGAAGATTCTTGTTAGTGTAGATGAGCAGAGAGATCTTGGTGTCCAGGTGCATAAATCCCTGAAGGTTGCTAACCAGGTTAATAGGGCTGTCAAGAAGGCATATGGTGTGTTAGCTTTTATTAGTAGGGGGGTCGAGTTTCGGAGCCACGAGGTCATGCTGCAGCTGTACAAGACTCTGGTGAGACCGCACCTGGAGTATTGCGTGCAGTTCTGGTCACCGCATTATAGAAAGGATGTGGAAGCTATGGAAAGGGTGCAGAGGAGATTTACTAGGATGTTGCCTGGTATGGAGGGAAGGTCTTACGAGGAAAGGCTGAGGGACTTGAGGTTGTTATCGTTGGAGAGAAGGAGGAGGAGAGGTGACTTAATAGAGACATATAAGATAATCAGAGGGTTAGATAGGGTGGATAGTGAGCGTCTTTTTCCTCGGATGGTGATGGCAAACACGAGGGGACATAGCTTCAAGTTGAGGGGTGATAGATATAGGACAGATGTGAGAGGTAGTTTCTTTACTCAGAGAGTAGTAAGGGCGTGGAATGCCCTGCCTGCAGCAGTAGTAGATTCGCCAACTTTAAGGGCATTTAAGTGGACATTGGATAGACACATGGATGAAAATGGAATAGTGTAGGTCAGATGGTTTCACAGCTCGGCGCAACATCGAGGGCCGAAGGGCCTGTACTGCGCTGTAATATTCTAAAAAAAAAAAGTACTGCACAAAGAACAGCCAGGCGCTGCACAAATGACTACTGACAACATCTATACAGTCGTATTCAGGTGGTCTCCGAGACTGGAAACATCACAGGAATGTATGATGGCATTAATTGAACTTTTGGGCCAACCATCAGGAAGATCGCCCCTCAAATCTAAATCAGGGGACACGATCACTGACCAACGCAAGCAAATGGACCGCTGGGTGGAGCACTACCTCGAACTGTACTCCAGGGACAATGTTGCCACTGAGACCGCCCTCAATGTAGCCCAGTCTCTGCCAGTCATGGATGAACTGGACAAACACCCAACAAAATCGGAACTCAGTGATGCCATTGATCATCTAGCCAGTGGAAAAGCTACTGTTAAGGATAGCATTACCCCTGAAATAATCAAGAGTCCCAAGCCTGCTAGACTCTCAGAACTCCATGAACTGCTTTGCCTGTGCTGGGATGAGGGAGCAGTACCACAGGACATGCGCGATGCCAATATCATCACCTTCTATAAGAACAGGGTGACCGTGGTGACTGCAACAACGACCATTGAATTTCCCTGCTCAGCATAGTGGGGAAAGTCTTTGGTCGAGTCGTTTTCAACAGGCTCCAAAAGCTGGCTGAGCGTGTCTACCCTGAGGCACAGTGTGTCTTTCGAGCAGAGAGATCCACCATTGACATGCTGTTCTCCCATCGTCAGCTACAGGAGAAATGCTATGAACAACAGATGCCCCTCTATGTTGCTTTCATAGATCTCACCAAAGCCTTTGACCTCATCAGCAGACGTGGTCTCTTCAAACTACTAACAAAGATCGGATGTCCACCAAAGCTACTAAGTATCATCACCTCATTCCATGACAATATGAAAGGCACAATTCAGCACAGCGGCACCACATCAGACCCCTTTCCTATACTGAGTGGCGTGAAACAGGGCTGTGCTCTCGCACCCACACTGTTTGGGATCTTCTTTGCCCTGCTGCTCTCACATGCGTTCAAGTCTTCATAAGAAGGAATTTTCCTCCACACAAGATCAGATGGCAGGTTGTTCAACCTTGCCCGTCTGAGAGCGAAGACCAAAGTATGGAAGGTCGTCATCAGGGAACTCCTCTTTGCTGGCGGTGCTGCTTTAACATCTCACACTGAAGAGTGTCTGCAGAGACTCATCGACAGGATTGCAGCTGCCTGCAACGAATATGGCCTAACCATCAGCCTCAAGAAAATAAACATCGTGGACCAGGACATCAGAAATGCTCCATCCATCAATATCGGCGACCACACTCTGGAGGTGGTTCAAGAGTTCACCTACCTAGGCTCAACTATCACCAGTAACCTGTCTCTCGATGCAGAAATCAACAAGCAGATGGAAAAGACATCTGCTTCTATGTCGAAACTGGCCAAGAGAGTGTGGGAAAATGGCACACTGGCAGGGATCATAAATTTCCAAGTGTTTCAAGCCTATGTCCTCAGTACCTTGCTCTACGGCAGCGAGGCCTGGACAATGTATGTCAGCCTAGAGCGACATCTCAATTCATTCCATCTTCGCTGCCTCCGGAGTATCCTTGGCATCAGGTGGCAGGACCATATCTCCAACGCAGAAGTCCTCGAGGTGACTAACATCCCCAGTATATACACCCTACTGAGCCAGTGGCACTTGAGATGGGTTGGCCATGTAAGCCGCATGGAAGATGGCAAGATCCCCAAGGACACATTGTACAGCGAGCTCGTCACTGGTATCTGACCCAGCGGCCGTCCATGTCCCCGCTTTAAAGACATCTGCAAATGCGACATGAAGTCCTCTGACATTGATCACAATTCTTGGTAGTCAGTTGCCAGTGATCGCCAGAGCTGGCGGGCAGCCATAAAGGCGGGGCTAAAGATTGCTGAGTCGAAGAGACTTAGCTGTTGGCAGGACAAAAGACAGAACCGCCAGGGGAGAGCCAACTGTGTTACAGTCCCAACAACGAATTTTATCTGCAGCACCTGTGGAAGAGTCTGTCACTCTAGAATTGGCCTTTATAGCCACTCCAGTCGCTGCTTCACAAACCACTGACCACCTCCAGGCGCTTACCCATTGTCTCTAGAGACTAGGAGGCCAAAGAAGAAGACTCTGGATTGCTCTTTGTCGTTTCCCAGAGCCAACCTAAACCTTATGATACGATGATCACTGTCCTCTAAATATGCTCCGACTGTCACTTGATCAACTTGTCCCACCTCATTCCCATGAACCAGGTCGAGCAGAGCTTCCTTTCAGAAACATAATGCTGCAGAATTCTTTTTCCTAAACACTGTCTATGAACAGTTCCTCTGTAACCTTTACATGACAAGCATCCCAGTCTATATTCAGATAATTCAAGGTCCCCATTATAACGACTCTATCATTTGAGTTTTCCTGAAAATAGACGCATTTTGTTGAAGCCTTTATCTTGCACTCATTTGGACAAATCACATGAATACAGATGCAAGGGAAAGCTACTAATTTATACCGTATGAAAAGAGAATGCTGATTTGTGAGAAAGTGCACTCTAACTGGTAGAGGTGTTGCCATGGAGAATTAATTAGCTTGTTCTGACTGATAGTTAACTCCCAACCTTTTTTGAAATTGAAATCAGGCAGGTTGTCTCTGATTGTTGGAGGCATTGCCCTAAGGAATGAACCAGCGAATGGCTGCCACTTATTTGTTTCACTGAAACAATTGTAATGTGTTTTGAACAGGGTCCTGTGTGTTAATATATGTAGCTTCCAGTCCACACAAAAGCACCACACTGCGAACTCCACTGACAATCTTAAATTGATTGTCAGCGTAATTCTTGGCACACTGAGGATTATTTAGCAAATGTTGTCCAATTGCAGAATTGCAGTGGGTTGGGTACAGCCTGTACTTTGCCCTTTGCGAACATCAGAAGAGATGTGTTCTTTGATATGATCCACCAGTCTTTGGGATGTAAGGCCTGTTTACCTCGCATCATACTGGCATTGACATCCATATTTCACATTATTCAATTGTGTGATAGGCAGGGCTTTTTTTGGCTTGACGGAATCATCCTGTTGGTTGAGAACACTACGCGTGTTGTTGCTGCATAGCAGCAGTGTCAAACAGCTAGCTTCATCCGTTCACGAGGATTTGGTGCTTTTCAAATCTGCAATTCCACTCTCCCTCTCTCCAGGTCTCCAGTCTTTGGTGCTTTTTAAATCCACTCCTCTCTCACTGCTCCTCTCCAGGTATCCAAAGCACCAAAGCCAAATAATTACAGGCCGGTCAGTCTAACCTCAAGAGTGGAAAAATTATTTGAATCTCCTCTGAGAGACAGGATAAACTGTCAGTTAGAAAGACATGGGTTAATCAAGGAGAGTCAGCATGGATTTGTTCAGGGATGATCTCGTCTGACCAACGTGATCGAATTTTTTGAAGGATTAACAGGGAAGACAGATGAGGGTAGTTCAGTTGATGTGGTCTATATGAATTTTAGCAAGGCTTTTGACAAGATACTATATGGCAGACTGGTTAAAAAATAAAATCCAGTGAATCCATAGAAATGCAGCAAATTGGCTCAGTGACAGGAAACAAAGGGTAATTGTTGACGGCTATTTCAGTGACTGGAGAGCTGCTTCCAGTGGCGTTCCACAGGGCTCAGTACTGGGTCGCTTGCTTTTTGTGGTGTATATTAACGAGTTGGTCATAAATGTAGGGGGCATGATCAAGAAATTTGCGGACGACAGAAAGATTGGCCGTGTGGTAGAGAGCGAGGAGGACAGCTGTAGGCTGCAGGAAGATATTGATGGTCTGTTCAAATGGGTAGAAAAGTGGTAAATGGAATTCAGTCTGCAGAAGTGTGAGGTGATGTATTTGGGGAGGTCAAGAAAGGCAAAGGAGTATTTGATTAATGGGAAAATACTGAGAAGTGTAGAGCAAGTGAGGGATCTTGGACTGAATGCCCACAAATCCCTGAAGACAACAGAACAGGTCGATAAGGTGGTTAAGGAGGCATATGGAATCCTTTCCTTTATTAACCGAGGTATAGAAGACAAGAGCTGGGAGGTTATGCTGGCGCTGTTTAACTCATTGGTCAGGCCACAAATTGAGTCCTGTGTGCAGTTATGGTCACTCATTGCAGAAAGGATGTAATTGCACAATAGAAGGTACAGAGGAGATTTACGAGCATGTTGCCAGGAGTGGACAAATGCAGTTGAGATGAAAGATTGGATAGGCTGGGATTGTTCTCCGTGGAACAGAGATGGCTGAGTGGAGATCTGATTGAACTGGATAAAAATATGAGGTGCCTGGATAGAATGGAGGTGAAGGGTCTTTTCACCTTAGCAGAGAGGTCAGTGACGAGGGGGCATAGATTTAAACTGATTTATAGAAGAATTAGAGGGGATATGAGGAAAAACATTTTCACCCAGAGGGTGGTGGTAGTCTGGAACTCACTGCCTGAAAGGGTAGTTGAAGTAGAGACCTTCAATTCTTTCAAAGTGAGTCTGCATATGCACCTCGAGTTCCGCAATCTGCAGGGCTACAGAACAAATGCTGGAAGGTGGGATTCGAATAGGTGCATAGTTTTTCAGCCGGCACAGACACGATGGGTCAAGTGGTCTCTTTCTCTGTCTTAAACATTCTACGATTCTATGAAATTCCGAAGTTTTCTTTCGGCATGTAAGTAGTAAAAGGGAGGTAAGAGGAAGGGTGGGGCCGATTAGAGGCTAGAAAGGGGATTTACACATAGAGGCAGAGGGCATAGCTGAGGTATTAAATGAATGCTTTGCATCTGTCTTTCCCAAGGAAGAAGATGCAACTCAGGCAATCTTCCTTAGAATCAGGGCTGTCCCCAGAGGACTGGAGAGTTGTAAAGGTTACACCCTTGTTCACAAAAGGGACTAGAGAAAAACCCAGCAACTATAGGACAGTCATTTTAACTTCAGTGGTCGGAAAACATCGAGAAATAATAATTCGGGACAAAATCAATAGTCACGTGGATAAATGTGGGTTAATTATGGAAATCCAGCATGGAGTTCCTATGGAAAATCATGCTGAACCAACTTGCTGGAATTTTGTGAGGAGGCAACAGAGAGGGTTGATGAAGGCAATGCTGTTGATGTGGTGTACATGGACATTCAAAAGGCGCTTGATACAGTGCTACACAACAAACTTGTGAGAAAACTTGTAGCTCATGAAATAAAAGGGATGTTCGCAACATGGATACGGAATTGTCTTGATTGGAAGGAAACAAAGATCCGTGATGGGACTCTTGCTTTTCCTGATACATATTAATAAACTACACCTTGGTGTACAGGGCACAATTGCAACGTTTGCAGATGATACGAAACTTGGAAGCATTGTGAATTGTGAGGAGAATAGTGTAGAATTTCAAAAAGACATAGACAAGTTGGTGGAATGGGCAGACAGGTGGCACATGAAGTTCAATGCCAAGAAATGTAACGTAATTCATTTTGGTAGGGAGAACATAGAGAGACAATATAAAATAAAGGGCACAATTCTAAAGAGGTGCAGGAGCAGAGGGACCTGGGTGTAATTGTGCATAAGTCAGTGAAGGTGGCAGGATCGGCTGAGAGAGCAGTTAATAACGCATATAGTATTCGAGACTTCATTAATAGGGGGCATAGACTACAAGAGCATGGAAGCTATGTTGAACTTGTACAAGACACTAGTTCCTCCTCAGGTGGAGTATTGGGTCTATTTCAGTGTGCCACACTTTCGGAAAGACATGAGGGTATTGGAGAGAGTACCAAAGAGATTCGTGAGAATGGTTCCAGAGGTGAAGAATTTCAGTTACGAATATAGATCGGAGAAGAATGACGAGAGTTAGATTAGATCCAATCAAGGATAGTAGTGGGAAGTTGTGTGTGGAATCAGAGGATATAGGGGAAGTGTTAAATGAATATTTTGCGTCAGTATTTACAGTAAAGAAAGAAAATGTTGTCGAGGAGAATACTGAGATTCAGACTACTAGGCTAGATGGGATTGAGGTTCACAAGGAGGAGGTGTTAGCAATTTTGGAAAGTGTGAAAATAGATAAGTCCCCTGGGCCAGATGGGATTTATCCTAGGATTCTCTGGGAAGCTAGGGAGGAGATTGCAGAGCCTTTGTCCTTGATCTTTATGTCGTTATTGTCGACAGGAATAGTGCCGGAAGACTGGAGGATAGCAAATGTTTTCTCCTTGTTCAAGAAGGGGAGTAGAGACAGCCCTGGTAATTATAGACCTGTGAGCCTTATTTCGGTTGTGGGTAAAATGTTGGAAAAGGTTATAAGAGACAGGATTTATAATCATCTTGAAAAGAATAAGTTCATTAGCGATAGTCAGCACGGTTTTGTGAAGGGTAGGTCGTGCCTCACAAACCTTATTGAGTTTTTCGAGAAGGTGACCAAACAGGTGGATGAGGGTAACGCCGTGGATGTGGTGTATATGGATTTCAGTAAGGCGTTTGATAAGGTTCCCCACGGTAGGCGATTGCAGAAAATACGGAAGTATGGGGTTGAAGGTGATTTAGAGCTTTGGATCAGAAATTGGCTAGCTGAAAGAAGACAGAGGGTGGTGGTTGATGGCAAATGTTCATCCTGGAGTTTAGTTACCAGTGGTGTACCGCAAGGATCTGTTTTGGGGCCACTGCTGTTTGTCATTTTTATAAATGACCTGGAAGAGGGTGTGGAAGGGTGGGTTAGTAAATTTGCAGATAACACTAAGGTCGGTGGAGTTGTGGATAGTGCCGAAGGATGTTGTAGGGTACAGAGGTACATAGATAGGGTGCAGAGCTGGGCTGAGAGATGGCAAATGGAGTTTAATGCGGAAAAGTGTGAGGTGATTCACTTTGGAAGGAGTAACAGGAATGCAGAGTACTGGGCTAATGGGAAGATTCTTGGTAGTGTAGATGAACAGAGAGATCTTGGTGTCCAGGTGCATAAATCCCTGAAGGTTGCTACCCAGGTTAATAGGGCTGTTGAGAAGGCATATGGTGTGTTAGCTTTTATTAGTAGGGAGATCGAGTTTCGGAGCCACGAGGTCATGCTGCAGCTGTACAAAACTCTGGTGAGACCGCATCTGGAGTATTGCGTGCAGTTCTGGTCACCGCATTATAGGAAGGATGTGGAAGCTTTGGAAAAGGTGCAGAGGAGATTTACTAGGATGTTGCCTGGTATGGAGGGAAGGTCTTACGAGGAAAGGCTGAGGGACTTGAGGTTGTTTTCGGTGGAGAGAAGGAGGAGGAGAGGTGACTTAATAGAGACATATAAGATAATCAGAGGGTTAGATAGGGTGGATAGTGATCGTCTTTTTCCTCGGATGGCGATGGCAAACACGAGGGGACATAGCTTTAAGTTGAGGGGTGATAGATATAGGACAGATGTGAGAGGTAGTTTCTTTACTCAGAGAGTAGTAAGGGCGTGGAACGCCCTGCCTGCAGCAGTAGTAGATTCGCCAACTTTAAGGGCATTTAAGTGGTCATTGGATAGACATATGGATGAAAATGGAATAGTGTAGGTCAGATGGTTTCACAGGTCGGCGCAACATCGAGGGCCGAAGGGCCTGTACTGCGCTGTAATGTTCTAATTCTAATTCTAAGAGCACTAACAAATCTCCCCCCCCCAGGATATTGGTACCCCTCTGGTTCAGAGGGAACATTTGAAAAATGTTCTGTGTTTCTATTCTTCCTGCCAAAGTGAAGAACCTCACATCTATCCACATGATATTCCAGCTGCCACTTTCTTGCCCACTCGCGTAACCCGTCCATCTGCCAATGCAGTATCTTTGTGCCCTCCACACAGCTTTCAGTACCACCTAACTTTGTATCATCAGCCCATATAAACCCAACATAGACCGTGTTTGAGAGAGGAACCTTTGTCCTGACAAGTATTAAGATACAACTGGTTGATATTTTGTGCAGGATATTTCTGCATATTTATTGGAGTTGTTAAGATGGAAGATCTTTAATAAGAGATTAGAGTGTGTCCTTTTGTGTCCTCTCCCACCCTCACATCCAGAATTGGAAACACAAACACACAGAGACACATAGACAGCCAAGTAAACACAGATAGACAAACACGTCCAGATAAAAACACACACGCGCACACACACACACACACACACACACACACATAGAAATCCACACCCAGGCACATCCACTCCCACTGATCGAGAGAGAGAAAAACCCACACAGAGACACATATATTCACATTGACCAACTTAGACAGATAAACACACATACTGCCTTCTGTTTAAATACTGTTTTTACAAACATCATAATCTCTCTTTTCTCCTTTTATATTTCACTCTGGGGTTTTAAATTTATTGTCAATCTGATTTCTCAGGGACCAGGAGAATTTTTGCTTTCCTTTTCTTGCCTTTGGGGTCAGGGGTCATTGGTCAATCCCAGTGTCCGTCCAGTCTGTTTACCCCTGACCCAGCGCTGTGTCCCCGAGGGGGGTGGAGGGAGTAGGGAGAGTGTCAGTCCCAACCTCTTAAAGGGACCCCGCACTGCCAGAAATGCTCCTTCGGTTTAGATCTTCGAAGGAATCAGTAGGAAATTGAACAAGGATGGGAACAAAATGACATTGAATCTTCCAATATTAATTTATTCAGTGATGTTAATAAACAGCAAATTATCTGCCAACCCCAAATTCACACAAATACTATTGTGAATTCGGATTAATAATTTTAAAGGAGAACCTGTTGTTAATTACTTGCATTTCATTTGCTAAAAAATGACCAAGACCTTGTTTATTTCAGGATGTAATATTAATAAAAAACTTAGGAAGACAGGAGGAGGCCGTTCGGCCCCTCGAGCACCTCCAATCCCCAGGAGACATTTTATTCCTCACCCTCTCCCTTACTATGTGTGTGTGTGTCTCTCTCTCAACCCGTCTCTCTCTCTCTCTTTCCCTCACCCCGTCTATCTCTCTCTCTCTCTCTTTCCCTCACCCCATCTATCTCTCTCTCACTTTCCCTCACCCCGTCTATCTCTCTCTCTCTCTTTCCCTCACCCCGTCTATCTCTCTCTCTCTCTCTTTCCCTCACCCCGTCTATCTCTCTCTCTCTCTCTTTCCCTCACCCTGTCTATCTCTCTCTCTCTCTTTCCCTCACCCTGTCTATCTCTCTCTCTCTCTTTCCCTCACCCCGTCTATCTCTCTCTCTTTCCCTCACCCTGTCTATCTCTCTCTCTTTCCCTCACCCCGTCTATCTCTCTCTCTCTCTCTTTCCCTCACCCCGTCTATCTCTCTCTCTCTTTCCCTCATCCCGTCTATCTCTCTCTCAGAAGACGACTAAAAAATCAAATAGTATTGCAGAAAATACGGAAGTATGGGGTTGAAGGTGATTTAAAGCTTTGGATCAGAAATTGGCTAGCTGAAAGAAGACAGAGGGTGGTGGTTGATGGGAAATGTTCATCCTGGAGTTTAGTTACTAGTGGTGTACCGCAAGGATCTGTTTTGGGGCCACTGCTGTTTGTCATTTTTATAAATGACCTGGAAGAGGGTGTAGAAGGGTGGGTTAGTAAATTTGCGGATGACACTAAGGTCGGTGGAGTTGTGGATAGTGCCGAAGGATGTTGTAGGGTACAGAGGGACATAGATAGGCTGCAGAGCTGGGCTGAGAGATGGCAAATGGTGTTTAATGCGGAGAAGTGTGATCTGATTCACTTTGGAAGGAGTAACAGGAATGCAGAGTACTGGGCTAATGGGAAGATTCTTGGTAGTGCAGATGAGCAGAGAGATCTTGGTGTCCAGGTGCATAAATCCCTGAAAGTTGCTACCCAGGTTAATAGGGCTGTTAAGAAGGCATATGGTGTGTTAGCTTTTATTAGTAGGGGGATCGAGTTTCGGAGCCACGAGGTCATGCTGAAGCTGTACAAAACTCTGGTGAGACCGCACCTGGAGTATTGCGTGCAGTTCTGGTCACCGCATTATATTGGTAGTGTTACCTACTGGATCTCTTGTTGCGGCATCAGTTCTCATGTGGCCTTGGAACCTGCCGTCACCAGCTTAAAAAGAATCCATTGTGGCTCTGCCCCTGAGCCCAATGGGTTAATTTGTCCAATTCTATCTGTCAATTTAGAAATGTAAAATTTAACAATGTCCAATATGTATAAATTTGACTCTCAGCAATGCAAAAAGCTGCAGCGGGTTAAGTTCTTTGTTTGCCTCCAAGGGCGCGGAGCAAAACATTCTCAGCTACGTCATTTTCTGAAACTTTTTTTTTCTGATCGAAAAGAACTATCCATTTTAAATTTTTTTCAATCCTTTTGGTATCCTTAGGGTTTAAAAACAACAAAATCATGTGTAACATTTTCAAATTCAAAGGAAAGCATCTCCATCAGGAAAGACAGCATTTTAGATTACACTCCAATTGTTTCCATATTTTTTAGTATCTTTTGTAAGTGGTTCCTAATCCAAGGATTTTTACAACAAAGATGATTCCAATTCCAATTTACTGCAATAATATTTAAATCAAAATTGCCGATGTTATATGAACGAGTCTTGCGTCCGGAACTTAAGACTCCTCCAAAACTCGACATAATAAACTTGAAAGTTCATTGTGGTTGCAAATGATATTTCCAGTTCTTCAACTTAAACAGGTCAATTAACCTTAACAGTATTAATTCAATTCATACTTATTAACTTATAATACTTATTAACTACACACAGAACAGAATAGCTCGTGCTTATTTTAAAATATAGGTAAATTACATCATTTTCTTGCTCTTACTTCAGGCGCCTTTTCAAATGACTGTAATAAAACCAAAAACTAAATAAAAAGTTATTTAACATTCTTAGAACAAAAGACTTAACACCAGGTCCTCACACAAACTTAAATCTTTTTAAACAGACAGAATCTTTCCTATACCTCCTTTTCTATCCTTTCTTTCCCTTAAAACAATATAACAGTCAGTAAAACATGTCTTCAAATTTAGACTGCAAAATAAAACAATAGCAGAGTTTCCAATTAAAACAATGTTCCAAACCCCAAATTAGATTTCTGCCAGACCTTCAGACCTTCAAGGCTGAAGCTTATCCCTCAGAAAATTGTTCATTGCCTTTTCACAATTGCAAAACCAACTAAAAATAAAACTTTAACTTAAAATATAATTCAATTTTATGTCCCATTCCTGGGTGCACAACACTAAATAGAAATGAACACACTGAACAATCACTTTTCACAATCATTCAATTCCAAACAACTTAATAGACTTCAATTTTCAACATTAAAGCCAGACAACAAAGAGTTAACGACAGTCAGTTTTACAGAACACAAACTATACATCCCAGATATTCAATTCATTCGTGGAAGATTCCAACATTCTCACAATTGAATCAAATACACCGTAACTTGTTTTTACTTTAAAACATAACTATCTTTAAAACACATATTTACCGTGACACTTCTGCGTCTCCTTCAAGGGGGCAAACGGACGTGGGTCGCCTTTCTCCAGAGGACATGGATTACTCGTCCCCGGGGGCGACCCTTCCTTCTTGGAAGCCGTTGAGTCCATTCTTGCATCTACTTTCTGAAAACCTTCTAATTTTACGAGCTAATTTCTATGGAGTAAACAACATTAACACAAACAAAAGACAAAACCACACACAAAGAGACGAACAGGCGCAGTTAATGTTAAATTCTCAAGGTCAGCAAACCGGCTCATCCCTGTCTCTTCAGGTCAACGGTACTTTCGTTCTCCAACTCTTGTCACCCGCATCTTTCTCCAGGGCCAGATCAGCGGGTGTACTCAGGAGCCCCGAAAACGTGCCTGTTGGGTCAATTTGGTAATTTAGTTACAGCCCCAGTCATCTCTGTCCCATATCTTGTCACCGTATTTTACTCACTTCCCATGTGTGAGAGTTAACTTCGTATACTCAATGGGATCAGGTATTCGGCCCAGCCGATGATGCCAGATTCCTAAATTTACTGGATTTTCCACTTATCTACTTTTCAACTTCCCTTCGCAGAATTACTCACTTCCCATGTGTGAGATTTAACTTACTCAATTTTAGAACTTTTCTGATCAGGTTTCATCCAATTCTTCCTTGACCACTCTGTCCCCCCTCTCCCAGTTATCTGGCCTTCACGTGGGGCCCAGTCGCCCTCTTAATTCCGGCTCAGGCAGCGTGATTGAGACACTGGGGTCGCAGAAAAGTTGACTTACCCCTGATCCTGTCGATTAGTTTTTTCACGAGGTTCTTTTGGATCCCGTGAACTCAGGGATCCTGACGACTACACAAAACTGTTGGAGAAAATCCAGATTGTGCCCAATTGTTGAACAAATTCTCTGGACTCAGAAGTTGAGAACAAACACTTTATTTTTGATATCATGGGGGAGCAGCACTGGATCGCCTTTAGGTAAGGTGTGCTCCCCCATGATATCAAAAATAAAGTATTTGTTCTCAACGTCAGAGTCCGGAGAATTTGTTCAACAATTGGGCACAATCTTGAGTTTCTCCAACAGTCATCCGTCTGCAGTGTCAGTTCAGGGGATTGTTTCTCCATGGACCGAGTCACCACACAATCAGTGAGAATGCCAGGGACCTTCTCCTGTAACTGCTCTGTCTCCCTGACCTCTTTTGGTCTCTCCAGAGCTACTGGGGAAGCTGCCACCTTTTCCCCTGTCAGATCATTACCCAGGAGCTGATCGACCCCTCCACCGGTAAACAAGGTACAATCCTCATGGTTACCAGTCTTGAAACTGGGTCACATTCCAAGTGCAGTTGATATACAGGTATGGTCATATATCATCTTCCGATACCATTCACTAACACTCTAGCATTCACTGCACTCTCTCGGTTAAAGGTGTTTTCCCAGCAGAAGGGTTTGTTTGGCCCCTGTATCCCTCAGTATGATTATGGGTTTGCTTGTCCCACTCGAGGGGTATGGGGTCACTTTTCCTTGGAATACAAATTCCTGGTAACTCTCAGGGATTTTGTTAAGTTTTCCCGCACTCTCTGTGTGGGGTTACTGTGTCTGACTGTTACAGTTAAAGGCACAGCCTGACCTGCTGTGCTTTCCATCAGGGCCCGTTTTCCAGCACTGATCTGGTGGACTCTGATTAATCCTACAGGTTTTCCCCGTCACTTCCATTAGTCAACTCGATGGTGACCTGCCTTGTTACTGTGGAAATCCTCAGATCTTCAGCCATTACTCCTGCTCTCAGCACCTATTTGGCCTGAGGATGGACCCTTGTGTGTCCCGCCTCTTGCCCATGGCAGCTCGGGCTCCGAACTCCCTTCCACCTTTTGTTCTCGGATCTTTGGGGTGACGAGGAAAGGGTTTTCCTCTGGGATTAAGGCGTTGTGCACATGGGAAAATTCATCAGCCAGAATACCTTTGAACCTTCTGTCCCTCTATGTGGGTTTTACTGGGAGGGGGGCGAGTTTGTGAACTCCTCGAGAGGGATCACCGCTCTGAGTGTTTCATATGTGGGCTCGATCTTGAGCGCTCATATCACTGGCCAAAAACAAACACAAAAATGGACTGTAAAATCTTCTATAGGTACGTGAAAAGGAAACGTTTAGCTGAGACAAATGTGGGTCCATTACAGGCAGTGTCAGGAGAATTTATAATGGGGAATAGAGAAATGGCAGAGAAGCTAAATGATTACTTTGTGTCTGTCTTCACTGAGGAAGATACAAGAAATCTCCCAGAATTAGAGATCCAAGGGACTCGGGAGAATGAGGAAATGAATGAAATTAGTATAAGTAAGAAGGTTGTCTGGGAGGAATTAATGGAGCTGAAGGTTGACAAGTCCCCAGGTCCTGATATTCTACATCCCAGAGTGTTGAAAGAGGTAGCTTTGGAAATAGTGGATACATTGGTGAATATCTTTCAATATTCTGTAGATTCTGGAACTGTTCCTGTAGATTAGAAGATAGAAAATGTCTCCCCAGTATTTAAGAATGGACGGAGAGAGCAAACAGGGCACTACAGACATGTTAGCCTTACATCAGTCGCTGGGAACAAGCTATACTCTATTCCAAAGAATGTGATAAATGGATCTGATTGGGCAGAGTCAACATGGATATATAAAGGGAAACAATGTTTGACGAACCTGTTGGAGTTTTTTGAGGATGTTGCTCACAGAATTGATAAAGGGAATTCGGTGGACGTGGTATACTTGGATTTTCAGAAAGCTTTTGATAAAGTCCCCGACAGGAGGTTGGTTAGTAAAATTGAAGCACATGGGATAGGAGATAATGTACTGGCATGGATTAAGGATTAGGTAACAGGCAGAAAGCAGAGAGTAGGAATAAATGGGCAATTCTTGCCTTGGAAGGCTGTGACTAGCGGGGTACTACAGGGATCAGTGCTTGGGCCCCGGCTCTTCACAATATGTATAAATGACTTGGATGTGGGGACCAGTGTAATATTTCCAGGTTTTCGATGCCAGTAAACTAGATGGGAATGAGTGTTGCGAGGAAGATGCAAAGCGGCTTCAAGGGGATTTGGACAGCCGTAGTGAGTGGGCAAGAACATGGCAGTTGAAATATAATGTGGAAAAATGTGAGGTTATCCACTTCGGTAGCAGGAACAGATGTGCAGAGTACTTCTTAAACGGTAGGAGATTAGAAAGTGTAGTTGTACAAAGTACAACTTTGTAGTATGTCCTCATCAATAAGTCACTGAAAACAAACATGCAGGTGTAGAAAGCAATTAGGAAGACTAATGGTATGTTAGCCTTTATTGAAGTGGATTTGAGTGCAGTAGTAGTGACGTTTTGCTGAAATTGTATGGAACCTTGGTTAGACTGCCCCTGGAGTAATGTGTGCAGTTTTGGTCCCCTTACCTTAGGAAGGATGTTATGATCATAGAGGGAGTGCAATGACGGTTCATCAGACTTGTTCCCGAGATGGCGGGACCATCCCATGAAGAGAGATTGGGGAAACTGGGCCTGTATTCTCTAGAGTTTCGAAGAATGAGAGGTGATCTTATTAAAACCTACAAAATACTGAAAGTGATAGACAGGGTAGATGCAGCTAACATGTATCCCCTGGTTGGGGAGTCTAGAACCAGGGGAAACAATTTCAAAATAAGTGGAAATGCACTTAGGACAGAGATGAGGAGACATGCCTTTTCTCAGAGGGTTGTGAATCTTTGGAATTCTCTACCCCAGAGGGCTGTGGAAGCTCAGTCATTGAGTATGTTTAAAGCAGATATTAACAGATTTATAAATGAAGTCATAGAGTAGTACAGCATAGAAACAGGCCATTCGGCCCTCCGCGTCTGGGCTGACTATAATGCCGATCTATACTAATCCCAACTGCTTGCATTAATTCCATATCCCTCTATGCCTTGCTCATTTAAGTACCTGTCCAGATGCCTCTTAAATGTCGTTACTGTTCCTGCCTCCACCACATCCTCAGACAGTTCATTCCAGATACCCACTATTCTTTGTGTGAAACATTTACCCCTTTGATCCCTTTAAACCTCCTCCCTCTCACCTTAAATCTATGCACTCTAGTGTTAGTCACCCCTACCATGGGAAACAGACTCTGGCTATCTCCCCTTTCTATGCCTCTCATAATTTTATATACCTCTATCATGTCTCCTCTCAGCCTCCTTCGCTGCAGGGAAATCAGACCCAGCCTATCCAGTCTCTTTATAACTCAAGCCCTTCAAACCAGGCAACATCCTTGTGAATCTTTTCTGCACCCTCTCTAGCTTAATCACATCTTTTGTGTAGTGCGACGACCAGAACTGCTCACAATACTCCAAATGCGGCCTAACCAACGTTATGCACAACTGTAACATGACGTCCCGACTCTGGTCCTCAATGCCTCGGCCTAAATACCAGTGACATAACGGGAAATGGGTATTGTGTCGGAAAAAGGCATTGAAGTGGATGATCAGCTATTATCATCTTGAATGGTGGAACAGGCTCGATGTCCTACTGCTGCTCCTATGTTCCAATGTTCTGAAATTGCTTAACTCATTCAAGCGCCAGGTAGGTTTGGTCAGGCTGCTTTACAAAGATTCTGAATTTTTGCTGGTCCAGCTCCAGTACTATCTCATATGGGCCCAGGATAGCATTTTAAGTCCTCTCATAATCTGATGAACTTTCATCTTTTCCTATTATTTTATTTTGTAAAACCAGCATCCAGTTCTCTGACGGTCATTGCAGTTGCTTTGAAAACTTTTTAAAAGTAATGAAAAGTGCTGCCATATCCTCCTCATTGAACTTTAGAATGAACTGGGAGATCTTTAAGAGCTCAGCACATGATCCTGAGCTAGGGATAGCTCCGTCAGCAGCTGTGCCTTCACTGGGTGTACTGGGACTTCCTCTAGTTGTTTGAGCCACCTTAACTCCCTTTTCTCCTTCTCCTTCTGGAACACTCTTACTTTTTCCCTTTCTTGACTCTCACTCTGCTCTTTCTCGCTCTCTCTGGAATTCTAATTCTAGTCTCTTCTGTTCTAGTTTTACCTTAGCTAACATTACTCTATCTGTTAGTGATTCTAACCCTGTTTGAGCCTTCAGATTCAAGTGAAATATGGTTGGTCACAGTCTTACTATTTCGGGTTTCCTAGCTTTTGGACGGAGTGTAATCCCTAACCTTCCAGCTACATTACTCAACTTTCCAGCAGACAGGGTTTTAACCTGTACCAAGTTACTTCACTCTGTATGTAACTCCTTTATTCAAAAAGGGAGGCAGACAGAAAGCAGGAAACTACAGGCCAGTTAGCTTCACATTTGTCTTGGGGAAAAAGTTGGAAGCTATTATTAGAGGTGGTATAATCGGCACTTAGACCAAATCGAGGTAATCAGGCAGAATCAACATGGCTTTATGAAAGTTAAATCATGTTTAATCAGTTTGTTGGAGTTCTTTGATGGAGTTACATGTGCTGTGGATCAAGGGGAACCGGTGGATGTACTGTACTGAGATTTCTATAAGGCATTTGATAAGATGCCACATCAAAGTTTACCGCAGAAAATAAAAGCTCATGGTGAACGGAGTAACTTATTGGTATGATAGAAGATTGAGTAGCAAACAGGAAACCGAGTGTCGGCATAAATGGGTCATTTTCTGGTTGGCAAGATTAAACAAGTGGTGTGCAATGGGGATCAGTGCTGGGGCTTCACCTTTTTACAATTTATATTAATGAATTGGATGAAGGGACCGAAGGTATAGTTGCTAAATTTTCCGATGACACAAAGATATGTAGGAAACTAAGTTGTGAACAGGACATAGGGGACTGCAGAGGAATATAGATAGGTTAAGTGAGTGGGAAAAGACCTGGAAAATGGAGTATACTGCAGGAAAGTGTGAAATTGCCCACTTTGGCAGGAACAATAAAAAGGAAGCCTGTTATCTAAATGGTGAGAGATTGCAGTGCTCTGAGATGCAGAGGGATCTGGGTGTCCAAGTGCATGAATCACAAAAGGCGAGTATGCAGGTACAGCACGTAATTGGAAAACTAATATAATGTTATTGTTTACTGCAAGAGAAATTGAATACCAAAGTATGGAGGTCATGCTTCAGTTTCACAGGGCATTGGTGAGACCACATCTGGAGTACTGTGTACAGTTTTGGTTCCTTGTTAATAGAAGAATGTTGTATCGGGGGCAGTAAAGAGAAGGCTTATTAGACTTATAACTGGAATCGGCGGGCCGTCTTATGAGGGAATATTGGACAGGTTAGGCTTGTATCCGCTGCAGTTTAGAAGGGCAAGAGGCGACTTGATTGAAACATATAGGACTCTGAGGGGTCTTGACGGGGTGGATGTGGAAAGGATGTTTCCCATTGTGGGAGAATCTAGAATTAGGGGTCACTATTTAAAAATAAGGGGGGGGGGTCACCCATTTAACACACAGATGAGGAGATTTTTTTTCTGTGAGGGTCGTGGATTTTTGGAATTCTCTTCCTCAAAAGGCGCTGGAAGCAGAGTCTTTGAATATTTGTAAGGCAGAGGTAGATAAATTATTGATAAGCAAGGGGTTGAAGATTATCGGGGGCTGGTGGAAATGTGAAGTCGAGTTTACAATCAGATTAGTCATGATCTTATTGAATGGCAGAGCAGGCTTGAGGAGCCGAGTGGCCTACTCGTGATCCTAATTCATCTGTTCATATTTTCATAAGCTGTGGCTTAGGATGGTACTGTCTCCGAATGTGAACGTTTTAGTGCTGTAGCAGCGAACGCCACAATAAAACCTACATTGAAATCTTCATTTTTTTTCTGGGAATCAATTGTTTTTCCTACATCTAATTTCTCGTTTGTCATTGGGTTACAATCAATTTCTTTTACAGCCATGTGAGGAGGGGAACCCAGGTCCCCTCGTGTCCTATCTCAGAATTGACCACAAAGGCTTTAATCCTTTTTAGCAGTGGACGTGCTGACCACCTCAGTGAGTATTTTACCTTGTACTTTTATTGTGCTCGTGAAAGAGCCAATCAGACAGGTTTTCTTGAGATTAAACAAGAGGTGAGTTTATTATACTTAACAAACTAAACTGGATCTAAATAAAATAATAAACATGTATGCTACACATTCACGCACACACTCACACGAGAATCATACACAAATAAATTAGAGTGAGAAATACACTGGTGTTGGATGAGAGTCCATGATAAATAAAAAAAAAATACACAGTCTGTGACGTTGGATAATTCTGTGGTCTGCGCCTTTGCCACTCTTACATATGAGTTTCATGTCATCTTCAGGGGTTTAAATTGTTTATTTTTACATTTAATTCTATATCATGTATCTATCTGTATGTCAGGAACAGCACTGGTTCTTACACGGACCCCTGAGAAATAGCACTGTACACTCCCCCTCCTCCAGAATAAACAATGTCTGTTCACAACTTCTCTCTGCTTTCTGTCCCTGAGTCAATGTCATATCCACACTATCACTCTCACATTAATTCATGTCTTCCATTTTTCATAGCAAGTCTATGAAATGTCATTTGATCACAGGCCTTTTGAAAGTTCATATGCATAACACGAATCAAGCTGCCCTCATCAACACTCACAGTTATGTCATCAACTAACTTGATCAAGATTATCAGACATGATTGGTTATCAAGCTATCCATCCTGTTTGTCATTTATTATCAGATGTTTTTCCAAGAAAGATATATTTTTGAGCTGGGTTATGGCCTCTAGAAATTTCCAATCGCCGACATAAGACTGATTGGTCAGAAGTTACAGGGTTTGTCCAATCTCTTTTTTTAAACAGGGTGCATCATTTACAGTCCTCCACTCCCCTGTCACTACTCCCATAGCCAAGGAGGAGTGAAAGCTTCTGGCCAGTGCCTCTTCTACTCCTTCCCTCAACAAACCTCATGCATAACACCCAGTCTGGGTAAATGTTCTACTTTATTTTGGAACACTAAATGCTGGTTTGACAGGGGTTAACTGTATCTGTTTGTTCAGTGTGTGTAATTAATGTCAGTCTCCATGGACCCTAATTGTGTCATTGGAGAGTTTTCCACTTCTATTAAGAAGGGATTTCCTCCAATGTGTTATTCCAAGCCGGGAGCATCACCCCCACACTAACAGCAGCTCCAGAGAGCGGAAAAGGATTGATCAGAATCTGAGAACAATAGATTGGAGTTTTACAACAATGGATCATAATCTGAGAACAATAGATTGGAATGTAACAAAAATGGATCAGAATCTGAGAATAATAGATTGGAATGTTACCAAAATGGGCAGCAAGAGTTTTTCCTATTGGTTTGGCGAATTTACTGCAGATTATTATTGGAGAACATTAGAAATGCGCATCTATTATGCACTAAAGATGATTGAAACGATTTACTATCCCATCCTCGCTATTATTGGTGCCCCTGGTAAGTCTCTGTATCCAACTATTATATCTATAAACCATATGTCACTGATTTGTGTTCTTGCCATGTAAATCCTGGGAATACTGAAGCCTCTGTCTTCAGTCTCTTTCACAAAATCTGTTCCCGATCCACTGTCTGTATCCACCTCACTAGCCAATGTCTGAGACTGAACCAGACAGTTTACTACTTCTATGTTCTATTTATACCTGAACTGAGTTCATCGCCATGTTCTCTCCTTCACTAACCTGCCTACTGCCACTTCTGTAATATCACCCGTCTCCACCTCTGTCTCAAAACATCTCCTGCATAAACCCTCATCCGTGCCTTTGTTAAATCCACACTAGACTATTCCAATTCTGTCCTGGTCACCCTTCCAGTTATAATCCTCCATAAACCACAGCCCATCCGGACCTCTGCTGCCTGTATCCTAACTCACATCAAATCCCGATCACCCATCACCCCTGTGCTCACTGATCTACATTGGCTCCCAGTCTGGCAGCACCTTAATTTAAATATTCTCATTCTTGTGTTTGAATCCCTCCATGGCCTCACCCCTCCAATTAGTCCCATCCCCCTGTCCATATCCCATATTCTTGAAAATCATATCAGAATTGGACACAATTCTCCAGCTGGGACCAAACCAATGATGTATAAAAATCAGCATTTCCTCCTGAGTTTCATTACTCTGTACCACTCTCTAACACCAAGGACACTACATGTTACCTTCAATGATCTGTGTGTGTACACCGCAGGTCTCTCCAATCCTTCACCCACTTTATAATGGTACCATTTAGTTTATATTGTTTCTCCTCATACTTCCTACCCAAATGTCTCACTTCACACTTCACTGTGTTATTTTACATCTGCCATGTTCCTGTCCATTTCACCAGTCAGTCTCTGTCCTCCTGAAGTCTGTTACTATCCTTCACACTGTTTATTAACATTTCTGAGTTTCCTGCCATCTGAAAACTTTGACATTATCCCCTCTGTACACAAGCCCATTGTATTAACTTACAGCAACTGTGATCCCAACAGTGACCCTGGGGAATCCCACTGTGTGCTTCCCTCCAGACTGAACAGCAACCATTCTCCACTACTCTCAGCTTTCTGTCACTTAGCTAACTTCCTGCATGCTGGCATTGAATATAAAAAAGAGCTGCATTTCTATAGCGCCTTTCATGACCACTGGACGTCACAAAGCATCTTACTCCCAACTGGTACTTTTTAAAGTGCAGTCACTCTTGTAATCTCTGATGGAGAGCAAACTCCCACAAGCAGCAATGTGATAATAATCAGTCCTGTTTTTGTGATGTTGATTTAATGATAAATATTTACCAGGACACAGGGAATAATCCCCTTACTCTGCTTCTAAATAGTACGATGGGATATTTAACATCCACCTGCGAGGAGAGACGGGGCCTTGGTTTAACGTTTCATTCTAAAGATGGTGCATCTGGCAGTGCAATACTCCCACGGTATTGCACTACAGTGTCAGCCTTGATTCTTGTGATCAAGTCCTGCAGTGACACTTGATCCTGGAAGCTTGTGACTGAAAGGGGAGAGAGCTGCAAACTGAGCCACGGCTGATATTGGCCCTTCAATCCCATGTGTTTCTAATTTGGTAACACAGCTGTTATGTGGGACATTATCAAACACCTGGTGAAAGGATAGGAATATTGGGAAAGTACAGGCAGGAACAATCATAGAATTATAGAATAGCATTGCACTGAAGGAGGCCATTTGGTCCATCAATTCTGTGCTGTCACTTTGGAAGAGCTTCCAGTTAGTCCCACACCCGGGCTCTTTCCCAGATTCTTCCATTTTTTTCGTCTTAAGATATCTATGCAATTGCCGTTTGGAATCTACTATTGAATCTGTATCCTTCAGCCTATCAGACAATACATTGCAAATCCTAAACACCCATTGCATAAAAAAATCCCCGTGTCACCTCTGCTTCTTGTTTCCAATCACCGTAAATCTGTGTCCTCTGGTTAATGGCCCCTCGCACATTGGAAACAATTTCACTTTATTTAATTTATCTAAACTGCACATAATCTTAAACATTTCGATCAGACCTCCTTTTAAATTTCCCTACTCTAAGGTGAACATTCCCAGCGACATAACTGTAATTCCTCATCCCTGGAAAAGTTCCAGTAAAACTCTTTTATCCCCTCTCCAAAGGTTTCATGTGCTTACTAACGTGGGTTTCCCAGTATTGGACACAATATTCCAGGTGGAGATGAACTAGTCTTTTCTATAGGTTTAATATAACATCCTATTCTACTCTGTGTCTCTATTAATAAAGCCTAAGTATCTATTTGCTTTGTTAACTGTTTGTTAACCTGTTCAGCTAACTTCAAAGATTGCACACAAACACCCCAGGTCTCTCTTTTATTCTCACCACTTGTAAAGTGGTTCCATTTAGCTTATATTATCTCTCCTCATGCATCCGCATGCAGCTCACCATCACCTTCGCAAGGGCAATTATGGATGGACAATTAATGCTGGTCTAGTCAGCGACACCCACATCCCATGAACAAATAATAGAATTAGAATTTAGAATTAGAATATTACAGCGCAGTACAGGCCCTTCGGTCCTCGATGTTGCGCCGATCATCTGACCTACACTATTCCATTTACATCCATATGTCTATCCAATGACCACTTAAATGCCCTTAAAGTTGGCGAGTCTACTACTGTTGCAGGCAGGGCGTTCCACGCCCCTACTACTCTCTGCGTAAAGAAACTACCTCTGACATCTGTCCTATATCTTTCACCCCTCAACTTAAAGCTATGTCCCCTCGTGTTTGCCATCATCATCCGAGGAAAAAGACTCTCACTATCCACCCTATCTAACCCTCTGATTAACTTGTATGTCTCTATTAAGTCACCTCTCCTCCTCCTTCTCTCTAACGAAAACAACCCCAAGTCCCTCAGCCTTTCCTCGTAAGACCTTCCTTCCATACCAGGCAACATCCTAGTAAATCTCCTCTGCACCCTTTCCAAAGCTTCCACATCCTTCCTATAATGCGGTGACCAGAACTGCACGCAATACTCCAGGTGCGGCCTCACCAGAGTTTTGTCCAGCTGCATCATGACCTCGTGGCTCCGAAACTCGATCCCCCTTACTAATAAAAGCTAACACACCATATGCCTTCTTAACAGCCCCATTAACCTGGGTAGCAACTTTCAGGGATTTATGTACCTGGACACCAAGATCTCTCTGCTCATCTACACTACCAAGAATCTTCCCATTAGCCCAGTACTCTGCATTGCTGTTACTCCTTCCAAAGTGAATCACCTCACACTTCTCCGCATTAAACTCCATTTGCCATCTCTCAGCCCAGCTCCGCAGCCTATCTATGTCCCTCTGTACCCTACAACACCCTGCGACACTATCCACAACTCCACCGACCTTCGTGTCATCCGCAAATTTACTAACCCACCCTTCTACACCCTCATCCAGGTCATTTATAAAAATGACAAACAGCAGTGGCTCCAAAACAGAACCTTGCGGTACACCACTAGTAACTAAACTCCAGGATGAACATTTGCCATCAACCACCACCCTCTGTCTTCTTTCAGCTAGCCAATTTCTGATCCAAAGCTCTAAATCACCTTCAACCCCATACTTCCGTATTTTCTGCAATCGCCTACCGTGCGGAACCTTATCAAACGTCTTACTGAAATCCATATACACCACATCCACGGCTTTACCCTCATCCACCTGTTTGGTCACCTTCTCGAAAAACTCAATAAGGTTTGTGAGGCACGACCTCCCTTTCACAAAACCGTGCTGACTATCGCAAATGAACGTATTCTTTTCAAGATGATTATAAATCCTGTCTCTTATAACCTTTTCCAACATTTTACGAACAACCGATGTGAGGCTCACAGGTCTATAATTACCAGGGCTGTCTCTACTCCCCTTCTTGAACAAGGGGACAACATTTGCTATCCTCCAGTCCTCCGGCACTACTCCTGTCGACAATGACGACATAAAGATCAACAACAACGGCTCTGCAATCTCCTCCCTGGCTTCCCAGAGAATCCTAGGATAAATCCCATCTGGCCCAGGGGACTTATCTATTTTCACTCTTTCCAAAATTGCTAAAACCTCCTCCTTGTGAATCACAATTCCATCTAGCCTAGTGGGCTGTATCTCAGTAATCTCCTCGGCAACATTTTCTTTTTCTACTGTAAATACTGACGAAAAATATTCATTTAACGCTTCCCCTATCTCCTCTGATTCCGCACACAACTTCCCACTACTATCCTTGATTGTCCCTGTTCTAACTCTTATCATTCGTTTATTCCTGATATACCGATAGAAAGCCTTAGGGTTTTCTTTGATCCAATCCGCCAATGACTTCTCGTGTCCTCTCCTTGCTCTTCTTAGCCCTCCCTTTCGATCCTTCCTGGCGAGCTTGTAACTCTCAAGCGCCCTAACTGAGCCTTCACGTCTCATCCTAACATAAGCCGCCCTCTTCCTCTTGACAAGCGCTTCAACTTCTTGAGTAAACCACGGCTCCCTCGCTCGACAACTTCCTCCCTGCCTGACAGGTACATACTTATCAAGGACACGCATTAGCTGCTCCTTGAATAAGCTCCACATTTCGTTTGTGCCCATCCCCTGCAGTTTCCTTCCCCATCCTACACATCCTAAATCTGGCCTAATCGCGTCATAATTTCCTTTCCCCCAGCTATAATTCTTGCCCTGCGGTATATACCTGTCCCTGCCCATCGCTAAGGTAAACCTAACCGAATTGTGATCACTATCGCCAAAGTGCTCACCTACATCTAAATCGAACACCTGGCCGGGTTCATTACCCAGTACCAAATCCAATGTGGCATCGCCCCTGGTTGGCCTGTCCACATACTGTGTCAGAAAACCCTCCTGCACACACTGGACAAAAACAGACCCATCTAAAGTACTCGAACTATAGTATTTCCAGTCAATATTGGGAAAGTTAAATTCCCCCATAACCACTACCCTGTTACTCTCGCTCCTGTCGAGAATCATCTTCGCTATCCTTTCCTCTACATCTCTGGAACTATTCGGAGGTCTATAGAAAACTCCCAACAGGGTGACCTCTCCTCTCCTGTTTCTAACCTCGGCCCATACTACCTCAGTAGACGAGTCCTCAAACGTCCTTTCTGCCGCTGTAATACTTTCCTTGATTAACAATGCCACACCCCCCCCCCCTCTTTTACCCTCTTCTCTGTTCTTACTGAAACATCTAAATCCCGGAACCTGCAACATCCATTCCTGCCCCTGCTCTACCTATGTCTCTGAAATGGCCACAACATCAGGATCCCAGGTACCAACCCATGCTGCAAGCTCACCCACCTTATTCCGGATGCTCCTGGCGTTGAAGTAGACACACTTTAAACCAAGTTCTTGCTTGCCAGTGCCCTCTTGCGTCCCTGTAACCTTATCCCCTACCTCACTACTCTCAACATCCTGTACACTGGAACTACAATTTAGGTTCCCATTCCCCTGCTGATTTAGTTTAAACCCCCCCGAAGAGCACTAACAAATCTCCCCCCCAGGATATTGGTACCCCTCTGGTTCAGGTGAAGACCATCCTGTTTGTAGAGGTCCCACCTACCCCAGAAAGAGCCCCAATTATCCAGGAAACCAAAATCCTCCCTCCTGCACCATCCCTGCAGCCACGTGTTCAACTCCTCTCTCTCCCTATTCCTCTCTTCGCTAGCACGTGTCACAGGCAACAACCCAGAGATAACAACTCTGGTTGTTCTCGCTCTAAGCTTCCACCCTAGCTCCCTGAATTTCTGCCTTAAATCCCCATCTCTCTTCCTTCCTATGTCGTTGGTGCCTATGTGGACCACGACTTGGGGGTGCTCCCCCTCCCCCTTAAGGATCCCAAAAACACGATCGGAGACATCACGTACCCTGGCACCTGGGAGGCAACACACCAACCGTGAGTCTCTCTCGTTCCCACAGAACCTCCTATCTGTTCCCCTAACTATGGAGTCCCCAATGACTAATGCTCTGCTCCTCTTCCCCTTTCCCTTCTGAGCAACAGGGACAGACTCTGTGCCAGAGACCTGCACCCCATTGCTTACCTCTGGCAAGTCGTCCCCCCCAACAGTATCCAAAACGGTATACCTGTTGTTGAGGGAAACGGCCACAGGGGATCCCTGCACTGCCTGCTGGTTCCCTTTCCTTCCCCTGACGGTAACCCATCTACCTACTTCTTTTACCTGAGGTGTGACTGCCTCCCTCTAACTCCTGTCAATAATCCCCTCCGCCTCCCGAATGATCCGAAGTTCATCCAGCTCCAGCTCCAGTTCCCTAACGCGGTCTGCGACGAGCTGGAGTTGGGTGCACTTCCCGCAGATGCAGTCAGCAGGGACACTCTTGGCGACCCCTACCTCCCACATTCTGCAGGAGGAACATACAACTGCCTTTACCTCCATTCCCACTATTCTAGATTCCCAACAAATCTACTGAAAAACCAAACGGAAAAAAAAGTCAAAACTTGTTCGCTTAGCAATCCGACGGACTGAACTTTTTAAATAAAAAGCTTACCTTATCAACACACCAGAGTCCTTTTTTTTTTGCTTAGAGGAGGAGGGTGGGTGGGAGACACTGCACGTGTAGTGTCTCGGGTACTGCCACTGCCCAAATAAATAGTTTTCCCTTACCCAGCAGTCCCCTGGTCCTCTGAAACAAAAGGGGATTAACTTGTAACTTAGTAAAATATTCCCACAACGTACCACCTCACACATCTGCCATGTCAATTAAATATTAGGAAGACTGAAGCCAATGTTTTCAAACCCCACATCAAACGTTCCCTCCCTACATACTCCATCCCTCTCCTTGACAACTGTCTGAGACTAAACCAAACTGTTCACAAACTGCTGTCATAGTTGACCCTGCGATGATATTCCTGTCAAATATTCACGCTGTCACTAGAATTGACTATTTCCACCTCTGTATCATCACACAACGTTGCCCCTCTCTCAGCTGTTCTGCTGATGAAACACTTCCCCTTGCCTGTGTTACCTGTAGACTTGACTATTCCAGCACACTCCTGGCTGGTCTCCCACATTCTACCCTCTATAAACTTGAGGTGATCCAAAACAGTGCTGTCCATGTCCTAACTCACACCAAGTCCTGTTTACCCATCACACCCTGTACTCACTGACCTACATTGGATCCTGGTCAGTAACACCTCAATTTTAAAACTCTTAGCCGTCTTTTCTAATCCCTCATTGCCTCACCGCTCCCTATATCAGCACACATCTAATTCTGGCCTCTTGAGCATCCCCCATTTTAATTACTCTACCATTGGTAGCCGTGCCTTTAGCTGCCGAGGCCCTAAGCTTGGAAGAGAAGAGCAGAACTTCTTCAAGGTAGGCATTCCTGGAGTAGAAGTGGCAGTGAATTAAACACGAAAATAAAAACAAAATACTGCCGATGCTGGAACTCTGAAATGAGAACATAAAGTGTTGGAAATGCTTAGCATGTCTGGAAGCATCTCTGTAGAGAGAAACAGAGTTAATGTTTCAGATCTATGACCCTTCATCGGAACTGGTAAACGTTAGAAATCTGACAGTCTGTCATTTAATCTCTCCCCTCTCCGTCCCATGACTGTCCTTCCTTCTTCTTCTTCTTCCCCCTTCTCCTCTTTCACTTGCTCAAAGACTGTTACATTTCTAACGTTTACCAGTTCTGATGAATGGTCACAGATCTGAAACATTAACTCTATTTCTCTCTACACAGATGCTGCCAGACTTGCTGAGTATTTCCGGCACTTTCTGTTCTCATCCCTAAGCCCTGGAATTCTCTCCCTAAACTCTAAATGCAGTAAGTTGCACAGAGTCCAGATTTAGGGAGTACGGCTTGTACAGAGTGCTAGATGCAGTAAAGTTAATGAGTGACTGAATTTTGAGTTGATCTCATTCCAAAATTTAGTTATTTTTTACATTTAGCATTTCACTTAATTTTAATCTGAACTTGTAGTTTCTTTCACAGTCTGTTAGTGACAGCTGGACAGTTAATTGATGATCATGGAATAGGAGGGTAGGACAGCTTGGATAATACAGAAACTGGCTTAATGAAAGATAACAGTGAGTTGTGGCAGATAGTTGTTTTTCAGACTGGAGGAAGGTAGACAGTGATGTTCCCCAAGGGTCACTGCTTTTGTTATGATATGTATAAATAATTTGGATATTGGCACAGAGCAATATTTCAAAATTTGCTGATAATGACAAACTTGGAGGCGCAGCAGACAGTGACGTTGATACCGATCAATGTAACAGGACATAGATACGCTAGCAGAATGAGCAGCCAAGAGGCAGATAGAATTTAATATAGACAAGTGTGAGGTGATACATTTTATCAGGAGTAACAGGTTGAGGCAGTGTTCACTTAATGGCACAGTTCTCAAGAGTGTGGTACACTTCTCAAGAATGTGCAGAGACAGAAGGACATAGGTTTCATGTACATAGATACTTAAAGGTGGCAGGACATATTGAGAGAGTCGTTCGTAAAGCATATGGGATCTTTGGATTCGTAAATAGAGGTAGTGAGTGCAGAATAAGTAAAGTCATGCTGAAAATTTATAAAGCTCTCGTTATGCCCCAACTGGAGTACTGCATCCAGTTCTGTTCACCACACTTCAGGAAGGATCTGAGGGTCCTTGACAGGGTGTAGAGGAGATTTTCCAGAATGGTTCCAGTGATGGAGGATTTTAGCTGCAAGGTTAGTTTGGAAAAACTCGGATTGTTTTCCATGGAGTAAAGGTGATAGAGGGGAGATTTGATGGAGGTATATAAGATGGTAACATGTTTGGATAATGTAGACAGGAAAATATGTTCCCATTAGTCAATGGTATAAGGACTGGAGTTCAGGTTGTGGATAAGTGATACAGGGGGATGTGAGGAACAACTTTTTTGCACAGAGAGTGGGAAAGGCCTGGAAATCACTGCCTACGAGGGTGGTGGAAACAGAGATGGTGAATGATTTCAGAAGGATAATGGATGAGCAATTGAGGGAAATAAATTTGCAGGAACATGGAGACAGAGCTGGGGAATGAGACTGACTGGATCTATCTAATAAGAGCTGGCATGGACTCGATGGGCCGAATGGCCTCATTCCCTGCTGAAATGACTACGACTCTCTGACAGCGGAATACTATTATTACTGCTTTCCTGTAATGGGTAAGTTTATAATGGACTGGACAGTATCACCCTGTTGAACCACGTGATGTAAGTGAAATGGTTGATGCCCCAGAACGTGGTTAATAAATGTCCTTCACAAACAGAGTAAATCAGTTCAGACCCACTCACAATTCTGGATCATTCACAATAGGGAGTAGTTTCTCCTGGTTTTCTCTACATAGGTCAGCAGTCAGACTTTTCACTGTGTCCCCCAACTCCATGTGGAAAGTATTGTCAGGGTTAGGTGAGAGAAGACACGTTGTGCGACAGATTTCTTCAATTGTATTACTGCTTCGGTGATCTCTTCAGTCCAACCGGGTTAAACCTGGTCATCACCATTATTAGGTAGTTCATAAAGAGGAGTCACAGTCTCTGCAAATCGAGCGATGAGGGTCCACTGATACCCTATCAGCCTGAGGATAGGACACAGGGCAGTCTTTGAGATGGACAGAGCATAGACACTGGATGTGGGTCCATTGATACCCTATCAGCCTGAGGATAGGACACAGGGCAGTCTTTGAGATGGACAGAGCATAGACACTGGATGTGGGTCCATTGATACCCCACCAGCCTGAGGATAGGACACAGGGCAGTCTTTGAGGTGGACAGGTGTAGACACTGGATGGTCTCAGCATTTCTTTTATTCGCTCATTCATGGGATGTGGGTGTGGCTGGCTATGCCAGCATTTATTGCCCATCCGTAATTGCCCTTGAGAAGGTGGTGCTGAGCTGTCTTCTTGAACTACTGCAGTCCATACCCGGGGATGGTGATGGTAGTGTCTGGGACACTGTAAGGTATGATTCGGTGAGTATGACGATGTTTTCTGCTGCTTGACTAGCCTGTGGGACAGCTCTCCGAACTTTGGCACAAGCCCCCAGATGTTAGTATGGAGGACTTTACAGGGTCCACAGGGTGGGTTTGTCTTTGTTACTTCTGGTGCCGAGGTCGATGCCAGGTGGTCTGTCCGGTTTCATTGCTTTCCTTTGATTTTGTCGCCGTTTCGTACAACTGATCAGCTTGCTAGGCCATTTCAGAATCAACCACATTGCTGTGAGTCTGGAGTCACATGGAGGCCAGACCAGGTTAGGATGGCAGATCTCCTTCCCTGAAGGACATTAGTGAACCAGATGTGCTTTTACAACAATTGACAATGAGCACCATTAGAATAGATATTTTAATTCTAGAGTTTTATTAAAGATGATTAATGATGTCAGAGTATGTCTTGTTTTGAAATGCAAATAAACTAGAAATTCTCGAAGTAACAGTTTGTAAGACGTCAGGAATGTAAGGGATTGGGTTGTTTAATTGTCCTGTGGTTTAAAATGTGTATGTGACCAGGAAGGAAATCTGCTATTTTCTGTTCTGATAACAATCCTGATGCATCTGTAACATCCACAAGGGGTGATGAAATTACTGAAGGAAATGTAAACGCATGCTCACCAGCAAGGCAGCATCTCATCTCATAGTCTGAACAAAGGATTAGACATCTCATTGGACAATTGTAGCTTATGGTGGATTTTGATAGGACAGTGTGATCTTGTCAATGAAACATCCTGCCCACTTTGATATGACAGGTGTAAAAATCATTGAAAATAGTGATTCAGTGATAAGGTCGAGGAGCTTGGTCAGCGACAGAACGATTATCAGGGAGGTAAATGCTCACTGGGTTATCATGTATGCATGACTCTTTGCAACATGTTTGTGACTAATGGGTGTATTGTTCACCGGTACATTGTGAATGGGTATTTTGTATAATTGTTAACTAGTAGTATTCCTACTGAATCCCGTAGAGTCATTGGTGTTTAATTTGAACTTTGAATGCTGTCTCATTCTTTCTTGTAATTCTCATGTTTGAACCATAGAGTAACCAATCAAAAAGATGACAGTTTATAAACAACATTTGTTTATATATGTGGACATGAGGCTTCACATTATCATTGCCAGGAATGTAGACACAAAGACCTGTGTCCAGAGTTATGTCCTAGACTAGTTAACGATCCTTATGAAAATCTCTGGGATACCATTCCTACATCTTTATTGTCCATCCATAATTATTCTTGACACTATGTGGCTTGCTAGACTATTTCAGAGGACAGTTAAAAGTGAACCACATTGAGTTACATGGCGACCAGAACAGATAAGGATGGTAGATCTCCTTCCCTAAAGGACATTAATGAACCAGATAGATTGTTATAAAAATCGATGATGGCTTCATGGCAACATTATTAAGTCCAGATTTCAATTCCAGTTTTTATTCATCAATTGAATGCATTACATAATTGAATTTTAAATTCCACCATCTGCTATGGTGGGATTTGAACCCATGTCCCCAGGGAATGAGCCTGCGCCTCTGAATTACTAGTTCGGTGAGATTGCCAGTATCCCACTTTCACTGCCACGCTACATCACATTCCTCCCTTAAGACACTACATAAAAACTTCCTCTTTGACCAAGCTGTTGGTCATCTGACCTGATATCTCCTGTTGTGTCTCTGGGTCATATAAGTTGTTGTTGTTGACATTTACTAGACATGACTTGTCTTACCATATACTTCCTGCCGGCCATTTGTTGTCCATGCTTTTTTCCTTTTCTCCAGCATCAAATACGTTTGTCCTGGGATGTGAACTCTAGAAATTTCCCCATCAGTGACAGTAAATACAGAGTTTACTCCACCTCTCCTTTTTTAATCAGGGTGCAACATTGACAACCCTCCAGTCCTCTGCCACGACTCACATATCCAAGATTCTGGCCTGTGCATCCGCTATTCCCACCTTTCCCTTCCTCAGCAACCCTCATACATCCCATTCAGACTGGGCAAATGTTATCGTTGATTGTGGTACAAAAAGTGTTTAAATGAAAAGGTTTAACTAAACCAATTTGTTCAGTAACTGTAATTAATGTCAGCCTCCATGGGCCCTAATTGTGTCACTGGAGGGTTTTCCTTTTCTATTAATAAGGGACTCTTTCAATGTGTTATCACATAGCGTCAAAGGGAACATCACGCTCGGCACTGACAGGGATCAGTGGCTCCAGAGAGAGAGAAGGGATAGATCAGAATCTGAGGACAATAGATTTGAATGTTACAATAATGGGTCAGAATCTGAGAACAATAGATTGGAATGTTACAACAATGGACAGGAGTTTATCCTCCAATCTTTACTATCTTTCTACATATTGGGTTTGGTACTCATTAGACGATCGGATCTTGTATGCACTTGAGATAATTCAATATATTTACTATCCCATCCTGGCTATTGTTGGCGTCCCTGGTAAGTCTCTCGATACAGCGATTAATTCTATGAACCATGTTTAATTGCATTACTGCTCCTGTAGTTTACTCTGCCCTTTTTGCTGCTGCTACTGTTGCTGGTGAATCTCTACCTCCAGCTATTAACAGTCAACCCATTGCTAATTGTATTACAGTTCTTGTAAATTCATCTTCCATCTTGGGTCCTATCTGTGCTCCTGGTAAGTCTCTATTTCCCGCTAGGTGATCTGTAAACCCTGTTTCACTGAAATACTCTTCTGTAATGTAAATATTGGGAAGACTGAAACCAGTGCCATTGGTCTTCATCACAAACTCCATCTCCTATCCGTGAATCACCTACCCCACCCTGCCCAATATCCGAGGCTGTTTACAACATCTGTGTTCCATTTATACCTGAGCTGAATTCAACTCCATATTCCCTACATCACCAACCCTGCCTATTACCACCTCTGTACTATCACTGATCACAACCTCTGCCTCAGCCCATCTGCTGCACAAACCCTCATCTGTGCCTTTATTCACTTGATTTTTCCAATTCTATCCTGGTCACCCTCCCAGTTATAAACTTCTATAAACCACAGCCCATCCAGAATTCTGCTGCCTGTGTTCTAACTCACACCAAATCCCGATCACCCATTACCCCTGTGCTCACTGATCTACATTGGCTCCCGGTCTGGCAACACCCTTAATTTTAATATTCTCATGCTTGTGTTTGAATCCCTCCATGGACTCACCCCTCCAATTAGTCCCATTCCCCTGTCCATTCCCATATTCTTGAAAATCTTCCATCAAGTCTATTTCCATGTCCCCCTTAAAGTGAATTTCCTTCCCTCTCTATCTCTTCTTGGTGGTGATTTTCAGCTCTTACAGCAGCACTATTGCCCACACTGTGGAAGCCTGGATCTATAAAAGGGTATGAGCTGAGCTCCCAGCCATTTCTGGTGTGGCCTGCACACTGTCCCATGCTGTGTAGTACTGTAACCCGGGTGTACATTGTGTGCACTAGTAGCACGAGGAGTTGTGGAATGTCATGTCAAACTGCTATTCTAGCAGCTTTGATGCAGTGCTGTAGGTCAATAGCACCATGTATATGCTGTTAGTGTGATTTTCACAGATGGCCTCTTCTACTGTGGCCTGCACAATGCCCCACGCTGGGCAGGGCTCTAGGTCAATCGTTTCATTAATGTGTTGTTCATTTGAGGATGGTTTTGAATGTGATGTCAATGTACCATTCCAACAGCTTTGATGTACGTCTTTGAAACTTGGTCTGTGCATGTTCACTGACCGCCTGTGTTAGTCACTCTCAGCTGAACATACATTCAGCAGCAGCAGCAGCAGGAACCCCCTCGAATGTTATTTAAACGAACCAGGCATGCAACTTATAGGTGAGGGGCTTTTGACTTACTTCTGCTATTGTAAAGTTAGTGGAAGGTGCTGTGGATGGTTTCCTGGAGGTTGTGTTGTGAGCTGCTGCAAAAATTCAAAAATTGTACCCCAACTCTGGACGAGGTATGGGGACTATAGTTACAGTGTCTCTGGCTCTGTAACATCACCAAAAAATGGAGCAGAAGCTGCAGAGTGAGGAAGATCCGTAACGAGGGAGGAGGAGGGGGCTCTGCCCTACCCACGCCGGGTTTTCCAAGAGCACTTTTCCTACCAACATCTCAGCCTGGAGCAGTATGTGAGGTGACTCTGTTTCAATAAGGAGGTGGTCACAGAGCTATGTCACCTCCTGAAACGAGAACTAGAGCCTCAGACCAGGGTGAGGACGGAGCTGTCAGTGGTTGTTAACGTCACAGTTTCATTGACATTTTATGTATCCGGATCTTTCCGGCAGGGATGGGAGACATATCCAACATTCAGTCATAGACAGTGATAGAGTCAGAGTCACTTACCACACAGACGGTGTCCATTAGGCCCATCGAGACCGTGCTCGTTCTCAGTGGAGCAATTCAGTCAGTCTTACTCCCCCACTCAATCCCGTAGCCCTGCAAGGTCACTTCCTTCAATCCCCCATCCAGTTATCTTTTGAAATTGGGAGGAAGGATCAAATTGAGAGGAAATAAAGCTGGTAACAGGAGATAGAAAAGTAGAAGGTGACATTCGAAGGTAGGTGAAACAAAGGTGAGCATCAACTAGAATGCAGAATGTCAATAAGACACGGTTATGGGCACTGTACCTGAATGCACTCAGTATTGAGAACAGGGTAGATGATTTAAAGTCCCAAATAGAGGTAAATGAGTCTGATCCAATTGTCATAACGGAAACGTGCTACAGGGTGACCAAGACTGAGAATTGAATTCGCAAGCAGATTCGACCTTTAGGAAGGACTGGCAAAAAGGGAAAGGACATAATGTTGCACTGACAATAAGGGATAGTATCAGTACATTAGTAAGGGAGGATCTCAGTTCTGAAGAACAAAATATGGAATCTATTTGGGTGGAGCTAAGAAACAACAACGGGCAGCAAACACTGGTAGAAGCTGTTTGTAGGCCATCAAACAGTAGTGTTTTTGTGGGGAATGGCATTAATGGAGATGAGCGAATCATATAACATGGGCAATACAGTCATCATGGGTGACTTCAATCCTCATATAGACTGGGTAACCTAATGAGAACAAATGCTATGAATGACGAGTTTCTGGAGTGTGTTAGGGATGGTTTTCTAGAGCAGTATGTTGAGGAACTGACTAGAAAACAGGCTATTGTAGATCGAGTATTATGTAATGAGACAGGGATAATTAATAATTTTATTGTAAAGTTACCTTTCGGGATGAATTACCATAATGTGATAGAATTTTACATTATGCTTGAAAGTAATGTAGTTCACTCTTAATCCAGGGTGTTAAATGTGAACAAAAGAAGTTATGAAGGTATGAGGGGCAAATTGCCCGAGGTGGATTGGAAAAATACATTGAAAGGTATGATAGTACATAGGCAATCGATAGTCTTTAAATAAATATTATATAGTTTACAGCACCTATACATTGCTTGCAGGCACATAAACACCAAAAGTAAAGGCAGTCAACTTTGGACAACAAAGGAAGTTAAGGATTGTATAAGATTAAAACTGCGGTTAGCACTGCAGCTTCACAGCTCCAGCAACCCGGGTTCAGTTCTTGGTACTGCCTAAGTGGAGTTTGCAAGTTCTACGGTAACCACGTAGCTTTCAGCGGGGTGCTTCAGTTTCCTCCTCCAACCAAAGACTTGCAGGTTGCTTGGTAAATTGGCCATTGCAAATTGCCCCTAGTGGAGGTAGGTGGTAGGAGAATGGTGGGAATGTGGTCAGGTATATGGGATGAATGTCAGATTAATATAAATGGGTGTTTGTTGGCAGGCACAGAATCGGTGGGCCGAAGGGCCGTATCTGTATCTCTCTATGACGCTATGACTCTATAAAAGGACAATTAAGTTGCCATAAATTGAAGTAAACCTGAGAATTGGGAGGGTTTTAGAATACACCAAAGGAGAATGAAGAAACTGGTAAAGAAAGGCAGAATAGAATATGCATGTTAGCTGGAGAAATATAAAAACGGACTGTAAAAAGCTTCTACAGGTAGTGACAATGAAACATTTGGCTCAGACAGATGTGGGTCCATCACAGGCAGTGTCAGTAGAATTTATAATGGGAACAGCGAAATTGCAGAGAAGCTAAATGATTATTTTGTGTCTGTCTTCACCGAGGCACATATAAGAAATCTCCCAGAATTGGAGATACAAGGGATTGTGGGAATGATGAATTGAAGGAAATTAAAAGTAAAATACTGTGGATGCTGGAAATCTTGAATAAAAACAAGAAATGCTGGAAACACTCAGCAGGTCTGGCAGCATCTGTGTAGAGAGAAGCAGAGTTGACGTTTCAGGTCAGTGACCCTTCTTCAGAACTGCAATGAATTAAAGGAAGTTAGTATTACTAAGAAGGTTGTATTGGAGAAATTAATGGGGCTGAAGGTTGCTATGTCCCCAGCACCTGATATTCTACGTCTCAGAGTGTTGACGAGATAGCTATGGAGATAATGGATGCATTGCTGATCATCTTCAAAAATTTTGTAGATTCCGGAGCCGTTCCTGCAGATTGGAAGGATGCAAATGTCACCCCACTATTTAAGAAGGTAGGGAGAGCGAAAACAGGGAATTACAAAGCTGTTAGCCTTACATTAATCGTTGGGAACCTGCTCGAGTCATTTCTAAAAGATGTGATAAATGGACATTTGGATAATGATGATCTGATTGGGCATAGTTAACATGGATTTATGAATGGGAAATCATGTTTGACGAACCTGTTGGACTTTTTGAGAATGATAACAACAGAATTGATTAAGAGGAGTTGGCAGACATAGTATACTTGTATTTTCAGAAGGTTTTCAGAACCCCCAAAGGAGCTTGCTTCGCAAAATTAAAACACATGGGGTAGGAGGTAATATACTGGCATGGATTAAGGATTGGTTAACAGATTGGAAACAGTGAGCAGGAATAAACAGATCAGTTTCGCGTTGGCAGGCTGTGACTGGTGGGGTACTGCAAGGATCAGAGATTGGGCCTCAGCTGTTCGCAATATATTTCAATGATTTGGATGTGGGGATCAAATGTAATATTTCCAAGTTTGCGTCTGACACAAAACTAGGTGGGAATGTGTACAGTGAGGAAGATGCAAAGCCGCTTCAAGGGGAATTGTTCAGACTTAGTGAATGGGCAAGAACATGTTAGGTGGGATATAATATTGAAAAATGTAAGGTAATCCAATTTGGTAGGAGGAATAGATGTGCAGAGTATTTCTTAAATGATGAATTAGGAAGTGTAGATGCACAAAGCGGCCTGGGTGTCCTTGCCAATAAGTCACTGAAAGCTAACATGCAGGTGCAGCAAACAATTACAAAGGTTAATGGCATGTTCGCCTTTTTCGTAACAGGATTTGAGTACAGAAGTAGTGAAGTCTTGCTACAACTGTACAGAACTTTAGTTAGACCGCACTTGGAGTATTGTGTGCAGTTTTACTCCCCTTACTTTAGGAAGGATATTATTGCCATAGAGGGACTGCAACGACGGTTCATCAGACTTGTTCCTGGGATGGCCGGACAGTCTCATGAAGAGAGATTGGGGAAACTATTCTCTAGAGTTTCGAAGAATGAGAGGTGATCTCATTGAAACCTACAAAATACTTTAGGAGATAGACAGGGTAGATGCAGCTAAGATGTTACTCCTGGTTGGGGAATCTAGAATTAGCAGACACAATTTCAAAATAAGTGGGAAGCCATTTAGGACAGAGATGAGGAAACATTTCACTGCTCAGAGGGTTGTGAATCTTTGGATTTCTCTAACCTAGAGGGCTGTGGAAGCTCAGTCATTGTTTATGTTTAAAGCAGAGATTGACACATTTCTAAATATCAATGAGATAAAAGGATATGAGGATAGTGTGGGGAAAAGGCATTGAAGTGGATGATGAGCCACGATCATATTGAATGGCAGGTCAGGCTGGATGGGCTGAATGGCCTACTCCTGCTCCTATGGTCCTCTGTTCCTAAATCATTGATAGCCTCGGCTTCCACCACCCTCATGGGCAGTGAGTTCCAGCTCATTACCATCCACTGTGTAAAAAAACTCTTCCTCATATTCCCCCTGCATCTCTTACCCAAGACCTTCCATCTGTGTTCCCTGGTCCGTGTTTCATCAGTTAATGGGAACAGTTTTTCCTTGTCTCTTTCATATCTAAACCTTTCAAAATCATGAGGGGTCTGGACAGAGTAGGAAGGGAAAAACTGTTCCCACTCGTCAAACGATCAAGAACGGATGGGTTTAGATTTAATGTAATTGGTTTTCAAAATAGCAATGCCAACATGAGGAAAATATTTTCACACAGTTAGTGGTTAGGATCTGGAATGCACTGTCAGAGAGTGTGATTGAAAGAGGTTCACTTGACACATTCGAAAGGGAATTATTTAGACACCTGAAAAGGAAGAATGTGTAGGATTATGGGGGAAAGGCAGGGAAATGGCGCGAAGTGAATTACTCACTCGGAGAACAGGTGCAGATGCAATGGGCTGAATGAGATCCATCTGTGCTGCAACAGCTCTGTGATTCTCTGTGATTCTCTCATAATCTTATACACTTCTAGGAAATATTCCCTCAATAGCAATTACTCCAGGGAGAACAACCCCAGCTTTTCCAAACTAGTATTGTAACAAAAACCCCATCCCTGGAACTATTCTGGTAAATCTCCTCTGCACCCTCTCAAGGACAGTCACATCCTTCCTAAAGTATGATGACCAGAGCTGGACACAATACTACACAACCAGAGTTGTATACATGAAATAGCATAACTTCCTGCTTTGTACTCGATGCCTCTATTTAAGAAGCTCAAGATCTCATATGCTTTGTAGTCATTCTCTCAATATGTCCTGCCACCTTCAGAGATCTCTGCACATCCACACACAGGTCCATCTATTCCTTCACAATCTTTAGAACTGTTCCTTCACAATTTTTAGAACTGTACCATTCTGTCTGCATAGCCTCACACTATTGCTCCTGCCAAAATGCGTCACATAGATAGAACATAGAACATGACAGCGCAGTACAGGCCCTTCAGCCCTCGATGTTGCGTCGACCTGTGAAACCATCTGACCTACACTATTCCATTTTCATCCATATGTCTATCCAATGACCACTTAAACGCCCTTAAAGTTGGCGAGTCTACTACTGTTGCAGGCAGTGCGTTCCACGCCCCTACTACTCTCTGTGTAAAGAAACTACCTCTGACATCTGTCCAATATCTATCACCCCTCAACTGTCCCCTCGTGTTTGCCATCACCATCCGAGGAAAAAGGCTCTCACTATCCACCCTGTCCAACCCTCTGATTATCTTATATGTCTCTATTAAGTCACCTCTTCTCCTCCTTCTCTCTAACGAAAACAACCTCAAGTCCCTCAGCCTTTCCTCGAAAGACCTTCCCTCCATAGCAGGCAACATCCTAGTAAATCTCCTCCGCACCTTTTCCAAAGCTTCCACATCCTTCCTATCATGCGGTGACCAGAACTGCACGCAATACTCCAGGTGCGGCCTCACCAGAGTTTTGTACAGCTGCAGCATGACCTCGTGGCTCCTAAACTCGATCCCCCTACTAATAAAAGCTAACACACCATATGCCTTCTTAACAGCTCTATTAACCTGGGTGGCAACTTTCAGGGATTTATGTACCTGGGCACCAAGATCTCTCTGCTCATCTACACTGCCAAGAATCTTCCCATTAGCCCAGTATTCTACAATCCTGTTACTCCTTCCGAAGTGAATCACCTCACACTTTTCCGCATTAAACTCCATTTGCCATCTCTCAGCCCAACTCTGCAGCCTATCTATGTCCCTCTGTAACCTACATCATCCTTCGGCACTATCCACAACTCCACCGACCTTCGTGTCATCCGCAAATTTACTAACCCACCCTTCTACACCCTCATCCAGGTCATTTATAAAAATGACAAACAGCAGTGGCCCCAAAACAGATCCTTGCGGTGCACCACTAGAAACTATACCCCAGGATGAACATTTACCATCAACCACCACCCTCTGTCTTCTTTCAGCTAGCCAATTTCTGATCCAAAGCATTAATTCACCTTCAATCCCATACTTCTGTATTTTCTGCAATTGCCGACTGTGGGGAACCTTATCAAACGCCTTACTGAAATCCATATACACCACATCCACGGCTTTACCCTCATCCACCTGTTTGGTCACCTTGTCAAAAAACTCAATAAGGTTTGTGAGGCACGACCTACCCTTCACAAAACCGTGCTGACTATCTCTAATGAACTTATTCTTTCCAAGATGACTACAAATCCTATCTCTTATAACCTTTTCCAACATTTTACCCACAACCGAAGTAAGGCTCACAGGTCTATAATTACCAGGGCTGTCTCTACTCCCCTTCTTGAATAAGGGGACAACATTTGCTATCCTCCAGTCTTCCGGCACTATTCCTGTCGACAATGACGACATAAAAATCAAGGACAAAGGCTCTGCAATCTCCTCCCTGGCTTCCCAGAGAATCCGAGGATAAATCCCATCTGGCCCAGGGGACTTATCTATTTTCACACTTTCCAAAATTGCTAACACCTCCTCCTTGTGAACCTTAATCCCATCTAGCCTAGTAGTCTGTATCTCAGTATTCTCCTCGACAACATTTTCTTTCTCGACTGTAAATACTGACGAAAAATATTCATTTAACACTTCCCCTATCTCCTCCGATTCCACACACAACTTCCCACTACTATCCTTGATTTGCCCTAACCTATCTCTAGTCATTCTTTTATTCCTGATATACCTATTGAAAGCCTTAGAGTTTTCTTTGATCATATCCGCCAATGACTTCTCGTATCCTCTCCTTGCTCTTCTTATCTCTCCCTTTAGATCTTCCCTCGCTAGCTTGTAACTCTCAAGCGTCCTAACTGAGCCTTCACGTCTCATCCTAACATATGCCTTCTTCTTCCTCTTGACAAGCTCTTCAACTTCTTTAGTAAACCACGGCTCCCTCGCTCGAGACCTTCCTCCCTGCCTGACAGGTACATACTTATCAAGGACACGCAGTAACTGCTCCTTGAATAAGCTCCACATTTCGATTGTGCCCATCCCCTGCAGTTTCCTTCCCCATCCTACGCATCCTAAATCTTGCCTAATCGCATCATAATTTCCTTTCCCCCCGCTATAATTCTTGCCCTGCTGCATATGCCTGTCCCTGCCCATCGCTAAGGTCAACCTAACCGAATTGTGATCACTATCACCAAAGTACTCACCAACTTCTAAATCTAACACCTGGCCGGGTTCATTACCCAGTACCAAATCCAATGTGGCGTCGCCCCTGGTTGGCCTGTCTACATACTGTGTCAGAAAACCCTCCTGCACACACTGGTCAAAAACAGACCCATCTAAAGTACTCATACTATAGTATTTCCAGTCAATATTTGGAAAGTTAAAGTCCCCCATAACCACTACCCTGTTACTCTCGCTCCTGTCAAGAATCATCTTTGCTATCCTTTCCTCGACATCTCTGGAACTATTTGGAGGTCTATAGAAAACTCCCAACAGGGTGACCTCTCCTCTCCTGTTTCTAACCTCGGCCCAGACTACCTCCGTAGACGAGTCCTCAAACGTCCTTTCTGCCGCTGTAATACTTTCCTTGATTAAAAATGCCACACCTCCCCCCCCCCCCCCTTTTACCCTCTTCTCTGTTCTTAGTGAAACATCTAAATCCCGGAACCCGCAACATCCATTCCTGTCCCTGCTCTACCCATGTCTCTGAAATGGCCACAACATCGAGATCCCAGGTACCAACCCATGCTGCAACCTCACTCACCTTATTCCGGATGCTCCTGGCATTGAAGTAGACACATTTTAAACCAAGCTCTTGCTTGCCAGTGCCCTCTTGTGTCTTTATAACCTTATCCCTGACCTCACTACTCTCAAAATCCTGCACACTGGAACTACAATTTAGGTTCCCATCCCCCTGCTGAATTTGTTTCAACCCCCCCCCCCCCCCGAAGAGCACTAGCAAATCTCCCCCCCCCAGGATATTGGTACCCCACTGGTTCAGGTGAAGACCATCCTGTTTGTAGAGGTCCCACCTACCCCAGAAAGAGCCCCAATTATCCAGGAAACCAAAACCCTCCCTCCAACACCATCCCTGCAGCCACGTGTTCACGGGCAACAACCCAGAGATAACAACTCTGTTTGTTCTCGCTCTAAGCTTCCACCCTAGCTCCCTGAATTTCTGCCTTAAATCCCCATCTCTCTTCCTACCTATGTTGTTGGTGCCTATGTGTACCACGACTTGGGGCTGCTCCCCCTCCCCCTTGAGGATCCCAAAAACACGCTCCAAGACATCACGTACCCTGGCACCTGGGAGGCAACACACCAACCGTGAGTCTCTCTCGTTCCCACAAAACCTCCTATCTGTTCCCCGAACTATGGAGTCCCCAATGACTAATTCTCTGCTCCTCTTACCCCTTCCCTTCTGAGCAACAGGGACAGACTCTGCGCCAGAGACCCGTATCCCATTGCCTCATCACCTCACACTTCCCTGTATTAAATTTTATCAGCCACTTCTCTGCCCATTCTGATAGCCTATCTCTATCCTGTTGTAGGCAGTTTATATCATCCTCACTGTTTACCACTCCTCCAAGTTTGGTGTCATCGGCAAACTTTGAGATTCTACTCTGAATTCCAAGATCGAAGTAATGGTTCAATTGAATCTGAATAGACTGTTATATGAAAGTCCATGTACACCACAGCAACAGCATTGCCTTCATCAACTCTCTCTGTTACCACCTCAAAAACTCCAGCAAGTTAGTTAAACATGATATTCCCTTAAGAAATCCATGCTGGCTTTCCTTTATTAACTCGCATTTGTCATGTGACTATTGATTTTGTCCCAAATTATTTTTTCTGAACGTTTTCCCACCACTGTAATTAAACTGACTGGTCTGTAGTGGCTGGGCTTATCTCTACACCCTCCTTTGAACAAGGGTGTAACGTTTGCAATTTTGCAGCACTCTGTCATCACCCCCGAGTCTGAGGAAGATTGAAAAATTATGGTCAGTACCTCTGCGATTTCCACTCTCACTTCCCTCAGTATCCTTGGATGCATGTTATCTGGTCCTTGTCTTTATCCACTTCAAGTACAGATAGCTTAACTAATACTTCCTCTTTGTCAATTTTAAACAACTCTAGTGTATGACTTACCTCCTCTTTCAACATTGCCTGGGTTGCATCTTAGAATCATAAAACGTTTATTGCACAGAAAGAGACCACTTAGCCCATCGTGCTACCTAAAAACGATCCATCCATTCTAATCCCACGTTCCAGAATTTGATAGATTTTGGCACATGAGGTGCATATTCCGTTTGGATTGAGTTGTGGGTTCCAGCCTCAACTACCCTTTCGGGCAATGAATTCCAGACACCCAACACCCTCTGGGAGAAAGTAAAGTCCTCATCTCCCCTATAGTCTTTCTACCAAGCACTTTAAATCTATGCCACTTCGTCACTGACCTCTCTGATAAGGTGAATAGACCCTTCACCTCCACTCCAACCAGGCCTCTCGCAATTTTGTACATTTCAATCAGATCTTCCCCCTGCCTTCTCTGTTCCAAGGAGAAGAGCCCCAGACGATCGAACCTTTCTTCATAGAAAATTTTTTACAATACTGGCAGCATCCTCGTAAATCTCCTCTGTACCCTCTCTAGTGCAATTACATCCTTTCTGTAATGAGGTGACCAGAACTGTACACAGTACTCAAGTTGCAGTCTAACGAGTGAGTTCTACAGTTCCAGCATAACCTCCCTGCTCTTTTATTTTATACTTCAGCTAATTAAGGAAAGAATTCCATATCTTCTGCCTTGCAAAAGATAGATGCAAAGTATTTATTTAGTGCCTCAACTATGCCCTCTGCCTCCATGTGTAAATCCCCTTTATGGTCCCAAATCGGCCCCATTCCTCCTTTTACTAACCTTTTACTATTTACAAGCCTATTGAAACTTTGGAATTTCCTTTAATGATAGCCGCCAGTCTCTTTTCATGCTCTCTCTTTGCTTCTCTTATTTGCTTTTTGACTTCCCTTCTTTTTTTAAATTCATTCACAGGATGTGGGCATCGCTGGCCAGGCCAGCATTTATTGCACACCCCTAATTGCCCTTGAGAAGGTGGTGGTGAGCTGCCTTCTTGAACCGCTGCAGTCCATGTTGGGTCGGTACACCCACAGTGCTGTTAGGAAGGGAGTTCCAGGATTTTGACCCAGCGACAGTGAAGGAATGGCGATATAGTTCCAAGTCAAGGTGGTGTGTGACTTGGAGGGGAACTTGCAGGTGGTGGTGTTCCCATGTATTTGCTGCCCTTGTCCTTCTAGTTGGTAGAGGTCGCGGGTTTGGAAGGTGCTGTCGAAGGAACCTTGGTGCATTGCTGCAGTGCATCTTGGAGATGGTACACACTTGTTGCCGCTGTGCGTCGGTGATGGAGGGAGTGAATGTTTGTAGATCGGGTGCCAATCAAGCGGGCTGCTTTGTCCTGGATGGTGTCGAGCTTCTTGAGTGTTGTTGGAGCTGCATCCATCCAGGCAAGTGGAGAGTATTCCATCACACTCCTGACTTGTGCCTTGTAGATTGTGGACAGGCTTTGAGGAGTCAGGAGGTGAGTTACTCGCCTCGGGATTCCTAGCCTCTGACCTGCTTGTGTAGCCACGGTTTTTATATGGCTACTCCAGTTCAGTTTTCGGTCAATGGTAGCCCCTAGGATGTTGATAGTGGGGGATTCAGCGATTGTAATGCCGTTGAATGTAAAGGGAAGATGGTTAGATTCTATTTTGTTGGAGATGGTCATTGCCTGTCACTTGTGTGGCGCGAATGTTACTTGCCACTTATCAGCCCAAGCCTGGATATTGTCCAGGTCTTGCTGGATTTCTGCACAGACCGCTTCAGTATCAGAGGAGTTGCGAATGGTGCTGAACATTGTGCAATCATCAGCGAACATCCCCACTTCTGACCTTATGATTGAAGATTCTGGACCTTCTATTTTCAGCCTGGTTCTCAATAGTATCTTTATCTAGCAAATTTCAGAAGTTTGAATATCAGTGAATAAAATTATCAACTTTTGTGCAACCGTCAAAGATCTGTGTGAATACACAAACGTTTCTCTGTCCCTGTCTCTTCATTTAATCCATTTGTCTGCATTGCCTTCCCTTACACTTCCTCCAAAACAACATCACTTCATACTTCACTGTGTTAAATTACTTCTGCCATGTCCCTACCCATTTTACCAGTCAGTCTCTGTCCTCCTGAAGTCTGTTACTATCCTTCACACTGCTTATTATCATTTCAGAGTTTCCTGCCATCTGAAAACTTTGACATTATCCCCTCTGTACATTGCCGATTGTATTAACATACAGCAACAGTGATCCCAACAGTGACCCTGGGGAACCCCACTGAGTACAGCACTCCAGACTGAACAATAACCATTCTCCACTACTCATTGCTTTCTGTCACTTAGCTATTTTCCTGCATTCTGGCATTGAAAATAAAAGACAAGACTTCCATTTATGTAGCGCCTTTCATGGCCACTGCATGTCCCAAAGCAATTTACAACCAATGAGTACAATTCAAAGCGTGGTCAGTCCTGTAATATAGGAAGGACAGCAGCAGATTTCGTGTTACGACCACGTGAGAACTCTGTCCAGGGGTATTTTACTGTCGTAACCTGGCCTTATTGTAACAGGGTTTAATTTTAAACACACTGTGTTTTGAGCTTCCACTTTATGAATACTTGTTCACAACTTTACAATCATAAGGCAAAGAAGTGAGCACAACCAGGCTTTCTTTGCTTAAAGAAGAAAGAATGAAATTTATTAAACCTTCAACTTAAACTCTAGTATGGTTCACGCCCACGGATATACGATGTGCCAACACTAGCATGCACATGCGATATAAACATGCAAATAGGGACAGAAAAGAGCAGAACAGAAGATAAGGAGAACAGTTTGAGGCAATTCTTGTCACTGTTTCTCGAGCTCGCTGTATTCCTTGATTGAATATCTGATCTTTCATTTCGCTGGGACCCAGTAGTCTTCGTAAAACCTTGTTCACAGAGGAAACCATTCTCTCTTTAAGTTTCATGTGTTTTCACAAGATTCAGTTCCGTGGGAAAAGATGAAGGCAGGCAGACAGAAGAGGTGATGTTCTTAGTCCATGAACACATGTTGTTCTGAGTTCATAATCTGTTTTCCAGTTTAAAACACCCCGAGTCGTCCAGCAGGTGGCCACGTGACCGACTGGCCTGACCAGGTCTCTTTCTGTGTATTGGGGCAGGTACTGGCTCCCTTTGTTTTCACATTGTCTGGTAGGATTCAAACATCTTTCCGGTCATGGACTTACAATGTTTAAGTTTTAATGTTCATGTGGTGAAATTACGTGTGCCTCAGTCTTGGCAGGCGGGGGTTTGCCTGACACCTCAACACCCAGGGGAACGAAGTGCCATTTAAAGACAAGCGGTGCATTTCATAACAGAGTCTGAGAAATATAAGATATAGAAAGTCCATTCATTCACCAATCTTAACCTTATTAAACATGGACTGTTCTGGGTGCAAAGTCTTCTGTAATCTTTCCCTTTCTTTCTCCTCAGGACAGTTGTGGGGGTGGGAGTGGGTCTATCCTGAACTCCCTGATTCATGCAAAGACTTTTGTCTTCAGGGGATGGGTGGTTCCCTTTCCCTCTGACTGTGGGGGAGGAGTCTTTTTTACTCTCCACTTTGATCTCTGGGACAGTCCTACCTGCAGGTATTTGTGACACTTCGACTACGTGAGTAAAGAGGACTTTGCAGGGTCGACAGGGCTGGGTTTGTCATTGTCATTTCTAGTGCCTAGGTCGATGCCGGGTGGGCCATACGGTTTCATTCCTTTTTATTGCCTTCGTAGTAATGAGATGCAACTGAGTGGCTGGCTAGGCCATTTCAGAGGGCATGTAAGGGTCAACAACATTGTTGTGGGTCTGGAGTAACATGTAGGTCGGAAAAGGTAAGGACAGCAGCTTTCCTTCCCTAAAGGACATTCGTGAACATTTTGTGTCACTGGAGGGTTTCCATCTTCTATCACTCCCATATCCAAAGATGGCTGAAAGATTCTGAACAGTGCCTCTGCTATTTGCACCATACCTTTCCTCAGCAACCCTCATACATCCCATCCAGGCCAGGTAAATGTGCAACTTTGTTGTGGTGCAAAAAGTTTTCGATTGAAAGTGGTTAACTGAACCTGTTTATTCAGTGACTGTACTTAATGTCAGTCTCCATGGACCTGAACTGTGTCACTGGAGGGTTTCCTTCTTCTGTTAATAAGGGGCTCCCTTCAATCTGTTATTTCATAGTATCAGCGGGAGCATAACCTCCGGCACTAACAGATATCAGTGGCTCGAGAGAGAGAGAGAGAGAGAGAGACAGGATAGATCAGAATCTGAGAACAATAGATTGGAATGTTACAACAATGATTTGGAGGAAAGTATAGGTGGAATGATCAGCAAGTTTGCAGACGGCACTAAGATTGGTGGAGTAGCAGATAGTGAAGGGGACTGTCAGAGAATACAGCAGAATATAGATAGATTGGAGAGTTGGGCAGAGAAATGGCAGATGGAGTTCAATCGGGGCAAATGCGAGGTGATGCATTTTGGAAGATCCAAATCAAGAGTGAACTATGAAGTAAATGGAAAAGTCCTGTGGAAAATTGATGTCCAGAGAGATTTGGGTGTTCAGGTCCACTGTTCCCTGAAGGTGGCAACGCAGGCCAATAAAGTGGTCAAGTAGGCATGCGGCCTGCTTTCCTTCATCGGACGGGGTATTGAGTACAAGAGTTGGCATGTCATGTTACAGTTGTATAGGACTTTGGTTGGGCCACATTTGTAATACTGCGTGCAGTTCTGGTCGCCACATTACCAAAAGGATGTGGATGCTTTGGAGAGGGTGCAGAGGAGGTTCACCAGGATGTTGCCTGGTATGGAGGGCGCTAGCTATGAAGAGAGGTTGAGTAGATTAGGATTATTTTCATTAGAAAGACGGAGGTTGAGGGAGGACCTGATTGAGGTGTACAAAATCATGAGAGGTATAGACAGGGTGGATAGCAAGAGGCTTTTTCCCAGAGTGGGGGATTCAATTACTAGAGGACCCGAGTTCAAAGTGAAAGGGGAAAAGTTTAGGGGGGATATGCGTGGAAAGTGCTTTACGCAGAGGGTGGTGGGTGCCTGGAACGCGTTGCCAGCGGAGGTGGTAGATGCGGGCACGATGGCGTCTTTTCAGATGTATCTAGACAGATACATGAATGGGCAGGAAGAAAAGAGATACAGACCCTTAGAAAATAGGCAACATGTTTAGATAGAGGATCTGGATCGGCGCAGGCTTGGAGGGCCGAAGGGCCTGTTCCTGTGCTGTAATTTTCTTTGTTCTTTGTTCTTTGTTCCAACAATGGATCAGAATCTGAGAACAATAGATTGGAATGTTACAACAATGGATCAGAATCTGAGAACAATAGATTAGAATGTTACAACAATGGACAGCAGGACTTCTTGCACTTGGTTTGGCTTGCTTACTGCAGATTGGATAACATTAGAATATCGGGTCTATTATGCTCTGAGGATGATTCAATGTATTTACTATCCCATCCTCGCTATTATTTGTGTCCCTGGTAAGTCTCAGTATCCTGCTATTAGATTCATTAACCATATTTCACTGATTTCGTGTTCTTGTCAATTAAAAGCATGAGAACATTGTAGTCATTATCTTCAGTTACTGTCACAAACTCTATTCCCTATCCATGATCTGCATCCCCCTCACTGGCCGTTGACTGAGGTGGAACCAGGAAGTTTTCAACCTCTGGTACTTGTTAAATGCTGAGCTGAGTTCATCCCCATTTTCCCTCCATTCCCAACCCTGTCTATTGTTACGGCCAGGTGAAGAGGGGTCACAGTCACCCCTCTTGTCCTTCCTCTTATTTGACTGCAACAGTCTTTGTCCTTTTTAAACAGTGGATGTGCTTACTATCTCAGTGAGTATTTTACCTTTTACCTTTGGTGTGATGGTGAAGGATCCGATCGGACCAGTTCTCTTGAGTTTGAACACGGAAGAGCTGCGTTTATTATACTTAACAATCTAAACCCGATCTAAATAAAATCATAAAAAATTACCGCGCATTTATGCACACACTCACACGGGAATCACACAGAAATAATTTCCAAAGTGAGAAGTATATTTGTGGTTGGATTGGAATCCAGAATTAATATTATAAATAAATACTCATTCTGTGATGTTGGACGATTCGGTGGTCTTCTGGCTGAAGTTGTATTCTTGAAGTCTTTGGCTGGTTAAAGTGCATTTGTGGCAGGCACACATGGCTCAGTGTTTTCTTGGAGGCAGATTTGTAGGTAGGTTTCTTCCCCTGGTTACTCTGTCTGTAGCAAACTGTAGGCTTGGAGGGCCCACAGTCGCATGCGGTTTTCAAACTTGTGGTGTTAGATGGAGAGAGAGACGGAGAGAGAGAGGCGGGGACACAACCCTTCTGCTTCTGCACAGTTTGAATCACTGGCGTGTCTGTCTTTGTCCAGGGTAAACTCCCAGCTTTCACAGAGATGGACAGAAGGTCCCATGACTGCCTCTGTGTATTCTTTGTACCCTTATAATGAGATTCAAAGTTAGAAATTCTATCTCCCCAGTGCTCAGGATACCAGTATTTACTGTTGGAGAAGATTGCTCTTTCAAAGTCAATGTGTCAGGATGGCCTTGTATGCCGTGTTAATGATTGTAAGCTTAGGTAATTCAATCACTGGAGCAAGCCAGTGATTTAGATCCAGGCTCATAAGATATGTGTCTCCTGCTGGAGGCCTTGGAATGTGAAAAGGTGTTTCAGATAACAATTGTGGTGGCAATGTTGGCTGCCTGTTTTTTCAAGGTTAACTGCAGGATTTTCTCCATTAAATGATTAGTGTAAGTTTCCAACCGATGAATTAAAATTCCTCATTGGGCATATGGTGTTATGTTGACACTGCCACAGCACATGGAAAGAAAAGTGAGAATAGGAACATTTCATGACAGAATTGTGGGAAGAAATGGAAGGAAACAAACATTCATTCTCAATAATAACTTCTCAAATTCACACATTAATCTTAGAATTACTGCAGCTGACATTGTCTGTTTCAGTTTGATTTAGATTTAGAGATACAGCACTGAAACAGGCCCTTTGGCACACCGAGTCTGTGCCGACCATTAACCACCCATTTATACTAATCCTACACTAATCCCATATTCCTACCAAACATCCCCACCTGTTCCTATATTCCCCGAACCACCTACCTATACTAGTGGCAATTTATAACGGCCAATTAACCTATCAACCTGCAAGTCTTTTGGCTGTGGGAGGAAACTGGAGCACCCGGAGAAAACCCACGCAGACACAAGGAGAACTTGCAGTACTGATATAATTGTGTTGGAGTTTTGTCTGGGATGGTTATGTGTCAGGTTTGATCCTGGTTGTTCTTGCAGAGTTCTGCTTTGAACTGTTGGGTTATATTTGCTTTGAGTTTAAGACCTGATCATTGGGTTCTTAGCTTTCTGGTGAGGTACACAGGTGCTGTTTACTTCAGGGTATTTTCCGTTACAATTTCCCTTTACGATGGTGAGGATCTTTTTTTCTGATCTGCCCTATGTCTTCGGAGTCATTACCGCTCGCAAGGGTCTGTCAAACTTTCACTGCACTCTCTTGTGGCACTTTGACTATGTGAGGCATCTCAAGGGAACTTTCCTTGCCCTTGCACGTTTCTGTAATTGCTGTTAGCAGCCTTTTTAGGGTGCTTCTTTGACCTGCATTTAAGGAAGAGAGCGTGTGGTCTAATCTATTTAACATTTCAGGTTTGGCTAATCGGAGAGTAGGGGATTCTAGTTGGGAATTCTCCTGGCCCTCCTCTAACCTGTCCTCACGATTCTTTTTAATCCTTCCCTCCTGACCGTCTGACAGATCTGTACTTGTCTGTCCCCTCCACAGCCTTTACTTTTTTCCTTTGGTCTGGGTGTCAATTAAATAATTAACCTGAGTATTCCTTTTGCCACTCGATATGGACCACTGAACTGGGATTTCAGGGGTTCACCCTGCAGTGAGAGTAGTAACAATACATGGTCTCTGGGCTGAAATGTTCTAGCCTTGGCATTTTTGTCTGCTTATCTTTTCATAGCTGCCTGAGAGGTCTTTAGGTGCCCCTGAGCCATTGCACACGCTCTCGTGAGCCACTCCCAGAGCATGGAAATGTTGTCTAAAATGGAAGACACATCCCTGTGTCCCAAAAACCTCTCCTTGTTTCGTTTAAGAGGACCTCTCGCTTCGTGTCCATAAACTAACTCAAAGAGACTAAATCCAGTGGACTCATTAGATAAGTCCCTGGTCACCAACAGGAGAAATCCCAGCCCTTTGTCCCAGTCATGGGGTTACTCATAGCAATATGGCCTGATCATTGTCTTTAGGGTCTGGTGGTACTGCTCCAAAGCCCCTTGTGACTGTGGGTGATAGGCTGAGAACTTTAGCAGGGTTATGTCCAGAATATCCATGACCTTTTCAAAAATACTTGACGTAAAATGTGTGTCCTGATCCATCTGGATCTCAGCAGGCAGCCCATATCGGGAAAAGAATTGGGTTAGCCCCTCCACCACTACCTTGGTAGAGATTGTTCTTTCGGAGAATGGCCTCTGGGAATCGGGTCACGACACCCATAATGGTGAGAAGATACTGGTAATCCCGTTTTGTTTTCAGCAGGTGTCCCACACAATCCACCAGCATTCTGCTGAAGGGTTCTTGTATGGGAATTAGGGGTGCCGGTTTTATTGCAGGTTGGGACTTCCCCAGAACCTGGCACGTGTGACCAGTTTGACAGAACTCCACTACATCTTTGTGGAGTTATGGTCAGTCAAAACGCTGTGTTATGCGGCTTTGATTTTTCATGCACTGGCATGTCCATCCATTAGAAGGTCGTGGGCCATTCTTATTATTTCTTAAAGGGACCTCAGCGGCACCACTCTCTTGGAGATTCACTGTCCACTCTTCATCCGCAGGACTGTGAGGAGGTGTACACTTCCTCATCAGCACCTCACTCTTTAAATAGGAGCACTCTGCAACTCCCTCTGCTTCAGCTTTGGTTTGGACAGACTGTGCTAACATTGCACTGTATTTTTAACACTGGATCAGGTTGTTGAGACTCAACTAAGGAAAATCTGTTTAACACATCCTTTGGGTCCTCTAACATCCCAAAGAAGATTTCACAATCAGGGGGAATACCTGGGACCTTCTCCTGTAAATGCTCTGTCTCCCTGACCTCTTTTGGTCTCTCTAGAACCACTGGGGAAGCTGCCACCTTTACCCCCTGTCAGATCATTACCCAGGAGCAGGTCGACCCATACACTGATAAACTAGGGACAATCCCGATGGTTAACTGTCCTGAAATTAGGTCACACTCCAAGTGCAGCCGATATAAAGGTATGGACATATACGGACTTCTGATACCATTCACTAACAGTCTAGCATTCACTGCACTCTCTGGGGGAAAGCTCATGCCTTTTCCCAGCAGAAGGAATTGGGTGGCCCCTGCATCCCTGAGTATGACTATGGACTTGCCTGCCTCACTCAAGGGGTATGGGGTCACTTATCCTTGGGAAAAGTTCCTGCTAACTCTCAGGGAATTTGTTGAGTTTTCCCGCACTCTCTGTGGTAGTTTTACTGGGTCTGACTGCCACAGTGAAAGACACATCCTGATCTGCTGTGCTTTCCATCAGGGCCCTTTTATCTGCACTTATCTGGTGGACCCTGTTTAATCCTACAGGTTTTCCCATAACTTGCAGCATTCAGCTCCATGGTGACCTTCCTTATTACAGTGGAAACACACAGATCTTCATCCGTTACTCCTGCTCGCAGTACCGTCCGATTTGGCCTGAGGATGGGCCCCTGTATTTCCCGCTTTTCCTTCTTGCCCATGGCTGTTCGGGCTCCTATCACTCTCCCACCTTTTATTCTCGGATCTTTGGGATGACTGGGGAAGGGTTTCCCTTTGGGGTAAGGCCTTCTGTACAAAGGAAAATTCATCGGCCAGAATTGCAACCTGTCTGGCTCTTTGAACCTTTTGTCCCTTTATGTGGGTTCTAATGGGAGGTGGCCTGCCTTAATACAGTGGAAACTCCTCGAGAACGATCACCACTCTGAGGTTTTCATACGTGGGCTCTATCTTGACTGTCCATATCTACTGGTCAAAAGTAAACTCAAAAATGCATTGTAAAATCTTCTAACGGTACGTATGAAGGAAACATTTAGCAAAGACAAATGTGGGTCCATTACAGGCAGAGTCAGGAGAATTTATAATGGAGAATAGAGAAATGGTAGAGAAGCTAAATGATTATCTTGTGTCTTTCTTCACTGTGGAGGATACAAGAAATCTCCCAGAATTAGAGATCCAAGGGATTTGGGAGAATGAGGAATTGAGGGAAATTAGGATTAGTAAGAAGTTGTATTGGGGAAATTAATAGTGCTGAAAGTTGATAATTCACCAGGATCTGATATTCTACATCCCAGAGTGTTGAAGGAAGTAGCTATGGGGATTGTAGATACATTGGTGATCCACTTTCAAAATTCTATCAGTTCTGGAACGCCTCCTGCAGATTGGAAGGTCGCAAATGACACCCCACTATTTAAGAAGGGAGGGAAAAAGAAAATTGGGAATTACACACCTGTTATGCTTCCATCAGTACTAGGGAAAGTGCTGGAATCTATTCTAAAGTATGTGATAAATGGATCTGATTGGGCAGAGTCAACATGGATTTATGAAAAGGAAATCATTCATGCTGAACCTGTTGGAGTTTTTTTAGGATGTTACTCACAGAATAGAAAAGGGGAGCTGGTGGATTTTCAGAAGGCATTTGATAAAGTGCACCACAGGAGCTTGGTAAGCAAAACTAAAACACATGGGAAAGGAGGTAATATACTGACATGCAGGAAGGATTGGTTAACAGGCAGGAAACAGAGTAGGAATAAAAGGGTCATTCTTGCGTTGGCAGGATGAGACTAGTGGGGTACCGCAGGGAACAGTACTTGGGCCCCAGCTGTTCACAATATATATCGATGATTTGGGTATGGGGACCAAAGTAATATTTTCAAGATTGCAGATTGCACAAAACTAGGTGGGAATGTGAGTTGTGAGGAAAATGCAAAGCGGCTTCAAGGGGATTTGGACAGACTGAATGAGTGGGCAAGAACATGGCAGATGGAATATAATGCGGAAAAATGTGAGGTGGGCCACTTGGGTAGAATGAATAGATGTGCAGTGTATTTCTTAAATGGTAAGACATGAGAAAGTGTAGAAGTACAAAGGGACCTGGGTGTCCTTGTCAATAGGTCACTTAAAGCTAACATGCAGGTGCAGCAAGCAATTAGGAAGGCTACTGTGTGTTACTTTTATCGTTAGAGGATTTGAATGCAGGAGTAGTGAAGTCTTGATTCAATTGTATAGAACCTTGGTTAGATCGCACCTGGAGTACTGTGTGCAGTTTGGGTCCCCTTACCTGAGGAAGGATATTATGACCATAGAGGGAGGCAACAAAGGTTCACCAGACTTGTTCCTGGGATGGCGGGACTGTTCTACGGAAAGGGATTGAAGAAACTGAACATGTATTCTCCAGAGTTTCGAAGAATGAGCGGTGATCTCATTGAAACCTACAAAATACTTAAAGGGATAGACAAGGCAGCTAAGATGTTTCCCCTGGTTGGGGAATCTAGAACAAAGGGACACAATTTCAAAGCCACTGAGGACAGAGATGAGGAGTAATTTCTTTACTCAGAGGGTTGTGAACCTTTGGAATTCTCTACCCTTCTGTGGAAGCGCAGTCATTGCTATGTTTAAAGTATAGATTGACAGATTTCTAAATACCACTGACAGAAGGGGATATGAGGATAGTGTGGGAAAAAGGCATTGAAGAGGATGATCAGCCATGATCATATTGAATGGTGGAGCAGGATCGATGGGACGAATGGTTGAATTCAGATTCTATGTTCCTATATTCCTTAGCTGCTTAACTGCTTCCAACTCGAGGTCAGTTTAGTCAGGCTGCTTTCCAAGGGTTCAGAATGTTTTACTGAACACTTCGGATGCTATCTCATATACACCCAGGATAGCATTTTTAGTCATCTCATAATCTGATGAACTTTTATCTGGCAGCACTGAATAAACCTCATGGGCTTTGCCTGTTATTTTGTTTTGTAAAAATAGCATCCCGCTCTCTTCCGACCATTTCAGCTGCTTTGCAAGCTTTTCAAAAGTGGTGAAAAATTCTGCCACATCCACCTCATTGAACTTTGGAATAAACTGGGAGAAGTTGAAGAGATCAACACATGGTCCTGAGCTAGGAGCAGCTCCCACACTCGCTGTGCTTTGACTGGGTATACTGGGTCTTCCTTTAGTTGATTTGAACTGCCTTAACTTCCTTTCCTCCTTCTTCCTCTGGAACACTTTCATTTTTTCCCTTTCTTGACAATCACTCTGCTCTTTCTCGCTCACACTGGAATTTAATTCTCGTCTTTTCTGTTCTAGTTTTACCTTAGCTAACATTACTCTATCTGTTAGTGATTCTAACCCTGTTTGAGTCTTCAGCTTCAAGTGAAAAATGGTTGTCCACAAGTCTTAGGAATTCAGGTTTCCGAGCTTTTGGATGGAGAGGAATCCCGAACTGTCCAGCTATATTACTCAACTTTTCAACAGATTGGGGTTTTAACCTGTACCAAGTTATTTCAGTCTGCATGCAACTCCCTTATTGCGAATGTAACTGATTTATTCAAAAAGGGAGAGAGCCAGAAATCAGGAAAAATTATGAGGGGCATTGATAGGGTAGGTAGGAAGAAACGTTTCCCTTAGCGGAGGTGCCAATAACCAGGGGGGCATTGATTTAAGCTTAGGGACAGGCAGTTTAGAGGGAATTTGAGGGGAAAAATCACCCAGAGGGTGTTTGGAATCTGGAGCACACTACCTGAATGGAAGGAAGAGGCAGGACTCTTACAACATTTACGAAGTATTTAGATGAGCACTTGAAAAGCCATTGTATACAAGGTTACGGGGCAGGTGCTGGAAAATGGGATTAGAATTTACAGGCTTGATGGCCGACACAGATACAGTGGGGCGAGGGGACTGTTTCTGTGCTGTAAAACTCTGTGCCTCTATGACACTTCTAATTTGCCGTTTGTTGTCGGGTTACGATCTCTAGAACCTCCAGATTTCTGCTGCAGCCAGGTGAGGAGGGGTCCCAGGCTCTCTTCTTGTCCTGTATTTTATTTGATCACAACGGGGTTTATTCCTTTTTAGCACTGGACGTGCTGACCACCTCAGTGAATATTTTACCTTTTACCTTTTGTGATAGTGAAAGAACCAATCAGACAGGTTTTCGTGATTTTAAACATGAGGTGAGTTTATTATACTTTAAAATCTAAACTGAATCTAAATAAAATAACAACAATATAAGGTACACATTCATGCACACACTCACACGCAAATCACACAAATAGGTTATAGAGTGAGAAATAAATTTATATTTGGATTGGAGTCCAGAATAAATTAAAAATAAAAAAAGTCTGTGTGATTGGATAATTCTGTGGTCTGCGCCTTTGCCATCCTTATTTATGAGTGTCATGTCATCTACAAGATTTGAAATTGTTTATTTTTACGTATAAGTCTCCATCACCTGTATATCTATCTACATGTCAGGAAGAGCACTGATTCTAATACTAACCCCTGAGAAACAACATTGTATAATCCCCCTCCCCCAGTCTGAACAATGTCTGTTCACCACTTCTCTCTGCTTTCTGTCCCTGAGTCAGTGTCATATCCACATTATCACTGTCACAATAATCCACGTCTTCCATTTTCATAACAAGACTATGAAATGTCATTTGATCACAGGCCTTTTGATAGTCCAGATACATAACAGGAAACACACTATCCTCATCAACACTCACAGTTATGTCATCAACTAACTTGATCAATATTATTAGACATGATTGTCCATGAACCAATCCGTGCTGTTTGTCATTTATTATCCCATGTTTTTCCAAGAAAGATATATTTTTTGTATTGGTTTACGGCCTCTAGTAATATCCAACCACCGACATTAGACTGACTGGTCAGTAGGTACAGGTTTATCTGATGTCTCCTTTTTTAAGCAGGGTGTAACATTTACAACCCTCCAGTCCTCTGTCATCACTCCCAGATCCAAGGAGGATTGAAAGCTTCTGGCCAGTGCCCGTATTTCCACCATTCCTTCTGTCAACAAACGTCATATATCCCATCTAGACTGGGATCCCATCTAAATCTTCTACACAATTGTGGTACAAAAAGTATTGGATTGAAAAGGGTTAACATAACCTGTTTGCTCATTGACTGTAATTAATGTCAGTCACTAAGGACCCTAAATGTGTCACTGGAGGGTTTCCCTGTTCCATTAATAAGGGACTCCTTTCAATGTGCCAGCTCATAGTGTCAGCGGAAGCATCACTGTCAGCACGAACAGGGATCCATCACTGCAGAGAGAGAGAGAGAGGATCGATCAGAATCTGAGAACAATAGATTAGAATGTTGCAACAATGGACAATTTCTCCTCTTCGTTTGGCCTGGTTGCTGCAGATTATTTTTGGATAACATTAGAATTGCGGATCTATTATGCTCTGAAGATGATTCAATTTATTTACCATCCCATCCCCGCTATTATTGGTGTCCCTGGTAAGTCTCTGTATCCAGCTAATCGATCTATAAACCATATTTCACTGATCTAGTATTCTTGTCATGTAAAGCTTTGGAAGAGTTAAGCCATTGCCTTCAGTCTCTGTCACAAACTCCACTCTGCATTAACTATTTGCATTTCCCTCCCTACCCAATGTATGTGGCAGAAACACACTGCAAACCTCCATAAACCACAACCCATCCAGAACTCTGCTGCCTGTATCCTAACTCACACCAAATCCCGATCACCCATCATCCCTGTGCTCACTGATCTACAGTGGCTCCCGGTCTGGCAGCACCTTAATTTTAATATTCTCATTCTTGTGTTCGAATCCCTCCATGGACTCACCCCTCCAATTAGTTTCTTTCTTCTGTACATTTCACAAGTTATTGAAAATCTTAACCCTTCAAGTCTATTTCCTATTCCCTTTTTGAAGTGAGCTGTTTTCACTCCATATGTTCCCCTGACCTGATTTTCACTCTATGACGGCACTGGTGCCAACGCGATGGAACCCTGAACAAGAACAAAGAACAAAGAAAATTATAGCACAGGAACAGGCCCTTCGGACCTCCAAGCCTGCGCCGATCCAGATCCTCTATCTAAACATGTCGCCTATTTTATAAGGGTCTGTATCTCTTTGCTTCCTGCCCATTCATGTATCTGTCCAGAAACATCTTAAAAGACGCTATCGTGCCCGCATCTACCACCTCCGCTGGCAACGCATTCCAGGAACCCACCACCCTCTGCATAAAGAACTTTCCACGCATATCACCCCTAAACTTTTCCCCTTTCACTTTGAACTCGTGACCCCTAGTAATTGAATCCCCCACTCTGGGAAAAAAGCTTCTTGCTATCCACCCTGTCAAAACCTCTCATGATTTTGTACACCTCAATCAGGTCCCCCCTCAACGTCCGTCTTTCTAATGAAAATAATCCTAATCTACTCAACCTCTCTTCATAGCTAGCGCCCTCCATACCAGGCAACATCCTGGTGAACCTCCTCTGCACCCTCTCCAAAGCATCTACATCCTTTTGGTAATGTGGCGACCAGAACTGCACGCAGTATTCCAAATGTGGCCGAAACAAAGTCTTAGACAACTGTAACATGACCTGCCAACCCTTGTACTCAATACCCCGTCCGATGAAGGAAAGCATGCCGTATGCCTTCTTGACCACTCTATTGACCTACGTTGCCACCTTCAGGGAACAATGGACCTGAACACCCAAATCTCTCTGCACATCAATTTTCCCCAGGACTTTTCCATTTACTGTATAGTTCACTCTTCAATTGGACCTTCCAAAATGCATCACCTCGCATTTGCCCTGATTGAACTCCATCTGCCATTTCTCTGCCCAACTCTCCAATCTATTTATATTCTGCTGTATTCACTGACAGTCCCCTTCACTATCTGCCACTCCATCAATCTTAGTGTCGTCTGCAAACTTGCTAATCAGACCACCTATACTTTCCTCCAAATCATTTCTGTATATCACAAACAACAGTGGTCCCAACACGGGTCCCTGTGGAACACCACTGGTCAAACGTGTCCATTTTGAGAAACTCCCTTCCACTGCTAATCTCTGTCTCCTGTTGCCCAGCCAGTTCTTTATCCAAAACAAAAACAAGAAATGCTGGATTCACTCAGCAGGTCTGGCAGCATCTGTGGAAAGAGAAGCAGAGTTAACGTTTCGGGTCAGTGACCCTTCTTCGGAACCATCTTTATCCATCAGGCTAGTACACACTGGACCCCATGCGACTTCACTTTCTCCATCATCCGACCATGGGGAGCCTTATCAAACGCCTTACTGAAGTCCATGTATATGACATCGACAGCCCTTTCCTCATCAATCAACATTGTCACTTCCTCAAAGAATTCTATTAAGTTGGTAAGACATGACCTTCCCTGCACAAAACCATGTTGCCTATCACCGATAAGCCCATTTTTTCCAAATGGGAATAGATCCTATCCCTCAGTATCTTCTCCAGCAGCTTCCCTACCACTGACGTCAGGCTCACCGGTCTATAATTACCAGGATTTTCCCTGCTACCCTTCTTAAACAAGGGGACGACATTAACAATTCTCCAGTCCTCCGGGACCTCACCCGTGTTTAAGGATGCTGCAAAGATATCTGTTAAGGCCCCAGCTATTTCCTCTCTCGCTTCCCTTAGTAACCTGGGATAGATTCCATCCGGACCTGGGGACTTGTCCACCTTCATGCCTTTCAGAATACCCAACACTTCCTCCCTCCTTATGCCGACTTGACCGAGAGTAATCAAACATCTGTCACTAACCTCAACATCCGTCATGTCCCTCTCCTCGGTGAATACCGATGCAAAGTGCTCGTTTAGAATGTCACCCATTTTCTCTGACTCCACGCATAACTTTCCTCCTTTGTCCTTGAGTGGGCCAATCCTTTCTCTAGTTACCCTCTTGCTCCTTATATCTGAATAAAAGGCTTTGGGATTTTCCTTAACCCTGTTTGCTGAAGATATTTCATGACCCCTTTTAGCCCTCTTAATTCCTCGTTTCAGATTGGTCCTACATTCCCGATATCCTTTCAAAGCTTTGTCTTTCTTCAGCCTCCTAGACCTTATGTATGCTTCCTTTTTCCTCTCGTCTCGTCTCACAATTTCACCTGTCATCCATGGTTCCCTAATCTTGCCATTTCTATCCCTCATTTTCACAGGAACATGTCTCTCCTGCTCGCTAATCAACCTCTCTTTAAAATACTCCCACATATCAAATGTGGATTTACCTTCAAACTGATGCTCCCAATCTACATTCCCCAGCTCCTGCCGAAATTTGGTGTAGTTGGCTTTCCTCCTATTTAGCACTCTTCCTTTGGGACCACTCTCGTCTTTGTCCATGAGTATTCTAAAACTTACGGAATTGTGATCACTATTCCCAAAGTAGTCCCCTACTGAAACTTCAAACACCTGGCCGGGCTCATTCCCCAACATCAGGTCCAGTATGGCCCATTCCCGAGTTGGACTATTTACATACTGCTCTAGAAAACTCTCCTGGATGCTCCTTACAAATTCTGCTCCATCTAGACCTCTAACACTAAGTGAATCCCAGTCAATGTTGGGAAAATTAAAATCTCCTATCACCACCACCCTTTTGCTCCTACATCTTTCCATAATCTGTTTACATATTTGTACCTCTATCTCACGCTTGCTGTTGGGAGTCCTGTAGTACAGCCCCAACATTGTTACTGCACCCTTCCTATTTCTGAGTTCTGCCCATATTGCCTCACTGCTCGAGTCCTCCATAGTGCCCTCCTTCAGCACAGCTGTGATATCCTCTTTGACCAGTACTGCCGCTTTTACCTCCCTCTCTATCCCGCCAGAAGCATCGATATCCTGGGATATTTAGTTGCCAATCATGACCTTACCTCAGCCAAGTCTCAGTAATAGCAATAATATCATACTCCCAGTTACTAATCCAGGCCCTAAATTCATCTGCCTTACCTACTACACTTCTTGCATCAAAACAAATGCACCTCAGACCACCAGTCCCTTTGCGTTCAGCATCTGCTCCCTGCCTACTTTTTCCCTTAGTCATGCTGACTTCATTATCTAGTTCCTTACAGGCTTTAGTTTCTACCACCTTACTGTCCACTGACCTCATTTGGTTCCCATCCCCCTGCCACATTATTTTAAACCCTCCCCAACAGCGTTAGCAAAAGCACCCCCAAGGACATTAGGTCCAGTCCGGCCAAGGTGTAGACCGTCCAATTTGCAATAGTCCCACCTCCCCCAGAACCGGTCCCAATGTCCCAAAAATCTGAACCCCTCCCTCCTGCACCATCTCTCAAGCCACGCATTCATCCTGACTATTCTTTCATTTCTACTCGGACTATCACGTGGCACTGGTAGCAATCCTGAGGTTACTACCTCTGATGTCCTACTTTTTAACTTGGCTCCTAACTCCCTAAATTCTGCTTGTAGGACCTCATCCCGTTTTTTACCTATGTCATTGGTGCCTTTGTGCACAACGACAACTGGCTGTTCACCTTCCACTTTCAGAATGTTCTGCAGCCGATCTGAGACATCCCTGACCCGTGCACCTGGGAGGCAACATACCATTCGGGAGTCTCGTTTTCGACCACAGAACCGCCTATCTACTCCCCTTACAATCGAATCTCCTATGACTATCGCCCTTCCACTCTTTTTCCCGCCCTTCCTAACATCAGAGCCAGCCACGGTGCCATGAACCTGGCTACTGCTGTCTTCCCCTGATGAGCCATCTCCCTCAACAGTATCCAAAACGGTATACCTGTTTTGGAGGGAGATGACCGCAGGGGACACCTGCGCTGCCTTCCTGCTCTTTCTCTGCCTTTTGGTCACCCATTCCCTTTCACCCTCAGCAATCCTAATCTGTGGTGTGGCCAATTCGCTAAACGTGCTATCCACGACCTCCTCAGCAACCCGGATGCTCCAAAGTGAGTCCATCCGCAGCTCCAGAACCGTCATGCTGTCTAACAAGAGCTGCAGCTGGACACACTTCCAGCACGTGAAGGAGTCAGGGACATCAGCCGTGTCCCTGAGCTCCCACATTGAGCAAGAGGAGCATAACACGGGTCTGAGATCTCCTGCCATTTTCAATCTTAAGCTTAAGTTAGTCTTAACTTAGATAAACGAAGAAGGAACGAAAAGTTTTTACCAATCACACGAAAAAAAAAGAAATAGAAAAAGCCTTACCTTATCTGCACACCATCGAGTCCTTTTTTTTTGGTTAGAGGAGGAGGGCGGGTTGGAGACACTACAGGTATAGTGTCTCGGGTTCAGCCGCTGCCCAAATATATAGGACTTACTTACCCAGCTGCCACATCGCTCTCCCTGTCGCCGCTGCAAAAAAAAAAACAGGATCCATCAAATGATGTGAACTGCACAGCCAGCCACTTCTGGTGGAACCCGCACAGTGCCCCATGGTGGGCAGGGTTCTAGCCTCTGTTTGCCATGCATATGCTCTTAATGTGAGGAAGGGTTTCAATTGACGTCAATCAGCCATTCCAATAGCTTTGATGTACTTCTTTGACACTTGGTCTGTGCATGTCCACTGAACGCGGGCGTAGTCACTCTCAGGTGAACACGCATTCAGCAGCACGAGTAACCCTCTCAAGTGTTATTTAAAAGGACCAGGCATCCAACTTACAGGTGAGGGGTTGTGACTTACTGCTGCTATTGTAAAGATGGTGGAGGTTTTGTGGATGTTTTTCTGGAGGTTGTGTTGGGAGCTGCTGCAGCCATACAGGGAGGACAAAGGATTTGGTGACCCAACTCTGGCCGAGGTATGGGGACTGTAGTTACAGTGTCTCTGGGTCTGTAACATGATCAACAAATGGAGCAGAAGCTGCAGAGAGGGGAAGATCTGTAAAGAGGGGGGAGGAGGGGGCTCTGTCCTACCCACCTCGGGTTTTCCAAGAGCACTTTTCCCACCTGCACCTAAACCAGAAGCAGAGTGTGAGGTGACTCTGATTCAATAGGGAAGTGATCACAGTGCTTTGGCACCTCCTGTAATACGACCTGGAGACTCAAACTAGGATGAGGAGGGAGTTGTCAGTGGCCGTTAAGGTCCCAGTTTCATTGAACTTCTATGTATCTTTGAAAATTGATAATAAAACAAACTTAAAGGTTTTGTATCTGAATGCACGAAACATTCAGAATAAAATAAATGAATTTTTTTTATAGAGATACAGCACGGAAGCAGGCCCTTCGGCCCACCGAGTCTGTGCCGACCATCAACCACCCACCCATACTAATTCCACACTAATTCCATATTCTTACCACATATCCCCACACACTAATCCCCTACCACCTACCTATACTAGGGTCAATTGCTAATGGCCAATTTGCCTACCAACCTGCACGTCTTTGGCTTGTGGGAGGAAACCGGAGCACCCGGAAGAAACGCACGCAGACACAGGGAGAACTTGCAAACTCCACACCGGCAGCACCCGGAATTGAACCTGGGTCGCTGGAGTTGTGAGGCTGCTGTGCTAACCACTGCGCCACTGTGCCGCCCACAAATGAGTTAACAGTGAAAATAGTGATGACTGCGTATGATTTAGTGGCGATTACTGAGACATGGTTGCAGGGAAACCAGGCTTGGGAATTGAATATCTGGAGGAGGTGTAGCTTTGTTAGTAAAGAAAGAGATCAGTGCTGTAGTGAGAAATTATATAGGCACTGGAGATCAAGACGTAGAATCAGTCAGGGTAGAAATAGAAGACGTCCCTGGTGGGAGGAATCTATAGGTCCCCAAACAATAGTTCCACAGTGGTGCACAGTATAAACCAAGAAATACTTCGGGCTTGTGAGAAAGGTACGGCAATAAACATAGGTGATCTTAACATGCATATAGACTGGTTTAATCAAATTGGCAAAGGTAGCCTCAAGGGAGAGTTCATTAAATGTATCAGAGATTGTTTTTAAGAGCAATATGTTGTGGAACCAACCAGGGAGCAGGCTATTCTAGATTTGGTATTGTGAAATGAGGTGGGATTAATTAATAATCTCATAGTTCAGGATCCTCCAGGGAAGAGTGATCATAGCATGCTAGAATTTCAAATCCAGTTTGAGGGCGAGAAACTGGAGTCTGGAGTTAAACAAAGGTAATTACATCGGCATGAGGACTGATTTGGCCCAAGTGGACAGGGAAGGAAGTCTAAAAGGTAGGACAGTTGATGAGTAGTGGCAGATGTTAAAGGACATATTCAATTCCTCCCAACTGAAATATATTCCAGAGAGGAAGAAATATTCTAAGAGGGGTAAAAACATCCATGGTTCAGCAAGATAGTTAAGGATAACATGAAGACAAAAACTAAAGTCACCATCACGGAGATATGGTTGAGGGAGGGGCAGGATTGGCAGCCCGATATCCCAGGATATAGAATCTTCATATTGAATGGCGGAGCATGCTCGAGGGGCTGAATTGCCTACTCTTGCTCCTAGTTCTTATGTTCTTATGTTTTATCAGGATCCTTCGAAACAAGAGTGTGTGACGTATCCATTATCTCTCTCTATGTTGTCCATTGATGTATCTGATGTGTGACGGAGGCCACCTATGTTGGTTGAGGTGAATTATACTGTCTGCTCCCTCAGCAGGGAGAAGCAGGATGAGAGATCCCGTGGCTTTCTCAGGATAGCGGGAATCCTGATGGTGTAGGTGTCTCTGCGGGGCCCCCATGTCAATGGGGAGAGGTACAGGAACTGAAAGAACTCTCGCTCCATTAATGTACAGTCGGTGTGTGAGCATGCCCAGTACATCATGTTGGTGAATGTCAACTATCCTGGCAGCAGCCACGGTACCTTCATTCTGAAGCAGTCAGCCGGTCCAACGCTTCAGGCCTCCATGCAGAACCAGAATGTGGCTCATGACCTCTAAACTCTAGACACTCCCCTCCCCCACACAAAACCACCAGATGAAGCAATGCTTCCGATGACTAGACCGCTCGGGGGGAGCCCTCCAGTACACACTGGAGCTGGTGTCCAAGTTCATGGTGTTCTGCTACACCCTTCACATCATCACCATCATGAGGGCACAGGCATTGGCACCAGGAATCCGGAGGCTACCTCAAGAGGAGGAGGAGGAGGACGAGGCAGGGAGGATATTTCCTGGATGCCTTCGACCCGGACAGGCTGTCGGAGAGTCCCTGCTCAGGTTCCAGTTCCCATAGCACAACTTCCCTTTCTCTCCATGGATCCCCCATTCTCCACCATTACACCCATCTGAGACGCCCCATCACAGTGTCCCCTTGGTCACCAGCCTGCAATAAAAAACACCAACAAAAACCTTTTCATTAACATCTTCATCCAACAACACATCCAATTTTAGAAACAAAACTGAATTATTCAGCCTTGTGTATTCCCTTAGTGCCTGTCTTATGGGTTCCCTCGACTTGCCTACTGCTCCTACACAGTGTTTCCCAGTGACTGCAGCATGGCTGGTGAAAGGCCTTCGTCCTCGAACAACTCTGGGCCCTGAGGACTCGGATTCAGACTGCACCATCTCGACATCGGCAGCATCTCCAGCAATGTTCACATCTGAGTCCTGTGTATTATCACTCGTTTGTGACCTCACCCTCCGGTGAGCTGCCACATGAACTATCCTTTCCCCCTGGCCTGGCTGCAGCTCACTCACTCAGTGACTCACCCCATGCAGATTCCGACTCTATATCAGCCTCTAAGGTACACACAGTGTAAGTATTGATCTGGTGACTGGGAGTATCAGACCAATTGATGGGGCTTCACCATCAGTGCTGTGCTGCTGCTCTCTCTCTGTCTTCTGGAGCTTCTGTGACTGGGAAGCTGGCAGTTTTGGGTTATCATTAGAAAGTATAAAATCAGAGGAAGAGGGTTGGGGTGAGGAATTGGGAGTGGGATGGAAAGCAGGAGGTCCATGTTCACACCATCTGCAGCTTGTACATCATCCCAGTCAGCAGGATGAGGGGGAGGTGGGAGTTAAGAAGGGACATCAGGCAGGAGAATAGCATCATCCTGAATGCTCTTGGTGATGCTTGATGCTACGAGCTCTGTCACAGACGGTCCCATGATGTGGAGAACCATCTCCTCCCTCAGGCTCAGGGGATTAAGGTATGCCTGGTCCTGCCAGTTCACTGCTTCTCCCTGTGATTATGGGCCACCTTTTCCTGTAAGAGCGAGGGCAGAATGTCAGTGATTGTGTTGCACTGTGTTTCTGTGATGTGCCTTCCATAGCTGAACAGCTGGAGCTAGGTGGAGGCAGTGAGAGGTGGATGTAAGGCTAGCATCAGTGGAAGGTGTGTGAGGGTGAGTTGGTGTATGTGAATATTAGGTATGAGTCCTGAGTGTTAAGGACTGCTGATGGGTGAATGATGGGGTGTGGTACATTGAGCAGTGTGAGAGGTTGGTGGTGTTGGTCGGTAGGGGATGACATGTGGAGATGAATTCACTGGCATTGACCACCAGTGTGAGCTCATTAAACTTCTTCTGGGACTGCTGCCAGGTCTCGGGGCCAGACTTCCTGCATTGACCTCCCTGGCCACCTTCCCCCATTCCCTTCGGAGGGTGTTCCTTGAGGGTCTCCACCCCACCCCATGGAAGCATGGCCTCTCTCCCCCTGTCACGCTCCATAACTAAGGCCTCTAGCATCACATCCGTGTACCGCAGAGCCCTCTCACTGTCCTAGTATTCCATTTACCTTGTCCCTAATTGCATCATTCACAGTCAGCAGCAGCAGCCTCCTGTGATACAGTAACGATTCCCTTTAAGGGGGACAATCTGCCTTTAAGAGCTGAAACCAGGCTAAAACATGTGCCAGTCTCACACACAGTTAGGCCCCTGTTATACGTGCAGACTGAGGGCAGCGCGGGTCACACTGGGCAGTACGCAGAATTCATGGAACTGAGGAGGCAGCAGGAGTTTGTGTGTAAACTGCCTCCACAGGAACGGGCGCGGGCAGATCATGAGTCACAATCCCTACGCCCGGAAACTCTTTCACACTGTCTCTATTTTAATTCCACTCTTTCATCCTTTCTACCTCTTTCTCACACTCGCTCCCCCCTCTCCTTTTCTCTCTCTCCCTTCACTCTCTGTCTCTTGCTCATAGAATCAGAGATTGATGCAGCACAGGAGGGGGCTATTTGAACCATTGTGTCAGTGCTGTCTCTTAGGAAGAGCTATCGAATGAGTTCCACTCCACTCTTTCCCCTGACTCCTGCAGTTTTTTTGTCCCTTTTCAGCTATTTGTTAAATTCCCCTATTGAAAAATTTAGATGAATCGCCTGACCGCCATGTTATCAGCAAGTTAATTCCAGATCCCAACAACTCGCTTTGCAAGAAAATTCTCCTTATTTCACCTCTGGTTCTTTATCAATTACCTTCAATCTGTGTCTTCTTAATACTGAACTTTCTGACACTGGAAACAGTTTCACATTAATTACCCTATCAAAACCCTTCATGATTTTGAATTCTATATTACATCTCCTCTTACCCTTCACTGCTCTAAAGAGAACAATCCCAGCTTTTCCAATCTCTCCATGTAACTGAATTCCCAGATCCCTGGTACCATTCTAGTAAATCACCTCAGTATCTTCACTAAGTCCTTGACATCCTTACCAAAGTGTGGTGATCAGAAATGGACACAATTCTCCATCTGGGACCGAACCAGTGATGTATAAAAATCAGCACTTCCTCCTGAGTTTTATTACTCTGTGTATCTCTCTCTAACACCAAGAACACTACATGCTACCTTTAAAGTACTGTGTGTGTACATCCCAGGTCCCTCTAATCCTGCACTCACTTTTTAATGGTACCATTTACTTCATATTGTTTCTCCTCATACTTCCTACCCAAATGTCTCACTTCACACTTCACTGTGTTAAATTACAACTGCCGTGTTCCTGTCCATTTCACCAGTCAGTCACTGTCCTCCTGAAGTCTGTTACTATCCTTCTCACTGTTTATTGACATTTATGAGCTTCCTCCCATCTGAAAACATTTGACATTATCCCCTCTGGGCACAAGCCCATTGTATTAACATACAGCAACAGTGATCCCAACAGTGACCCTGGGGAACCCCCATGTGCACTTCCCTCCAGACTGAACAACAACCATTCTCCACTACTCCCTGCTTTCTGTCACTGACCTAATTTAGTTTTAGTTTTTTTAGTTTTAGAGATACAGCACTGAAACAGGCCCTTCGGCCCACCGAGTCTGTGCCGACCATCAACCACCCATTTACACTAATCCTACATTCTTACGACATCCCAACCTGTCCTTATATTTCCTTACAACCGACACTAGGGGCAATTTATAATGGCCAATTTACCTACCAACCTGCAAGTCTTTTGGCTTGTGGGAGGAAACTGGAGCACCGGGAAAAAACACACGCAGACACAGGGAGAACTTGCAAACTCCACACAGTACCCAGAATTGAACCCGGGTCGCTGGAGCTGTGAGGCTGCGGTGCTAACCACTGCGCCACTCTGCCTCATGCTGGCATTAGAAATAAAAGCAGCTGCATTTATATAGTGCCTTTCATGACCACTGGACGTCACAAAGCACCTGACACCCACAGAGTACTTTTTAAAATGTATTCACTCGTGTATCTATGAAGCACAGCAAGCTCCCATAAGCAGCAATGTGATAATGCTCAGATCTGTTTTTGTGATGTTCATTGAATAATAAATATTGAGCAGGACACTGGGATAATTCCTCTGCTCTGCTTCTAAATAATGCGATGATATTTAACATCCACCTGAGAGGGCAGACGGAGCCTTTAACGTTTCATGGTTTAACGTTTCATTCGATAGACGGCACTTCTGACAGTGCAATACTCTCTCAGTACTCTCACTGCAGTGTCAGCCTTGATTCTTGTGATCAAGTCCTGCAGAGACACTTGATCCTAGAAGCTTGTGACTGAAAGGGGAGAGAGCGACAAATTGAGCCACGGCTGACATTGGCCCTTTGATCCCATGTGTTTCTAATTTGGTAACAAGGCTGTTATGTCGTATTTTATCAAACGCCTGTTGAAAGGATAGGAGTATTGTGAAAGTACAGACAGGCACAATCATAGAAACATAGAATAGCATTACACCAAATGAGACCATTTGGTCCATCAAGTCTGTGCTGGTGCTTTTGAAGAGCTTCCAGTTAATCTCATACCCTGGCTCTTTCCCAGATCCTTCCTTTTTTTCTCCTTAAGATATCTATTCAATTCCCTTTTGGAATCTACTATTGACTCTATATCCTTCAGCCTATCAGACAATACATTGAAAATCCTAAACACCCATTGCATAATAAAATCCTCGTGTCACCTCTGCTTCTTTTTTCCAATCACCGTAAATCAGTGTCCTCTGGTTAATGGCCCCTCAACATTGGAAAGAGTTTCACTTTATTTAATTTATCTAAACCCTTCATAATTTTAAACATCTCTATCAGATCTCCTGTTAAATTTCCCTGCTCTAAGGTGAACAATCCCAGCTACATAACTGTAATATTTCGTCCCTGGAAAAGTTCGAGTAAAAATCTTTTGTCCCCTCTCCAAAGGTTTCATGTCCTTCCTAAAGTGGTTCCCAGTATTGGACACAATACTCCAGGTGGAGCCGAACTAGTCTTTTCTATAGGTTTAATATAACATCCTGACTATTCTCCACTGTGTCTCTATTAATAAAGCCTAGGAATCTATTTACTTTGTTAACTCTTTGTTAACCTGTCCAGATAACTTCAAAGATTGCATACAAACACCCCAGGTCTCTCTGTTATTCTCACCACCTTTAAATATGTGCCATTTAGCTTGTATTATCTCTCCTGATTCCTCCACATGCACCTCACCATCACCTTCTCAAGGGCAATTAGGGATGGGCAATAAATGCTGGTCTAGTCAGCGACACCCACAATCCCATGAATGAATGATATAAATAAAATCTTCCCACAATCGTTCACCTCACACAGCTGCCATGTCAGTTAAATATTAGGAAGACTGAAGCCAGTGTTTTCAAACCCACATCAAACGTTCCCTAGCTACAGCCTCCATCCCTGTCCTTGGCAACTGTCTAAGATTAAACCAAACTGTTCACAACCTGTTGTTATAGTTGACCCTGCGATGAGCTTCCAGCTAATTATTCACACTATCACTAAAACAGCCTATTTCCACCTCGGTATCATCACCCAGCTTTGCCCCTCTCCTAGCTCTTCTGCTGATGAAACACTCCCCCTTGCCTTTGCTACCTGCTAGGTTGGCAATTCCAACACACTCCTGGCTGGTCTCCCACATTCTACCCTCCATAAACTTAAGGAGATCCAAAACACTGCTGTCCATGTCCTAACTCACACCAAGTCCTGTTCACCCATCACCCACTGTACTCACTGACCTGCAGTGGATTCTGGTCAGCAACACATCAATTTTAAAACTCTCAGCCTTATTTACAAATCCCTCATTGCCTCATCCCTCCCTATCTCGGTAATCTCCTCCAGACCTACATCCTCCGAGATATGTGCACTCATCTAATTCTGACCTCTTGAGCATACCTGAGTTTAATTGCTCTACCATTGGTGGCTGTGCCTTCAGCTGCCGAGGCCCTCAGCTCTGGAAGAGAAGAGCAGAACTTCTTCAAGGTAGGCATTCCTGGAAGAGAAGTGGCAGTGAATTAAATGGCACAGTGGCGCAGTGGTTTGCACCGCAGCCTCACAGCTCCAGGGACCCGGGTTCGATTCCGGGTACTGCCTGTGTAGAGTTTGCAAGTTCTCCCTGTGTCTGCGTGGGTTTTCTCCGGGTGCTCCGGTTTCCTCCCACAAGCCAAAACACTTGCAGGTTGATAGGTAAATTGGCCATTATAAATTGTCACTAGTATAGGTAGGTGGTAGGGAAATATAGGGACAGGTGGGGATGTTTGGTAGGAATATGGGATTAGTGTAGGATTAGTATAAATGGGTGGTTGATGTTCGGCACAGACTCGGTGGGCCGAAGGGCCTGTTTCAGTGCTGTATCTCTAACCTAAACACTAAAATAAAAGCAAAATACTGTGGATTAGGAACTCTGAAATGAGAACAGAAAGTGCCGGAAATACTCAGCAGTCTGACAACATCTGTGTCGAGAGAAACATAGTTAACGTTTCAGATCTGTGACAGTTCATCAGAACTGATAAACGTTAGAAATGTGGCAGTCTGTCATTTAATCTCTCCCCTCTCCGTCCCATCACAGTCCTTCCTTCTTCTTCTTCCCCCTTCCCCTCTTTCACTTGCTCAAAGAATGTTACATTTCTAACGTTTACCAGTTCTGATGGAGGGCCACTGATCTGAAGCTGTTTCTCTCTGTTTCTCTCTGCCAGACCTGCTGACAATCTCTGACGCTTACTATCCCCATCCCTAAGCTCTGCAATTCTCTCCCTAAACCCTAAATACAGTAAATTGCACAGAGTCCAGTTTTAGGGAGTACTGCTTGGACAGAGTACTAAATGCAGTAAAGTTATCGAGAGATTGAATTTTAAGTGATCTAAGAGTCGATCTCTTTCCAACAATTTGTTAATTTTACATTTAGCATTTCACTTAATTTTAAGCTGAATTTCTATTTTCTTTCACAGTCTGTTTGTGAGAATTAGACAGTTAATTGATGTTCATGGAATAGGAGGGTCTGTGTCAGCTTGGATGCAAAACTTGCTTAATGACAGAAAACAGTGAGTTGTGGTAAATAGTTGTTTTTTCAGACTGGAGGAAGGTAGACAGTGGTGTTCCCCAAGGTTCAATGCTGGGAACACTGTTTTATTCTGATGTTTATAAATGATTTCGATAATGGAAAACAGAGAAACATCTGAAAATTTGCTGATGATACCAAACTTGGAGGCGGGGAAGCCAGTGAGGTTGTTATCAATCGATGTAAGAGGACATAGATAGGCTAGCAGAATGGGCAGACAAGAGGCAGATGGAATTTAATACAGGCAAATGTGAGGTGATGCATTTTATCAGAAGTAACAGGGAGAGGCAATATACACTTAATGGTAAAGTTCGAAAGAGTGTGCAGAGACAGAGGGACATGGGGATCACGTACATAAATCCTTGAAGGTGGCAGGATATATTGAGAGAATCGTCAGCAAAGCATGTGGGATCTTGGGCTTCATAAATAGAGGTAGTGAGTACAGAAGGAGGAAAGTTATGTTGAACCTTTATAAAGCTCTGGTTAGGCGCCAACTGGAGTACTGCATCCAGTTCTGTTCACCACACTTTAGGAAGGATGTGAGGGTCCTTGACAGGGTGCAGAGTAGATTTACCAGAATGGTTCCAGAGATGGAGGATTTTAGCGCCAAGGTTAATCTGGAAAAGCTGGGATTGTTTTCCTTGTCGTGAAGGAGATTGAGGGGAGATTTGATAGAGGCATACAAGATGATGGCATGTTTCGATAAGTTAGAAAGGAACATATGTTCCCATTAACTAATGGTACAAGGACTAGAGTTAAGGTTGTGGGCAGCGATACAGGGGGATGTCAGTAACAACTTTTTTACACAGCGAGTGGGAATGGCCTGGAAATCACTGTCTATGAGGGTGGTGGAAGCAGAGATGGTGAATGATTTCGAAGGTTTATTGGATGGACACTTCAGGGAAATAAACTTGTCAGAAAATAGAGACAGAGCTGGGGAATGAGACTGGCTCGATTTATCGACAAAGAGCTGGCATGGACTCGATGGGCCAAATGGCCTCATTCTGTGCTGAAATGACTCTGACTCTACGACTTTCTGACAGGGAATACTATTACTACTGCTTTCCCAAACTGGAAAAGTTTATAATGGACTGGGCAGAATCACCCTGCTGAACCCCGTGATGTAAGTGAAATGTTGGATGCCCCAGAACGTGGTTAACAAACATCCTTCACAAGCAGAATGTATCAGTTCAGACCCACTCACAATTCTGAAGTCATTCACAATGAGCAGTATTTTCCTGGTTTTCTCTACATAGGACAGCAGCCAGGCTTTTCACTGTGTCCCCACCGCCATGTGGAAAGTCTTGTCAGGGTGTGGAAAGTCTTGTCAGGGTTAGGTGAGATAAGGCACGTTGCCTGGGCGACAGCTGTCTTCAATTCAGTTACTGCTTCCCTGTTCGCTTCAGTCCAAAGGGGTTAAACCTGGTCATCATCACCATTCGGTAGTTCATAAAGAGGAGTCACAGTCACTTCAAATCGAGGGACGAGGGTCCACTGATACCCCACCAGCCTGAGGATAGGGCACAGGGCAGTCTTTGAGGTGGACAGGGGTAGATGCTGGATGAGGGTCCACTGATATGCCACCAGCCTGAGAATACGACACAGGGCAGTCTTTCAGGTGGACAGGGGTAGATGCTGGATGAGGGTTCACTGATACCCCAACAGCCTGAGGATAGGACACAGATCATTCTTTGAGGTGGACAGGGGTAGATGCTGAATGAGGGTTCGCTGATACGCCAGCAGCCTGAGGATAGGACACACGGCAGTCTTTGAGGTGGGCAGGGGTAGACACTGTGGAGTTTGCAAGTTCTCCCTGTGACCGCGTGGGTTTCCGTCGGGTGCACCAGTTTCCTCCCACAGCCAAAGATTTGCAGGTTGATAGGTAACTTGGCCATTGTAAATTGCCCCCAGTGTAGGTACAAAGAACAAAGAACAGTACAGCACATTGTACAGGACACCCAGGCTGGCCGGGGTGATAGCGTGTGTGTAATGTGTGTGTGTCTGTCGTGTGAGGATGGTCTGAATATGGTGTCAATCAGCCATTCCAGCAGCTTTGATGTACGTCTTTGAAACTTGGTCTGTGTATATCTACTGACCACCTGTGTTAGTCACTCTCAGCTGAACAAACATTCAGCAGCACGAAGAACCCCCTCTAGTGTTATTTAAAAGGACCAGACGTCCAACTTACAGTGAGGGGCTTTTCACTTACTTCTGCTGTTGTAAATTTAGTTTAGGTGCTTTGGATGGTTTTCTAGAGGTTGTGTTGTGAGCTGCTGCAGACATTCAGGGAGGACAGAGGATTTGGTGACCCAACTCTGGACGAGGATTGGGGACTGTAGTTATCGTGTCTCAGGGTCTGTAGCATGACCAAAAAAATGGAGCAGAGGCTGCGGAGAGGGGAATCTCTGTTAGGAACGAGGAGGAGGGGGCTCTGTCCTACCCACCCAGGGTCTTCCATGCGAAACAAGAACAGTGGTCCTAATACCGAGCCCTGGGGAGCACCACTGTATACTCCTATCAAGTCTGGACAACAACCTTTCACCACTGCTCTCTGTTTTCTGTTCTTTAGCCAATATTAAATGTTTGGAAGTCTAAAGCCATTGTTTTCACTCCCCACTCCAACTCTGTTCCCTTGCTATTGATTCTATCCCTCTCCCTGCTAACATTCTGAGATTCAGTCTGTTTGCAATCTTGGTGTCACATTTGACCACAAAATGAGCTTTAACCTCATTTTCATGTATCATTACAGCCGCCTATTTCCACCTCAGTAACATTACCCGACTTCACCCCTGTCTCAGTCCATCTGCTGCTGAAACCTCACTCATGCCTTTGTCACCTCTAGATGTGATCATTCAAACTCACTCCTGGCTGACCTCCCACATTCTACTCTCTGTAAACTTGAGGTCATCCAAAACTCTGCTGCCAATGTCTTCGCTCACACCAAGTCCGGTTCGCCTATCATTGACTGACATTGTCTCCCAGTCCAGCAATGTCTTGATTTTAAAATTCTCCACCTTGTTTCCATTTTCCTCCATGGCCTCATCCCTTCCTACCTCTGTAATCTCCTCCGGCTCCACAACCCACCGAAATTTCTGTGCTCCTCTAATTCTGGTCTCTTGTGCATCCCTGATTTTAATCACTGCACCACAGGCAGCCGTGCCTTCAGCTGCCGGGGCCCTAAGCTGTGTAATATCTTCCCTGCACCTCTTTGCCTCTCCACATCGCTTTCCTCCGTTAAGACACTCCTTAAAACCTACCTCTTTGACTGAGCTGTTGGTCATCTGACCTAATATCTACTGTTGTGTCGCAGCATTATACTTTGCTTCTTAATGCTCCTGTGGGATGTTTTACAATGTTAAAGGCATTATAGAAATATACGTTGTTGTTGTTGAATTTTGCCAGACATGATTTGCATTCGCATATCCATGTTGCTAGCCACTTACGATAGTTTTCCAAGTAGCAAATATTTTTCTCCTGGGTTGTCACCTCTTGAATTTTCCCCAGTGGTGACACTAGTCTGACTGGTCAATAATTGCAGGGCTTATCCTATCTCTCCTTTTTTAAACAGGTTGTAACATTTGCAACCGTCCAGTCCTCTGTCACCACTCCCATATCCAAGGAGAATTGGAATATTCTGGCCAGTGCCTCTGCTATTGCCACCATTCCTTCCCTCAGCAACCCTCATACATCCCATCCAGACTGGGTAAATGTTCAACTTTATTGTGATACAGAAAGTGCCTGGATTGAAAGTTGTTAACTGAACCTGTTTGTTCAGTGACTGTAATTAATGTCAGTCTCCATGGATCCTAATTGTGTCACTGGACGGTTTCCATCTTCTATTAAAACGGGACTCCTTTCAATGTGTTATCCCATACTGTGAGCTGGAGCATAATCCCGACACTAACATGGATCAGCGGCTCTAGAGAGAGGGAGAGGACGGATCAGAATCTGAGAACAATAGGTTGGAATGTTACAACAATTTACAAGAGTTTATCCTGGGATATCTACATTCTTTCGACATATTATGATTGGTTCTCATTAAACTCGCGGATCTATCGCGCACTTCAGATTATTCAATACGTTTACTATCCCTTCCTCGCTATTGTTGGTGTCCCTGGTAATTCTCTCTCTCTCTCTCTGTCTAGCTATTAATTCTATAAACCGTTTTTGACTGCATTACTGCTCCCGTCATTTACTCTGCCCTGCTTGCTGCTGTTATTATTCTTGGGGAATCCCTATCTGGAACTATTAGCTCTATAAACCATTGCTAATAGTATTACTGTTCTTGTCATTTACTCTCTCATCTTTGCTTCTGCTGCTGTTTCTATTTCCAGCTTGGAGATCTGTAAAACCTGTTTCACTAAAATACGGTTCTGTAATGTAAACTTTGGGAAGAGTGAAGCCCGTGTCATTGGTCTCCATCACAAATTCCATCCCCTATCTGTCAAACTCATCCCCCACCCTGGCTAATGTCTGAGGCTGAACCAGACTGTTTACAACCTCTGAGTTCATCTCCATATTCTCTCCATCATCAACCGTGTCTCCTACCACCTCTGGAATATCACTGTCTCCACCACTGCCTCAGCCCATCTGCTGCATAAACCCATATCTGTACCTTTGTTAAATCCACACTTGACTATTCCAAGTCTATTCTGGTCACTCCCAGTTATAAAACTCCATAAACCACAGACCATCCAGAACTCTGGGGCCTGTATCCTAACTCACACAAATCCCGATCACCCATCACCCCTGTGCTCACTGATCTACATTGTCTCCGGGTCTGGCAACACCTTACTTTTAATATTCTCATTCTTGTGCTTGGATCTCTCCATCGCCCCACCCCTCCCATTAGTCCCAATCCCCTTCCATTTCACATATTCTTGAAAATCCTATCCCTTCAAATTTATATCCAATTTCCTTTATAATGTGAGTTGCTTAAAATCCCTATCTTCCCTTGCTGTGATATTCAATCTATGGCGCCACTGGTGCCAATGCTACAGTAACCTGATTGCATAAAATGACGTAAACTGCACAGCCGGCTATTTCTATCGTGGTCAGCACAGTGCCCCATGCTGGGCAGGGCTCTAGTGTGGTCAGCACAGTGCCCCATGCTGGTCAGGGCTCTAGTGTGGACAGCACAGTGCCCCATGCTGGGCAGGGCTCTAGTGTGGTCAGCACAGTGCCCCATCTTGGGCAGGGCTCTAGTGTGGTCAGCACAGTGCCCCATGCAGGACTTTGCTCTAGTGTGGTCAGCACAGTGTCCCATGCTGGGCAGGGCTCTAGTGTGGTCATCACAGTGCCCCATGCTGGGTAGGGCTCTAGTGTGGTCATCACAGTGCCCCATGCTGGGCAGGGCTCTAGTGTGCTCAGCACAGAGTCCCATGCAGGGCAGGGCTCTAGTGTGGTCAGCACAGTGTCCCATGCTGGGCAGGGCTCTAGTGTGGTCAGCACAGTGTCCCATGCTGGGCAGGGCTCTAGTGTGGTCAGCACAGTGCCCATGCTGGGTAGGGCTCTAGTGTGGTCATCACCGTGCCCCATGCTGGACAGGGCTCTAGTGTGGTCACCACAGTGTCCCATGCTGGGGAGGGCTCTAGTGTGATCAGCAAAGTGCCCCATGCAGGACATTTATCTAGTGTGATCTGCACAGTGTCCCATGCTGGACACTGCTCTAGTGTGGTCACCACAGTGTACCATGCTGGACAGGGCTCTAGTGTGGTCAGCACCGTGTCCCATGCAGGACACTGCTCTAATGTGGTCAGCACAGTGTCCCATGCTGGGCAGGGCTCTAGGGTGGTCAGCACAGTGTCCCGTGCTGGGCAGGGCTCTAGTGTGGTCAACACAGTGTCCCATGCTGGGGAGGGCTCTAGTGTGGTCATCACCGTGCCCCATGCTGGGCAGGGCTCTACTGTGGTCCCCACAGTGTCCCATGTTGGGGAGGGCTCTAGTGTGATCAGCACAGTGCCCCATGCAGGACATTTATCTAGTGTGATCTGCACAGTGTCCCATGCTGGACACTGTTCTCGTGTGGTCACCACAGTGTCCCATGCTGGACAGGGCTGTAGTGTGGTCAGCACCGTGTCTCATGCAGGACACTGCCCCAGTGTGGTCAGCACAGTGTCCCATGCTGGGCAGGGCACTAGTGTGGTCAGCACAGTGCCCCATGCTGGACAGGGCTCTAGAGTGGTCTGCACAGTGTCCCATGCTGGGCAGGGATCTAGTGATGTTAGCAACAGTGCCCCATGCTGGACCGGGCTCTAGTGTGGTCAGCACAGTGTCCCATGCTGGGCAGGATTCTAGTGTGATCAGCACTTTGCCCCATGCTGGGCAGAGATCTAGTGTGGTCAGCAACAGTGCCCCATGCTGGACGGGGCTCTAGTGTGGGCAGCACAGTGTCCCATGCTGGGCAGGCTCTTGTGTGGTCAGCAAAGTGCCCCATGCTGGGCAGGGCTCGAGTGTGGTCAGCACAGTGTCCCATGCTGGGCAGGCTCCAGTGTGGTCAGCACAGTGCCCCATGCTGGGCAGGGCTCTAGTGTGATCAGCACGGTGCCCCATGCTGGACAGGGCTCGAGTGTGATCAGCACAGTGCCCCATGCTAGGCAAGGGTCTCGTCCTGTTGTAACATGCATGTGATGCTCATATGAGGAGGGTTTGAATGTGACGTCAGTGAGCGATTCTGACAGCTTTGATGTACGTCTTTGAAACTTGGTCTGTGCATGTCCACTGACCACCCGTGTTAGTCACTCTCAGCTGAACATACATTCAGCAGCACGAGGAACCCACTCTAGTGTATTTAAAAGGACCAGGCATCCAACTTACAGATGAGTGGTTTTGACTTACTTCTGCTGTTGTAAAGTTAGTGGAGGTGCTGTGGATGGATTTCTGAAGGTTGTGCTCTGAGCTGCTGCAGACGTTCAGGAGGACAGAGGATTTGGTGACCCAACTCTGGAAGAGGTATGGGGACTGTAGTTACAGTGTCTCTGGGTCTGTAACATGAACAACATATGGAGCAGAGGCTGCAGAGAGGGGAAGCTCTGTGAAGAGGGAGGAGGAAGTTGAGCTGCCCTACCCACCCCGGGTTTTCCAAGAGCACTTTTCCTATCTACACCTAACCCAGGAGCAATGTGTGAGGTGACTCTGATTCAATAAGGATTTGGTCACAGAGCTGTGTCACCTCCTGTAAGACCACCTGGAGCCTCACACCAGGGTGAGGATGGAGCTGTCAGTGGCGGTTAACGTCACAGTTTCATTGAACTTCTATGGATCTGGATATTTCCAGGCAGGAGCAGGAGACATATCCAACGTAGAGTGGTAGAAATTGATAGATTCATGGAGTCATGTACGACACAGAAGGTGGCCCTTCTGACCCTCCATGACAGCCTCTGTAGAACAATCCAGTCAGTCCCACTCCCCCACTCAATCCTCGGATCCCTGCAGGTTCATTTACTTCAGGTGTCCATTCAGTTTCCTTTTGAAATCATTGATTGTCTCGGCATGGACAATATCCATGAGGATACCCTCATGAGCAGTGAGTTCCAGCTCATTACCATCCACTGTGTAAAAAAGTTCTTCCTCATATTCCCCTGTATCTCTTATCCAAAACCTTCCATCTGTGTCCCCCGAGTCTGTGTTTCACCAGTTAATGGGAACAGTTTTTCCTTGTCTATCTTATCTAAGCCTATCATGATCTTGTACACCTCTATCAAATCTCTCTCAATCTCCTTTGCACCAACGAGAACAACTCCATCTTCTCCAAACTAACATTGTAACTAAAACCCCCCATCCCTGGAACTATTCTGGTAAATCTCCTCTGCACCCTCTCAAGGACCTTCACATCCTTCCTAAAGTGTTGTGACCAGAACTGGACATAGTTCTCTAGTTGGGGCCTAACCAAAGCTTTACAAAGTTTCAGCATAACTTCCCTGCTTTTGTATCTTTGCCTCTAATCATGAAGGCCAAGATCTGATAAGCTTTGATTAACACTCTCCTAATATGCCCTTCCACCTTCTAAGATCAATGCAAATAGAGTCCCAGGTCCCTCTGATCCTGCACAATCTTTAGAACTGTGTCATTAAGTCTATATTGCTTTCCTATTCCTTCTGCCAAAATGCATCACCTCACACTTCTCTGTATTAAATTCCACCTGCCACTTCTCTGCGCATTCTGCTAGCCTATCTATATCCTGTTGTAGGCATTTTGCATCATCCTCACTGTTTACCACTCCTCCAAGTATGGTATCATCGGAAAATTTTGAAATTCTACTTTGAATTCCATGATCCATCTCATTTATATATATAGCAAAAAAAATGAGTTGGTCCTGGCACTGACCCTTGGAAAACATCACTGTCTTCCGTCCTCCAGAATGAAAAACAATCGTTCACCAGCACTCTGCCCGAACTATCTCTTCTTTGAAGGTAGCCCATTGTTCAGCTCCTGTTTTCCTGCCAAACGTTGACTCTAATTTATTCGCCCCAGCTCCATTTTTACACCGGTTGACTTGTTGAAGTTGAATTTCCCACAGTTAATTATTCTTACTCTGGATTGCTCTTTGTCCTTTCCCATAGTCAACAAATACCTTATGATACAATGATCACTGTCTCCCAATTGTTCTCCTACTGATACTTAATCCACTTGGGTCCAGCTCATTCTCGAGAACCAGGTCTAGCAGTGCCTCCTTTCTCGTTGGACTAGCAACATACTGTTGTAGAAAAGTTTCCTGCACACACTGTAGTAACTCCTGCCTCCCTCTGCCCTTTACATTACTACTATCCCAGTCCATATTAGGATAATGAGTGTTCCCCCACTGTAACTACTCTATAATTCTTACTTCTTTCAGTAATTTTCTTGCAGATTTGTTCCTCCATATCCTTCCCATTAGCTGATGGCCGATAGACAACACCGAGCAATGTAAATGCACCTTTTTTGTTCATTAGCTCTGTCCAAATAAATACTGTCCTTCACCCACCTATGCACCCAGCAACCCCCACTCCCATCTCCCCACACACGCCCCCGGGACTTTCTCTCTCTCTAGCACTATAATGTTCTCCTTAATCAATAACGCCAGCCTTACTCCTTTTCTCCCTTTCCTATTTTTCCTGAACACCTTCTATCCAGGAACATTCAACACCCAGTTCTGCCCTTCCTTGAGCCAGATCTCTCTTATATCCACAACATCATATTTCCATATGACAATCTGCACCTGTACCTCACCAGTCTTATTAACCACACTCCGTATTCACATACATGCACATCAACCCTGATCCAAAGGTTATTACTTCCTCCCTTACTCAGTCCCCAAATAATAACTTTCTAAACCCTACTATAGTGTTATCCATCTCTCCCAATATTCTGTGCACTTTAGAATTCCTCTCGGATGTTTACTCCTGGTTCCCACACCCCTGTCAATTTAGTGTAAACCCTCTCCAATATTATTAACATATCACCCTGCAAGGAAATTAGTCCAGCTCTGTTCAGGTGCAACCGTCCAGCCTGTACAGATCCCACATTCTCCAGAACTGGTCCCAGTGTCCAGGAATCTAAACTTTATCGCTTCTGCAGCATCCTTCCAGCCGCACATCCATTTGCACTCTCCTCCTATTTCTATACTCACTCGCACTGGGTACTGGCAGTAATCCGGAGATTACTACTTTGAGATGGCTAACTTCTTACCCAGCGCACGGAATTCTGACTGCAGGACCACCTCGCTCTTTCTGCCCAGCTCATTCGTACCGATGTGGACCACGACTGCTAGCTGTTCACCAACCCCACCCCGCACCCCCCCCCCCCACCAGCCCACCACCTTCATGATGCTCTGCAGCCACTTGGCCCATTGTGTCTCTGATGTCCAAAAAACGACCTCCCCAGCCGAATCCCACCTTCCAGAATTTGGTCCCCAGCTCTGCAGATTAAATCAAATGAGGTGTAGCAAGGTACATTTAAAATGAGATGAGGTTTTCAGCCTCTTCTACCCTTTCACAAAGTGAGTTCCAGACCCCCACCCCACCACACTCTGTGTGATTCTTTTCCTAATCTTCCCTCTACTTTTTCTCCCAATCTTTTAAATCCATGCCGTCTTGTCACTGATCTCTCTGCCAAGGTGAATAGACCCTTCACCTCCACTCTATCCAGGGCCCTCAGCGTTTTGTACGTTTCAATCAGATCTCCCCTCAGCCTTCTCTGTTCCAAGGAGAGCAACCCCAGCCTATCAAATCTTTCCTCATAGCTGCATTTTCCCAGTGCCGGCAAAATGTTTGTAAATCACCTCTGTACCCTCTCCAGTGCAATTACATCCTTTCTGTAATGAGGTGACCAGAACTCAAGTACTCAAGTTGTGGCCTAACCAATGACGTATACAGTTCCAGCATGATCTCCCTGCTCTTATATTCTATACCTCGGCTAATAAGGGAAAGGATTCCATATGCCTTCTCAACCACCTTATCGACCTATCCTGCTCCCTTCATCTATCTGTGGGCATTCACTCTAAGGTCTGTCACTTCCTCTACACTTCTCAGTATTCTCCCATTAATCATGCATTCCTTTGCCTTATTTGACCTCCCCAAATGCATCATATCTCACTTATCCAGCCTGAATTCAATTTGCCACTTCTCTGCCCATCTGACCAGTCCATCAATATCTTCCTGCAGTGTACAGCTATCCTCCTTGCGATCTACCACACGGTCAATCTTTGTTTCGTCTGCAAACTTCTTGATTATGCCCCTACTTTTACTTCCATAGTGTTAATATATGCGACATAAAGCAGGGGTCCCAGTACTGAGCCCTGTGGAATTTGTTTCTTTATTCATTCGTGGGATTTGGACGTCACTGTCTGGGCCTGCATTTATTGCCCAACCCTTATTGCCCTTGAACTGAGTGGCTTGTGAGGCCATTTAAGAGTCCATCACATTGTTGTGGGTCTGGAGTCACATGTGGCCAGGCCAGGTAAGGACTGCAGATCTCCTTCCCTAAACGGCATTAGTGAACCAGATGGGCTTTTTCAAACAATCGACAATGGTTTCATGGTCACCATTAGAGTCGCTGTTTAATTCCAGAACTATTAATTGATTTCAAATTTCATTATGTGTCATGGTGGGATTCGAATCCACGTCCCCAGACTGTTAACCTGGGTTTGCTGGATTTACAAGTGCAGTGACATTGCCACTACACCACTTCCTCCACTAAATCCTTCTGGAAACATCCCTGCAGTCGCTAACACGCTTGTCAACAATTACTCTTTCTTTCCTGCCACTGAGCTAATTTTGCATCCACCTTGCTGCATTTCCTTGGATCCCCTGGGATTTTATTTTTAACAAGTTTGCTATGTGGGCCCTTGCCAAAAGTCTTGCGAAGATCCAAGTAGACCGCATCAAATACATTAAACTCATCTATCGTCCTTGTTACTTAATTAAAAATCATGCAAGTTAGTCAGACACGATCTTATCTTAACACGTCTGTGGTGATTATCCTTGATTAACCTGTGCCTTTCTAAGTGACAGTTTATCCTGTCTCTCAGAATAGATTCCAATAATTTTCCCACTCTGAGGTCAGACTGTCCTGTATTTATTTGGTCTATCCTTCGCTCCCTTTTTGATCAGTGGGACAATGTTATCAGTTCTCCAATCCTCCAGTACCACACCTGTATCCAGTGAGAACTGGAAAATCATGGACATACCTTTGGCTATTTCTTCTGTTGCTTCTTTTAACAACCTGGGGTACATTTCATCGCGCCATGGTGATTTATCAACTTTCAATTATGCTAATTCCATTTATACTTCCTCTCTGCCCATGTTTATCAGATCCAATAATTCATAATCCTCCTCCTTAACTGAAATATCTGCATCGTTCACCTCTTTTGTGAAGACAGTTACAAAGTATTCATTAAGAACCATATCAGTAACTACTGTCCCTACACGTAAGTTCCCTTTTCGGTCATTAATAGGCTCTGCTCTCTCCTTTGTTGTCTTCCTAGCCTTAATGTATTGAAAGAAAAAACAGACATGGGTTCACCTTGATTTTGTTTGCCAACATTTTTTTATGATCTCTCCTTGCTTTGGTAAATTCCTTTTTGATATCTGCCTCCACATTCTATATTCCTCTTGGTTTTCTGTTGTGTTGAGTTCTCGGTGTGGGACATAAGCTTGCCTTTCCTGCTGTATCTTACCCTGTAGGCTCCTTGACATCCATGGAGCTGGGGAATGAGACAGACTTGATTTATCTACAAAGCGCTGGCACCGACTCGATGAGTAGAAATGACCCATTCTGCGCTAGAATTGACCATGCCACGATGGCTCTATGACATGGGTATTCTATTACAACAACTTTCCGATACTGGGAAAGTTTATAATGGACTGGGCAGTATCACCCTGTTGAACCCCGTGATGTAAGTGAAATGTTTGATGCCCCAGAACATGGTTAGTAAATGTCCTTCACAAACAGAGTAAATCAGTTCAGCCCCATTCACAATTCTGCAGTAATTCACAATAGGGAGTAAGTTCGCCTGGTTTTCTCCACATAGGACAGCAGCCAGGCATTTCACTGTGTCCACCACCTCCATGTGGAAAGTATTGTCAGGGTTAGATGAGATATGACACGTTGCCTGGGCGACAGATTTCTTTAGCTGTGTTACTGTTTCTGTGCTCTCTGAGTCCAAACGGGATAAACCTGGTCATCATCACCATTCGGTAGTTCATAAAGAGGAGTCACAGTCTCAGCAAATTGAGGGACGAAGTTCCGCTGATACCCCACCAAACTGAGGATAGGACACAGGGCATTCTTTGAGGTGGTCAGCGGTAGACACTGGATGAGGGGCAATTGATAACCAACAAGCCTGAGGATAGGTCAGAGGGCAGTCTGTGAGGTGGACAAGGGTAGACACTCACAATGGGTGAGATTCTAAACGAGTACTTTGCATCGGTATTCACCGAGGAGAGGGACATGACGGATGTTGAGGTTAGGGACAGATGTTTGATTACTCTAGGTCAAGTCGGCATAAGGAGGGAGGAAGTGTTGGGTATTCTAAAAGGCATTAAGGTGGACAAGTCCCCAGGTCCGGATGGGATCTATCCCAGGTTACAGTGGGAAGCGAGAGAGGAAATAGCTGAGGCCTTAACAGATATATTTGCAACATCCTTAACCACGGGTGAGGTCCCGGAGGACTGGAGAGTTGCTAATGTTGTCCCCATGTTTAAGAAGGGGAGCAGGGATAATCCAGGTAATTATAGACCGGTGAGCCTGACGTCAGTGGTAGGGAAGCTGCTGCAGAAGATGCTGAGGGATAGGATCTATTCCCATTTGGAAGAAAATGGGCTCATCAGTGATAGGCAACATGGTTTTGTGCAGGGAAGGTCATGTCTTACCAACTTAATAGAATTCTTTGAGGAATTGACATTGTTGGTTGATGAGGGAAGGGCTGTAGATGTCATATACATGGACTTCAGTAAGGCGTTTGATAAGCTTCCCCATGGTAGGCTGATGGAGAAAGTGAAGTCGCATGGGTTCCAGGGTGTACTAGCTAGATGGATAAAGAATTAGCTGGGCAACAGGAGACAGAGAGTAGCAGTGGAAGGGAGTTTCTCAAAATGGACACGTGTGACCAGTGGTGTTCCACGGGGATCCGTGCTGGGACCACTGTTGTTTGTGATATACATAAATTATTTGGAGGAAAGTATAGGCGGTCTGATCAGCAAGTTTGCAGACGACATTAAGTTTGGTGGAGTAGCAGATAGTGAAAGGGACTGTCAGAGAATACAGCAGAATATAAATAGATTGGAGAGTTGGGCAGAGAAATGGCAGATGGAGTTCAATCAGGGCAAATGCGAGGTGATGCATTTTGGAAGAGCCAATTCAAGAGTGAACTATACAGGAAATGGAAAAGTCCTGGGGAAAATTGATGCGCAGAGAGATTTGGGTGTTCAGGTCCATTGTTCCCTGAAGGTGGCAACGCAGGTCAATAGAGTGGTCAAGAAGGCATACGGCATGCTTTCCTTCATCGGACGGGGTATTGAGTACAAGAGTTTGCAGATCATGTTACAGTTGTATAGGACTTTGGTTCGGCCACATTTGGAATGCTGCGTGCAGTTCTGGTCGCCACAATACCAAAAGGATGTGGATGCTTTGGAGAGGGTGCAGAGGAGGTTCACCAGGATGTTGCCTGGTATGGAGGGCGCTAGCTATGAAGAGAGGTTGAGTAGATTCGGATTATTTTAGAAAGACGGACGTTGAGGGGGGACCTGATTGAGGTGTACAAAATCATGAGAGGTATAGACAGGTTGGATAGCAAGAGGCTTTTTCCCAGAGTGGGGGATTCAATTACAAGGGGACACGAGTTCAAAGTGAAAGGGGAAAAGTTTAGGGGGGATATGCGTGGAAAGTGCTTTACACAGAGGGTGGTGGGTGCCTGGAATGCATTGCCAGCGGAGGTGGTAGACGCGGGCACGATAGCGTCTTTTAAGATGTATCTAGACAGACACATGAATGGGCAGGAAGCAAAGAGATACAGATCCTTGGAAAATAGGCGACAGGTTTAGATAGAGGATTTGGATCGGCGCAGGCTTGGAGGGCCGAAGAGCCTGTTAATGTGCTGTAATTTTCTTTGTTCTTTTTTCTTTGATCTTGATGTTGGTATGGGCTGATGCTGGATGAGCCAATCTGGACACCTAGAAAGGTGACACGATCTTACACCAGCTGGGCCTTACATGGATGGTCTTTTAGTCCAGCTCCCAAAGTACCTGCAGTCGTTCCTGCAAAAGGGTTAAATGTGTGGACACGGTCTGTGGTGATGAGGAGGAGATCATCGACATATTGCAGCAGCAGGAAGACTGTGAAAGGCTCATAAGGGCCCCAGCCATATGTTTGTGGAAAATAGTGGGGTTATTGTGGAACCGCTTCTGACAGACATGTCCAGGGGTATCTCTGGACCTCAGAAGTGAATGTGAATTTAAATTGTTTCTCTAGTTTTACTGGGATACTACAATAACCATTAGAGATATCCAGGGTGGTGAAGACAGCCCTGCCGCTGGGAATCCGGGAGAGTCGGGTGGGTGTCTCTCACATAACCGGGTTCACACAGGGGTGACTGAGTTGAGTTTGTGGTGGTCAGTAGTCAGTCACCAGCTGCCATCCGGTTTTCCAAACGGCTAAATCGGGCAGTTAGTAGTGAATGTGTCTTTGTGAACGACACCCTGGTTTAACAATGACCTGATGTTGTCTGGAACATATGATATAATCTCAGCTCGGTAAGAATACTGCTTCATGGAGCATGCAATGGTCAGTTAATTTCTTCAGGTCAGCTCATGTTTCCACAGTCATCTTTATGGGTTGTGGATACACTCAGCACCGACTCGAGAATCGCCTGTACCTCAGGGTGATCAGAGGTGTCTGATTCACACTCCTCTGATATTTTAATCATGAATATTGAGGGTGCACTGGAAACCAGAGTAGGGTATGGTTTAATGTTCTAAAATATACAAATATAGGGATAATCAATTACTGCTGATAACCTTTGAGCACATTACTGCCCAGTAGTCCCTGTCCATTATGCAGGATCATATAAAAGGGAGGCAGGACTTTGACATGAACTCTGTTCCCTCTCCTACACCACTATAAGATCCCAGATTACCCAAAAGGTGGTCGAAGGGTCACTAGCAGTTTATTGAGGAGTGACAATTCAAATACAGCACAGAAGAAGAATAGACATAGTAGACATACGACCTGTGACAGGTGAGAAAGGCTTTCTGGCTACGGATCAGATGTTAGAAGCTATTAAAGACATTATAGCAGGGCACGTAGAGAAATTTAAAGTGATCAGGTATTATCAGCATGGTTTTGTGAAAGGAACATCAAGTTTAACCAATTTATTGGAGTTCTTTGAAGAAATTACATGTTCTGTGGATAAAGGGGGACCGTTAGATGTAATGTAGTTAGATTTCCAGAAGACACTTGATAACGTGTCACATCAATGGTCATTGCAGAAACTAAATGCTAATGGTGTAGGGGGTAACATTTTGACATGGATAGAAAATTGGCTATCCAACAGAAAACAGAGAGTAGGCAAAATGGGTCATTTTCTGTTTGGTAAGATGTAACGAGTCGTGTGCCACAGAGATCAGTGCTGGGGACGTAACTTATTACAATTCATATAAATGACTTGGATGAAGGGACTCAAGGTATGGTTGCTAAATTTTCTGATGAAACAAAGACAGATCGGAACGAAAGTTGTGAAGAGGACATAATTGGGCTGCAAAGGGATATCGATAGCTTACGTTAGTGGGCAAAGGTGTGGCAAATGGAGTAAAATGAGGGAAAATGTGGAATTGTCCATTTTATAGGAAGAATAAAAAAGAAACGAATTATCTGAATGGTGAGAGATTGCAGAGCTCTACGATGCAGAGGAACTGGGTGTGCTAGTATATGAATTGTACAAGGTTATGATGCAGGTACAACAGGTAATCAGGAAACTAATCGAATGTTATCATGTATTGCAGAAGGAATTGAATACAAAAGTATGGAGGTTATGTTTCATTTATACAGGACATTGGTGAGACCACATCTGGAGTTCTGTGTACCTTACTGGTCTCCTTATTTAAGGAGGATCTAAATGTGTTGAAAGCAGTACAGAGAATGTTTACTAGATTAATACCTGGAATGGGTGGGTTATCTTTTGAGGAAAGGCTGGACAGGCTAGGCTTATATCAGCTGGAGTTTAGAAGATTAAAAGGTGACTTTATTGAAGCATAAGATTCTGAGTGTAGGGTAGAGTAGGTGAGGGCCACAGAGAGAGAAACAGAGAGAGAGAGAGAGAGAGACAGCTCAGCTCATCTGCTGCCGAAACCCTCATCCATGCCTTTGTTACCTCGAGACTTGACTATTCTAAAACACTTCTGACAGCTCTCCCACATTCTACTCTCTGTAACCTTGTAGTCATCCAAAACTCTGCTGCCATCTTCTAATTTACACCAAATTCTGTTCACCCAACATCACTGCACTCGCTGACCGACATTGGCTCTTGGTCGAGTCACACCTCAATTTTATTATTCAAAATCATGTGATCAAATCCCTCCAAGTCCTCACCCCTCTGATTGTCCCAATTCCCTGCTCATTTCCAATATTCCTGAACTTTATAAAAGTATTTTTCTAATTCCCTTTTTAAAGTGAGTTTATTTCCCTCTGTCTCTCTCCCTGACCACACATTTCATCTCTCCAGCTCCACTGGTGCAGTGGAAGTTTAGATCCATAACCTGATATGAACTGCACTGCTATTCACATCCAGCACATTGTACAGGACACCCAGGCTGGCTGGGGTGCGAGCGTGGGTGTAACGCATGTGTGTCTGTAGTGTGAGGGGGGGGGGGGGGGTCTGAATATGATGTCAATCAGCCATTTCAGCAACTTTGATGTACGTCTTTGAAATTTGGTCGATGCATGTCCACTGACCATCTGTGTTAGTCACTCTCAGCTGAACATACATTCAGCAGCACGAGGAACCTCCTCTAGTATTATTTAAAAGGACCAGGCATCCAACGTACAGGTGAGGGGCTTTTGACTTACTTCTGCTATTGTAAAGTTAGTGGAGGTGCTGTGGATGGTTTTCTGGAGGTTGTGTTGTGAGCTGTGCAGACATTCAGGGAGGAGAGAGGACTTGGAGACCCAACTCTGGACGAGGTATGGGGACTGCAGTTACAGTGTCTCTGGGTCTGAAACATGACCAACAAATGGAGAAGAGGCTGCAGAGTGAGGGATCTCTGTAAAGAAGGAGGAGGAGGGGGCTCTGCACTACCGACCACGGGTTTTCCAACAGCAAAAGGAGCAGTGGTCATAATATCGAACACTGGGGAACACTACTGTATACGCCCATCGAGTCTGAACAGCAACCTTTCACCACTTCTCTCTGTTTCCTGTTCCTGAGCCAATGTGATATCCACACTTTCACTGTCCCTTTAATCCATAGGCTTCAGTTTCCTTAACCTGTCTATTGAATGCCAGTTGATCAAACACCTTTTGAAAGTCCATATATATAACTTCAATCACACCACCCTCATCAACACTCTCCATTGTTTTATCAAAGAACTCCATCAAGTTTACATCACCACCACCTCTCTCCACTCCTCCACTGTTGTTAAATTATCAGACTGCTTATCCGACACCCAGTACTGGATGAGCAGAAATTTCCCCCAATTAAATATTGGGAAGACTGAAGCCATTGTTTCCACTCCCCACTCCAACTCTGTTCCCTTGCTATTGATTCCATCCCACTCCCTGGTAACAGTCTGAGATTCAGACAGTCTGTTTGCAATCTTGGTGTCACATTTCACCACAAAATGAGCTTTAACCTCATTTTCAGGGTATAATTACAACCGCCTATTTCCTCCTCAGTAACATCGCCTGACGTCACCCCTGTCTCAGCCCATCTGCTGCTAAAACCTCATTCATGCCATCGTCACCTCTCGATGTGACTATTCCAACTCACTCCTGGCTGATCTCCCACATCTACTCTCTGTAAGCTTGAGGTCATCCAAAACTCTGCTGCCCATGTCTTAGCTCACACCAAGTCCCTTTCATCTATCACTGACCGACATAGGCTCCCAGTCAAGCAATGTCTTGATTTTAAAATTCCCATCCTTGTTTTCATATCCCTCAATGGTCTCGCCTCTCCCTATCTCTGTAATCTCCTCCAGCTCCAGAACCCATCAAGCCATCTGTGTTTCTCGAATTCGGGCCTCTTTTGCATCCGTTTAGATGATTACAAAGTTATGAGCGGCATGGACAGAGTGGATACTCAGAATCTTGTTCCCAGGGTGGAAGAGTCAGTTACTTGGGAACATAGGTTTCAGGTGCGAGGGGCAAAGTTTAGAGGGGATGTGCGAGGCAGGTTTTTGACACAGAGGGTGGTGAGTGCCTGGAACATGCTGCCGGGGGAGGTGGTGGAAGCAGATACGATAGCGACGTTTAAGAGACATCTTGATAAATATATGAATAGGAAGGGAATAGAGCGATATGGGCCCCGGAAGTGCAGAAGGTGTTAGTTTCGGCAGGCATCAAGATCGGCGCAGGCTTGGAGGGCCGAATGGCCTGTTCCTGTGCTGTACTGTTCTTTGTTCTTGGTTCTTTGTTATTTTAATCACTGCACCACTGACGACCGTGCCTTCTGCTGCCGGGGCCCAATCTCTGCAGTATCCTCCCTACACACTTCCGCCTCTCCATCTCGCTTCCCTCCTTTAAGACATTCCTGAAAACTTTCCTCTTTGGCTAAGTTGTTGGTCCTTTGACCTAATATCTCCTGTTGTATGTCAGTTCGTCATTTGCTTCATAATGCTCCTGTGAAGCATCTTGGGATGGTTTAAAGACAATATCTAAATATAGATTGTTGTTGTTGAAGTTCGCCAGACATCATTTGTCTATAACATATCCATGTTGCTAACCACTTACTATCCAATGTTTTTCCAAGCAACAAATATTTTTCTCTTGGGTTGTCATGTCTAAAAAATTCCCCAGCCGTGACTCTAGTCTGACTGGTCAGCAATTACAGCGTTTATCCCATATCTCCTTTTTTAAGCAGGATGTAACATTTACAATCCTCCTGTCCTCTGTCATCACACCCATATCCAAGGAGGATTGGAAGATTCTGGCCAGTGCCTATGCTATTTCCACCATTCGTTCCCTCAGAAACCCCTATAAATCCCATTCACACATGGTAAGAGTTCCAGTTTATTGTGGTCCAAAAAGTGTTGGATTGAAAGTGGTTAACAGAAACTGTTTGTTCAGTGACTGTAATTAATGTCAGTCTCCATGGACCGAATTGTGTCACAGGAGGGTTTCCCTCTCCTATTAATATGGGACTCCTTTCGATGTGTTATCCCATACTGTCAGCGGGAGCATCACGCCCGGCACTCACAGGGATCAGCGGCTCCAGAGAGAGGGAGAGGATAGATCAGAATCTGAGAACAATGGATCAGAGTCTGAGAACAATGGGTCAGAATCTGAGAACAATAGATTGGAATGTTACAACAATGAGCAAGAGTTTATCCTCGGAACTTCACGATCTTTCTACACATTATGATCGGTTCTCATTAGACTTTCGCATCTACCTCGCACTTCGGATTGCTCAATCCATTTATTATCCCATCCTCGCTCTTGTTGGTGTCCCTGGTTAGTATCTGTTTCCAGGTATTTATTCTGAAAACCATGTTTAACTGTATTACTGTTCCTGTAATTTACTCTCACCGCCTTGCTGCTGTTGTTAATCCCGGTGAATATCTCCAGTAATTACCTTGATTAGCCATGTTTAACTGTATTACTGTTCCTGTAATTTACTCTACCCTCCTTGCTGCTGTTGTTAATGCCGGTGAATATCTCCAGTAATTACCTTGATTAACCATGTTTGACTGTATTACTGTTCCTGTAATTTACTCTACCCTCCTTGCTGCTGTTGTTAATCCCGGTGAATATCTCCAGTAATTACCTTGATTAACCATGTTTAACTGCATTACTGCTCCTGTAATTTTCTCTACCCTCCTTTCTGCTGTTGTTATTTCTGCTGAATCTCTATCTCCAGAAATCAGCTGTATAAACCACTGCTAACAGTATTTCAGTTCTGGTAATTTACTCTCTCCTCTTTGCTGCTGATACTGTCTCTATTTCCAGCTAGGAGATCTGTAAACCCTGTTTACTGAAATACTGTTCTGGAACGTAAATTGTGGGAAGAGAGAAGACAGTGTCATTGGTCCATTGGTCTCCATCACAAACTCCATCCCCTATCTGTGAACCACATACCCGATCCTGAGGCTGAACCAGACAGTTTACAACCTCTGTGTTCTATTTTTACCTTACTTGAGTTCATCTCCAAATTCTCTCCATCACCAACCCTGTCTACTACCACCTGAGTAATATCACCCGTCTCCACTTCTGCCTCAGCCCATCTGCTGCATCAACCCTCATCTGTGCCTTTGTTAAATCCAAACTTGACTATTCCTAATCTATCCTGGTCACCCTCCCAGTTATAAACCTCCATAAACCACAGCCCGTCCAGAACTCTGCTGCCTGTCTCCTAACTCACACCAAATCCCGATCACCCATCACCCCTGTGCTCACTGATCTACATTGGCTCCCGGTCTGGCAGCACCTTAATTTTAATTTTATCATTCTTGTGTTTGAATCCCTCCATGGCCTCACCCTTCCATTAGTCCCATTCCCCAGTCCATTTCCCATATTTCTGCAAATAATATGCCTTCAATCTTTTCTCAATTCTCTTTTTAAAGTGAATTTCTTTCTCTCTGTATCTGTCCCTCGCCAAGATTTGCAACTCTACAGAACCAGCGGTGCTGACGACACAGAAGCTGGAAGCCATAAAATGATGTGAACCACACACCAGCCACTTCTAGTGTGGTCAGCACAATGCCCCATGGTGGGCAGTACACTGGTTTGGTCAGCACAGTGCCCCATGGTGGGCAGGGCTCTAGCGAGTCGTACTATGTTTGTGATGCTCATGTGAGGATGATTTTGAAAGTGACTTTAATGTACCAACCAGACAGCTTTGATGTACGTCTTTGAAATCTGGTCTCTGCATGTTCACTGACCGCCTGTTTTAGTCAATGTCAGTTGAATATACATTTAGCATCACAATGAATCCCCTCTAATGTTATTTAAATGGACCAGGCATACAACTTACAGGTGAGGGGCTTTTGACTTACTTCAGCTATTGTAAAGTTAGTGGAAGTGCTGTGGATGGTTTTCCGGAGGTTGTGTTGGGAGCTGCTGCAGACCTTCAGGGAGGACAGAGGATTTGGTGACCCAACACTCGACGAGGTATGGGGACTGTAGTTACGGTGTCTCTGGGTCTGCTACATGACCAACAAACGGAGCAGAGGCTGCAGAGAGGGGAAGTTCTGTAAAGCGGGAGGAGAAGGGGGCTCTGCCCTACCCATCCCGGGTTTTCTAAGAACACTTTTCCTTTTCCTATCTACACCTAACCCAGGAGTAGTGTGACACTGATTCAATAAGGTGAAGGTCACAGAGCTGTGTCATCTGCTGCAACACGACCTGGAGCCTCACACCAGGGTGAGGACGGAGCTGTCAGTGCCTGTTAAGGTCACAGTTTCTTTGAACTTCAATGTATCTGGATCTTTCCAAGCAGGAGCAGGAAACATATCAAACATAGAGTCATAGAGAGTGGTAGCTACATTTATGACACAGAGGAAGGCCAGTCGGCCTCTCTGTGCCAGATCTCTGTGGAATAATCCAGTCAGTTCCACTCCCCCGCTCAATCCCCGTATCTCTGCAAGTGCATTTCCGTCTGGTGTCCATCCAGTTTCTTTCTGAAATCATTGATTGTCTCGGCTTCCACCACCCTCATGGGCAGTGAGTTCCAGCTCATTATCATCCACTGTGTAAAAAAGTTCTTCCTCATATTTCCCTGCATCTCTTACCCAAAACCTTCCATCTGTGTCCCCTAGTCTGTGTTTCATCAGTTAATGGGAACAAGTTTTTCCTTGTCTATCTTATCTAAGCCTATCATAATCTTGTCCACCTCTGTCAAATCTCTCTCAATTTCCTTTACTCCAGGGAGAGCAACTCCATCTTCTCCAAACTAACCTTGCAGCTAAACCCCACATCCCTGGAATCATTCTGTTAGATCTTCTTTGCACCCTCACAGGGACCTTCACATCATTCCTAAAGTGTGGTGACCAGAATTGGACACAGTTCTCTAGTTGGGGCCTAACCAAAGCTTTATAAAATTTCAGCATAACTTCCGTGCTTTTGTATCTTTGTCTTTAATGATGAAGCCCAAGATCTGATATGTTTTGCTAAACACTCTGCTAATATCTCCTCCCGCCTTCAAAGATCAATACATATGGAGCCCCAGGTCCCTCTGTTCCTGCACAATCTTTAGAACGGTGTCATTAAGTCTATATTGCCTTCCTACTCCTTCTGACAAAATGCATCAGCTCACACTTCTCTGTATTAAATTCTACCTGTCAGTTCTCTGTCCATTCTGCTAGCCTATCTATATCCTGTTGCAGGCAGTTTGTAACATCTTCACAGTTTACTACACCTCCAAGTATGGGATCATCGGAACATTTTGAAATTCTATTCTGTATTCCAAAATACATGTCATTTGTATATAGCTAACAAAAAAAGCTGTGGTCCTAGCACTGACCCTTGGGGAGCATCACTGTCTAGCATGCTCCAGTCTGAAAAGCAACCATTTAACACATTTCTCTTTTTTCTGTCCTCTGGACAATTTTTGATCCAATTGGATGCTATTCCATGAGCTTCAGTTTTGTTAATCAAGCTTTTGTTTGGTTCTTCGTCAAATACTTTCATAAAATCCATGTAGCCAACATCCACCACATTCCCTGCATCAACCTTCTCTGAGCATCAAAATAAATTCAATTAGTTCAGTCAAGCGTGATCTGCCATTTAGATATCCGTGCTGACAATCCTTAAATAACTCAAACCTCTCCAAGTGTGTGTTGTCCTTTTTCCCTGATTATTGTTTCTAAAACCTTACTCACGACTGATGTTAAACTAACTGACCAGTAGTTGCGAGGCCTGTGTGTTCCCCACTGATAATTCAGGGAGGTGAGGGTGACCATCTATGTCATCAGTTTCTCCCTCAGCAGGGAGAAGCAGGATGAGATATCCCGTGGCTTTGTCAGGATAGCGGGATTCCTGATGGTGTAGGTGTCTCTGCGGGGCCTCCGTGTCGACGGGGAGGGGTACATGAACTGGAGGAACTCTCACTCCATTAATGTACAGTTGGTGTGTGAGCATGCCCAGTACATCATGTTGGTGTACTATCCTGGCAGCAGCCACGATACATTCATTCTGATGCAGTCAGCCGGTTCCACACTTTGGCCCCCATGCAGAACCAGAATGTGGCTCCTCGGAGATGAAAGATTCCATTCTCTAGACACAGCCCATGTTTCTACATCCCCAAACCACCTCCCACCGCCAACCAACCTCACACAATTAACATGTGTATAACGTGAGCAATGGAGTCACCAGGAACATGGTGGAACAAATCATCGGTGTGATGAAGCAATGCTTCCGATGTCTGAACCGCTCGGGGGGAGTCCTCCAGTACACACTGGAGCAGCTGTCCAAGTTCATGGTGTTCTGCTGCACCCTTCATATCATCACCATCATGAGGACACAGGCATTGGCACCAGGAATACGGAGGACACCTCAGGAGGAGGAGGTGGAGGCAGGGAGGATATTTCCTGGATGCCATCGACCCGGAAAGGTGTTGGAGACTGTCACCTAAGATTCCAGTTCACATAAGACAACTTCCCTTTCCCACCATGGATCCCCCATTCTCCACCATTACACCCATCTGAGACGCCCCATCACAATGTCCCGTTGGTCACCATCCTGCAATAAAAAACACCAACAAAAACCTTTTCATTAACATCTTTATCCAACAACACATTCAATTATTCAAACAAAACTGAACTATTCACCCTTGTGTATTCCCTTAGTGCCTGTCTGGTGGGTTCCCTCGACTTGCCTATTGCTCCTACACAGTGTTTCTACAATGGCTGCAGCATGGCTGGTGCAAGGCTGCTGACTTTCACTGGGGAGACTGCAGATGGCCTTGCAGGACGTCCTCGAGCAGCTCTGGGCCTTACGGGCTCGTATTCGGATTGCACCACCTCGACATGGGCAGCAGCAGCCTGGGCTGGCTGATGGGTAACAGCAAGGACACTGGTGGAATGACAGTGAAGGGAGAACAAATACTGTCATCCTGAGAGAGGACAGCAGGTTGATGCTCCACGCAGACACTGTCACTCCCCCGGGGCGACACCTCAGCAATCCTAGTAATCTACTGGATCACAGATTGCTGGACTGCTGTGAGATCCTGCAAACCCCTTTGAAGACTGAGATCCACAGCCATGATGACAACAGTCTGATCCTGCATGGCAGCAAGCATGGATCTCATGACCTCAGTCTGAGCTTCCACTGCAGCACTGAGACGTTGGGAGTCTGCCGTCTGTGCTGCAGTGGAAGCTGAAACAATGTTCACCAGACACTGTATCACGGCTGGGTCCGCTAGTGCAGTCATAGAGTTAGTGACCACTTACACAGGGGAAAGAATGGGCTTCAAGTTCTGTGCAATGTCCTGTGCCACGTTGGAGCTGGACTCCTCCATGTTCCTTGAAAGTGACAACAGACTGTCTGACAGGCCTGTCAATGGACAAAGTATCTCAGTGTACATGTCCATCAGCATTCTCTTGTCTGCTGTTCCAGCAATGTTTACATTTGAGTCCTGTGTATTATAAGTCGTTTGTGACCTCGTCCTCCGGTGAGCTGACACATGAACTATCCTTTCCCCCGACCTGGCTGCAGCTCACTCGTGCTCGGTGACTCACCACGTGCAGATTCCGACTCTATACCAGCCTCTAAGATACACACAGTGTAAGTATTTGATCTGGTGACTGTGAGTTTCAGACCAAATGATGGGGCATCACTCTCAGTGTTGTGCTGCTGCTCTCTCTCTGTCTCCTGGAGCTGCTGTGACTGGGAAGCTGGCAGCTTTGGGTTGTCATTAGAAAGTATAAAATCAGAAGAGGAGGGTTGGAGTGAGAGATTGGGGGTGGGATGGAAAGCATGAATTCATGGTCCCGCCATCTGCAGCTTGTACATCATCCCAGACAGCAGGAGGAGGGGGAGGTGGGAGATAAGAAGAGACATAAGGCAGGTGCATAACATCATGCGGAATACTCTCGGTGATGCCGGATGCTACGGGCTCTGTCACAGCCGGTCCCATGATGTGAGGAACCATCTCCTCCCTCTGGCTCAGGGGATAAAGGTCTGCCTGGCCCCCGCCGGTTTTACTGCTGCTCTCTGTGACTGTCGGCCACCATGTTCTGGAAGAGAGAGGGCAGAATATCAGTGATTGTGTTGCACTGTGTTGGGGTGATGTGCCTACCATAGCTGAATAGCTGGAGATATGTGGAGGCAGTGAGAGGTGGGTGTGAGGCTGGTATCAGTGGAAGGTGTGTGAGGGTGAGGTGGAGTATGTGAATGTTAGGTGTTAGCCCTGAGTGTTAGGGACTGTTGATGGGTGAGTGATGGGGGTGTGAAACATTGAGCAGTGTGAGAGGTTGGTGGTGTTGGGGGTAGGAGATGTCATGTGGAAATGTATTCACTGACATTGACCACCCGTGTGAGCTCATTAAACTTCTTCTGGCTCTGCTGCCAGGTCCTCAGGGCCAGTCCTCTTGCATTGACCTCCCTGGCCACCTCCTCCCATTCCCTTCGGAGGACGTTCCTTGAGGGTCTCCAGCCCACTCCACGGAAACATGGCCTCTCTCCTCCTTTCAGACTCCATGGCTAAGGCCTCCAACACTACATCCGTGAACAGCAGAGCCCACTCTCTGTCCTAGATTCCATTGACCTTGTCTCCAATTGCAGCATTCCCAATCAGCAACGGCAGCCTCCTGTGATTCAGTGCAACTTCCCGTTTAGAGGGACAGACTGCCTTGAAGAGCTGAAGCCTGGCTGAAACACGAGCCAGCCTCACACACAGTTAGGCCCCTGTTAAACTTGCAGACAGACAGCAGCGCGGGTCGCTTTGTGGTGTAAGTAGAATGCATGGAAATGAGGAGGCAGCAGGATGTTTGTGTGTCACCTGTCTCAACAGGAACGGGGACGGGCAGATCATGACTCCTCTGCTGCAAAAGTGATGCAAACACGATTTTTTCGCACTTCCGATTGACCTTTCCCTCTTTCACGTTTTTTATCTTTCCCTCAGTCACTTCACTCTTTGTCTCTTGCTCATAGAATTAGAGATTGGTGCAGCACAGAAAAAGGCTATTCGGCCCATTGTGTCAGTACTGTCTCTTTGAAAGAGCTATCGAATTAGCTCCTCTCCCAGCCTCTTTCCCCAGACTCATGTTGCCAATGTGGAAAAACCTTTCCTTCAATCTCAGTCTCTCCCTCTTGCAGCAGTCACACAGCTTCAAGGCTATTCACACAGCCACAGTCAGCTGAACTTCGTTAACTACTCAGCACCTCAAATTAGGCAGCAGCCAACCCCAGTGCTGTACTTGTCCTCCGAGTATTTAATGGGGGACAGTGTAGAGTGAGCTTTATTCTGGATCTAAGCCGTGCTGTACCTGTCATGGCAGTGTTTGATGGGGACAGTGCAGACTGAGCTTTACTCTGCATCTAACCTGTACTGACTCTGCCACAAACATGTGTTCATCTAAAACTCTGCTGCCTGTATCTAAACTCAAAGTAAGTCCCGTTCATCCATCACTCCAGTGCTCGTTGACCAACATTGGCCCCTGCTCCGGCAACATCTTGATTTGAAAACTCTCATCCTCATGTTCAAACCTAACTCATTCTGAAATGCCCAGTGATGAAACTGTCTCATCAAAATACTAAATGTTATTTTGTTTGTTAGAACCACAGGGACTGCAGTGGTTCAAGATTCACCATTTTCTCATGGTAACCAGGGATGGGGAAGTAATGCTGGCCTTGTCAGTATCACCCATATCCTGAGAACAAATAGACAGGAAATAAAATGGTAATAATATCAATGAATTTGTAATTGACGGATTGAAACCAGGCGAGGTCTGTGATCAGAGTGAGACGTCATAACCCAATAAACAAATTGTCAACACAATTTATCTCACCAGCTCCTTGTATCTGTCTTTCTGCTGTTGTCTTCAGCAGAAAACAAGTAACAATTAATCTCGGGATTAAAAACTGCTGAATGTCAATTGTGCACATGAGATACGTACTCAATGCTTTCTGTTATCAGACAGTCAGAGAATGACACAGCACAGGAGGAGACCATTTAACAAATCGTCCCATTTCCAGCTGTTTGAAGGAAATTTTCAATTATTCCTCTCCCCTGTTCTTTTCTCCCAGTCCAGTAAATCACCCTGTTAGTATTGATCCAATTCCCTTTTGAACGTTTCTGTTAAATCTGCTTCCACAACCCTTTCAGGAAGTGAATTCCAAATCATAAACACTCGCTGTGTAAAGAAAAGAAAATCTCCTCATCTCTCCTCTGTTTTTTGTTAATCAACATTAAACTGTGTTCTCTGGTTACTGACCCTTCATCCAGTCAAACCAGATTATCTTTATTTATTCTAGCAAAACACATCATCATTTTCAGCCCCTCTATTAAATCTCCCTTTTAGCTTCTCTGCTCTAAGGAGAATAATCCCAGATTCTCTCCCCATAACTGAAGTCCCTCATCCCTGTTACCATTCTAGTATAACGCCTAGGTACCATCTCCAAGGCCCTGAAATCTTCATAAAGTGTGGTGTCCAGAATTGGAAACAATATCCCGGCTGAGGCTCAAACAGTCATTTCCAGTCTTAGCGGAATGTTCTTGTGTTTTTTTTTTTAATTCTTTGATTCTAGTTATAAAGCTAAGGATCCCGGATGCCTTTTTAAAATCTTCACAACTTATCCAGCCACCATTGAAGATTTGTGTACATACGCACCCAGTCTCTGTGCTCCGGTACCATCTTTTAAATGGTGCAGTTTAGTTTCTATTCACTCCCCTTATTCTCCCTCACAAAATAATCACTTCCCCAATTCTATGTGTTAAATTTCATTCACCATGTGTATTCTCATTTCATCATCTGACTGTCCATGTCCTCCTGCTGAAGCAGCTACTATCCTTCACACAGGTTACTATTTATTTATTTATTTTTTATTTAGAGATACAGCACTGAAACAGGCCCTTCGGACCACCGAGTCTGTGCCGACCATCAACTACCCATTTATACTAATCCTACACTAATTCCATATTCCTACCACTTCCCCACCTGTCCCTATATTTCCCTACCACCTACCTATACTAGGAGCAATTTATAATGGCCAATTTATCTATCAACCTGCAAGTCTTTGGCATCTGGGAGGAAACCGGAGCACCCGGAGGAAACCCACGCAGACACAGGGAGAACTTGCAAACTCCACACAAGTAGTACCCAGAATTGAACCCGGGTCGCTGGAGCTGTGAGGCTGCAGTGCTAACCACTGGCTTATGCAAATGTTGAGACTCTGCTCTTCACGCGTAAGTCTTTGTCATGTATCAATTTATCTATAAGTCAAGAAGAGTACTGGTTCTAATACTGAACCCTTGAAAAATTGCACTGTATACTCCCCCTCCTCCACCAGTCTGAACAATGTCTGTTCACTACTTCTCTCTGCTTTCTGTCCCTGAGTCAGTGTCATATCCACACTATCACTGTCACATTAATCCATGTGTTCCACTTTCATAACAAGTCTGTGAAATGCCATTTGATCACAGGCCTTTTGAAAGTCTGTATACATAAGTGTATATACATAATTGCATATGCATGTGCAGGGGTGGAAGATGTTGGTATGGTTCTTAATGAATACGTGTTTCACGTTACAAAAGAGGGGTATGATGCAGATATTGTAGCTAAGGAGGAGGAATATGAAGTATTTGATGTGATATACATAGGGAGAGAGGAAGTATTAATGGGATTAGCATCCTTGAAAGTTGATAAGTCACCAGATCCAGATAAAATGCATCCTAGGCTGTTAAAAGAAGCAAGAGAGGAAATAGCAGAGGGTCTGACCATCATTTTCCAGTCGTCAGTGGGTACAGGTGTGGTGCCAGAGGATTGGAGTACTGTTAACATTATACCTCTGTTTATAAAGGGAGCCAGGGTGAGACTGAAAAATTACAGGCCAGTCAGTCTAACCTCAGTAGTGGGCAAATTATTGGAATCTATTCTGCGAGACAGGTTAAACTGTCTGTTAGAAAGGCACAGGCTAATCAAGGATAGTCAGCATGGATTTGTTAAGGGACGCTCCAGTTTGACCAACTTGATTGAATTTTTTGAAGAAGTAACAAGGAAGATAGATGAGGTAGTGCAGTTCATGGGTTTTACATGGATTTTTTATCAAGGCTTTTGACAAGGTCCCACATGTCAGACTGGTTAAAAAAATAAAATCCCATGTAATCCAGGGAAATACAGCCAGGTTGATACCAAATTGGCTCAGTGGCAGGAAACAAAGTGTAATTGTTGACGGGTGTTTTATTGACTGGAGGGCTGCTTCCAGTGGCGCTCCACAGGGCTCAGTACTGGGTCCCCTGCTGTTTGTGGTATATATTAACGATTTGGACGTAAATGTAGAAGCATGATCAAGAGGTTTGTCGATGACACACAGATTGGCCATGTAGTATATAGTGAGGAGGATAGCTGTAGGCTGCAGGAAGATATCGATGGCAGAAAAGTGCCAAATGGGATTCAACCTGATTAAGCATGAGGCGATGTCATTGAGGAGGTCAAACAAGGCAAAGGAATATACGATAAATGGGAACATTTGAGAAGTGTAGAGGATGTGAGGGACCTTTGGAGTCAATGTCCACATATACCTGAAGGTAGCAGGACAGGTCGATAAGGTGGTTAAGAAGGCATATGGAATCAATTCCTTTATTAGCCAAAGTATAGAATATAAGAGCACAGAGGTTATGCTGGAACTGTATAACTCTTTGGGTAGACCACAACCTGAGTACTGTGTGCAGTTCTGGTGACCTCATTACAGAAAGGATGTAATTGCACCAGAGAGGGTACAGAGGAGATTTACGAGGATGTTGCCAGGACTGGAAAAATGCAGCTATGAGGAAAGATTGGATAGGCTAGGGTTGTTCTCCTTGGAACAGAGCAGGCTTAGGGGAGATCTGATTGAAATGTACAACATTTTTAGGGGCCTAGATGGAGTGGAGGTGAATGGTCTATCCACCTTAGCAGAGAGGTCAGCGATGAGGGGGCATAGATTTAAAATGATTGGTGGAAAGATTAGAGGGGAGTTGAGGAAAACACTTGTTCACCCA